>NC_086454.1:108209663-108809663 GCF_028390025.1 Pseudophryne corroboree | reverse complement strand
CATTCCCAACCGCGGTCCTCAAGGCACACCAACAGTGCAGGTTTTAGTGATATCCAGGCTTGAACACAGGTGACTTAATTAGTACCTTAGTTATTTTGATTTAACCATCTGTGCTGAAGCCTGGATCTCACTAAAACCTGCACTGTTGGTGTGCCTTGATGGCCGCGGTTGGGAATGCCTGCTCTAGACAGTCATATTTCAAAAACCTCATCTCCTCCCAGCCCTTAAACCCCTGGTGTCTCTTCACCACCTTGAACTCCCTTCCTCTGCCCACCCCTCCCTCACTCTCTGCCCTTGACTTTGTCACCTACTTCACATCTAATATTAACTCGATATGTCAGGACATCACATACTACCAGATACTCAGCACCCCTGTTTCCATTTCCAGCGCAACGCTCTCCGTCCATCTAATCAACTCTGACTTCCTTTTCACCTGTATCTAGAGAGGAAGTCATGGCCCTAATAAGGTGTATTGCCCCCCCCCCCCCCACCACCACTTCCACCTTTCCCTTGATTCTATCCCCTCACAGCTCCTTTGCTACCTCTCTCCCTCTGTCTTTTCCTATCTTGCCCACCTCCTCAATCTCTCCCTCTCATCAGGCATTGTCCCCTCTACATTAAACATGCCATTGTCTCCCCCATTCTTAAAAACCCTATCCTTGATCCTAACACTCTCTCCAGCTACTGACCCATCTCTCTCCCCTTTGCCTCAAAACTACTTGATCATATTGTTTACAACCACCTTACTGCTTTTGTATCCTCACACTCCCTGCTTAACCCATTTCAGTCTGGCTTCCATTCTCTCCATTCCACTGAAATGGCCCTCACAAAAGTAAGCACTTACCTCCTTGCTGCCAAATCAAAGGGCCACTACTCTCTGCTCAATCTCCTTGACCTATCTGCTGCTTTTGACAATGTGGACCACCCTCTCCTGCAAATTCTTCACTCACTTAGCCTACATGATACTGCCCTCTCCTGGCTGTCCTCCTACCACTCTGACCGTTCCTTCTGTTTCCTCTCATGACTCCATTTCCCTCTGCTTCCACTAACAGTTGGTGTTCCTCAAGATTCTGCTCTTGGACTCTCTCCATATGTCCTCTTTAGGTAAGCTCATCAAATCATTTGACCTCCAATATCATCTCTACACTGAAGATACTCAGATCTTTTCTCCCTTGACCTTTCCCACCTTCTTCTCACTCAGATTTCCAACTATCTTTTTGCTATCTCTTCCTGGATGTCCCAGCGTTTTCTTAAATTAAACATGTCTAAAACTGAGCTAATTATCTTGCCATGATGTGTCTTTCATCTGATGCACTAAATTTCCTTGGCCGACCACTGCATCTAAGGTCCTCAATGTTGCCCGTTTCTTTGTGTTTCAATGCTGAGAAATACAGGCAGGTATTTATCCATCATGCAATACCATCAGGGAGGCATCTGATTGGCTCCAAATTTATTCTGCAGCAGGACAATGACCCCAAACATACAGGCAATGTCATTAAGAACTATCTTCAGCGTAAAGAAGAACAAAGAGTCCTGGAAGAGATAATATAGCCCCACAGAGCCCTAATCTCAACATAATCGAGTCTGTCTGGGATTACATGAAGAGTCAGAAGGATTTGAGCAAGCTTACATCCACTGAAGATCTGTGGTTAGTTCTCTAAGATGTTTGAAACAAAAACTGTGTACAAGTGTACCTAGAAGAATGGATGCTGTTTTGAAGGCAAAAGGTGGTCACACCAAATATTGATTTGATGTAGATTTCTCTACTGTTCATTCACTTTGCATTTTGTTAACTGATAAAAATAAACTATTATAAGACTCTTATTTTTTAAAGCATTCTTACTTTGCAGCATTTTTTCCACACCAGCCCAACACTGCACAGTAATTATTTATATATATATATATATATATATATATATATATACATACATACATACATACATACATACACACACACACACATACATACATATACATATACACACACACACACACACACACACACACACACACAGTAGCGGATCTTGCCACGGGCAAGCAGGACTTTTGCCCGGGGCGCCGCAATCCGGAGGGCGCCGCACCAGGGCAAGATCCGCTGCTGCTGTGTGCCCCCCTGCTGCCGCTGGCCGCTGCCCCCCCGCTGCCGCTGGGAAGGGAAACTAGACGCGTACGCGTCTAGTTCTAGTTTCCCTTCGTGGAGAGGTCCTTTACTGTGCGGTGCGCGATGACGTCATCGCGCACCGCACAGCAAAGGTCCTCTCCACGAAGGGAACTAGACACTACGCGTCTAGTTTCCCTTCGTGGAGAGGACCTTTGCTGTGCGGTGCGCGATGACGTCATCGCGCACCGCACGTCATTTCAGTCTGTACAGGGGGCGTAAATGACCACGCCCCCTGTACGAAGCCACGCCCCCTAATGCCGCCCGGGGCGCCAGAAGCCCCGGAACCGGCCCTGCACACACACACACACACTTTCTTTAATAAATAAAATAGCTGTAATATACATTCTTAGATGGAGCATGTAATGAGACTACCTGTGTTGGGCAGGAGACTCCTCTCATCCAGGTGTAGTTTGAAGCCATATCTGTTCTCCAGATGAGGTTTCAGAATGAAATTGGTGAACTTTGTGTCAATATTTGATGGACAGAACGAGACATACGCATCAAACAGACGTCCATCTGCAGAGACAGTTAAGAATAAAGGATTGCTTTGTAGTAATACTAGAGATTGTCGTTCTGCATTAGATTTACCATGTCTGTACATCCAAATCCTCATTATGCAGCACCTTTTGAAATGACTATCAGTAATATGTTGGAAATGTATGACACACTAGTTCCCGTTAACATGAAATCCGCAAAATAAAATCTTTTTAAGAAGCTCATTTAAAAAACAAGTGTTAACATGTTATTTGCAATTGTTTCCTTTAGGTTAACCATGTTATCTTTACTTTTGGAAGATGCCCACTCTAGATATCATAGTATTACAAACCAAACTTTCTATATAACAATTCGTGTGGGGGTGCACTTGACATCATATTCTTAATGCAACCATCCATGTTCTACGGATAGACCAATATTCTACTTAGTAGCCTATGCATGCTTGGTACTACAGGTTGAGTATCCCTTATCCAAAATGCTTGGGACCAGAGGTATTTTGGAATAATTGCATACCATAATGAGATATCATGGCGATGGGACCCAAGTCTAAGCACAGAATGCATTTATGTTTCATATACACCTTATACACACAACCTGAAGATAATCTTAGACAATATTTTTAATAACTTTGTACATTGGCCCTCATTCTGAGTTGTTCGCTCGGTAAAAATCTTCGCATCGCAGCGATTTTCCGCTTAATGCGCATGCGCAATGTCCGCACTGCGACTGCGCCAAGTAAATTTGCTATGCATTTAGTAATTTTACTCACGGCTTTTTCATCGTTCTGGCGATCGTAATGTGATTGACAGGAAATGGGTGTTACTGGGCGGAAATAGGCCGTTTTATGGGCGTGTGGGAAAAAACGCTACCGTTTCCGGAAAAAACGCAGGAGTGGCCGGAGAAACGGAGGAGTGTCTGGGCGAACGCTGGGTGTGTTTGTGACGTCAAACCAGGAACGACAAGCACTGAACTGATCGCAGATGCCGAGTAAGTCTGAAGCTACTCAGAAACTGCTACGAGGTGTGTAATCGCAATATTGCGATTACTTCGTTCGCAATTTTAAGATGCTAAGATTCACTCCCAGTAGGCGGCGGCTTAGCGTGAGCAACTCTGCTGAAATCGCCTTGCGAGCGAACAACTCGGAATGACCTCCATTAAACAAAGTGTGTGTACATTCACACAATGCATTTATGTTTCATATACACCTTATACACACTGCCTGAAGGTCATTTTAGCCAATATTTTTAATAACTTTGTGCATTAAACAAAGTGTGTGTACATTCACACAATTCATTTATGTTTCATATACACCTTATACACACAGCCTGAAGGTCATTTACTACAATATTTTTAATAACTTTGTGTATTAAACAAAGTTTGTGTACATTGAGCCTTCAGAAAACAAAGGTTTCACTATCTCACTCAAAAAAAATCTGTATTTCGGAATATTCCATATTTTGGAATATTTGGATATGGGATACTCAACCTGTATCACTATGGGGTCTATTCATGAGGCAGTGAAAAGTGGGGATAAGTGGAGAAGTTGCCCATGGCAACCAATCAGCATTAAAGTAACATTTATCATTAGCATACTATACAATTATACGGACCAGCTGATTGGTTGCCATGGACAACTTCTCCACTGGCTCACTTCTCCACTCTTTTCACTGCTTCATAACTAGACCCCATATAACAAGTCTTCACTTAATTTAGAAGAAGTCCTCAGAGAGAATTTTATGCTGCATAATTACTTGCCCCCAGTCCCGGATTGGCCATTGCCGCAATTTTGGGATATCCCGGTGGGCCGACTGGGGTGTGGGGCTGCCTGTCATGAGCGGCACCACCCCCCTCCATGTCACCTGCTAACTGGTGAGCGCGCTGCACTGCGGTCAGCGACTGCTGGCAGTAGAGCAGGCCATCCCCCCTTCCCTGTCACCTGCTTACTGGTGAGCATCGCGGCCGCTGTCAGGAGAGCCGGCCCGCCCTCCACGTCACCTGCTTACTGGTGAGCGTGCTGCGCAGCGGGCAGCGGCCGCTGTCAGGAGAGCCCACCATCCCCCCCTCCTCCCCGTCACCTGCTTACTGGTGAATGCTGTGCTCCTCCAAGACTCCTGCTCACCGGAGCTGTCTGCGGGGAGAGAAGGCGGCGGCGGCCCGCTGCTGTGTACCGGGCACCTCTCACTGTGCCTGGATCACCCAGGGGAGGCTTCCTGGCTGCTGTGTCCGCACTGCTCCGCGGTAAGTCCCGTCATGTGGGTGCGTGACTGTGAGTGGCCTCTTGCCCCCTTGCCAGCACCAGTGTGCCCCATATCCTCCCTGCCAGCATCAGTGTGCCCTCATCCCCCTGCCAGCACCAGTGTGACACCCTATCTTCCCCTGCCAGTGCCAGCTTGCCCCCCTATCTCCCCCTGCCAGCACCAGAGTGTCCCCATCTGCCCTCCTGTCAGCAGCAGTGTGTCCCCTCATCCCTCCTCCTGGCAGCAGTGTGCCCCCTCACCCCTCCCCCTGGCAGCAGTGTGCCCCCTCACCCCTCTCCCTGGCAGCAGTGTGCCCCCTCATCCCTCCCCCTGGCAGCAGTGTGCCCCCTCATCCCTCCCCCTAGCAGCAGTGTGCCCCCTCATCCCTCCCCCTGGCAGCAGTGTGCCCCCTCATCCCTCCAGCAGCAGCAGTGTGCTCCCCATCCCTCCAGCAGCAGCAGTGTGCCACCTCATCCCTCCCCCCGGCATCAGTGTGCCACCTCATCCCCCCCCCCCTGGCCCTGTGTGGTTGACACCCTTTACCTGGCTGATTGGCACCCATTCTCTCTCTGCCCCAGGTGGATGGTTCTAGTCTGTCTTTGTCCTGCTATAGACTAGATCACATCGAGCTCAGTACTGCATATAGCAGGTCTTTATGTGTGTAATGACGCTGACTACATTTTTTTGGGGGGGTGTTTAATGTATGTCTATGTGCTCTACCTGGTGCAATGTGTGTAACGTGCTCTACCTGGTGCAATGTGTATAACGTGCTTTACCTGGCACAAAGTGTATAACGTGCTCTACCTGGTGCAATGTGTATAATGTGCTTTACCTGATGCAATGTGTATAATGTGCTCTGCCTGGCACAATGTGTATAACGTGCTCTACCTGGCGCAAAGTGTATAGGAGATTCTACCTAGTGCAATGTGTATAACGTGCTCTACCTGGCGCAGAGTGTATTGGAGATTCTACCTGGTGCAATGTGTATAACGTGCTCTACCTGGCGCAGAGTGTATAGGAGATTCTGGGCGGGATGTACTAATGTACATCGCCGCCCTGCGCCACAATGCTGATCGCATATGTACTAACATATGCGATCAGCATTGCGGAGGACAGCTCTTCCGATAAGAGCTGACCTCCGCGATGCGCAGCGGCAGCCTGACTTCCGGGATTCGGCCCGGGAGTCAGTCTGCGCATGCGCAGGGTGACGGGGGCGGCCGCAGGTCATGCTGGGAGGGATCCGATCGGATCCCTCACACAGCGCCGTGGAGAGTAGCCCATAGGCTTCTATGGACTATCGCCAGCTAAAGCTGGCGTACCCCGCCGCAGCGCTGACCTGCCGGCCGGGGTATAGTACATCAGGAAAATGCGGTAAACAGGGAGTTTACCGCATTTTCCGCTTAGTACATCCGGCTCTCTACCTGGTGCAATGGGTACAGCGTGCTCTACCTGGTGCAATATGTATAACGTGCTTTACAAGGTGCAATGTGTATAATGTGCTCTCTGGTGCAAAGTGTATAACGTGCTCTACCTGGCGCAGAGTGTATAGGAGGTTCTACCTGGTGCAATGTGTATAAGCGGCACTACTGTGTGGTGTAATGTGAATTGGCACTATTATGTGGCCATGTCCCTTCCCCACAAAGCCACTCCCCTAATTTTTGCTGTGCGCCTTCGGCGTGTACTGTCCTCTTCTTTCAGCTCTGGTGCAGGGTGTCCTGTATGCTACACAGCCCAGCAGCATTGTCATTCCCCCCCACCTTTGCAACAATCTTGTAGTGTCCAAATCAACTCTGTGTTTTTATATTTGAATCATTAATAAGGTTAATAAGAACCTTCATTCCGATGGGACCCAGAAAAGGACAGGTAGGACCCCAATTTTTAAAAGTGAGGGGTCTCTGGGACGCACTTTTTTGGGGGGGCTCAGCACGATCCCTGGGTTATGAGGTGTAATATTATTTTGAAGTATTAATCCCGCCTACTTTGGTATTGGCTCCGCCTACAGTTGGTTTGGTGCCACCCACATGAGCCCACTTAGAAATTTTTCCAGGGCCACTTTTGTTTACCAATCCGCCCCTGCTTGTCCCAAATTAAGCATATGGCTGTTGTCTGTAGAGATATAAAGAAATGTGTTATCTTGCATTACATAAGCCCCTGAGGAAGGTCCTCTTCAAAAATGACAGCATCAAATCAGGAAGTGGAAGGTTTATTCCAAGATCACAGGTCTGACTGGGTTGAGCTGTAAAATGTTTATCTCAATGTTTTTGTCTGCTATCTTTTGGCATATTTCATCAAGATAGTGTTCTGCAAGTGGTGCCTGGCAGGTTATACCACAACAGTTAGTAGTCATGATCAGCAATCACAATCTTGGCAGATAAGTATACTGCAGCAGCCCCTGCCAATGTCTAATGGAGCTAGTAAAGGTTTTTAGTACATTTTTATTGGAGCCTGGCCCCTGTGATAGAAAGCTGTGTGTGATGTCCTTAGGAATACGATATATAGCCTCTCTAGAGGAGCAGAGCATTGCATGGTCAGTGTGTTATTTAAAAATACAGTATACATTTATATAGGTGATCCAATAATTTCCTTATTTTGCTGAACAGACTGTTAGCGTATATGCCATGAAAGGACTGGCTATCCTACAAATGCATCTGAGTTTTCTGCTGTTATTATTGTTTTATACACTATGTCGACAACAGTTATTGGACTCTGACAGCAAACAGATCAATGAGATTTTATTGACATCAGTACTTTGTAGGTCCACCATATGCAGTGATTACTGCAGACACCCTTCTTGACAAACTGTCCATAAGTTCCTCGACAACAGCAGGCATTGTTTTGCTATTCCACCTTAAGTACAGTGACCACCTGTGACACTGAAGAAGAGTCAGCCTAGAATGCACCCGTCGCTTCAATTCGTCCCAGAGCTTCTCAGTGGGGTTAAGATATGGACTCGAAACTGACCAGTCCATCCAGGTTACCGAATTTTCTGTATACCAGTCCAGGGTCGTCCTGGAAACATGGCAGGTGGCACTGTCATCCTGATAAAAACATTTGTAGTTTCCGTAGAACTGCTACAATGTAGGCAGCACAGAATTATCGAGAACATCTAAATACTTCTCAGAATTAATGTGACCATGCATTACAACTAGTGGACCCATGCCAAAGCAGCTGAAACAGCCCCACAGCATAACGCCACCACCTCCATGATTTACTGTAGGTACTGTACACTCTGGCATCAGACGTTCTCCTGACAATCGCCAAACACGTCCATCTGATCTGAAGAGTTTAAACCGTGATTCATCACTCCATAACGCTCGCCGTCATTGTCCACTGTCCAGTTTTTACGCTCTTTACACCATCATAAGTGCTGGGCAGCACTCTTTTTTTTTTGTGATTAGATGTTTATGAGCAGCTACTCGACCATAATATCCAAGTGCATGCGCTTTCCTAAGAAGTGTTCTTGTTGAAACCGGCACATTAGTGGCCATTTGGAACTCGTGATCAATGGCATGTACGACCCCTGTTCTTTTGCATCTCCCTGGTTAGCACTCTTCGGTCCCTGAGTTACAGTTTCGGGGGTCTTCCAGGGCGAGGTGCATTCCTGCAATGACCGTTTTTCTTCCACGTATTAATGACAAAAGACACAGTGGATTCAGGAATCTTCCTAACATCCGCAATGTTTCTCACACTCATACCTCTGATCGAGAAGCCTACGGTGATCCCCTTTTCAAACTCAGCTCTTTCTGTCAAGCCATTTGGTTAGCAAATTATCTGATCAGTGCCCCTCTACCCGTTTTATACCTTCACGAACATGTGTCTGCTACAGGAGCATATCATTTCGCTTGCGCGGGGGTGTCCAATCACTTTTAGTGTAGGTAATTATTATTTTTACGGTTTTGTCATCAGTTTCCCAGATTATCGCGGGTGGTGCCTTTGTCATGTGGTTTTCTAAGAAAGTGCTTATGACATTGCCTGGACGTGGAGTAGAGGTGATGAGGGGCCAGTCCAACTGTCTCAGTAGGGTGATGAATATGGTCTGTCATGTTCAGCTGGATTCACCAGACATCCATTAACTACTCCATAGGGAAGACTTTTCCAAGTTTGTGATAGGAGAAAAGCTCCTGTAGATAACTATAGCAAGTGGTCTACAGAAAAATTGTTGTCACAATTGTGGTTTCTTCTGGAGTCATTAAGACTCATTTTACAAAAGGAGATTTGCTGGTTTTAGGGAGGTATAAAGTAAATGTACGATGTGACAAACACACCTCTGGATTGAGCTTAATAACAGGATGGCAACGCCCTGCATTTTGGAAGACGTGGCTGGTAATATGCCAGAGACCAAATACTATGGAGAAAAGTTTGGCTTTCGGGAGACAATTATTTCAGAGCAGGTTTTTAAGGCACTAAGCAGGCTGGGACAACTTGGGGCTCTCCAGGAGATGTGGAACTACAAGCCACAGCATGCTTTATCAGACAGATGATAGCTGGCAGGACATTCTGGGACTTTCACACCTGGGTATCCATTGGTTGTCCAGTCCTTGCCTACAGTGCCAGGATACACCCAAAATAGGGGATACCACATGCGTGCATTTTATCCACTAGGTGGGTCCATGCCAAGGCCCAAAACTATGGAGAACATTTTGGATTTTTTGTGGCAAACATTTTATAGCTGGTTTCCACAGGGGAGTAAGTTCATCCCAGTTACCCGGAGGCAAGTTTGAGTTTGAGTTTGGTGACTCCCCCTTTTTTTAAGAAAGATAGTGCTTTCTATTATATAGGTAGCGCTGTCTACAGGGACTGAAGCCCACAGTGAATTGGCGGAGCTCCAGGAACGCTGTGTGATGACAGCTGGTGGGCCAGGGTCAGACTCACGAGATTCAGCCATCTGCATCACGCAGAATCAGCCTTCTCCGGTGGGTCCCATCTCACAGTCCAGCAGTAGTGATGAGTGCACTGTTTCTTGCTGCAGCGAAGGCTGAGCGGTATCAGACGGGAGCTACACTGTCCCCTGTTGCAGGTGTTAGAGGTGCTCCTGTGACAAAGCCGATTAACTCTGCAGCAGCTGCGGGTGCGCCGCAGAGCTGCATTGGAAGAGGAGCGTTCATGCTTGGATCCTATTGTGAATCACACAAGTGTACATTCAAATGCCCCTTCAGGGCTTAGTGCACGGAGGCAGGCGTCTCCATTGCCTCTGGGGAGTTATGCCCCCGGGTTTCCATGCAAAAGGGCAAGAACACTAGAAACACCCTCATATTGATCTTAGGGGGAAATGTTTGGTAAATATACAAAGATAGTTTTGTTTTGGTTTTTCCTGAAACAGTTATCAAATTTCAGGATAAAATGTACCTGCATTTATTACTTTGGAATTTTGAACCTCTAGCATAGCATGCGAGTTGCGGAAAGTGCTGAGATTAAGGCAATGTATCTGTGAGATTTAAAGCAGCAACGTTTTGTTTTTTTTCAAAGGATTATTTTGCCTTTAAAAAAATATAATCCTTTAAATCCATACATTGCTGAAATCTAGCTCTTGCAGGCGATTATATTTGGCACTGTGTCTTTTATATCCTTTCTATAGAATGAGAGTATCATTTTAGAGTTAATAGTAAATCCCACTAGAAGGTGCAATACTGCATCTTGGCAACATCATGCCGCAGGGTGGGGGAATGTAAAAAGTGAATACAGGTTTAGAATAGGGAAGATATGCATTGCTCACATCGAAATCCTGGGGTAAATGTAATAGCCTGCGAGAAGCAGGCTGTGTGGGACTTCATTCGAGTCTGCCCAGATTTTTAAAGTGGCAATCATTTACACGGCAAAACTAACCTGAAGTCCCACACAGCCCACACAGCCAGCTTCTCGCAGGCTAGTACATTTACCCTTGGTCTTAAAATAAAGCTGTCTAGTGTTTGTGTGCTATGGGGGTCATTCCGAGTTGATTGCTCGTTGCTGTTTTTCGCAGCACAGCGAACAGGTTACTACTGCGTATGCACCGCAATGCGCACGCGCGTCGTATGGGTACAAAGCGGTTCATTGCTGGGCGATGGATTTAACGAATAATCCATTCGCCCAGCCGATCGCAAGGAGATTGACAGGAAGAGGGCATTTATGGGTGGCAACTGACCGTTTTCAGGGAGTGTTTGGAAAAACGCAGGAGTGTCCAGGCGTTTGCAGGGCGGGTGTCTGATGTCAATTCCAGGACCAAAAAGACTGTAGTGATCGCAACGGCTGAGTAAGTCCAGAGCTACTCAAACAAAAACTGCAAAAAACGTTTTCGTCCCGCTCGGCTGCACACGCGTTCGCACACTTGCAAAGCGAAAACACACTCCCCCGTGGGCGGCAACTATGCGTTTACACGGCTGCTAAAAGTAGCTAGCGAGCTATTAACTCGGAATGACCCCCTATGTGCAAAAGCAGGCAGTCATATCCTTCCAAGCAAAACTAAATGACATGTGCAGCTCGTGCTGGGGTCATTCTTTACGCTAATTCTAGACTGTGTGACACTGTAATAAAGCTATGTGGACCTCACACAACATGCCTACATAACCAGTAATCAATGACTCTCCGCCAGTCCTACAGCTGCTCACCGTTTATTTCTGGGTCTCCATATTTGTCTCTGTACCAAAGGCGTGCATTGAGGCGACACTTGATGTACAAGATGCTACCCACTACCAAGACAGCCACCACACAGAGGGCAAAGAGGACAGCTGCTATGTGTCCTGCTTTATCTATGGAGAGAAAAGAGATAAAACAGTCAGTTGACAAATAGGTTATGTATCAAATCCAAAAATATATTTACAGCAGAGATGGGTAAAATCCAGCAGTTACTGGCTTATATATATGCTGCCCCTCCTCGCTGGCTCATTGGTTGTTGTGGGTGTAGCACATATAACATTACGTATTGTTGATAAATGATAATCACTGATGTGGGCTGTTATATGCAGATCCCTCTCCCAATAGGCGTGGATTAAAATATCCTCAACCCGAGTTTTCTCTCCAAAACCACTTGCAATGTCTGTGTGTGGGCTTATCGTACAGAGTGGTGTATACAGGACCGGATTCATTTCAGACCTGAACGCTGTTGTGCGAATTCGCACAGCGGCGATTATCGAATGACTGCACATGCGTATGCACTGCAATGCGCAGGCGCATTGCCAAACAGTGACAGGATGGTGCGCAAATTTTGATTGCAAGGTGATTGACAGGAAGAGGACGTTTGTGGGTGGAACCTAACCGTTTTCTGGAAGTATCAGGAAAAATGCAGCCGTTACCAAGCGTTTTCAGGGCGGGTGTGTGACGTCAGCTCCAAAGTTTGTTCTATTTATCAACCAACTTCCATAAAAATCATGTGTTTGACACTGATAGTTTCATCTAAATGGTACAGATGGGTCCATGTTTATCTTGACCTTTATTAGGATTAATTGAGACTGGGCAGTCGGACTTAATCCCCTGCTGTATTGTTCTCTGTATTGTATTGCAGCTGAGAACAATAGATGAAGGGTTTATGCTAATAAACCATGGTGTGCCTAGGCGCAGCAAACTAGCCAAGATAACCGTGGACCCATCTGTACTTCATATCTTTTACTTTACTGGGACTTTCAGGTGGCCCTGGCAAATAGTCTAAAGGTGGCCTATGGTGGTGGAATGGTTGTAGAGTAGGCAGCAGGCCATAGCAAGGCACTTCTGTGCTCTGGGTCGCCCACTGATGCACATGTGTATCTGAATTCTTTCTGCTTAGTGTAGCCCTGCCACTGGTAGGTACAGAGGCCTCTTACTCATATACCGTCTACAGTAGTCAGTGGTAGATTAAGCAACACATGAGATTTGAGCCATGCATTTTGTAAGCAGCATGGGGCTGCTGAGGAACCATGGACAAAGCGGAGATTCTGCTCAGCATATTATGGACCCTGTACATCAGCGGCCCTGAATCCCCGACCCACCAGAACCACCAACCAGATACGCTAATTGGTGTGCAGTGATGATTGAGATCTGTAGAGGAATTGGGGAATTTAAACATGTTAAAAATGCCAGATTTCCGATCCCTATTGTTTTTGATTGGGATTAGGGATTCAGGCTTTTTAAACATATTTAACATTCCCAGACCTGGCTGTCAGGGGATCGGGATATTTCCCCAATACATCTGTGTTGTATGGGGGCCATTAGACCTGGAATCCTCCATTTGAAAGCACTGACTTCAAGCAGCAATCCTACTTCTCATTTTTTTGTGGATACTACTAAATACCAGAGGGTCTGCAGAGGACAGTGGTGATATTCGTTTCTCTACAGACTTTATGGTGCCAGTCTCCATCTTAATGCAAGAATGCAATGAGAGCAACACTAATATGACAGCTCTGAACCTTGCACAGTGGTTAAACCACTGGATACACTGATGGGGAGTTCCGGAGCACCATGGACAAGGATGGCACAAAAACATCAATGCAAAAGGGACACCAGAGGTCAGATAACATATTGACAGGACAGGAGAGATGCAGACATGCACAGTGAGTGCGAGATGTACTAAAGGAAAAATGCAGTAAAACCCCAAAAAATGGGCGTTTTACCACATTTTCAAATTTACTAAGACCCTACCGCCACGTTTTCGCCGTCCAGGGTATCGCCATCTTTGGATGGCAATACCCTATGGAAGCCTATGGGCTTCTTATCGCCGACCGCCGCAGACACCGCCCCCCCCCCCCCTTCCCCCCGGCATACCTTCCTCCAGGCTGCCCTGGACCCGGAAGTTACTCTCCTCCTCCCCCTACCAATGCAGCCGGAGGGCCTTCCGGCTGCAGGGGGGAGGAGGAGGCGCCGGGGACAGCCTGCTTCTGCTTCCCGGCATCTAGGTAGTGTAGAGAGCCGAGGGAGATGAAGGAGACCCCACGCAGACCACCTCACAGGTATCGCGGGGGGACTCCGTCACCGCATTGCGATATTGATCATACTAACATATGCGATCAATATCGCTGCGGTAAGCGGCGATGTATCTTAATACATCCCGCCCTGGGTGAGAAACTTCAGACGTACAGATTATCCTCTGTGTTCTATCACACCAACTTTGAAGTTACACTTCAATATACACAAGAAGAAAAACTGAACTGAAGTAATACACTAATGACCTAAATATTAGACATAACTTGTACTCGAACTGTATAAAGAAATAGTTTCTGTGACTTTAATAATAAAAACAGCTAAATAACATAAAACACAGAAAATAATGTATGTAAGTTAAGGGTGTTAAAAAATGATGTTTACTCTGAAGTTTTATTTGTTATTTCTGTATTAGAGTTTTATATATTTTTAGAATCTTTGTGGCATGACAATGGGCCTATTTTTATGTGGAGGCCTGAAGCTGTAGTCCCTTCTGCACCACGGTTAATCTAGCACTGCCTAGTGCTTAGGATGAGTCCCTCTTGTACTCAGCAGTGAAAAGGTTAGATGTGTAAACAATGGATATTATAGACAACCGCCTCTTAGGGGCAGATTCAGTTACCCATGTACAGGGGCGGATCCAGAACAAAATGACAGGGGAGGCAGTACGACAGGGGAAAGGGCTAAGCTGCGCCCACTCCTAGGAAAGTGGCCGTGGCTTCAAAAGGAATGCCGTATCCATATGACGGAGATAGGGTGATGCCATGAAGAGTCAGAGGGTAACAGGAGAGAGAGGGTGATGCAGATATAGTAATGCAGCAGAGGATGAGGCAGTAGGTGATAGGGAGTGTCGGGGAAGCTGATCGTAGATATGCTAAATTTAGCACATCTATGATCAGGTCCGAATCACCCCCAACATCCCAGCTGTGGATAGGTGCTGTAGCAATTGCACCACTAGACAGCAACAGCACTGGTGCCACTCACATGGTGGATTTTTAAGTACTGCTATAGAAACCTTTACTGTACTTTATATAGACATTATACACAGTTCTGGAATACTGCAAAAGATATTTATTATAGATGTGCGCCAGTGACGAGCGGTAAGGTGAGGCAGAGCCTTTCCTGTCATACTATCGTATGCGCCAGAGTTTTGTCTATATAAAGTATAATGGAAAATACAAAGAATATATTAGAAATGTCTTCTTTGTGTTATTCTAGTCATTTTATAATCAAAACTCTGTCATATCACTGATAAAAAAAAAAAAAAAACAATAAAAATCGATAAAAACTGCTAAAATCATGTAATTTGGACCGGTTTACATGCAATCCAAAACCAGAGATCGGTTTCTAAATCTGGGTTCCGAAAGGACAACAGACCACAAAGGGATTCCGAACTGGGACTGTATTCATCTTGGAACCCCTAAGTTTGGGTGTGTTTGTATTTCAGGAAAACCGAACTGCACATATTTATGGACACCTGCACTGAAACTTTCATTTCATTTACAAGATAAATCAGTACCTGTTCTGTGTAGTGTAAATGAGGCAGAGAAAGTCTGCAGCTGACATGTAAACCTTCCAAAATCCTCTTCGGTGGTAAGATTAACCCCTAGGATGCTGGAGAGGAACCTTTCAGAGCTGTTCAGACCAATCCTAGGTAAAGAATTACAAGATATTTAATCAGATCATAAACACAAATACAGATACATAGGTGAGTGATATGTAAAAATTATAATTCTTCATTATAGACAATCTATAATCTTGACTTGTAAATACAGGTAGAATGTTCAACACTGACATTGTATTTTCCCTGGCTCCGCCTCATCATCCCCATTCATGAATGTATTGCTTAGAAGTGCTCCTCACATTGGCCCTCATTCAGAGTTGTTCGCTCGCTAGCTGCTTTTAGCAGCCGTGCAAACGCTAAGCCGCCGCCCTCTGGGAGTGTATTTTAGCTTAGCAGAAGTGCGAACGAAAGGATCGCACAGCGGCTACAAAATAATTTTGTGCAGTGTCAGAGTAGCTCCAGACCTACTCAGCGCTAGCGATCACATCAGACTTTTCAGTTCCTGTTTTGACATCACGAACACGCCCTGCGTTTCCGCAACCACGCCTGCGTTTTTCCATACACTCCCTGAAAACTGTCAGTTGACACCCAGAAACGCCCACTTCCTGTCAATCACATTGCGGCCAGCAGTGCGACTGAAATGCTTTGCTAGACCTTGTGTGAAACAACATCGTTCGTTGTAATAGTACCACGCGCGTGCGCATTGCAGCGCATATGCATGCGCAGAAGTGCCGTTTTTTTGCCTGATCGCTGCGCTGCGACCGAAATCTGCTAGCGAACAACTCAGAACGACCCCCTGTGAGCTGCGTTCCAATCATAGGCATTTCTATAATGGGTGCAGTGTGTGCAGTGCACACAGGTCACTGGTTCCAGGGGGGGCCACACCGCACACACTTCACCCATAGAATATACTTACCCCTCCGGAGTCCCGCAACGGAGGCCCTGCTGTGTGGACACAGATCACTCGGAAAATGGCTGCTGCAGCCATTTCCGAGTGATTTGTGCATGCGCACTGGGAGGTGTCCCCGGGAACAAGGCGTGGGCGCCATGTTCCCGGAGACCTGCACATGCGCCATAGACTACTGCTACCGGAGAGGAGGGGGGTCTGCGACGGAGGCTGCACGTGGGTTCCCTCCTCTCTTAAAACGCCCCTGGTTCCAATGCATCCATATCTAGCGAGCAAGCCCTGCGGCACACATATACATCTTTGCATATCTATAAACACTTCTCTCCGTCTGTCACATGGCCATTAATGGGCGGCAACGGGGGGTAGATAAATGAGAGAACTGTCCCCTGGGGGTGTTGCCAGAGTCACACCATATTCTGGGTAGTGCATATGGCAATTGGATGCCTATTGAGCGATATATATCTTGGTGATGGCAGCTGTTCTACGGATGGAGGCCTGAGGTCAGTGCAGATGCAGAGTTCTGCCCAACCCACAGCAAAGATGGCTACTCACATTAGACTTACAATCGTAGCCTGCGTATAAAATTTTGGGTTGCAAGCGACACAGGAAGAAATACTTGCTAATAACATCAGTGTGAATGACATTAGAACTGGACTTTATCCATTTATGGTATTCAGACCTCTAAATAATGGGTTTCAGGATGAAACAGACTACTAATCCTGTATACTAACAGCCTATAGTACACAAATATATATGTAACGGTTCCCATATTTTGGTGGAAAGTGGGAGAGAAGGGCATAGTCAGTATGGATGTGTTAATGTACTGTAAATGCCACTCAATTAGATGTTGAGCCATGCATAGATCACCTTTATCCTGGCTTCAGGTAACTCAGGGCTTCCCACATTGGAAAGATCGGAGTCCCCTCTTTTAAATGATGTGGCTCCTTAGTCGTTATTATCTGGTGTTCACTGAAGTAATGACACCTGGCCTGTACTACGGAAACCCTTCTGGGGTAAATGTACTACAACTGCACGGATCATGCCGCTACAGCTCTTCCTACTTTACAACTCAACCCAGGCCAAACAGGAAGCAATACCGAGGAGACGTTAACATCTCAACCACGAGAGGAGTGGGTGGGGGGGGGGATGCTCACATCTGCAAGATCTCACAAACATCATCTCTCTTGTGTAGCCCGGACCCCAGCACCCGCCACAGGTCAGCACACACACCGACAGGTAATACCCGACCGATACAGTATATGAAAAAACGAGAAGCAGCAAATGTGCGCTTGTTTTAAATACATCTGGATGATTTTCTGTCACCATACACCTGTATGGTGATGGAGATATCGTTAGGTGTTGGCAGAGAACGTAGAGAAAAGTGATTTTTCTCTACTTTAACTGCTTTCATACATACCAGGGCTTGTTACACGTGTCAAATAGTGCTGGTTATAGCACCTCTTCATATATCTCCAACTATATTTCAAAAAATGTTCTACTATATTATTACTACACATTGAATGCATGTAATTAAAGACATCATCTAGCTTAAAATATACATCATTATTTTTGAGTGCAGATTTTATTGTGAAAACTGATATGTAAGACAGCTTTTAGTTTATTTTCTTACTTATAGACAAAGCTTTATGTTTCCCATTTTAGGGCTTTTATTCAGAGCTGTTACTAGGTGTGGGCGGAGTGTGCTCCGCACATAGGGCCTAATTCAGACCTGATCACAGCAGCAAATTTGTTAGCAGTTGGGCAAAACCATGTGCACTGCAGGTGTGGCAGATATAACATGTGCAGACAGAGTTAGATTTGGGTAGGTTATATTGTTTCTGTGCAGGGTAAATACTGGCTGCTTTATTGTTACACTGCAATTTAGATTTCAGTTTGAACACACCCCACACAAATCTAACTCTCTCTGCACATGTTATATCTGCCCTCCTGCAGTGCACATGGTTTTGCCCAACTGCTAACAAATTTGCTGCTGCGATCAACTCTGAATTAGACCCATAGGGCCTAATTCAGATCTGATCGCTGGCTGCATTTTTTTGCTGCCCTGCGATCAGATAGTCGCCGCCTACAGGATGAGGGGAAAAGCGCTGTGTAAGTGTGCAATCGCTTCTGCTGCAGAGCGGCACAAAAATCAGTTTGTGCAGTCTCTGCGCTGCCCAGGGCTTACTCTTCATGAGCAATGGAATCCTGCTGATCGGGCCGGAGCTGACGTCAGACAACACCCTCCCTGAAAATGCCTGAGCCCGCCTGCGTTTTTCCGGACACTCCTGGAAACCGGTCAGTTACCATCCACAGAAGGCCTCTTCCTGTCAATCTCCTTGCACCCGTGCGTTTGGATTTTTTGCACCATTCCGACGCTAGGCACCAATGCCTGTTGCTGTTGTGTGACGCGCCGGCGCAGTGCGGCTCTGACGCATGTGCAGTTCAGATCTGATCACCCACTGTGCAAAAGCACACAGCAGCGGTCAGATCTCTTTCTGGCACAGGGCACCAAAAAGTCTAGTTACGGCTCTGCTTTATTTGTGGTTTTAGGAGGAGGAAAGATACTAATGACTTTTTTTCTGGAAACCTTTGGGAAAAAACACAAATTATAACTTCCTGTTCGCTCCCTTTTGTGTGGCAGCATGCATATATTCTCTCTCCCCATTTTGACAATGTTGGAATATGTTTATATTTTAGGCTTAGCAGTCCTCTAATAACCTGTCTTTACTAAATTAACAATTGTATTTTATTTGGTGCATCAATATTACATACAGATTGAGTATCCCTTATTCAAAATGCTTGGGACTAGAAGTATTTTGGATATCGGATTTTCCTGTATTTTGGAATAATTGCACACCATAATGAGATGTTATGGCAATGGGACCTAAATCTAAGCACAGAATGCATTTACGTTTCATATACACCTTATACACACAGCCCGAAGGTAATTTTAGCCAATATTTTTTAAACTTTTTGCATTAAACAAAGTGTGTGTACATTCACACAATTAATTTATGTTTCATATACACCTTATACACACAACCTGAAGGTCTTATAATACAATATTTTTAATAACTTCGTGTATTAAACAAAGTTTGTTTACGTTGAGCCATCAGAAAACAAAGGTTTAACTATCTCACTCAAAAAATTCTGTATTTCGGAATATTTCGTATTGCGGAATATTTGGATATGGGATACTCAACCTGTATTATTAATAAAATAATTTTAAAACAATTCATGTAAAAAAAAGTGAAGTAGATGTGGGATAAATAAACTAAACCTTAATTTGACACGTCTGAGAACCTCTGATTTAAGGGGACATTTTACACCCAGGTGCAGTGATAGTAAGTCTGTGGGACTGACTTTACAGGAGCTGGAGACATGCAGTCCTAATCCTAAATACAATTAATATTATTTCTACAGAATAAATTATGTTCATCCTATGTATTTGTTTTACATAAAAGTTGATAGAAGTAGATCTGGACAAAAGCAAACAGCAAAACCCCATGTCCCCAGCCAACTATCTGTGTACTGTACTTACATCCTGGCGGGAGCAATAGGAGTGCGCCAGCCCAATGGCAAATGTATAAACATCTGCCCAACACATACAGGTGATCAATGGCACTGAAGGATCATTATTCAGTATGGTCACATCTGGGGGGGCAGAAGGGCTTTGGCTCTGTCTGACTCTATGCATTCTATTATAGTCATCAGATGAATGCACCCAATAGCAAAACGTACAGAGAAAGAATTATGACGGCAGATAAGAACCACTTGACCCATCTAGTCTGCCCTTAACACATGTACACGCACACCCTTACACAATAGGGTTCATTTTTGTCAGGAGCCAATTAACCTACCAGTATATTTTTGGATTGTGGGACGAGACCGGAGTACATGCAAGCACGGTCAGGTCAGTCTTAATAGCACTAAAGGCCCTGGGCAAAGCAATGCACTGGAGCCCCTACCCACCCATTCACAGGAATGAAAAAACAAACAAACAGAAATGACCTCCTCCTGTGGTTCTGAGCAGTTTCTCCATATAGTGAATGGCTGTCAGTTCGCTGACAGCTCCAGCAACCCACCACTCAGCACGGTGACAGCCATTCACTATCTGGCTACAGGCTGGAGGCAGGTAGAGAATGTTACCTGGCTGCTATGATTGTGCGTAATTCAGAAGATGCTCCAGAGGAACCAGTCTGCCCCTGTTCAAAGGCCCCGAGAATTGTGGGGCCCTGGGCAGCTGCCCTATGAGCCCATACATTAAGATGGTCCTGCGGAGAATATACAAACTCCACATAGAGCTATGGTGCGAATCAAACCCATGACCTCAGTGCCCAGGCAGTAATGCTATCCATTACACCATACGTACTGCCCCAAGTAGTCACCTACTGATCACTTTATGCACCATGCTAAATAATGATCCCAGAAGCAGCTTGAAACCAAGCTATACTGTTATTTAAAACTTGAAAATAAATATATTTCTACAAAGTATTGTGGTCACATTCTCATTAAGGCTTTTTTTTTTTTTGCATAATTCAAATAATTAAAATGAACTGTTTTTGGTCAAACAGTTACCACAATAAGATCTATTTTCTAGGAGCTCCTGACCTGCTCTGATTCCTGCTAGGTACACCACTCCACGGAAGCACTTGTAATCATACAGATCGGTTCTCCTCTTACATAACACTTACCAGGCACTCTGCTGCCCTCTGTACAGGTCCTGTGCTGCTCTCCCGTCTTTCAGCCATGTGAAGGAACCATTACATGAGTCTCTGAGTTGCAAAGTGCAGTTGAGAGACAGGCTGGAGCCCAAGTGCGGCCACAGATCCTGCTCCACAGAGGGAGGTGAAATAAAAGTGTCCAGAACACCACAGTCACTGTCTGCTGAGGATGAGAAGGGTGAAGTGTCAGTGAGAATCTTCATGCATCTAGTCATTTAGACAGTATTTTTTTAAGTAAATTGTAATGCATACAAAATGTAAAAGTACCTGGAACTGCAAAAGGACAAAAACACACAGTGATCTAATGTACAGATGGAGCCACGCTCATCAAGCCTTCTCTGCTGCACCATGGTGCACCATGATATATTAGCATAAGCCTTTCATCTATTGTTCTCAGCTGCAATACAATACAGAGAGAACAATACAGCAGGGGATTAAATCATTACAGCAGGGGATTAAGTCCAACAGCACTGGCTCAATTAATCCTATTAGAGGGATAGATGAGGATGGCTCCATCTGTAATATGGGCTTTATAAAGTACTTTTGATCACCACAGTACTGTACCTATCAAATGCCCCTTAATACTTATTTCTCGTATTCTGACCATGATAATGCCAGCCAGGAATGGGGGCGGTGGCAGGATAACCATCACACCTCTATATACTCCAAATATTCCATATAATGTGTGTACAAGTTGTACGGAGGAGATCTACATTCACTGCATCAAAATGGCTGAATGACAGCCAGGAGAAATTGGAAAGGTTTAATTAAACAAGCAGTTTAGATTGTGACTTAGGGACCTATTCATTATGCTAATTATCAGGGGACAGAAGGCTCCTGATGATGATGTTTTCTATCATTGTTGTAACGCGGTGACAGCTGATCCAAAAATCAGCTGTCTTTGCAAATCTTTTTATGGCTACCGAGGAACGAGCTAGACACTGGCGGAGGGATACGAATGGATGCCTCTGCAACCAGGTTTCCTCCCCATAGGGAAGGAGCGGTGTATGGGAACTAAGGCCATCTGGAGATGGAGGCAAATGTTCCACGCGGTCGAGCAATGAAAAATCTTGATGAATTTAGAGTATAGGGGCAGTGGGCCATATTAGGAGTGAAAGGTAAGCAGGACATATATCTGTCAGGGACGTGCAGTCAGTTGAAGCAGTTCCTCCCCTGTCATAATGATTAAAATAATACAAAAAATATATTTATGTAACACAGATTCTGTGATATAGATATCTTATTTTACTATTCTAATCATTTCCCTCCCTAGAAAATACCTGCATTTTGGGATGGGAGGCAGCGGGAGAGGTGCCCCCAGCTGCTAATACTACAGTTCGGAAAGCGGGGCACAGGCAGGGCCAAACCATGGGCTGTAAAAGCCCACTGAAAAAAAACAATGTAAAGCTGCACATATACATGTGCCGCAATGACAGGGGTGTGTATTCAGCCCACCTGAAAGCACACCCCTGTCAGTCCCGCAGATGCGATTGGACCAGCGGATCCACTGGACACAGCAGGGGTTGTGGCGGCGGGACCTGGCAGCAGACCTGTATCCGAAAGGATCCTGTCCCTGCCAGCCAATCTGCAGAGTTCAGCAGCGGATAGCCGGATACCCTTTTCAAAAATGGCACCTCAGTGTCATTTTTTAAATTCAAGATGGCCGCCACAAGAAAATCATGGCTCGCTGCTTCATCACCCCGCACCCTCAATTGGCTTACATAAGCCAGTGGCGAGGCATCGGCGGTCAGTCCGGTGGCGGGGCGGGAGCAGGCAAGAGCTCCCCAAGATGGAAGACGCCGAAAGCCCTGCGGAGGCGGCGGCCATGAAAAAGAGCTTAAAAGCCGCCGCCCCCAGGTGAAAATGCAGCATAATAAACTATTTAAACATTAGGTGTTGTGTTTTTATTTTGATATTTTCTTTACAGGCGAACTACGGGTGCCAGCGGGCCATTAATGTCCGGGCATGCTGGCACTTGTGGTTCTCCAAGTATCGGCATGCTGGTGCAGGCTTGCTGGGATCTGTAGGCTGCCTGCAAAGAACAATATCAGTATGTCCTGAACCCCGCTCCAACCACCACCAGGGGTGCGTGGCATAGCACTGGTGCTGGTTGTTACTCAGGAGGGGGGACCCCAATTAAATTTTTGGGGTCCCCACTTTCTGAGGAATTCCAGCCCTGGGCTGACTGGTTTGGGGGGGGGGGGGGGGGGGGGTTTAATGTTATGGCAGGGGAACCACATACTGAGCGTCTCCCCTGCTATGGCATTATCCCCCCTGGATGGTTCAGCCTGGTGCTGGTTTTGCTTAAATAAGGGGAACCCTATGCTGAGTTTATTGTTGTTGTTGATTTTAAATTGTATTTATTTATTATATATATATATATATATATATATATATATATATATATATATATATAAATATATAATTATTATTATTTTTTTTTGGGGGGGGGGGCGCTACCACAATCAGCCAGTGCCTCACCAGTCACTGACCTCACCGCACGTCACTGATATCTGTGATCTCTCCTGTGTTACCTTTTTAATGAATGGCATACTGACTTCATTTATAACAAAAAAAAACACATTCATTTTCAACTATTTTGTATAAATTAAGTGATGAACAGACACTAAGGGGTGAATTTACTAAACCTTCCGAAAAAGAAAAGTTGTGATGTTGCCCATAGCAACTAATCAAATTCTGTATATAATTTTTTAGGATGCAATAGAGAAATGATAGAGTCTGATTGTCTGCTATGGGCAACAATACCCCTTTTAATTTTTAGAAGCTTTAGTAAATTTACCCCCAAGAGAACAGATGCCGCCGCTATGACCTCACAGCTCCCTTTCACTGTGCTATAAGGAGACTACTTGAGAAAAGAAGCAGGCAGTGTCCCCGTGAGATGCATAACCAGTTTAGCAAATCCTTCTTCCATGGGGGTAATTCCAAGTTGATCGCAGCAGGAAATTTTTTAGCAGTTGGGCAAAACCACGTGCACTGCAGGGGGGGTGTGGGGGGGGGGGATATGACATTTGCAGAGAGAGTTAGATTTGGGTGGGTTATTTTGTTTCTGTGCAGGGTAAATACTGGCTGCTTTATTTTTACACTGCAATTTAGATTGCAGATTGAACTCACCCCACCCAAATCTAACTCTCTCTGCACATGTTATATCTGCCTCCCCTGCAGTGCACATGGTTTTGCCCAACTGCTAACAAAGTTCCTGCTGCGATCAACTCAGAATTACCCCCCATATGCCTTAGGCCTTATGCAAGACGTTCCTGTCACTGCCACCTGTGGGGTGTCTGAACCATAGTTACCTACATTGCTGCCTCCTCCTCCGGGAGGAGGCAGCGTTGTAGGTGTATGGGGGGCGTGGTCGGCACAGGATAGGCGGTCCGGGGCGTGTCCTGCAGCAGGATGGGCGGTCCGGGGGCGTAACATCAGGGTCGCGTCATCGTGACTCCGCCCCCCGCTGTGCTGTGCCGAGAAACGAGCCGCTGCATAGCGGGGGCGGAGCTACGATGACGCGATTCAGCGCGAATCGCGTCATCGGACCCCCTCGGGCCGCCCGCTTGTTCTCTGCTGCGGGCGGCCGAGGGGGAAAGCGGGAGGCTTGCCCACCTTTCCGGGGGGCCGGGAGGGTCACCCGATTTTCGGGAGCCTCCCGGCCATTCCGGGAGGGTAGGCAAGTATGGTCTGAACCAATAGAAATTTACATTAAAATACAGTTAATTTTAAGCCATTTATAAAAAGCAGTATTGGCTCTTTCTATGTGTAGAACCTGCGCCAAAAAAGGACTTCCCCCTATTCCAAAGTCACTACCACTAGCATTACATTCAGCTAGCTCATAGGTTCTCAAACTCAGTTCTCTGGACTCCAAACAGTTCATGTTTTCCAGGTCTCCTCACACAGAATCACAAGTGAAATAATTCACTTCACCTGCAGATATTTAAAAATATGTCAGTGAGTAATGAATGCACCTGTGCACTTTCTAGGCATACTTGCTGATATTTTGGCTGCCCTCTCCGAGGAGAAGCAGGAAGTGTTATAGCGGCACAATCCGTGCCGCTACAATACATTTACCGCTGTATTTGAAAAATGACTGTTAGGAGCAGATTGGTTAGTACTTTATTTCCTACCACATTATCTCTCTCCAAGACTTAGTACATATGTCCCCAGTGGTTTTATAACCACTGACCTAGCGCAGATCTTCTTCACCAGTTCAAGTTTTACTTTTCTCTAACGTCCTAAGGGGATGCTGGGGACTCCGTAAGGACCATGGGGAATAGCGGCTCCGCAGGAGACTGGGCACATCTAAAGAAAGCTTTAGGACTATCTGGTGTGCACTGGCTCCTCCCCCTATGACCCTCCTCCAAGCCTCAGTTAGATCTCTGTGCCCGAACGAGAAGGGTGCACACTAGGGGCTCTCCTGAGCTTCTTAGTGAAAGTTTTAGTTTAGGTTTTTTATTTTCAGTGAGACCTGCTGGCAGGGAGAAGAAGCGAACTCACCTGCGTGCAGAGTGGATTGGGCTTCTTAGGCTACTGGACATTAGCTCCAGAGGGACGATCACAGGCCCAGCCTGGATGGGTCCCAGAGCCGCGCCGCCGGCCCCCTTACAGAGCCAGAAGGCAGAAGAGGTCCGGAAAATCGGCGGCAGAAGACGTCCTGTCTTCAACAAGGTAGCGCACAGCACTGCAGCTGTGCGCCATTGCTCTCAGCACACTTCACACTCCGGTCACTGAGGGTGCAGGGCGCTGGGGGGAGCGCCCTGAGACGCAATAATAAACACCTTGGATGGCAAAAGAATGCATCACATATAGCTCCTGGGCTATATGGATGCATTTAACCCCTGCCAAAATACATAGAAAAACGGGAGATAAGGCCGCCGATAAGGGGGCGGAGCCTATCTCCTCAGCACACTGGCGCCATTTTCCCTCACAGCTCCGTTGGAGGGAAGCTCCCTGTCTCTCCCCTGCAGTCACTACACTACAGAAAGGGTTAAAAAAGAGAGGGGGGCACAAATTAGGCGCAGTATTAAAGATACAGCAGCTATAATGGGAAAAACACTTATATAAGGTTATCCCTGTATATATATAGCGCTCTGGTGTGTGCTGGCAAACTCTTCCTCTGTCTCCCCAAAGGGCTAGTGGGGTCCTGTCCTCTATCAGAGCATTCCCTGTGTGTGTGCTGTATGTCGGTACGTTTGTGTCGACATGTATGAGGAGAAAAATGATGTGGAGACGGAGCAGATTGCCTGTAATAGTGATGTCACCCCCTAGGGGGTCGACACCTGAGTGGATGAACTGTTGGAAGGAATACGTGACAGTGTCAGCTCTGTATAAAAGACAGTGGTTGACATGAGACAGCCGGCTACTCAGCTTGTGCCTGTCCAGACGTCTCATAGGCCGTCAGGGGCTCTAAAGCGCCCGCTACCTCAGATGGCAGATATAGACGCCGACGCGGATACTGACTCCAGTGTCGACGGTGAAGAGACAAATGTGACTTCCAGTAGGGCCACACGTTACATGATTGAGGCAATGAAAAATGTTATTACACATTTCTGATAATACGAGTACCACCAAAAAGGGGTATTATGTTCGGTGAGGAAAAACTACCTGTAGTTTTCCTGAATCTGAGAAATTAAATGAGGTGTGTGATGATGCGTGGTTTTCCCCCGATAACAACTGATAATTTCTAAAATGTTATTGGCATTATATCCTTTCCCGCCAGAGGTTAGGGTGCGTTGGGAAACACCCCCTAGGGGGGATAAAGCGCTCACACGCTTGTAAGGGCTCTACCCTCTCCTGAGATGGCCGCCCTTAAGGATCCTGCTGATAGAAAGCAGGAGGGTATCCTAAAATGTATTTACACACATACTGGTGTTATACTGCGACCAGCAATCGCCTCAGCCTGGATGTGCAGTGCTGGGTTGGCGTGGTCGGATTCCCTGACTGAAAATATTGATACCCTAGATAGGGACAGTATATTATTGCCTATAGAGCATTTAAAAGATGCATTTCTATATATGCGTGATGCACAGCGGAATATTTGCCGACTGGCATCAAGTCTAAGTGCGTTGTCCATTTCTACCAGTAGAGGGTTATGGACACGTCAGTGGTCAGGTGATGCGTATTCCAAACGGCATTTGGAAGTATTGCCTTATTAAAGGGAGGAGTTATTTGGGGTCGGTCTTTCAGACCTGGTGGCCACGGCAACAGCTGGGAAATCCACGTTTGTACCCCAGGTCGCCTCTCAACATGAGAAGACACCGTATTATCAGGCGCAGTCTTTTCGTGGACAAGCGGGCAAAAGATTCCTCATTTCTGCCCCGTGACAGAGGGAGAGGAAAAAGGCTGCAGAAATCAGCCAGTTCCCAGGAACAGAAACCCTCTCCCGCCTCTGCCAAGCCCTCAGTAGGACGCTGGGGCTTTACAAGCAGAATCAGGCACGGTGGGGGGCCCGTCTCAATGAATTTCAGCGCGCAGTGGGCTCACTCGCAAGTAGACCCCTGGATCCTTCAGGTGATATCTCAGGGGTACAAATTAGAATTCGAGACGTCTCCCCCTCGCCGTTTCCTAAAGTCGGCTTTACCGATGTCTCCTTCTGACAGGGAGACAGTTTTGGAAGCCATTCACAAGCTGTATTCCCAGCAGGTGATAATCAAGGTACCCCTCCTGCAACAGGGAACGGGGTATTATTCCACACTGTTGTGGTACCGAAGCCGGACGGCTCGGTGAGACCGATTCTAAATCTAAAATCTTTGAACACTTACATACAGAGGTTCAAATTCAAGATTGAGTCACTCAGAGCAGTGATTGCGAACCTGGAAGAAGGGGACTACATGATGTCTCGGGACATCAAGGATGCTTACCTTCATGTCAAAATTTACCCTTCTCACCAAGGGTACCTCAGGTTTATGGTACAGAACTGTCACTATCAGTTCAGACGCTGCCGTATGGATGGTCCACGGCACCCCGGATCTTTACCAAGGTAATGGCCGAAATGATGATATTCCTTCGAAGGAAGGGAATTTTAGTTATCCCTTACTTGGACGATTCCCTGATAAGGGTAAGATCCAGGGAACAGTTGGAGGTCGGTGTAGCACTATCTCAGGTAGTGTTGCGGCAGCACGATTGGATTCTCAATATTCCAAAATCGCAGCTGGTTCCGACGATTTGTCTTCTGTTCCTAGGGATGATCCTGGACACAGTCCAGAAAAAGGTGTTTCTCCCGGAGGAGAAAGCCAGGGAGTTATCCAAGCTAGTCAGGAACCTCCTAAAACCGAGCCAAGTCTCAGTGCATCAATGCACAAGGGTTCTGGGTAAAATGGTGGCTTCCTACGAAGCAATCCCATTCGGCAGATTCCACGCAAGAACTTTCCAGTGGGACCTGCTGGACAAATGGTCCGGGTCGCATCTTCAGATGCATCAGCGGATAACCCTGTCACCAAGGACAAGGGTGTCCCTCCTGTGGTGGTTGCAGAGTGCTCATCTTCTAGAGGGCCTCAGATTCGGCATGCAGGACTGGGTCCTGGTGACCACGGATGCCAGCCTGCGAGGCTGGGGAGCAGTCACACAGGGAAGAAATATCCAGGGCTTATGGTCAAGCCTGGAGACATCACTTCACATAAATATCCTGAAGCTAAGGGACATTTACAATGCTCTAAGCTTAGCAAGACCTCTGCTTCAAGGTCAGCCGGTGTTGATCCAGTCGGACAACATCACGGCAGTCACCCACGTAAACAGACAGGGTGGCACAAGAAGCAGGAGGGCAATGGCAGAAGCTGCAAGGATTCTTCGCGGGGCGGAAAATCATGTGATAGCACTGTCAGCAGTATTCATTCCGAGAGTGGACAACTAAGAAGCAGACTTCCTCAGCACGACCTCCACCCGGGAGAGTGGGGACTTCACCCAGAAGTCTTCCACATAATTATAAACCGTTGGGAAAAACTCGACAGGTATTGCGCCAGGTCAAGGGACCAACAGGCAATAGCTGTAGACGCTCTGGTAACACCGTGGGTGTACCAGTCAGTGTATGTGTTCCCTCCTCTGCCTCTCATACCCAAGGTACTGAGATTGATAAGATGGAGAGGAGTAAGCACTATATTTGTGGCTCCGGATTGGCCAAGAAGGACTTGGTAACCGGAACTTCAAGAGATGCTCACGGAGGATCCGTGGCCTCTACCTCTAAGAAGGGACCTGCTCCAGCAAGGACCCTGTCTGTTCCAAGACTTACCGCGGCTGCGTTTGACAGCAGGGCGGTTGAACGCCGGATCCTGAAGGAAAAAAGGCATTCCGGATGAAGTCATCCCTATCCTGATCAAAGCCAGAAAGGATGTAACCGCAAAACATTATCACCGCATTTGGCGAAAATATGTGGCGTGGTGCGAGGCCAGTAAGGCCCGACTGAGGAAATTCAACTGGGTCGATTCCTACATTTCCTGCAAACAGGAGTGTTTATGGGCCTGAAATTGAGGTCCATTAAGGTTCAAATTTCGGCCCTGTCAGTTTTCTTCCAAAAAGAACTAGCTTCAGTCCCTGAAGTTCAGACGTTTGTAAAAGGGGTACTGCATATACAGCCTCCTTTTGTGCCTCCAGTGGCACTTTGGGATCTCAATGTAGTTTTTGGGTTCCAAAAGTCACATTGGTTTGAACCACTTAAATCTGTGGAGTTAAAATATCTCACATGGAAAGTGGTCATGCTGTTGGCCCTGGCCTGGGCCAGGCGCGTGTCAGAATTGGCGGCTTTATCCTGTAAAAGTCCTTTTCTGATTTTCCATTCGGACAGGGCGGAATTGAGGACTCGTCCTCAGTTTCTCCCTAAGGTGGTTTCAGCGTTTCACCTGAACCAACCTATTGAGGACTCCAAGTTGCTAGACGTTGTCAGGGCCCTGAAAATATATGTTTCCAGGACGGCTGGAGTCAGGAAATCTGACTCGCTGTTATCCTGTATGCACCCAACAAGCTGGGTGCTCCTGCTTCTAAGCAGACTATTGCTCGTTGGATTTGTAGTACAATTCAGCTTGCACATTCTGTGGCAGGCCTGCCACAGCCAAAAATCTGTAAATGCCCACTCCACAAGGAAGGTGGGCTCATCTTGGGCGGCTGCCCGAGGGGTCTCGGCTTTACAACTTTGCCGAGCAGCTACTTGGTCAGGAGCAAATACGTTTGTAAATTCTACAAAATTGATACCCTGGCTGAGGAGGACCTGGAGTTCTCTCATTGGTGCTGCAGAGGCATCCGCACTCTCCCGCCCGTTTGGGAGCTTTGGTATAATCCCCATGGTCCTTACGGAGTCCCCAGCATCCACTTAGGACGTTAGAGAAAATAAGAATTTACTTACCGATAATTCTATTTCTCGTAGTCCGTAGTGGATGCTGGGCGCCCATTCCAAGTGCGGATTGTCTGCAATACTTGTGCATAGTTATTGTTACCAAAAAAATCGGGTTATTGCTGTAGTGAGCCATCTTTTCTAGAGGCTCCTCTGTTATCATGCTGTTAACTGGGTTCAGATCACAAGTTGTACAGTGTGATTGGTGTGGCTGGTATGAGTCTTACCCGGGATTCAAAATCCTTCCTTATTGTGTACGCTCGTCCGGGCACAGTATCCTAACTGAGGCTTGGAGGAGGGTCATAGGGGGAGGAGCCAGTGCACACCAGATAGTCCTAAAGCTTTCTTTAGATGTGCCCAGTCTCCTGCGGAGCCGCTATTCCCCATGGTCCTTACGGAGTCCCCAGCATCCACTACGGACTACGAGAAATAGAATTATCGGTAAGTAAATTCTTATTTTACCTTGGGGCAGTGATGGCCTCACTCCTTTGCCACTGTACTACGGCGATTTATGCACATTAGCCCTTACAAAATGTTGGTATGGGGCCCACAAATGCCTTCTAACATCTGCCTTTTGGCTTATTGTAGTAAAGTACATATACTGTAGACTAGCGGCTCAAAAATGGTTTTCATGTAAAAACAATGAACAAAGTAAACCCCGATCCTACAGTTCACAAAATACACTACACCACATATTTATAAACGTGAATAACTGCTATACGGAGAAACATCCCTTTAACCTGTTTTACATAGGCCCACTAAGATCTGGCTCTATAAATTGTGGTTAGTGACCAGTAGGATATAATCTCTAGGCTTGCTTCTTGGTTCAATTAGTGGCAGATTTACCGCAAGGCATCCAAAGCGGATGCCTAGGGCCCGGGAGGTCGCAGAGGGCCCGGCTGCAGAGGTTAAAGTGGGCCGGAACGGGGCGGAACTGTGTTCCGTCGATTGTATGTACAGGCGGTTCGCCTCTGCCGGCCCACTTTACTAGGACATAGCGCTCTTCACAAAATGTGCTGTTGCCATCTGCCTAGATGAAGCCGGAGTCTGCCGCGAGTCACTTTTGTGCTGAGCTGTCTGCTGCCACACCTCCCACATAAATACATGTGGCGAGAGGACAGTACTACACAGTTATCTGAGGGGCATTGCGGTGGTGGCAATGAGACGCAGTGACATGATTGTCACTCACCCATTTGCTCCTACAAACATTACGGGAGCCACTGGACGCCAAAAAGGAAGAGGAGAACTGAGTAGGATGGCGCAAGGGAGAGGTAGGACAGAGATGCATGAGTGGACATATGCTGCATGGCAGGGGAGGGAGAGAGCTGTATTACTGGAGGTAAGCTGTATATGGGGGGAGCTGCATGAGTTAAGAGCTGTATGAGAGGAGAGAAGCTGTGTAGTGGTGGGGTGGGGGGCTGTATGAGAGAGGGAGATAAGCTGTGTAGGGGTGGGGTGGGGTGGGGGGCTGTATGAGAGAGGGAGATAAGCTGTGGGGGGCTGTATGACAGGAGAGATAAGCTGTGTAGTGGTGGGGTGGGGGGCTGTATGAGAGGAGAGATAGGCTGTGTAGTGGTGGGGTGGGGGGCTGTATGAGAGAGGGAGATATGCTGTGGGGGGCTGTATGAGAGGAGAGATATGCTGTGTAGGGGTGGGGTGGGGGGCTGTATGAGAGGAGAGAGAGGTAGTGGTGGGGTGGGGGGCTGTATGAGAGAGGGAGATATGCTGTGTAGGGGTGGGGTGGGGGATGTATGAGAGGAGAGATAGGCTGTGTAGTGGTGGGATGGGGGGTTGTATGAGAGAGGGAGATATGCTGTGGGGGGCTGTATGAGAGGAGAGATAGGCTGTGTAGTGGTGGGGTGGGGGGCTGTATGAGAGAGGGAGATATGCTGTGTAGTGGTGGGGTGGGGGGCTGTATGAGAGAGGGAGATATGCTGTGTAGGGGTGGGGTGGGGGGCTGTATGAGAGGAGAGATAGGCTGTGTAGTGGTGGGGTGGGGGGCTGTATGAGAGAGGGAGATATGCTGTGTAGGGGTGGGGTGGGGGGCTGTATGAGAGAGGGAGATATGCTGTGTAGTGGTGGGGTGGGGGGCTGTATGAGAGAGGGAGATATGCTGTGTAGGGGTGGGGTGGGGGATGTATGAGAGGAGAGATAGGCTGTGTAGTGGTGGGATGGGGGGCTGTATGAGAGAGGGAGATATGCTGTGGGGGGCTGTATGAGAGGAGAGATAGGCTGTGTAGTGGTGGGGTGGGGGGCTGTATGAGAGAGGGAGATATGCTGTGTAGGGGAGGGGTGGGGGGCTGTATGAGAGGAGAGATAGGCTGTGTAGTGGTAAGGTGGGGGGCTGTATGAGAGGAGAGATAGGCTGTGTAGTGGTGGGGTGGGGGGCTGTATGAGAGAGGGAGATATGCTGTGTAGGGGTGGGGTGGGGGGCTGTATGAGAGGAGAGATAGGCTGTGTAGTGGTGGGGTGGGGGGCTGTATGAGAGAGGGAGATATGCTGTGTAGTGGTGGGGTGGGGGGCTGTATGAGAGAGGGAGATATGCTGTGTAGTGGTGGGGGGCTGTATGAGAGAGGGAGATATGCTGTGTAGGGGTGGGGTGGGGGGCTGTATGAGAGAGGGAGATATGCTGTGTAGGGGTGGGGTGGGGGGCTGTATGAGAGGAGAGATAGGCTGTGTAGTGGTGGAGTGGGGGGCTGTATGAGAGAGAGAGATATGCTGTGTAGGGGTGGGGTGGGGGATGTATGAGAAGAGAGATAGGCTGTGTAGTGGTGTGGTGGGGGGCTGTATGAGAGAGGGATATATGCTGTGTAGGGGTGGGGTGGGGGGCTGTATGAGAGGAGAGATAAGCTGTGTAGTGGTGGGGTGGGGGGCTGTATGAGAGAGGGAGATAAGCTGTGGGGGGCTGTATGAGAGGAGAGATAGGCTGTGTAGTGGTGGGGTGGGGGGCTGTATGAGAGAGGGAAATATGCTGTGTAGGGGTGGGGTGGGGGGCTGTATGAGAGGAGAGATAGGCTGTGTAGTGGTGGGGTGGGGGGCTGTATGAGAGAGGGAGATATGCTGTGTAGGGGTGGGGTGGGGGGCTGTATGAGAGAGGGAGATATGCTGTGTAGTGGTGGGGTGGGGGGCTGTATGAGAGAGGGAGATATGCTGTGTAGGGGTGGGGTGGGGGATGTATGAGAGGAGAGATAGGCTGTGTAGTGGTGGGATGGGGGGCTGTATGAGAGAGGGAGATATGCTGTGGGGGGCTGTATGAGAGGAGAGATAGGCTGTGTAGTGGTGGGGGGCTGTATGAGAGAGGGAGATATGCTGTGTAGGGGAGGGGTGGGGGGCTGTATGAGAGGAGAGATAGGCTGTGTAGTGGTAAGGTGGGGGGCTGTATGAGAGGAGAGATAGGCTGTGTAGTGGTGGGGTGGGGGGCTGTATGAGAGAGGGAGATATGCTGTGTAGGGGTGGGGTGGGGGGCTGTATGAGAGGAGAGATAGGCTGTGTAGTGGTGGGGTGGGGGGCTGTATGAGAGAGGGAAATATGCTGTGCAGGGGTGGGGTGGGGGGCTGTATGAGAGGAGAGATAGGCTGTGTAGTGGTGGGGTGGGGGGCTGTATGAGAGGAGAGATAGGCTGTGTAGTGGTGGGGTGGGGGGCTGTATGAGAGAGGGAGATATGCTGTGTAGTGGTGGGGTGGGGGGCTGTATGAGAGAGGGAGATATGCTGTGTAGTGGTGGGGGGCTGTATGAGAGAGGGAGATATGCTGTGTAGGGGTGGGGTGGGGGGCTGTATGAGAGGAGAGATAGGCTGTGTAGTGGTGGGATGGGGGGCTGTATGAGAGAGGGATATATGCTGTGTAGGGGTGGGGTGGGGGGCTGTATGAGAGGAGAGATAAGCTGTGTAGTGGTGGGGTGGGGGGCTGTATGAGAGAGGGAGATAAGCTGTGGGGGCTGTATGAGAGGAGAGATAGGCTGTGTAGTGGTGGGATGGGGGGCTGTATGAGAGAGGGAGATATGCTGTGTAGGGGTGGGATGGGGGGCTGTATGAGAGGAGAAATAAGCTGGGGGGGGGCTGTATGAGAGGAGAGAAGTTGTGGTGGGGGAGAGCTGTGTGCCTAACTGGAAATGCACTGTATTGGGGGGGGGGGGGGGACTTTATGAGAGGAGACAAATCTGAGGTGGGACAGCTGTGTGAATGGGGGGCACGGCTCACATGGAACAGCACCAATTTCTGAGGCAACCAGTTCTGCTCCAGCCAGAGGTCACCCAGGGCTCACCCACCGCTAACAACAAGATGAAGAGCCTCCCGCAGCTGCCCCTTCCACCAGTACCACCACATGTCCACACAAAAAAGAACATGCTGTATATCTAGGGACCCCAGCCGCATGAACGAGATCCGCCATTGGCACTGGATTGTAATGCTTAGAGATTCCAGAAACACCAACTGTGCATGACCGAAAAATCTGCTAGATGGCACAGGCACATAAACAACTGCAATAATCACAGAAGTATAAAAAGCTTAGTTCATATCAGCAAAGTAGAAGCCAGAAAATCACATATTCGGCACTGTAAAAGTCCAACAATATTGCAATATAAATGCAATATTTAGTACATCGTGCCCATTGTGAGAGCTGTGAGGGGATAAGCTATGTTAGCGGATCTTGCTACGGGCAAGCAGGATTTGTGCCCGGGGCGCCGCTTTCCGGAGGGCGCCGTCCGGAGGGCGCCACCGCTGTGGCAAGATCCGCTACTGGTGCGATGGATAAACTGTAAGGGCAATGAGCTGCGTGAGGGATAAGATGTGTGAGGGAAGCCCTGTATAAGGGAGATGAGCTGCGTGAGGGACAAGATGAGCACCTAATACAAGTCCAGACAGATGTCAGAGCATACTTGCCTACCCTCCCGGAAGCTGCGGGAGGCTCCCGATATTTCGGCTTGTCCCCCTGCAGCCCCAGAAGGGTAAGTGATTCTCCCGCATCCTGCACAATCCTGCCCGCTTCCATAAAATAATACACTCTGAGGCAGCTGTCTGAGGGGGCAGGGCTAATCGCTGCATTTAGCCCGCTCCCTACCCGCAGCCCATCCAATTACTGTAATTTCCTCCTCTTGGGTGTGGAGCCTAATGAGTGCAGGGCCGGTTCTAGCCCTTGTGGCGCCCCGGGCGAAAATAGTGGCGTGGCTTCATACAGGGGCATGATCAGTTATGCCCCCTGTAGAGTTGTGCCCCCATTTGTACCCCATGTAGAGTTGTGCCTCCGTTTGTTGAGTAGCGCCGCTTACAAAAAACTAACAATTAATTAATACTTACTATCCCCGCACCTGATTCCCGAACGCTGCTGAACTCCGCCGGCGCCGCTCCTCGGATCTATGGGAGAGACGTCATGACCTCCGCCGGCGCCGCTCCTTGGATCTATGGGAGAGACGTCATGACGTCTCTCCCATAGCACAGCATAGACACTAGAAGTCAATTATGACCCCTAGCGTCTATGTGCCAGTACCACAATGCTGTGCGGTGCGTGATGACGTCATCGCTCACCGCACAGCAAAGGTCCTCTCCATGAAGGGAAACTAGACAGGTAGCGTCTAGTTTCCTTCACAGCACCAGGGGGCACTGACCAACAGTAGCGGATCTTGCCATGGTGGCGGCGCCCTCCGGAAGGCGGTGCCCCGGGCAAGTCCTGTGTGCCCGTAGCAAGGTCCGCTACTGAGTGAGTGTGTATGTATGACAATGTTGGGTGAGTGGGAATGTGTTACAGTGAGTGAGAATGTGTGACCGTGAGGGTTGAGTGGGAAAGTGTGATAGGGGGTGGGGGCAGCATACACTGACTGGGGGTGGCATACACTGACTGGGGGCGGCATACACTGACTGGGCAGGGGCTGCACAGGGCTGATAACAGAAGATAAAGCCTGTCCTAGTGAGATAACAGCCCAGCTCTACAAGGTTCCAGCGCCGCAGCCTCTGTCACAAAGTGCCAATAGATAATACAGGCAGCCCATTTAATGTATAATGCAGTGTCCTGCATGTCCTGCAATTTTAAGATTATTACACACCCCTGACAAATAACATCCAATAATGTAAAGAGCATACATCAGGAACGAAAATGTAGTGCTATGGATTGTTTGAGGAAGAGGGGCCCCATATTTGTGTCTTGCTTAGGGCCCCATGAGGTCTAAAACCACCTCTTGTTCAATAGTAAATGTTTAAACTTAAAGTTCCTCTTGGCTTGTCTTGTTGTTACACAACTGGCCCGGTCTTGAAATACTGTAATAATTAAACAAATGTGTTGTGACCTTCCAAGCATTCCAGCTAGTGCAATATCAGAGTACTGTGGCAAGCGGCTTTCCTATTGGTATGGATCAGCTGTAAGTACTAGTGGTGGATCAGTACCTATACACTCCTGAGCCATGGCTGAAAGCCGTCTAAGCTTACTAGTAAGGTAAGTCATCGGAAAGTATTTTAGTCACCGACTACAGTAAACTGATTAAACCCTGGGCCAAATCTTTCACCGAAAAATAGACATAAAATAGCCAAGTAAAACCATTTAAATCAGAAAAAAATACAAATATTTCCAATGTGGCTGGTGTGCAATGGACATCACTGTTCTTTCCCTTATACATGTCAGAAAAGTTTACTAACAGTCAGCCAGAAATACTCCCTATATGCTTCTATATGCCTGTAAAAGTAAATGACACAGATGAATAAATAGTCTGTCACAGTGTAATAATCTCCTTTCACTGTTTACCTCCCTGTTACCCTGGCTACACACTTGTTGATCTTTATGCTTGGGGTAATTTAGATGACAAATGGCTATTTGGTGATCGGACCAATTGGCTGGATTACTTCTGGATCTGTTAAGGGGGGTACACACGGAGAGATCCGTGCTTAAAATCTAAGCAATCTTGCTAGATTGCTTAGATTTTAAGCACGGATCTGCCGTGTGTATGCCCTCCAGCGATAGCGATGCGCGGCCCCGCGCATCGCTATCGCCGATGCTAGATTGAGCTGCATGCAGGCTCAATCTAGCGGGTCGCTCACTTCACCGTTGTGTGAAGTGAGCGGCCCCCCGTCGGCTTTCCCCCTCGCTCAGCACATCGCGTGTGCTGAGCGGGGTGAGAGATGTGTGCTGAGCGGTCTGTGTTAAGATCGCTCAGCACACATCTCTCCCGTGAGTACCCCCCTGGAATTGCCCACATCGTGGCCCGATCTCGCCCTGGAATTGCTGATTTTTGTATGCAGCCATTTACGGTAGCCAGTCCCAGGCTACCATAAAAGGGGCATATAGCCATACTTACTTGCCCAGACTCACAGGGGTGTTCATTGAATCGATCCTTAAAAAAGTTAATATTCACACAGACCACTAGTGGTTATAGGGCCTAATTCAGACCAGATCGCTGGGCAGCGATTTTTGCTGTCCTGCGATCAGATAGTCGCCGCAATGCTGCACAAACTGATTTTGTGCAGTCTCTTCGCAGCCCAGGACTTACTAAGCCGCTGCAATCACATCAGCCTGTCCCGGAACGGATTTGACGTCAGACACCCTCCCTGAAAACGCTTGGGAACACCTGGGTTTTTCCAGACACTCCCTGAAAATGGTCAGTTGCCACCCACAAACGCCCTCTCCCTGTCAATCTCCTGCACCATCCCGTTGATATGCACCGATGCCCGGTAAAGTCAGACACGCCTGCGCATTGCAGTGCATACGCATGCGCAGTTCGGACCTAGTTGCAGGCTGTGAGAAAACGCAGCCTAGCGATCAAGTCTGAATTACCCCCTTATTCTGACCAAGTTTACGGCCTGACTGATAGCAATCTGATTATTATAACCAGATCAAATCAGGCATCATGTTACATTTGATAGCGCACACTCTCAGATACGTATCTCAGCAACATTTTACAAAAAAATACACTGAGCATTTAATTTATCATGGAATTGTCTGAGCTATTAGCATATATAACCTAGTAATGACTAATATGAAATACATCATCACAGTAGCCCACAGTCATCCAACACTGAGAAAGTACAAACAATTTAGCATCCTGCATAATAAATGGTTAATGCTACTTCCCACCTCTATGGGGGGGAAGGGGGGGATTCAAGTGTTTTGAGCACTGGGGGCCACTAGATGTTGCCAGGCAGAGCAATTCAAGTGTTGCTCCGTTTGGAAGCGCACAGCTGCTGGAGCTGACATTACTGTTATATTATTCCATCATTTTGACGGGCTGGTAACTAGTACTCTATAGGACTCCTCATATTCACAGGTTGTGCTGTATGAACAGACGCCTCTTAGGTTCATGGTTTAGTTCCCCATTTTAGCTCAAACACCCTTTTATAGTGCAGATCTGCATTCCAAAAGGCACTGCATCAGCCCATAGGCTCACAGACACTGAATACAACCGAACAGTGAAGTCAGTGGCTTGACTGTGAAGCTGAGTTCACGGTATAAGATATATTGTGGGATGTACAGTATCATCCAATGCGGATCAATATGATATATCGTACACATCATATAGTATCTGTCATTCATTGACTTGTCCCACTGGATGTGCTGCATGTCCAATGGGACGATTCCATGGCCAATGTGGTGTTGTTACCTGCAGCATGTAATGATACATCGCGTCATTATACAGTGGATTGTTTAGGTTGTACAGCGGATGTGATGTATCGTTACACTGCATCGCTATGTCACACTGTGGTCGGCGTGTCTCCAGCTTAAGGGCTGATGTTGCACCTTTGGAAACCAGCCGTATAGGCTCAGCATTGAGGCTAGATTAAAGAATGGCTGATACCATCCACCAGAAAGCCCAGTACACCATATGTATGACGTTTTGCTTTATCCTCTCTTATACTGCCAATAATTCACCGCAATGAGACAATTAATAGTCACACAGGTAGCTGTGTCCCCCTGGGCCGTGCAGGAGCCCTGGGTGTGTCATAAAATAATCCAGTGCCAGCTCTCACCAGTCATTTTCTTGGAACATCACGGGCTCATCAGTGAAAGGAGATCTCCAGGCTCCTGACAGATAAAAACATAGACACCAACACTTAAACATACAAGTATATGCTGTATATAGTGACTGTAACAATCCATCAGTAAACACATTAACAGACCCTCCAACATGACCCGCCCCACTAGGTACAAAATGCTCTGTTTCTGGACTTCCCTCTTAATTTATGTTTTCCATCACCTGTGTTGAACTAGTTAAATGATAAGAAAGCTGTTTCTTCACAGGTGATGGCAATAATAAATTAAGAGGGAAGTCCAGAAACAGAGCATTTTGTACCTAGTGGGGCGGGTCATGTTGGAGGGTATGCATTAACCTGTTTACACAACAGTTTAAGAAACACACAAAAAAAAAAAGAGATAATAGGAATGTGACCAGCCCAAGGTCAGATAGTAGTTCCAGGTGTGTCCACCCAACAATACACTTTCACTGCCGCCTCCCTGCATGGAAGTGTTTCGCAAGTGAAACATGAACTGCAGACAGAAACTGTCACCATCAGCAGTATAATCTCATAAGAGGCACACAGAGGCAGAACGCATAAGAAGGACATAGGAGGAAAGCTAATTGTATCCTTTCCAGACATGTGAAACCAAAGCGACAGGAGGACAGGACAGGTCATGGGAAAAACACACAGGGTCCAGTTGGAAGATAACAAAGACAGGCAACTATACAACAGACAGGTTTCCAAGAAGGTATGAACATAGATCATTGTAGCAACCAGCAAACAGTTACAAGAGACACCACTATTACCTGCAGCCACTGTTTCCTTCTGTACTATGCTCCCAGCCTGGCACCTACAGCACCTGTGAGGGGAGGTGCAGGGGGAGGGGGGAGAGGAGCAGGAAGTAACTGTTTACCTGTACAAAGCATACAGTGTATGTAGCAGTATTGCTCAATGAGTGCAAGGCACATTGACTTATCTGTGTAACTGAATATATACCCATACACGTGTGTGTTTCTGTATAGTTCCTTACATACACCATTTCCAGGCAGAGACTGTGCATAATGATAAGCAGAGGGCTGTTTTACAATGCATGCACATTAGAGCCTAGTGCAGTACAGAAACAGGTCCGTGGTAATATTGTTTATTTACATTTTGATATTCTTACTATATCTTTACTAAACATTTTTTTTTTCAGGAAAGATAATGCTAATTTAGGCCATACTCGCATGTATAACAGCAGTGGTACTGGTGTTGGAACTGATGGTAATCTGTTGTGCCCTGATGACTTCATGGAACAGACCTTCTGCAGTTGGGAGAACCTGAATGGCATGCTGCAAGGGTTCAGGAGGAAGAACGCACCCCTGGGAGGATTCCAAAGTCACAGCGAGTGGAAGTTTTCCAGTTTCTCAGGACGCTCCTCTGATCTAGAAACTGCTATTCACACGATAACAATAACCAACAGCCTACTTCATTGGTTAAAGCATTTAGATATAATATAGCCTATATATAAGGCAACCTTAATTATAATTGTTATAGATGTGGAAATACATGTACTCCCTACACTAAATTCTACGGATATTAGAAGACAATGACATTTGGAGATAATACTCATTCAAGGGGCGGCAAAAAAAACAAACTTGCCTAAGAAAGTCACACATGCGCACAGTCAAAGGTCGGGCAGAGGCGGCAGCGCGATCTGCTTAGATCCATCTTCGCAACCCCCGGATCCCATAGGAAGGAACGGGGCTCCATGAACCAGCGCCATCTAAAGATGGCATTGGTTCTCACAAGCAAACTCCAAAACTTTCAGTTTACAGAGTTTGCTTAATACTAGGTGGCCGTATCGGGCCCCTTATACTGAATGGGCTTGTTACATGAAAAATTTGGAATCTAGCATTTACAGGTGTGTAACGGGCCCATTAGTGATGATGAGTAGGCCCCTTAACACTTTTATTATTGACATAATACTATTTGAGGTTTCATGCATACAGATGTGTCCTCCTCAGTTGCTGGAAACAGCCCAATTCAGTGTGTCAGGTCCCCTCAGACTGCTAGCACTGGGCAAGTTTTTGCATTGTTTTACCAGGAAATGCAATGTCACTAGGACGCACCAGGGGACTGTGCTGATTAATATATGTGACACTTGTATATCTGTGTACAAGTCTGAATCTATATATAAAGTGCTACAATGCAGCAGCTGCTTTTTTCCACGCCAAGTCCCGTTGTGCTCCGTATACAGGGCCTAATTGAGACCTGATCGCTCGCTAGGGGTTTTTTGCACTGCTGTGAACAGATAGTCGTCGCCCATAGGGGAGTGTATTTTTGCTTTGCAAGTGTGCGAACGCATGTGTAGCAGAGCTGTACCAATTAGATCTTGTGCAGTCTCTGAGTAGCCCAGGACTTGCTCAGCCGTTGCGATCGCTTCAGCCTGTCCGGGACCGGAATTGACGTCAGGAACCCTCCTTGCAAACACTTGGACACGCCTGCGTTTTTCCAACCACTCCCTGAAAATGGGCAGTTGCCACCCACAAATGCCTTCTTCCTGTCAATCTCCTTGCGATCGCCCGTGCGAATGGATTCTTTGCACAAACCCATCGCATGCGCAGTTCTGACCTGATCGCAGCGCTGCAAAAACGCTAGCAAGCGATCAGGATTGAATTACCCCCATAGACTCATATCCCTGTCACATCAACCTGGGATTTTGGTATGTGTAAAGGGAAACTACCTCCAAAGAGCCTCGGGAATTTGCCAGCTTGATAGACCCAGTAAATTCTCAGGTCACATGTGTGAAAGGGATATGAATCGTACACATATACATGACTCATCAAATTAGTCAGCACGGTCTCCTGGTGCGTCCATTAAGCCACATCCCATTGTGACTAAAGGCCCGTACACACTGGTCGATGTATCGGCCGTTCTCTTGAACGGCCGATACATCGCGGGACCGTCGGCCAGTGTGTACGGGCGATACGTCTGTGAACTCCGTCGTTCACAGACGTATCGCGTCGGCCGCGCAGCACAGCCGACAGCCAATATATCTAACGATATATTGGCCCGTCGCTGTGTGTGTACGGGGCGGTCGTCCGACCGCCCGTACACATGCTGCTGTGGCCGGCGGTGATTGACAGGTGAACTGGGCGGGCGCGAGCGCGCCCAGTTCATGACGTCAGTCCCCCGGCGGATCGGGCTGTGTGTATGCACAGCACACTGCCCGCTCCGTACATAGATATATCTGCAGATCAATTGATCTGCAGATATATCTAATAGTGTGTACCCACCTTAAGATGCATTTTCAGGTAAAAGTACTTGAAAAGCACTAACAGAGTTGCACAGGACCTGGCACCTTACTCATGCCAAGCATCTCATGTCACATGGCGTATTGAGGCTAACTTTAGGGTTACTCAGATGACTGATGTTCATGCAGATGATCTGATGCTGCAACTTTGCACGCAGAAGCACATCACAAAAGCCTGCCGTGACTGTCTTTCTACTACAGACGCCTCCTGCTGCATTTGCATAATTTAGCACAGCTGCTGCATACAATACTGTCCATCTCTAAATCAAGCTGTATAATCTCTATCACATAGACACATATAGACACTAGGGGGTTTATTCACTAAAGGTATTTTCATCAAATTAAAATCTATCAAAATCAATTTCAATAGATTTTAGGCTCTAGGGGATGAAACACATATTTACTAACATAAATATTTTTTATATAATTTTTTTAATGTTAGTATTATTCCTGGAAGCCCAACATCGATTTAAATATAAAATGATGAAAATCAACTTTTAGTAAATATATCCCTAAGGTTAATTTTCTTTCAGAAGCCAATTAACCTATCTGTGTTTTACGGAGTGTGGGAGGAAACCCAAAGTAAAGCCACACAAACAGGGGCAGCCTCCGTGGGTGTGGATCATTAGATCGACAGTGTCTAGGTCGATAATATTTAGGTCGACCACTATAGGTCGACAGTCACTAGGTCGACAGGGTCAGAAGGTCGACATGTTCTAGGTCGACAGGTTAAAAGGTCGACATGAGTTTTTTATGTTTTTGTTGGTGTCGTTTTCTTCGTAGAGTGACCAGGAACCCCAATAAGTGCACCGTGTCCCCTCGGATTACCGTTCCAATCATAGTCCACGTGGATCGTTAAGTATGAAAAAGTAAAACAAAAAGATTTGTTTAAAAAAAACCTCATGTCGACCTTTTGACCTGTCGACATAGAACATGTCAACCTTCTGACCCTGTCGACCTACTGACCCTGTCGACCTAGTAACTGTCGACCTATAGTGGTTGACCTAAACATTGTCAACCTAGACACTGTCGATCTTCAGACCGGATCCCGCCTCCATTGTGGGCCCTCTCCTCTCCTTCAGTGAGTAGACTCTGGCATATTCCAGAGCCTACTGTGCATGTGCAGGTTTCTGGGAACATGGCACCATTTTCCAAGTGATTTGTGTTTGCAATGCAGGGTCGCCGCCGCGGGACTCCAGAGGGTTGAGTATAATTTTTGAGTGCTGTGTGTGTGGTGTGGTGCCCCCTGACCCAGGGGCCCATTTGCACCACACATCTTGCACCCTTTATAGAAATGTCTATGCACACAAACACAGGCTGAACATACAAACTCCACTTTGATGGGCCATGAATTGAACTCTTCACCTCAGAGCTATACTATCCTTGCTGTTGTTTATCTGAAGATCCTCTGCCGGGAAGCGGTTAATATACCACCTGTCAGGATCCCGGCATTCAGGATCCCGATGCCGGAATCCCGACAGACATTCAAATGCTGGCGGTCAGAATCCCGACCGCAACCCAGAATTCCCACTCAGGTGGTGGGTCCATGCCACCACCCGAGAGGGAATATAACCTGTGGTGAGTGAAACGCGCCAGCGAGCCCGAAGCGTGCCTGCGAGGTGTCTCGCTGCCTCACAGCCGGGATGCCGCTGTCACCTGTATGTATTCCCCTCTGCCTTCTGTCTCCTTCTTCTCCCTTAATGCAGAAGTACAGGCAGAGGATCAGTCACACTCAGGATGCCACTCTGCTGAACAAAAAAAACCATAGTTACATGTAACCACGTTATCTAAGGAGGGATCAAGAACAGATCAGATTAACGTGTATTCCAATTGTATTTTATCTATCTGTGTGAGTGTAAAGCCGTGTACACACGGGGAGAGATGTGTGCTGAGCGATCTATCAGTGACCGCTCAGTACACATCTCTCCCCCCGCTTAGCACAGCGCGACGTGTGCTGAGCGAGGGGTGCGGACGGTGGACTGCTCGTTTCACCCAGCGGTGAAATGAGTGACCTGCTAGATTGTGTCTGCATGCAGGCCAATCTAGCACCGGCGATAGCGCCGCGCATCGCTATCGCTGGGGGGCATTCACACGGAGAGATCCGTGCTTAAGTTCTAAGCAATCTAGTCAGATTGCTTAAGGGGGGTACACGCGGAAAGATCCGTGCTTAAAATCCAAGCAATCTGACTAGATTGCTTAGCAGTTAAGCACGGATCTCTCGTGTGTATGCCCCCCAACGATAGCGATGCGCGGCCCCGCGCGTCGCTATTGCTAGATTGAGCTTGCATGCAGGCTCAATCTAGCAGGTCGCTCGCTTCAGCGCTGTGTGAAGTGAGCGGCCCCCCATCCCCTTCCTCCTCGCTCAGCACACATCGCACTGTACTGAGCGGGGGGAGAGATGTGTGCTGAGCGGTCTGCGATAGATCGCTCAGCACACATCTCTAGGTGTGTACCCCCCTTTAGAATTTAAGCACTGATCTCTCCGTGTGTACCCCCCTTAAGCACCTTAGAGAGCCACACAGTGGTATTGCCCTGCAAGAACACACACTTTGGGGGAGATTTAAATGTTTGAAAAGTCAGTTGGGAGTCTTTTTTTCCTATCTAATAGACAGGAAAAAACTGACACCCAACCGACTTTTCAAACATTTGAGTTCCCCCCATTGCCTCCTATCTGCAGACGATGGGAAGTTATAACATTCTTAGGGTGAGATTCAAATGATATATCATGCCCAATTTCCTTTCTAAAATGATCTCCGTTATCGCGCATATTGCGCCCATAGTAATCAGGTTTAGCTGTGTAAAGGGTTGGGTGCCTCCCTACTCTGGGGGTAGCGAGCTGAAATAATGATACAACGTCCCTGAGGGCAGAAACAGAACGGGTGTGAAAAGGGGTGAAAAGAATTGAATCTCCCCTTAAGTGCTTTTGCATTGTACATACAGATTTCCAGATGGCAAACACAGTATTTAAAGAGGTTTTCCCCCAAATATTTGTGTGAAAATACACACACATTATATATCTACAGTATATGGGTTTTGGGTTGGGTATAATATGCCAGCGGTCAGAATACAGACCGTGGCATCCCGATGTTTAGAATCCTGACATGGGAAGGTAAGTGTACTTACCTTTCCCCAGCCAAATAACCCTCCCTTTCAGTGCCCTAACCCAATCCCCCCCCCCCCCCGCAGCCTATTCATAACCCCCCCTTTCCCACAGCCTAAACCTAATCCTCTCTACTCGCATCCTTAAGGCGGGTACACATGGGAGATTTCTCCCGGAGATGTGTGCTGAGCGATCTATCACAGACCGCTCAGCACACATCTCTCCCTCCGCTCAGCACACATCTCTCCCTCCGCTCAGCACACATCTCTCCCTCCGCTCAGCACAGCGCGATGTGTGCTGAGCGAGTGGGACGGGGGGAACGCTTATTTCACCTAGCGGTGAAACGAGCGATCTCACTAGATTGGGTATGCATGCATGCCCAATCTAGAGCCTGCACCCCTACACACAAAGCGTTGTGTTCTTAATTTCTAAGCAATCTAGTCAGATTGCTTAGAAATTGAGTGAACATCGCTCTGTGTGTACCCCCCTCTTACCCTAACCCTCCCTAGGGGTTGCCTAACCCCCCGGCGAGTGCAGCCTAACCCGAACCCTCCCCCGCAGCCTAAACCTAACAACCCTCAGGGTCAGGCACGGTGACGCCTGCTCATTCAGGATTCTGTCTGTCGAAGGTTCCAGCGCCGAGCTGGAGACCCTATTTGGGATACCGGTGCTAGCATGCTGACTAGTGCCGGGATTGCGGTGTCAGTATTCTGACTGCAGGGATCCTGATCGCCGTATATAAATATATATACAGTATATCTATATGCACACATATATATAGCATGGTATAAGGATAGAATATACACTAACGTGACTGGACACATTATGGAGTCTATGGCTTGGAGAGAGAGAAAGTGGACAGAGATAAAGTGCCAGCCAATCAGCTTTTAACTGCCATGTTAAAAAAATGACAGGAGCTGGTTGTATGGTACTTTATCTCCGTTCACTTTATCTCTCTCCCACAGCCCATCCCCGCCTCACTGATAGTGGCCCATCCCACCTCACTGATAGTGGCCCATCCCGCCTCACTGACAGCGGCCCACCCCCCGCCTCACTGACAGCGGCCCATTACCACCTCACTGACAGCGGCCCATGGCCGCCTTACTGACAGCGGCCCACCCCCGCCTCACTGAGCAGTGACAAGCTAACGCCTTCTCAAGATGGCTACCACCTATCAGACACTACCAATGAATAGCTGCAGATGGTGCGGCGAGTGAAGTCACCATAGTGTATGCAGCTCGTCCTCCGCACCCTGCGCTGACAGGCAGTTCCGTAGCGGTAATTTTTTAAAAAGACAGTCAGAAACGGCGTTTCGCTTGATGGTCAGGCTAAACAATGTCTCCCAAAGCTTTTTGTCATGGCATCATCAGGGGTGTTTGGCTTGAACCATCATATACAGTACATGCACACATCTTCCTCTTTCTATACATATATTGTAAAATTATTAGACCCCCTAAAAAAGTAAACATACCTGTCTGTTGCAAATGACACATACTGTAGATTGTTCCAGAATTTAAAGTGCAATCCAGCAGGCACTTAAAGTACATTTTCAAACTCATAATTAATCATTAGTCTGCATTATTTTTTTTTAATAACAGCTGAAAAATGCTGTCATAAAAAAAAAAAACAGAGATTGTGTCCCAAGGCGCTCAATAACTATGAATCCACTTGCAAACAAGGGACCACTAATTAAATCCCTAAAATGTAAACCTCCACAAACAAATGCAAGTAAAATGGCGCTCAGTCACGTCCAGAATAGAACAGGTTCACTGGTTAAAGTTCTTACCGATCCTGTCAGAGTGTCAATCGCAGATCCCTTCAGATCCTCTTTGAGTGTTCTGTTTGGTTCAAATAGTACAAAGTCCCAATAGTCCAATCCAGATCAAAAAAGTCACTGATCAAAGAATACACATCATGGCATAGTCTGTATGCCCATAGTAAATATGATCACTCACACAACAAAATGGACCAATCCAGTGAAAAAATGTGATCCCTATTAAGTACCAGATGCAAGGTGGACTTCATGCAACATGAATACATAATATGTAGGAACCCGTCAGTGGCAAACGCAGGATTTCTAGAGGGGGGTTTCCAACAATCTCCCACTCTGCGGAACATTGGAGCAAGAGCGGGTGTCTGGTGGAGTGGCAGAAAAACCCAGTAACGACCATGGACATTAATGTAAACAATGGTCTTTTTATATATACTGGATACTGTGTTAAATACCGTATTCATATTTAAAACTAGAGATTGTCTATAGTATAGACTGTACCGAACATATTTAAATCATATAAATAAGATAAGTGGTCAGGAAAAGTTTAAGCATACCATAAGAAATAAATACACAAACATAATAGAAGCAGTACTGCACTTTCTAAACACACATTCTCCCTCCTCATAGTAAGGCTCCTGTCTCTTCTTCCTGGTAGCTACTATCTGGTCCAGTACACTGATTATCAGATCCACACACATAGAAAACTTGGTAGAAGAAGCTGCCAAACTAGGCATGTCCAGCAGCTCTGCTCTGTCTTAAACTGCATGATGTGGCAGCAATTCTAGTAATCGTATTATATACCAATGCTATTGTAGTCATAATTTTAGCCACTTGCCAAGAGGATGGGGTTTTCCGTGCAACCAGAAACCCCCCCTGCGTTTGCCTATGCCCGTCCCTGTTGGTCATCTACTTACTATAATTAATCTTGGTATTGAGCATGTGAAAAACGCTGATTGCTTAGGTAGTCAACCCCTGCTGACTACACTTGGTAGAATCACCTTTTACTGCAATTACAACTTTAAGTCTATTGGAGTAAATTTCTACCATTTTTATACACTAGGGGGTAAATGTAATACCCTGTGACATGCAGGCATCTGCGCTTTCCTGATGAGTCTGCTGATGTTTTAATAGGTGCATTCATTTAAACATCAAAACCAACCTGTTTTGCATTTAATTAAATGCCCATTTAAAACATTGGGCAGACTCGCTGGGAATTGTCTGATGCCAGGCTATTACATTTACCCTAGGAGTGACATTTGCCCATTCTTCCTTTCAGCTTTGCACCAGGTTGTTTTGGTTGGATAGATAATGCTTGTAGTTTGCCATTTTCAAATCATTGTATGCATACTTGCATACTTTCCTAGAATGGCCGGGAGGCTTCCGAAAATCGTGTGGCACTCCTGGCCATCCGGGTAAAAAAGGGGGCAAGTCTTCCGCATACAGTTAGACCCCCACACTGTCCCCCTCTAACCCTCTGAGCTGCCGGTTACTGGAAGGAAAGTGGGAGGGGCAATGACACGATTTGCACTGAATCGCATCATCATAGCCCTGCCCTCGCTTGACAATTCGAGCAATGCGGAAATTACAGTGCAGAGGCGTGGCCGTGGTGACATTATGGTGGCTCATTGTTCACTTTACCGCCCCCTTTTTGGAGCCACTCCCAGTGTTGAGCCGACCTGGCTGCTTCCTCTCAGAGGTCGAAGGTCGAAAGTCAACAAGTATGATTATCAGTATGAGTGAGATGTGGATTTTGACTTGGCCATTGTAGGACATTCACCTTCTTGTTGTTCAATCACCCCAGTGTTGCATTGGGTGTGTGCTTGGAAACATTGTTCTACTTAAAGGTGAACTTTCTGCCAAGCTTTAATTTTCTAGCAGATTAAAGCAGTATCTATGTATCGCACTCTCTCCCTGTATTTTGCACTATTCATCTGTCCTCCTTAAACAGCTCGCCTGTGCCTGTGGCGGAGTATCCCCACATCATGATGGTCCCATATACCACTTTATGAGAAAAGTAAAATATCATACTGTATCTCACTTTAGCAAAATAACAGAAAAAAAGGCTTGAATGCCATTTTCCATATCACACACCCTGAGGGTGACGCACTTTATAATCAGGAAGAGCGGAAGAGATAGCAATTGCATTTCAGAACTTTTATGCTAAGTATATCATGACTCCCATGCTGAAACATTTATTGATGTCCATTTGCAATCATGTAATCTTCTTAAAACTGTTCATGAGACAGTGTCTTTCCTGAACTCCCCCATAACTGATAGACTCTTTCTGTTGTCCATTCAGTTAGCCCCAGACAGCTTACCCACCCCTGTATTACAAGAAATGGGGTGTTATCTTGGACCCAAAACTAACAAAATTGTTCAAAATGACCTTTGCGGGAGCCACATTTGAGTCCCCCACCCCTAAAGATTGCATTACAGTTACCCCCAGTTGTAGGAACTCTACCTTTCACGGCATTTCTCTCTCTCTCTCTCTCTCTCTCTCTCTCTCTCTCTCTCTCTCTCTACCATACTTCTTTAGTAAAAATCACACTAGGCAGGAATGCACCTTTTAACCTGTCATCTTCACCCTTATCATTAAGCCCAACCGCCAGGATCAGAAAGAATACACGTATGACAGGTGCTATTTACTACTGTTGTGATTTGTTCTGTGATTTTAATTTTTCTATTTCATGCATGTGTATAATTGATTAAACATTGTGAATAGAGTTTCAATGGTGTGTGCACTGTCCTGTCACTCTTCCCATAAGTGCACCTTCACTGTTCTTGTGATGTGTCACAGTAGGCTCCTATTCACACCAAATAGCTTTGTATGCTGATACTGCTCATAATTACAAATACATTATTTCCCTTCCTAATTGTTAATGAGGTCTGATGTCTTGCCTATTTAACATAGCTCTATCTAATGCAGCCACAACACAAATATTAGACTTCTTCATTCCTTTGAATACTAAGTAGCTGTTAGAACTAATTTTCTTTACAAATTAACTCAATAATACCATGGTATCTCTTTATGAGGTTAAATCTCCCTTTGGTGGTAAGATTTATTTGTTCTGGAAGACAAACGTCTGCAGCTTCATGTTTTTTATAGGTCAATGAAAGTTAGAGGCCTATGCATCCCAAATTTCCGTAAGTATTACTACGGTGCTTATTTGGACCAATGTGTTCAATTTGTGTGCGCCTCTAGGTACGAGGGTGTGGGTTGAGACAAAATCAGCAGCCCCGTAGGTTAGTCCTCTTCATACTTTTTCACACTTAACTGGCATGGTCAGATTTCATGCAACTGCGCCGTCCCACCCTGTCCCCCCGTTTTTGACGAGGAGATCCATTCTGCAGATGTGCATAATATAATGTTTAAATATTTAAAAAAATACTTTTTCAACTTTATTAAATTAAATAAATTGTAAAAAACAATGTTGTTAACGCTTTTGAAGGGAAAAATCGTCAGTTAAGTGGTTAAACAAAGACTAAGGGGGTAATTCAGACCTGATTGTAGCAGCAAATTTGTTAGCAGTTGGGCAAAACCATGGGGGTCATTCCGAGTTGTTCGCTCGCTAGCAGATTTTAGCAGCATTGCACACGCTAAGCCGCCGCCCTCTGGGAGTGTATCTTAGCTTAGCAGAATTGCGAACGAAAGATTAGCAGAATTGCGAATAGAAAATTCTTAGCAGTTTCTGAGTAGCTCCAGACTTACTCCTACACTGCGATCAGCTCAGCCCGTTTCGTTCCTGGTTTGACGTCACAAACACGCCCTGCGTTCGGCCAACCACTCCCCTGTTTCTCCAGACACTCCCGTGTTTTATCCTGGCACGCCTGCGTTTTTCCGCACACTCCCAGAAAACGGCCAGTTTCCGCCCAGAAACACCCACTTCCTGTCAATCACACTCCGATCACTTCAACGATGGAAATTCTTTGTTCGGACGCGAGTAGATCTACTAAGTTTTGAGCTAAAATACTTAGCGCATGCGCATTTTCGCCTTAATCGCTCCGTTGTGAAAATCGGCAACGAGCTAACAACTCGGAATGACCCCCAATGTGCACTGCAGGGGGAGTAGATATAACGTGCAGAGAGAGTTATATTTGGGTGGGGTGTGTTCAAACTGAAATCGAAATTGCAGTGTAAAAATACAGCAGCCAGTATTTACTAGAGATGAGCGGGTTCAGTTCCTCGGAATCCGAACACCCCCGAACTTCACCCATTTTACACGGGTCCGAGGCATACTCGGATTCTCCCGTATGGCTCGGTTAACCCGAGCGCGCCCGAACGTCATCATCCCGCTGTCGGATTCTCGCGAGATTCGGATTCTATATAAGGAGCCGCGCGTCGCCGCCATTTTTCACTCGTGTATTGGAAATGATAGTGAGAGGACGTGGCTGGCGTCCTCTCACTTTGTTTCAGGGGGCTGCATATCTTTATTCTGAGGACCAGCAGTATTATAGGAGGAGTACAGTGCAGAGTTTTGCTGACCAGTGACCACCAGTATTATACGTTGTCTGCCTGAAAAACGCTCCATATCTGTGCTCAGTGTGCTGCATATATCTGTGCTCACACTGCTTTATTGTGGGGACCAGCAGTATTATATAGGAGGAGTACAGTGCAGAGTTTTGCTGACCAGTGACCACCAGTATACGTTGTCTGCCTGAAAAACGCTCCATATCTGTGCTCAGTGTGCTGCATATATCTGTGCTCACACTGCTTTATTGTGGGGACTGGGGACCAGCAGTATTATATAGGAGGAGTACAGTGCAGAGTTTTGCTGACCAATGACCACCAGTATTATACGTTCTCTGCCTGAAAAACGCTCCATATCTGTGCTCAGTGTGCTGCATATATCTGTGCTCACACTGCTTTATTGTGGGGACTGGGGACCAGCAGTATTATATAGGAGGAGTACAGTGCAGAGTTTTGCTGACCAGTGACCACCAGTATTATACGTTCTCTGCCTGAAAAACGCTCCATATCTGTGCTGCATTGTAGTATATATAGTAGGAGTACAGTGCATAATTTTGCTGACCACCAGTATATAATATATAGGAGTACGGTACAGAAGGCCACTGCTCTACCTACCTCTGTGTCGTCAAGTATACTATCCATCCATACCTGTGGTGCATTTCAGTTTTGCACAGTTTGCTGACCACCAGCATATAATATATAGCAGTACGGTACAGTAGGCCACTGCTCTACCTACCTCTGTGTCGTCAAGTATACTATCCATCCATACCTGTGGTGCATTTCAGTTTTGCACAGTTTGCTGACCACCAGTATATAATATATAGCAGTACGGTACAGTAGGCCACTGCTCTACCTACCTCTGTGTCGTCAAGTATACTATCCATCCATACCTGTGGTGCATTTAAGTTTTGCACAGTTTGCTGACCACCAGTATATAATATATAGCAGTACAGTACAGTAGGCCACTGCTCTACCTACCTCTGTGTCGTCAAGTATACTATCCATCCATACCTGTGGTGCATTTAAGTTTTGCACAGTTTGCTGACCACCATTATATAATATATAGCAGTACGGTACAGTAGGCCACTGCTCTACCTACCTCTGTGTCGTCAAGTATACTATCCATCCATACCTGTGGTGCATTTAAGTTTTGCACAGTTTGCTGACCACCAGTATATAATATATAGCATTACGGTACAGTAGGCCACTGCTCTACCTACCTCTGTGTCGTCAAGTATACTATCCATCCATACCTGTGGTGCATTTCAGTTTTGCACAGTTTGCTGACCACCAGTATATAATATATAGCAGTACGGTACAGTAGGCCACTGCTCTACCTACCTCTGTGTCATCAAGTATACTATCCATCCATACCTGTGGTGCATTTAAGTTTTGCACAGTTTGCCGACCACCAGTATATAATATATAGCAGTACGGTACAGTAGGCCACTGCTTTACCTACCTCTGTGTCGTCAAGTATACTATCCATCCATACCTGTGGTGCATTTCAGTTGTGCGCAGTATATATAGTAGTAGGCCATTGCTATTGATACTGGCATATAATTCCACACATTAAAAAATGGAGAACAAAAATGTGGAGGGTAAAATAGGGAAAGATCAAGATCCACTTCCACCTCGTGCTGAAGCTGCTGCCACTAGTCATGGCCGAGACGATGAAATGCCATCAACGTCGTCTGCCAAGGCCGATGCCCAATGTCATAGTAGAGAGCATGTAAAATCCAAAACACAAAAGTTCAGTAAAATGACCCAAAAATCAAAATTAAAAGCGTCTGAGGAGAAGCGTAAACTTGCCAATATGCCATTTACGACACGGAGTGGCAAGGAACGGCTGAGGCCCTGGCCTATGTTCATGGCTAGTGGTTCAGCTTCACATGAGGATGGAAGCACTCATCCTCTCGCTAGAAAAATGAAAAGACTTAAGCTGGCAAAAGCACAGCAAAGAACTGTGCGTTCTTCTAAATTACAAATCTCCAAGGAGAGTCCAATTGTGTCGGCTGCGATGCCTTACCTTCCCAACACTGGACGGGAAGAGGTGGCGCCTTCCACCATTTGCACGCCCCCTGCAACTGCTGGAAGGAGCACCCGCAGTCCAGTTCCTGATAGTCACATTGAAGATGTCACTGTTGAAGTACACCAGGATGAGGATATGGGTGTTGCTGGCGCTGAGGAGGAAATTGACAAGGAGGATTCTGATGGTGAGGTGGTTTGTTTAAGTCAGGCACCCGGGGAGACACCTGTTGTCCGTGGGACGAATATGGCCATTGACATGCCAGGTCAAATTACAAAAAAATCACCTCTTCGGTGTGGAATTATTTTAACACAAATGCGGACAACAGGTGTCAAGCCGTGTGTTGCCTTTGTCAAGCTGTAATAAGTAGGGGTAAGGACGTTAACCACCTCGGAACATCCTCCCTTATACGTCACCTGCAGCGCATTCATCATAAGTCAGTGACAAGTTCAAAAACTTTGGATGACAGCGGAAGCAGTCCACTGACCACTAAATCCCTTCCTCTAGTAACCAAGCTCCTGCAAACCACACCACCAACTCCCTCAGTGTCAATTTCCTCCTTACACAGGAAAGCCAATAGTCCTGCAGGCCATGTCACTGTCAAGTCTGACGAGTCCTCTCCTGCCTGGGATTCCTCCGATGCATCCTTGAGTGTAACGCCTACTGCTGCTGGCGCTGCTGTTGTTGCTGCTGGGAGTCGATCTTCATCCCAGAGGGGAAGTCGGAAGACCACTTGTACTACTTCCAGTAAGCAATTGACTGTCCAACAGTCCTTTGCGAGGAAGATGAAATATCACAGCAGTCATCCTGCTGCAAAGCGGATAACTCAGGCCTTGGCAGCCTGGGCAGTGAGAAACGTGTTTCCGTTATCCACCGTTAATTCACAGGCAACTAGAGACTTGATTGAGGTACTGTGTCCCCGGTACCAAATACCATCTAGGTTTCATTTCTCTAGGCAGGCGATACCAAAAATGTACACAGACCTCAGAAAAAGAGTCACCAGTGTCCTAAAAAATGCAGTTGTACCCAATGTCCACTTAACCACGGACATGTGGACAAGTGGAGCAGGGAAGACTCAGGACTATATGACTGTGACAGCCCACTGGGTAGATGTATTGCCTCCCGCAGCAAGAACAGAAGCGGCGGCACCAGTAGCAGCATCTCGCAAACGCCAACTCGTTCCTAGGCAGGCTACGCTTTGTATCACCGCTTTCCAGAAGAGGCACACAGCTGACAACCTCTTACAGAAACTGAGGAACATCATCGCAGAATGGCTTACCCCAATTGGACTCTCCTGGGGATTTGTGACATCGGACAACGCCACCAATATTGTGCGTGCATTACATCTGGGAAAATTCCAGCACGTCCCATGTTTTGCACATACATTGAATTTGGTGGTGCAGAATTATTTCAAAAACGACAGGGGCGTGCAAGAGATGCTGTCGGTGGCCCGAAGAATTGCGGGCCACTTTCGGCATTCAGCCACCACGTGCCGAAGACTGGAGCACCAGCAAACACTCCTGAACCTGCCCTGCCATCATCTGAAGCAAGAGGTGGTAACGAGGTGGAATTCAACCCTCTATATGCTTCAGAGGATGGAGGAGCAGCAAAAGGCCATTCAAGCCTATACATCTGCCTACGATATAGGCAAAGGAGGGGGAATGCACCTGACTCAAGCGCAGTGGAGAATGATTTCAATGTTGTGCAAGGTTCTGCAACCCTTTGAACTTGCCACACGTGAAGTCAGTTCAGACACTGCCAGCCTGAGTCAGGTCATTCCCCTCATCAGGCTTTTGCAGAAGAAGCTGGAGATATTGAAGGAGGAGCTAAAACAGAGCGATTCTGCTAGGCATGTGGGACTTGTGGATGGAGCCCTTAATTCGCTTAACCAGGATTCACGGGTGGTCAATCTGTTGAAATCAGAGCACTACATTTTGGCCACCGTGCTCGATCCTAGATTTAAAACCTACGTTGTATCTCTCTTTCCGGCAGACACAAGCCTGCAGAGGTTCAAAGACCTGCTGGTGAGAAAATTGTCAAGTCAAGCGGAACGTGACCCGTCAACAGCTCCTCCTTCACATTGTCCAGCAACTGGGGGTGCGAGGAAAAGTCTAAGAATTCCGAGCCCACCCGCTGGCGGTGATGCAGGGCAGTCTGGAGCGAGTGCTGACATCTGGTCCGGACTGAAGGACCTGCCAACGATTACTGACATGTCGTCTACTGTCACTGCATATGATTCTCTCACCATTGAAAGAATGGTGGAGGATTATATGAGTGACCGCATTCAAGTAGGCACGTCAGACAGTCCGTACGTATACTGGCAGGAAAAAGAGGCAAATTGGAGGCCCTTGCAGAAACTGGCTTTATTTTACCTAAGTTGCCCACCCTCCAGTGTGTACTCCGAAAGAGTGTTTAGTGCAGCCGCTCACCTTGTCAGCAATCGGCGTACGAGGTTACTTCCAGAAAATGTGGAAAAGATGATGTTCATCAAAATGAATTATAATCAATTCCTCCGTGGAGACATTCACCAGCAATTGCCTCCAGAAAGTACACAGGGACCTGAGATGGTGGATTCCAGTGGGGACGAATTAATAATCTGTGAGGAGGGGGATGTACACAGTGAAAGGGGTGAGGAATCGGACGATGAGGAGGAGGTGGACATCTTGCCTCTGTAGAGCCAGTTTGTGCAAGGAGAGATTGATTGCTTCTTTTTTGGTGGGGGCCCAAACCAACCAGTCATTTCAGTCACAGTTGTGTGGCAGACCCTGTCGCTGAAATGATGGGTTTGTTAAAGTGTGCATGTCCTGTTTATACAACATAAGGGTGGGTGGGAGGGCCCAAGGACAATTCCATCTTGCACCTCTTTTTTCTTTCATTTTTCTTTGCATCATGTGCTGTTTGGGGACTATTTTTTTGAAGTGCCATCCTGCCTGACATTGCAGTGCCACTCCTAGATGGGCCAGGTGTTTGTGTCGGCCACTTGTGTCACTTAGCTTAGCCATCCAGCGACCTTGGTGCACCTCTTTTTTTCTTTGCATCATGTGCTGTTTGGGGACTATTTTTTTGAAGTGCCATCCTGCCTGACGCTGCAGTGCCACTCCTAGATGGGCCAGGTGTTTGTGTCGGCCACTTGGGTCGCTTAGCTTAGTCATCCAGCGACCTCGGTGCAAATTTTAGGATTAAAAATAATATTGTGAGGTGTGAGGTGTTCAGAATAGACTGAAAATGAGTGGAAATTATGGTTATTGAGGTTAATAAAACTATGGGATCAAAATGACCCCCAGATTCTATGATTTTAGCTGTTTTTGAGGGGTTTTTGTAAAAAAACACCCGAATCCAAAACACACCCGAATCCGACAAAAAATTTTCAGGGAGGTTTTGCCAAAACGCGTCCGAATCCAAAACACGGCCCCGGAACCGAATCCAAAACCAAAACACAAAACCCGAAAAATGTCCGGTGCACATCACTAGTATTTACCCTGCACAGAAACAAAATAACCCACCAAATATAACTCTCTCTGCAAATGTTATATCTGCCCCCCCCCCCCTGCAGTGCACATGGTTTTTCCCAACTGCTAACTAATTTGCTGCTACGATCAGGTCTGAATTACGCCCTAAGTACAGCTCAATTCCCATATCAGCCTCACCTCTTTTTCTAATCATAAACTGCATGTGCTTTTCATGCCACAAATCCACTGGTACCTGTGAAGATTCAACACATACTGTACTCCCAGAAACTGCGTCCAGAAATCAGCCAGACTACAAACTCATTACATCCCAGGAACAATGCAATGCTGATCTTGTCAAACAGTTATTAGGAAACATAAATTTAACTAGAAACAGATCTTTGGGAGGTTGTTGAGAATTGGGATGATATCTGGGAGGGGGTTAGCGCTGATTTATCATTGCTGAAATCAAAGAAAACTTATACAAAAAGCAATAATAATGCCCAATTCATATACATGTATTTTGAAAATGACACATTCAGTGCTAAAGATTATTTGTCCTAATACAATTGTACCACATGACCATAGATTTAATGCAATCTAAAACCAAAATCTACTGGAGAAACCAAATTTAAATTTATTGTAGTGGGACTTAAGGGCCCTACACATTTAGCGATCCGCCGCCGAGCTGCCCGACGGTGGATACGGCCGACGGGTGACCCGGCGGCGGGTGGGAGGTGACGGGGGAGTGAAGTTTATTCACTCCCCCTGTCACCCGGCTCCATAGCAGCGCAGGCAAATATGGACGAGATCGTCCATATTGGCCTGCATGCACAGGCGACGGGGCACCAGCGATGAACGAGCGCGGGGCCACGCATCGTTCATCGCTTGTGCCTCCACACTCAAAGATTAGAACGGTATTTCATTCATTAATGAACGAGATCATTCATATCTTTGACTATTATCGCCCAGTGTGTAGGGCCTATAAGGCAGTACACCTGGATTTAAGAATTATATTTTACACAATGGTGCAGTTTTCCTACATCAGCTTCATGGGAGCCTCACATCCATGCAAGCTAACGCAAGGGGCAAGATACTCCATTAACACATTCTATAGCTTCCTGCTGGCCTCCACTGTTCTTCTCACATGACATTGCTTTTTATGCAAGCAACACTGCTTGAACACAATCATGGAAAAACTGGTCTCCAACTACCCACTTCCATAACTGCCCTCACACTAGGACAGTACACTTGGAAGCTCTGTCTTCACTGACAATCACACAGATGGACAGGTCATCTCTCTTTACTGTCTCTGCTGTTGTGAACATTCATATGATCTGGCTCCAGGTTTTTCTATACTTGCCCACTCCTGGAAAAGTTGATTAAATACAATAAAGTGCTCAGATTATCCTGCAGATTATTAAGAGACCTCTGGATCAATCAACCAGACTAAAAAGAATGTGTCTTCTATGTGCAGTGCAAATGTTGGATGGCAAGCTGTCCAAATTAGACAATAGCCCAAATGTATTAAGCCTTAAAAAAGTGATACAGTGGAGACAGGTAAAGAGTGATAAATGATCAGCCAACCAGCTCCTGTCATTTTTAAAACACAGTTAGGAAGCTGATTGGCTGGACATTTATCCGTCTCCACTTTATCACTTTTTAAGGCTTAATACATTTGGACCAATATCAGGTAATACAGACATAACAGAAGGTGTCCTGGAAACACTTTAAGAACTGACTGAAAATAAGCCTGTTTAAATTTCCAGAGAATGGTACAGGTCAACATACAGTCTGTGACTTGAGCCAAAAGCTTTTATAATGGTGTTATCAGTACAAATGTACAAGCATTGGCTGTTTGCTCTCCTGCCGATCTCTGACAAAACATCACAAGCGAGTTTTATATATTGTGTTAGTTTGGTTCCTCAAAAAATGCTCATATTTCCCGAAACTGCCTGAAGGTTCCTAAATTCCAGAGACTTTCTTTTCATCTTCATATTTTCTAGAAGACATCAAGTGATTTATATTTCTCTAGGGGTACAAAATACCACAACATGTTCGTGGTGGTTATTCTATAAATTTGAGTATGTACAAAATGGAGTAAAATATGAATTTTACTCCATTATTAAAAAAAAATTGTCATTTTCTTTAAAATGAAATTAAAATGAGTTCTTACACTAACAAAATGATGTTAAAATGTAAAAAAAAAAGTTATTAGAAATGTTTTTAAAGGAAAAGCTTTAAAAAAAAAGGAAAAAAAGAGGGAGATGGGATTCTATGTAAAACTAATTTAAAAGGGTGTAGTTAGTTTTCCCAAACTGAAGCCAAAAAATTACATAATTAGGAGGTGAAGGAGAGAGGCCTCTCAGCTGAGAGTAGTGATGTAATGTTATTGGCAAAGTGACTTTGGTATAAAACGCTCTTCTGTATAAGATTTCACATACAACGACTTATTCCCACTATGTTAATTTATACAGCATGACATCAATTCAATTGGGAGGAAAAAAGCTGCACGCTAAGATCATACCCTTTATGTCATACAGATTCATGTTTAAACTAGAACATTTGTGAATTTATATTACACAGTATGTTATTTATATGGCGCCACAAGGGTTTCGCAGCACCTTACAAAGTACTTAAGCATAAACGGCGCAAACAAATTGAGGTAAAAAAAAAATACAAAAGCCTTCCAGTACAGTGCAGAACATGTTGTACAAGTTATGTCGTCATCATTTCATATGCAGTCACAGTACCCATAGATGTACAGTAGCACTGCCTGTTGAGCATAAGGGTTAAGTGGTGTATTCAATAAGTGTCGGAAGTTGCCGTCTTGTTGGAAAGATGGCAATTTCCGTCAGGTTTAAGTCGTAAGGGGATTTAAACTATTCAATAGGGGCCGTTTTTATCCGACAAGTCAGGAATTCCCGACTTTTCGGAAAACACGTGGATTGGCGGAATAGCCGCGGATCCATGTGCTTTTGTTGGAAACGCGGCCAAAACCGACAGGTTTTGGCCCCGTTTATGACAATCTCAATCCGGAAAAAAAGGTCGGATTGAGGAGATGAGACGTGGAGCGGTCATGCGGATAGGTCAGCGCCTCATCCGCCAAGTTCTGTGCGTGTGTGTGTGGGCAGCGCTGATGACACCACCTCCTACCTCCTTCCCTTCCACTGCAGCCTCCCTGCTCCCAGCAGCAGCACCTCCTCCAGACACCGCTAATGACACCTCCTTCCCTTCCACTGTGGCCTCCCTGCGGCAGCGGCAGCACCACCTTAGGACTCCCATTTCCCCCTCTGCAGTTACCCATGTACTCTCACCCACTGGTCGGTAAGGGAACGGCCAAACACGACAGTCGGATTTGGCCGCTCATTGAATAGGACTTGTCGGATCCATTCTGACAAATGCATGTCGGAATGTATCCGACTCTTATTGAATATACCCCTTAGTGTCAATGTGTGCAGAAAAGAGAGGGAAGAGGGCCCAGGTGGTGATTTTACAGTCTACAGGGGAAAGGCAGACAGGCAGAGGAGACATAGAGGTAAGAGGCAGTGAGGGAGGAGCATGGAGGATTACGTTAGGTTGAGAGCTGGAAGGCTTTAATAAATAAATATTTTGAGAACTCCTTTGAAGCTTTAGAGAGAAGTCTAACTGGGAGAGGGAGAGAGTTCCAGTGGTGGGGAACAGCACGGGCATAATCTTGGAGCTGGAAGGGGGAAGAGGTAATCAGTTGGTAGAGGCAGCAGGAATTGGCTGAGCGAAGTGGGTGGCTGGGAATGTGAAGAGAAGTGGGATTCAGGTAAGCCAGATAAGAGGAGGTTGCAGTAGTCCAGTGTAGAGATGACTAGTCAGTGGATGAGGGACTTTGTGGCTTCTAGGATGAGAAAGGGTCTGATCCTGGAGATATAACAAGGGTGGAAGCAACAATACTGTGGGCCTGATTCAGAGTTGTGTGGTTTTATGAGGCTACAGAACGGCTAATGTTAGCAAATGAAGCTGCCGCCAAGGAATGAAGAGATGCCACTTGATCTAATGCAGCTAATTCGCAATTGCGTACACATTCGCAACCTATATGCAATAATGGGAAACATCGACTGCTTGAGTATGTCTATGCCTACGCAGATTAGACGCGGCAGTAGCGACGCACACACCATGTTTCTCTGCGTTTCTCTGCGTATGGCATGTATATGCTGTCACAGCTGACAGCATATACATGCCATGACATGCCTGCGTTTTTGCCACCATTCATTGTTAACTCCCACAAACGGTCACTTCCTGTCAATCACTCTGCGATCATATACTCACTTCAAGCACGATTGCAAAGGCACCTTTACACATGCGCAGGGAGATTGTGTCACGTGCACAGTCTGCCGATAATCGCTCAATTGCGGAAACATCAGCAATGCGTACAACTCTGCATTAGGTAACCAAGAAAGGGGGTTTTGGTCCGCACCAACTACACTTATAAATATAATAATAAACAGTCCAATATAGAAACTGTTGAAAACTATGTATAACAGTATTTTTATTGGTGGTGTTCCCAAAGAGTTTGCAGACTACAACGATTTTGAGAGAAAAAGACAAAAATACTTTTTTGGGGAGCACTCTTCTTGGGGAATAATCAAAATTATGAAATAGGCCCTTAGAGAGGGACTAAATGTGTGGTTTGAAGGAGAGGTCAGACACAAGAATAGCTCGAAGACAGAGGGCCTGTGAAGTAGATGAGATGGTGAGGTTGTTGATGGATAGTGAAATTGTGGCAGTGGATCGGGACTCGGGAGGGAAGACAATCAACTCAGCCTTAGACATGTTCAGTTTAACAAACATCATGATCATCCGAAGGGAATGCAAGTCTTCGGACTAGACAGAATTCATCTAGGAATAAGAAGAGGTGACCTCAGCAAAGAACTGATCAAAAAAGAAAGTGAGCGGACCTTTCTGTTGGGAGGCCTAAAACCATCCGGTTTGAACTAATATATTAACTATAATGTGTTTTTTGGAATGATTTCAAATATTAATCTTTGATGGCAGTGACTGACTTTTCTGCCAACCCCCTAGATTAAAATCAATTTTGTTCTCAGCCTCCATCTTCAGCTTATTAGTAGTGATGAGCGGGTTCGGTTCCTCGGAAACCGAACCCCCCTGAACTTCACCCATTTTACACGGGTCCGAGGCATACTCAGATTCTCCCGTATGGCTCGGTTAACCCGAGCGCGCCCGAACGTCATCATCCCGCGAGATTCGGATTCTATATAAGCAGCCGTGCGTCGCCGCCATTTTCACTCGTGCATTGGAAATGTTAGGGAGAGGACGTGGCTGGCATCCTCTCCGTTTATTAGTAATATTTGTGCTTATTGCTTAATTGTGGGGACTGGGGAGCAGCTGTATTATATAGGAGGATTACAGTGCAGAGTTTTGCTGACAGTGACCACCAGTATACGTTGTCTGCCTGAAAAACACTCCATATCTGTGCTCAGTGTGCTGCATATATCTGTGCTCACACTGCTTAATTGTGGGCACTGGGGACCACCAGTATATTATATAGGAGGAGTACAGTGCAGAGTTTTGCTGACAACTGACCACCAGTATACGTTGTCTGCCTGAAAAACACTCCATATCTGTGCTCAGTGTGCTGCATATATCTGTGCTCACACTGCTTTATTGTGGGCACTGGGGACCACCAGTATATTATATAGGAGGAGTACAGTGCAGAGTTTTGCTGACAGTGACCACCAGTATTATACGTTGTCTGCCTGAAAAACACTCCATATCTGTGCTCAGTGTGCTGCATATATCTGTGCTCACACTGCTTTATAGTGGGCACTGGGGACCACCAGTATATTATATAGGAGGAGTACAGTGCAGAGTTTTGCTGACCAGTGACCACCAGTATACGTTGTCTGCCTGAAAAATGCTCCATATCTGTGCTCAGTGTGCTGCATATATCTGTGCTCACACTGCTTAATTGTGGGGACTGGGGAGCAGCTGTATTATATAGGAGGAGTACAGTGCAGAGTTTTGCTGACAGTGACCACCAGTATACGTTGTCTGCCTGAAAAACGCTCCATATCTGTGCTCAGTGTGCTGCATATATCTGTGCTCACACTGCTTTATTGTGGGCACTGGGGACCACCAGCATATTATATAGGAGGAGTACAGTGCAGAGTTTTGCTGACCAGTGACCATCAGTATACGTTGTCTGCCTGAAAAACACTCCATATCTGTGCTCAGTGTGCTGCATATATCTGTGCTCACACTGCTTTATTGTGGGCACTGGGGACCACCAGTATATTATATAGGAGGAGTACAGTGCAGAGTTTTGCTGACAGTGACCACCAGTATATATAGCAGTACGGTACGGAAGGCCACTGCTCTACCTACTTCTGTGTCGTCAAGTATACTATCCATCCATACCTGTGGTGCATTTCAGTTGTGCGCAGTATATATAGTAGTAGGCCATTGCTATTGATACTGGCATATAATTCCACACATTAAAAAATGGAGAACAAAAATGTGAGGTTAAAATAGGGAAAGATCAAGATCCACTTCCACCTCGTGCTGAAGCTGCTGCCACTAGTCATGGCCGAGACGATGAAATGCCATCAACGTCGTCTACCAAGGCCGATGCCCAATGTCATAGTAGAGAGCATGTAAAATCCAAAAAACAAAAGTTCAGTAAAATGACCCAAAAATCAAAATTGAAAGCGTCTGATGAGAAGCGTAAACTTGCCAATATGCCATTTACGACACGGAGTGGCAAGGAACGACTGAGGCCCTGGCCTATGTTCATGGCTAGTGGTTCAGCTTCACATGAGGATGGAAGCACTCATCCTCTCGCTAGAAAAATGAAAAGACTTAAGCTGGCAAAAGCACAGCAAAGAACTGTGCGTTCTTCTAAATCACAAATCCCCAAGGAGAGTCCAATTGTGTCGGTTGCGATGCCTGACCTTCCCAACACTGGACGGGAAGAGCTTGCGCCTTCCACAGTTTGCACGCCCCCTGCAAGTGCTGGAAGGAGCACCCGCAGTCCAGTTCCTGATAGTCAAATTGAAGATGTCACTGTTGAAGTACACCAGGATGAGGATATGGGTGTTGCTGGTGCTGGGGAGGAAATTGACAAAGAGGATTCTGATGGTGAGGTGGTTTGTTTAAGTCAGGCACCCGGAGAGACACCTGTTGTCCGTGGGACGAATATGGCCATTGACATGCCTGGTCAAAATACAAAAAAAATCACCTCTTCGGTGTGGAATTATTTCAACACAAATGCGAACAACAGGTGTCAAGCCGTGTGTTGCCTTTGTCAAGCTGTAATAAGTAGGGGTAAGGACGTTAACCACCTAGGAACATCCTCCCTTATACGTCACCTGGTCCGCATTCATCAGAAGTCAGTGACAAGTTCAAAAACTTTGGATGACAGCGGAAGCAGTCCACTGACCACTAAATCCCTTCCTCTTGTAACCAAGCTCCTGCAAATCACACCACCAACTCCCTCAGTGTCAATTTCCACCTTACACAGGAAAGCCAATAGTCCTGCAGGCCATATCACTGGCAAGTCTGACGAGTCCTCTCCTGCCTGGGATTCCTCCGATGCATCCTTGAGTGTAACGCCTACTGCTGCTGGCGCTGCTGTTGTTGCTGCTGGGAGTCGATCGTCATCCCAGAGGGGAAGTCGGAAGACCACTTGTACTACTTCCAGTAAGCAATTGACTGTCCAACAGTCCTTTGCAAGGAAGATGAAATATCACAGCAGTCATCCTGCTGCAAAGCGGATAACTCAGGTCTTGTCAGCCTGGGTGGTGAGAAACGTGGTTCCGTTATCCACCGTTAATTCAGAGGCAACTAGAGACTTGATTGAGGTACTGTGTCCCTGGTACCAAATACCATCTAGGTTCCATTTCTCTAGGCAGGCGATACCGAAAATGTACACAGACCTCAGAAAAAGAGTCCCCAGTGTCCTAAAAAATGCAGTTGTACCCAATGTCCACTTAACCACGGACATGTGGACAAGTGGAGCAGGGCAGACTCAGCACTATATGACTGTGACAGCCCACTGGGTAGATGTATTGCCTCCCGCAGCAAGAACAGCAGCGGCGGCACCAGTAGCAGCATCTCGCAAACGCCAACTCGTTCCTAGGCAGGCTACGCTTTGTATCACCGCTTTCCAGAAGAGGCACACAGCTGACAACCTCTTACGGAAACTGAGCAACATCATCACAGAATGGCTTACCCCAAATGGACTCTCCTGGGGATTTGTGACATCGGACAACGCCAGCAATATTGTGCGTGCATTACATCTGGGCAAATTCCAGCACGTCCCATGTTTTGCACATACATTGAATTTGGTGGTGCAGAATTATTTAAAAAACGACAGGGGCGTACAAGAGATGCTGTCGGTGGCCCGAAGAATTGCGGGCCACTTTCGGCATTCAGCCACCGCGTGCCTAAGGCTGGAGCACCACCAAACACTCCTGTACCTGCCCTGCCATCATCTGAAGCAAGAGGTGGTAACGAGGTGGAATTCAACCCTCTATATGCTTCAGAGGATGGAGGAGCAGCAAAAGGCCATTCAAGCCTATACATCTGCCCACGATATAGGCAAAGGAGGGGGAATGCACCTGACTCAAGCGCAGTGGAGAATGATTTCAACGTTGTGCAAGGTTCTGCAACCCTTTGAACTTGCCACACGTGAAGTCAGTTCAGACACTGCCAGCCTGAGTCAGGTCATTCCCCTCATCAGGCTTTTGCAGAAGAAGCTGGAGACATTGAAGGAGGAGCTAAAACAGAGCGATTCCGCTAGGCATGTGGGACTTGTGGTTGGAGCCCTTAATTCGCTTAACCAGGATTCACGGGTGGTCAATCTGTTGAAATCAGAGCACTACATTTTGGCCACCGTGCTCGATCCTAGATTTAAAACCTACATTGTATCTCTCTTTCCAGCAGACACAAGTCTGCAGAGGTTCAAAGACCTGCTGGTGAGAAAATTGTCAAGTCAAGCGGAACGTGACCCGTCAACAGCTCCTCCCTTCACATTCTCCCGCAACTGGGTGTGCGAGGAAAAGGCTAAGAATTCCGAGCCCACCCGCTGGCGGTGATGCAGAGCAGTCTGGAGCGAGTGCTGACATCTGGTGTGGACTGAAGGACCTGCCAACAATTACTGACATGTCGTCTACTGTCACTGCATATGATTCTCTCACCATTGAAAGAATGGTGGAGGATTATATGAGTGACCGCATCCAAGTAGGCACGTCAGACAGTCCGTACATATACTGGCAGGAAAAAGAGGCAATTTGGAGGCCCTTGCACAAACTGGCTGTATTTTACCTAAGTTGCCCACCCTCCAGTGTGTACTCCGAAAGAGTGTTTAGTGCAGCCGCTCACCTTGTCAGCAATCGGCGTACGAGGTTACTTCCAGAAAATGTGAGAAGATGATGTTCATCAAAATGAATTATAATCAATTCCTCCATGGAGACATTCACCAGCAATTGCCTCCAGAAAGTACACAGGGACCTGAGATGGTGGATTCCAGTGGGGACGAATTAATAATCTGTGAGGAGGGGGATGTACACAGTGAAAGGGGTGAGGAATCGGAGGATGATGATGAGGTGAACATCTTGCCTCTGTAGAGCCAGTTTGTGCAAGGAGAGATTGATTGCTTCTTTTTTGGTGGGGGCCCAAACCAACCAGTCATTTCAGTCACAGTCGTGTGGCAGACCCTGTCGCTGAAATGATGGGTTCGTTAAAGTGTGCATGTCCTGTTTATACAACATAAGGGTGGGTGGGAGGGCCCAAGGACAATTCCATCTTGCACCTCTTTTTTCTTTCATTTTTCTTTGCATCATGTGCTGTTTGGGGACAATTTTTTTGAAGTGCCATCCTGCCTGACACTGCAGTGCCACTCCTAGATGGGCCAGGTGTTTGTTTCGGCCACTTGTGTCGCTTAGCTTAGTCACACAGCGACCTTGGTGCGCCTCTTTTTTTCTTTGCATCATGTGCTGTTTGGGGACAATTTTTTGAAAGTGCCATCCTGTCTGACACTGCAGTGCCACTCCTAGATGGGCCAGGTGTTTGTGTCGGCCACTTGTGTCGCTTAGCTTAGTCACACAGCGACCTTGGTGCGCCTCTTTTTTTCTTTGCATCATGTGCTGTTTGGGGACTATTTTTTTGAAGTACCATCCTGTCTGACACTGCAGTGCCACTCCTAGATGGGCCAGGTGTTTGTGTCGGCCACTTGTGTCGCTTAGCTTAGCCATCCAGCGACCTCGGTGCAAATTTTAGGACTAAAAACAATATTGTGAGGTGTGAGGTGTTCCGAATAGACTGAACATGAGTGGAAATTATGGTTATTGAGGTTATTAATACTATGGGATCAAAATGACCCCCAAATTCTATGATTTAAGCTGTTTTTGAAGGTTTTTTGTAAAAAAAACACCCGAATCCAAAACACACCCGAATCCAACAAAAAATTTTCAGGGAGGTTTTGCCAAAACGCGTCCGAATCCAAAACACGGCCGCAGAACCGAATCCAAAACCAAAACACAAAACCCGAAAAATTTCCGGTGCACATCACTACTTATTAGTGCCTTCATATATACACAGTTATCACTATACACACCTATGCCAGGCTTTTTCCTGGCAGATACATATCTTTTCATACCAACATGCTTCCCCACCCCCCAGTGTCCACACACTCAGTTTCTCACAGTTTGAGCACATTTCAGCTCTCCCTATGAGTACATATTTTGCAGTGGACAGTATTTCACCTTATCACTACCCTATTCCTTATCCCTTGTCCATTTTTCACCTTCCCTCCTTCTTGCCAGGAGGGCATATCATTACGATGGTATCACTCCCAGCACATACGAGTTACCTATTTTATAGGTTAGGATTTCTATCTCTCTATATAGATTTCACCATGTAACACATACAAGCACATGTACATCTGTTTCACTCTTCTTTCACATTTCTCTTTCCCAGTATATGCACCCCATCTGACCCTAGTGGTCATAGAGCTTTACATCACTATGCTTCAGCACAACCCCTACAAAACAAAACAAAATTGTAAGTACACTGGAGTTAATATGCTGGTGATAAACTTTCTCATAACGAACCATTATCTTAAATATCTCATGCTGTAAATCTTCCCTAACAACAGTTATACAATCTTAGAGCATATACTATACTCTCTACATTAGCAGTTTTGGACAATCAGTCCTACAATGCTTATTCTCTGGATACATTTATGTTGAGCTTGAGGAGATGTATGTTTACGTATATTTACGTGCATTCATGCATATGCATTCATGGATGTGTCTATATGCATGTATATGTAGTTCTTCTCTCAGCAATTTAGATATGTGTTTATATTTTCATTTTAAAGAGTTCCTATTTTACTTGCTCCTGGACTTTGGTCTCTATGTGCATTTATAAGATCCTTTTGGACACAGAAATGTATATAGACTAAAATTAGTCAGCGCAAGTAAGAACAATGCTGCATCTAATTCACTATCTAAATTCATCAATTAATAGTGCCAATGTCCACAGGCCACTAGACAAATCCAGGCACTGTATAATGGACTGAGTGGGGCTTTTAATACACCCCAAGTATCATACTTAGTTGGATTTATTACTTACCAATGATGTGGGAATTTTTCGTCATTGCGAAAATACATCTTAAATATTTATTATATAATTTGATTTTCCTTTTTCTCTTTTCTCTGTCTCTATGTTTTTATGATCTCCCTGGTTATTCCAAGATTTCTCTGCCATCAACTCAGGTAACAGAGAGGGTTGTTACCATGGCGACACATGTATCCCAGACTTGAGGAGAGTTTTACATCTAGCAACCAATAAGTCACACCTCTAAGAAATTGATTGGTCGACAGCCGGCGCTGTTAAGATATAGGCTCCGGAAGAACACAGTGACAAGACAGGAAGTGAGCAAGCCCGTGAGGGTGAAATGCGTCTTCCGCCAGTCCTCCTCCGTCAGCTGCCTCAATACCAGTACGGTCACCACCTATCTGGATTTCCACCGCACACCACTCCTACCAACCAGTGCACACCGCTTCTTCCAGTCCTTCCTGCCAGCCGCATCATCGTCAGCCCTGACACACACAGCCGCAGCCAGAACAAGAGTCCCCCACCACTGTAATAATCAGCACCAGCCCGGGGACACACTGCCGCAGCCTGCACCAGACTCTCCCACTGCTGCCCCTACCCAGTGCCAGCCCGGGGACACATCACTGCAGCCTGTGAGGAACATACATACCGCTGCTTGCCCTGTCTGCCGGTCTTGGTGAATCCACTATGAAGAATGTGGGGTAACATCACCTGACTTAGCTGCATTTTCTTCATGTCAATCACGGTATATATTATTAGTTTATTTTGGCTTGTAATATTATTGGGTCTACTTGGCTCAATTTGCATGTGAATACAAGTAGATCCATCAGCCATTATTTATTTACCTTTGACTGGTACTTTTATCAACAACGGGCAATAGTGTTGGTCTGTACAGTTTTTTTTTTTAAATTGTGTCATTTTTATTGTAAATTTAAAAAGTTACACCCAGACATTAAAGAGGCATATGAATTGTAAGGCAAACATGAGGAATAATACAGGAAGGCATAAACAGTGTATAAATGACAAAACAAAGATCAGCAACCAAGCCATCGGACATGAGAAATGGAAAAATAGCAGGATATATTAAAAACGATGACATACAGAATACCCCACATCAAACACTGATAACTTAATCGCCAACATTCGGGTGTACACATGAGAGAACCAGATTTATAATGGGGCATAGGTGACATACCATAAATGAAAAAATAAAAAACTCACATCCATCAGAATATCAAAACAAAAAGCCTCACATTCCCCCCCACCCCATATACCCTAACCTACAAACCAAACAAATACACCAAATAAAATAAAGAAACCCAAAGCAAACCTCCCAAGAAACCCCCCCACCCTGTATAACCTAACCCCAACCTAGGCATACCTGGATCCCCATAAGAACCCCATCCCTAACTACACTACGCCTAAATGCCTAACATCCCTCCACCCCCCAACCCCATAACACAGGATAAGTGTTCCGCATAACTGACAGGGGCAGCTAAAATAAATGGCCATAAGCTAAGTGGAGCAGGTTATACCCGCAGAATGGGTGTAGTACGGTACGCCGGCTGCCGGGGCCCCGGCGCACAGCACACCGGCACCGGAACCCAGACCGTCGGCACACCGACAGCTGGGCGAGCACAAATGAGCCCCTTGCGGTATCGCCGCGCCTGCCATGCTGCAGGCACGGTGGCATGCCACGCGCCCGACGCTATCTATTCTCCCTCCAGGTGGGTCGTGGACCCCCAAGAGGGAGAAAAGGAGTCGGCATGCCGGCCGCCGGGACCCCAGCAGCGGCGGGACCCTGACAGCCGGCAAACTGAAGACCACCCCGCAGAATAGTAAAGTCGTATGCAAATATTGAGGTAGCTGAACTTAAAGAAAGAATATAAATATAAATGGCTGTGGAACTAAAACAAGCGACCACAGACTAATTATGGCAAGCTTCTCCCACAAAATGGTAAAAAGTGCACACGTTCATAAATACAAGGAGCCGGAAACAGACATAATACTGATTTAACACTAAATAAAGGGCCATACACCAATTAGAACAGTATTCTCTCGGAAAGTGTTGCACGCAAATATTTAGCTATAATGAGCACGAGGATAGCAGAACAACAAAACTGTAGCTACAGGATAAGCACACGATATACTGTAAATGACAGGGGCAATTAAATAAAAGACCATAAACTAAAAAGAGCAGGTTATACCCATAGAATAGTAAAGTATTATGCAAATACCAAGATAACTGAGTGTAAAGAACAGACATAATATAAAGAGACGTGGCTGCAGCATTAAAATAAATGACCACAATCTATATATGGGAAGTTGCTCCTGCAAAATAGTGAAAAATGCACATACAGTAGATTTAGATACACTGAGCCGGAAAACAGACGAATATCTATATAAGTGACAATAACACTAAATAAATGGCCTTAAACATTAGAGCAGAATTCTCCTGAAAAATAATTAGTTGTATGCAATAATCTAGAATAAGCACAAGAATAGCAGTATAACACAACTGGAGCTTTGATAGGATGTACAAACAATATGAAATTACACAGTAGCTAACAAGAATTAGTATACAGAACAGAGCACAGTAAGGGTCTCAGCAGCCATTGAAATGGTTCCCAGTCCCAAGGTGAGCAAAATCAGTCCGGAGGATGAGTCCACCCTGGAACAAAATAATCCAGCCAAATGACAGTCCCTTGAGAGTGGGCAGAAAGATAAACTGGGCCATCAGCTGTCACACACAGCTGTGTCAAAATAAACGTATAGGGACAAGTGGCAGCTGAAGAAAACCGGATTAGGGACAAAAACCTCCATCCACGGGTTACACCGAACCACTGTTCCATATAAATATTAGAGCGGAAAGCCATTCCCTCTCACGGACTGCCAGCAAACTGGAGGATGTTACGTCGCCATTCTCCCTCTTCATCAGATAAGTGACTCTGTGTGACTGCAGATTGAATCTTCATGCGGGACCATGGAATCACCACTAAAGAAACAGAGACCGCTGGAGGATCCACACGCGTCATCACCAGCCGTAGTTCACGGTGAATATGCGTAAGGTCATCCCTCAGCTCCTCCAGTCTATTAGTAATTCATTGCTCGGAAGAACCCACAGCGGTAAGCACCTGCTGTAGTGTAATAGTAAGTGGTGCAGATCAGAGCCGGATTAAGGGGGGGGCCCAGGGGGTACATTACCCTGGGGCCCCCTGTCTTAGGGGCCCCCATCCCTGCTGTCCCCTACAGGCCATTTGAATGCATTTTTTTAAATGAAGTTAACCGCCCCTCAGCATACATCTGAGCAGCCAGCGCTGTGGTCACCGATCTACAGCTGCCATCGGAGACCATCACATGCAGGGAAGCAGTAACCTCACAGAATGCAGCGGCCCCATAGCAAGATACTCTCCTGCTGGACCCGTCCTGTGCCACCTGTACCCGGCGGGCTCAGATGGTGCCTGCTGCAAGGTAGAGGTTGTTTTTTTCAAGTTGCAATTGTAAAGGGGGCGTGGCCAAACTGCTGTGATTAGGCCACGTCCCCAACTTTACCGGGATTCGTCTTCTCCTTCTGTGTCTGGCTCCTGTGGTCTTGCCAGCATTCTGCAGCGACTTCAGACTTGGAGATGAGGGGTAAAGTGTGTGTGTGTGCGTGTCTGTGTGTGTGGTACTCTGTGTGTGTGTGTGTGTGTGTGTGTGTGTGTGTGTGTGGGGGGGGGGGTGTATGATCCAAAATACATGTTGCCAAGGGACTTAAATTGGCATTACCAAATAGTATTTGTATATATATATATATATATATATATATATGCAACAAATAGCCGGCACTCTCTCCTAGAGTGTATAAATGCCTTGGTGCCTCCCAGCTTGGTTATGCAACCAAATACAAAGTCACAAATGGTGGCACTCGTAGGACTTGTAGCAAGAATAAATGACACAGCGGTCAAAGATAAGCAGTCAACGTTTCGTTAATTTAATAACGTCATCAGGATACAGACATAACATAAAACAAACAATATATAGCCACTCACCCCACCTCGTGTGTCCCTGCCATCGCCGTCAGCGCCGGGTCCTCTGACAACACCCTCCGGCGCTACGCACTTCCTGTGCGCCCGGCCGCGTCTGGCGGTTGCTAGGGAACAGAACAACAATAATAGTGACAGCATGAGTGAATACCGTGCGTCAGAGCTCTCGCCTACTCCTCTCCCCTCCACTGAAAACGCTACATAAATCTTGTCTAAATATTCAAACAGGGAAAAATAAACGTCCCCGCACTACAAAATAACACTGTATCAAAAAAAGATATACAGTAATAGCACAGTAGTGTACATATAATAAACAGGGGCATCGCAGGTAAACTGAGCTATACCAGAGTGCAGCAGTGAATGGATAATTTGAAATGTATTAAAGACAAGGACACACGTCCTTACAAAAAGCAATTCAAGGGGAGGTGCTCATTGAGACCTTTTGGAGTAATCGTACTCAGTCGATAGATCCACCGGGCCTCTTTTTGCAGCAGAGCCTTACCCCTGTCACCCCCACGGAGATTTTTGGGGACAGTATCTATGATCTTGTATCTCAGGGTGGCGAGACCATGATTAAATGCCTTAAAATGTCTCACTACAGGCTGGTTCATGCCACTCTTACCACCCTCTAAAGCAAGTCGTATGGCGGACCTATGTAAAGCCATACGTTCTTTAAATTGTCTCGTTGTTTTGCCCACGTAAAGGAGACCACACGGGCAACGAATGATGTATATAACATGAGTACTACTACAGGACAAGACATGGCGTATGGCGATACGTTCCCCCGAATGTGGGTGGGCGAACGAATCCCCATACTCCATAAAACTGCAGGTAGTACAGCCTGTGCAGCGATAGCACCCTGGCTTTCTGGACAAAAAAGTGTGCGGTCCACCTGTAGGTATAGAAGAAACATCATTTTTCACTAGCCAATCCTTGAGGTTTCTATTCCTAGTGAAACTCGGCAGTAATCTAGATTTACTGAGCATCTTTAAATCCGGATCTGAGGTCACAATTGGCCACAGGTTTTTAGCAACCTTCGTGATCATCGGACTGGCACTGTTGTACTGCTGGACAAATGGAATAATGTCCGTACTGCTCGCTTTCTTCTTGGACTTTGTGGAAATAAGGGTGTTTGATCGTGGGATTTCCAGAACCCTCCTCTTGGCCTCCAGTAGATCGTCTAATTTGTATCCCCTGGTCAAAAATTGACGTGTCATCATATCCATCTCCTTAACGGTGTTTACTGGATCATCTGAGATTCTGTGTATCCGCAAAAACTGCGAGAATGGGAGTCCCTTTTTCGTGGAGGCCGGGTGTTGACTACTCGCATGCAGAATAGTATTGCGGTCTGTGCTCTTCTTAAATAATGAGGTATGTATTTGACCTTCTTCTACCGAAATCTGTACATCTAGATAATTGACTTGTTGAGTACTGGTACAGTAAGTGAATTTGATCGTATTGTCCATCGAGTTGACCCTAAGCATCAGGTCACTGAACTCAGATTCTGTTCTTAGCCAAATAAGAAACAGGTCGTCGATGTAGCGGACAAAGAACAAAATCTTTTCCGCAACCTCTGTGTCGTCAAAAAATGCTTGTTGTTCCACTTCAAACATATAGCTATTTGCGAATGCCGGGGCTACACAGGACCCCATCGCACAGCCTTGTTGCTGGACATACCAGCGGGAGTCAAACAGAAAGTAGTTTCTTTTCAGGGTTAGTTCCAGCAATTTAATAAAGAATGACAGTTCAGGTCCAGTGTATATAGGACTGGCGGACAACAATGTCGCTACAGCTGTGAGACCACCCGAATGCGGAATGTTAGTATATAGACTCACTATATCAAGAGTATAGAGAAGCGCATTGGGAGGGAGGGCAGGTAGGTTCTGTAACCGTGTTAACAATGAGGTAGTATCTTTCAAATAGGTTCTTTGCGATTGGACTACAGGTTGGAGGTAAAAATCAAGATATTGGGACACTTTGTAGTAAATTGATTCTCTGGCTGCTATGATCGGGCGGCCAGGGGGAACAGTTGGATTTTTAAGTATTTTTGGCAACGTGTACAGCACCGGTGCCACCGGGTGCTGCTGTATCAGTGTCTTCATTGTAGCAGCTGTAATAATGCCATTGACCGTCGCTTCCTCCAATACTGTTTTTAGCTCGGTTTCAAACCTAGATGTAGGATCGGTCGATAATTCTAGATAAACTTGGGAGTCTTCCAATTGTCGGTAAATCTCTTGTTTGTATTGAGATAAGTCCTGTATGACAATACCGCCCCCCTTATCGGCGGGGCGTATGACAATACTCCTGTCCTGACTGAGGGTTTTAAGTGTATCCCACTCCAATTTGGACATATTGGAGTTGCTTGACTTCAAAGACTGAATAGAACCCATAACCTGTTTATCTAGTGACCGGTTAAAACATCTAAGGGAAGTATTCATGCTGACTGGATCAAAGCTCGATGTACCTTTGATCTTCCTCAATGGGTTAACAGTATTCAAGTCAGATGATTCGGATTCCCCAAAGTGTTCCCGTAGCCTCAATTTTCTATTAAACCTGAATGCATCGAGTTTCCACTGGAATTCATTAAACTGACAGGACGGTACAAAGGAAAGTCCTTTAGTAAGTAATTTTTTCTCGTCCGGAGATAAAGTTCTGCTAGAGAGATTGAAGACTATTTCTTCTTTGCAGCCTTGTTCTTTCGCTTTGAGGATCCTTTGCCACTGTCCTCCTCTGCGGGTAAACGATCTCCTCTTGTTTCTCGCTGAGCGCGAGTACTGACCCCTAAAGGGGGTTTACCTGTGGTGGATCTGCTGCTGCTTGCCTCAGTGTCACTTTGTGAAGACTGACCGCCACTCGATGTTTCAGTATCTCCTGCAAATCTCCTAAAATTCCTTTGTCGTGGATTATACGTCCGTTTATAGCTGGAATTTAATGCCCAAGGGTAGACTCTCCCTTCAGCGTAATCCTTCTGCACTAAGCTCAGCTTATTCCGTTTGAACTTCACCAGGTCTCCCTCTGCGGTAATTTTCTACTTGTGTGGCTAGTTTGCCCAACCAGTCTGAACTCTGATCCAATTGTATGGTAGGAAGATGTTTGCTCTCAAATTCTTCCTTCTTCTTCTTAATTTCTTTAAGCTCTCTTGCTGATTCTGCAATTACCAGCAAGATCAGATCCAGGCTGCACTTGTTCAGTATAGCTGCCCACTTACGGCAGAACTCCGCGTTGTATTTCCCTATCGTGGGGGAATTTCTAATTCGAAATCCCCTAGGAATCTGACCACTGCGGTGATAGTCCGAGAGTGTTACCCCGTGTAAAAAGAAATCAACTTCCTTTTTTGACAGCCTCAGTAGTTGCACATACAGTTGTTCCGCTGATTCTCCCCCTTCTGATTGCTCGAAGTGTTCCTTGAACCGAATCGTGTCCGCATCCACATCAGAAAAGCTCAAGGTTTAAGGCATTTAATCATGGTCTCGCCACCCTGAGATACAAGATCATAGATACTGTCCCCAAAAATCTCCGTGGGGGTGACAGGGGTAAGGCTCTGCTGCAAAAAGAGGCCCGGTGGATTTATCGACTGAGTACGACTACTCCAAAAGGTCTCAATGAGCACCTCCCCTTGAATAGCTTTTTGTAAGGACGTGTGTCCTTGTCTTTAATACATTTCAAATTATCCATTCACTGCTGCACTCTGGTATAGCTCAGTTTACCTGCGATGCCCCTGTTTATTATATGTACACTACTGTGCTATTACTGTATATCTTTTTTTGATACAGTGTTATTTTGTAGTGCGGAGACGTTTATTTTTCCCTGTTTGAATATTTAGACAAGATTTATGTAGCGTTTTCAGTGGAGGGGAGAGGAGTAGGCGAGAGCTCTGACGCACGGTATTCACTCATGCTGTCACTATTATTGTTGTTCTGTTCCCTAGCAACCGCCAGACGCGGCCGGGCGCACAGGAAGTGCGTAGCGCCGGAGGGTGTTGTCGGAGGACCCGGCGCTGACGGCGATGGCAGGGACACACGAGGTGGGGTGAGTGGCTATATATTGTTTGTTTTATGTTATGTCTGTATCCTGATGACGTTATTAAATTAACGAAACGTTGACTGCTTATCTTTGACCGCTGTGTCATTTATTCTTGCTACAAGTCCTACGAGTGCCACCATTTGTGACTTTATATATATATATATATATATATATATGTATATTATTATTATTATTATTTTTCTCAAACACATACCCACCAAATCACCAATCTATATTTGCTTTATATATATATATATATATATAGCACACTTTGCTGACACTCGATCACCTCTTGTGGAGATGTGTACCTCTGTACCCTCTCGCCACCACGGCTGTGGTCAGTTTAGCAGATACGAAGACGAGCAGCACTCACAGGTCTTCTAACTATAGTACACCCTGTGACAAGTTGTATTGAAACAAAGTGCGCAGCGCCCGGCAGTGTTGGTCTCCACACAACTTGTCACAGGGTGAAGTTATAAAGGTAAAGTTGATTTTGATAGTATATTGTCCTGACAAAAGATTTGAGGAAATTAACTAATGCATGGTGTCCTGTACCTATGATGTACTATACTTAGAAGACCTGTGAGTGCTGCTCATCTTTGTATCTGTTAAATATATATATACACACACACACACACACACACACACACACACACACACACACACACACACACACACACACACACACACACTTTATTTTAGTCCATGGGGGCCCCCTGCTCTTTAGTGCCCCAGGCCTCCCGGGGCCTTAATCCGGCTCTGGGGCAGATAAAGTCTCACTAAGGGGCCCTGAGAGCTGCTGCACTGAATCAGGATAAAAAGACATAGAAGCAAAGCCATCCTGCTCACCAGCTACAGAGTTGTGGTAGAATTCGCACATTATGACAAAGCTGGAGACAGGGAACAGAAATCCACAGGATACTGCCACCAAAACCTCTGCAGAGCACACTGGCCCCAGCAGCTGAGTGAGGGCAGAGCTGCAGAAGGAGCAACAGCCCAGTCACAGACTTCACCAGCCAGTAAGTTAGGACTCTTGGCACCGAGGATCCCCAAATTCACCTTGCAGGAGCACAGGAGGGTAATGCACTCCTGCAGAAATTTTCAGCCACAGAACACCAGGGAAACAGGCGATAGATAAGGATATTAGCAGGAGCTCTGGCAGGAAGCTGCCTACACCATGCTGTGTCAAGCCACAACGGGTCTGTACAGTTTAATAGTTGCAATCATCTAATGATATCTTTCTGACATCAATATGCTATTGTAAAATTTTAGTTACATGCTATATCTTCTCAACAGTTGAATTTGGCTGCTGGACTTAGCCATAGTGCTATAGTGTGGAACTTTGCCAGATATATAGGAACTTTATCATTATCCTCAGCTAACCATGTGTACCTATGGTACGAGGAGGATATTCCCTTAGTGTTTTATATTTATTATAAGAATTTTAACATATTGCACTATATGGTTTTCTGTTTCTATTTTTTTATGTATGAGCGCCCATGGACTTGCATGGAGATTTGTGAATCGTTGTACCCAATCAAGTGTTAAGGTGACACTTTTTTCTCCAACAATAGTCCAAGGAGCAGCCTTGGCGCACCAATATTATTTTACCTTGTATATATCACTGTGTGTATTTGTTTGTTTCTGTATGTCCTTGTTGGATACACCAACTGTCTCATTTTAACATGTAATATTAAATTCTTATGTTTTAACATTTCATTACCATAGTCTTTCTTTGACTAGTTTCAAGAGTGCACCCACAAAAGAGTCTTTTTTCTTCTTCCTGTGTAACTGCTAAGTACAATACTGACTCAGGGTGCACCGCCAATACATAAATCCATTGGAATTCATCCATAGTACTTAAGTATATTTTGGTTTTTCTCATGCTGATAAGCATAATATAATTGGTCAAGTGCGGTATCCCCCACTATTCTCAAGTTTAACAAACTGCCTGGACATCCAGGAGGAAATTGCAGACCCAGTTGGAGATATGAGTGATGAGAGAGGGGTAGAGTACATGGGAGGAGACATAGATATTAGTATCATCAGCCTAATATTTAGTATCATCTTAATAAAGCAGTTCTCAAACTCAGTTCTCAAGGCACCCTAATGGTCCAGGTTTTAAGAATATACATGGCTGAACACAGATTGTTAAATCAAATGGATGGAGGTTCTAAATAGGTCACCTGTGCCTTAGCATGGTTATCCTTAAAATCTGGACTGTTAAGGTGCCTTGAGGACGGAGTTTTGGAACCTTTGCCTTAATGTATGACAGAGGGAGATATCTGCTGCGATCCCTCCATTCCCGCCTGCAGCTGAAACCCCCAAAGGTTTCTATGGGGGATGTGATGCTGTGAGATTCACCAAGCTCAGCAATGCAAAACACTGGACCCTGCCAAGAAACCTTGAGAGAGGTGTCGAATACCAACCCCAGAACCCGAAGGCGCTCAAAAGATATCAAATGCAACTTCTTGAAATTCAGGATCCTGAAGTACTTGAACTGTGCGATGTAAGTACTTAAAGCTGAGTCTGCCTTCACTGGTAGATATTCTATATAAGGCACGATTCTGACACCTTCCTTGAGCAGTAAACTTGCCATGACTGACATGAATTTATTGAAAACACATGGCTATACCGAATGGTAGTACCTGATGATAGAGAGAATGATGACCTACCGAAATCAGACGTGAGATACGCATCCCTAATGTCTAATAAGGCCACAAATTAGTTGACATCCATGCTATAAATCACTGTTAGAAGAAATTCCATTGAACCTGATCTACCCACAACTTGATTACAAGGTGCAGCGATTGAAAATCAGCCGGAATGAGCCGTCTAGCTTCTAAACAGTGAACAGGTTGGAGTAGAATATAACCAAGGAAAAATAAGTAAATCAGCGCATAGGAACAGGTAATTTTTAGAATACAAATTTAATTAAAAATACACCACATGTATAAAAATACACTACACGTATAATGAAGCGTCTCTGAATGATATGAGGTATATCTGCTGTGACAGGAATCACATAGACAGAGTGCAGTTCAACTCACTTTATTTTCACCTCACGCAGGTTACACAATTCATGCAGGCTCTGCATGTCAGGTTTTACAGGCAGTCTTTAAAACAGCAGCACAACATTCCAAGTTCTAATAGTCACAAACAGTACAGGTTACAAATGGCTCCTAACCCCAGACACCCCCTCCCCATTCTATCTATCGCCTGGCCACTTGCCAGGAGCAATGACCTACTGAACGAACACATTTTTAAAGGTAGCTGAGAAATTGTAGTGAGTAGCCCAGCCGTGGCTTACAAAAACCCGGTGTGCATTCCATCAGACCTATTGCTGCTGATCCAATCCTGCAAAATACTGCCGTTCCACATTAACCTTATGTGGTATCATGCTGTCCCTGCCACACTCTTTCCACCTTAGCTTCAACCACTCTGGTAAAGCTTTGAATTCACCCAGCGAATTCTCTGCCTCGACCATACCGAATTGTGCCATCCGCCCAGGAACACACCCCTCAACTAGCTTCCACAGATCCCCTTCTTCACCCTCCTTCTCCTCCCCTAACTTCACCACAGGATTGCTAGGAGGATCAGGACCCATAAACTTTCTAGAAAGGGCATATGCATCGAGGTGCTGTTTCCCTGGACGAAGCTGCACTTCAAATTTAAACAGCTGTATTGGTCAGAAAACTGCGAGTCACACGAGTATTCACCTCCTTGTTTGTGTGCATGGTCGGTGATTACCCGGAATTCTCGCACTAACAAATAGTATCTCAGTGACTCTACTGCCCATTTAATCACAAGCACTCCTGCTCCACAGCTGAGTACTTGTATTCTCTGGCAGCAATTTCCGGCTAAGGTAGAGGATAGGTTTCAAAATTGCGTATGAACCTATGATAATAGCCCACTAGACCAAGGAATGTTCTGAGTTGCGACTTATATTTTGGCTTAGGCCATGTGACGACTGCTTCCACCTTGCTGGGTTGAGGTTTAACTTGCTCTCAGCCTACAATATACCCCAGATACTTTGCCGCCACCATTCCAATGGCACACTTTTCCGGGTTAGCTGTCAACCTGTGTGCCCGTATAGACTGTAACATTACCTCCACCTTTGGATGGTGCAACACCCAGTCAGAGCTAAAAATGACAATGTCATCTTAATATGCTGCTGCATATTCCCTGTGCAGCCGGAGCAATTTAGTCATAGCTCTCTGGAAAGTTGCAGGTGCGCCATGGGAACAAAAGGGCAGCACTTTATACTGGAAAACCATCTGGGGTAGAGAAAGCTGTCTTTGCTTTGGCAGCTTCCATCAAAGGAATCTGTCAGTACCCCTTTGTTAAATCTAGTGTGGTAAGAAACTGGCTTTTTGCTAAATTTTCTACCAGTTCATTAACCCGGGACATAGGATAGGAATCAAATTGAGAAACTTTATTTAACTTTCTGAAGTCCTTACAGAATCTCAAAGCTCCTGAAGGCTTGGGAACTACAACAATGGGATTATTCACTGTTTGACTCCTCTATGACCCCTAGGCGCAGCATCTCTTCCACTTCCCATTTTACTGCTGCCCATTTGGCCTCAGGTATATGATATGGCCTTTATTTTATCACCACCCCAGATGGAGTAACAATATCATGCTGTATGAATTGGGTTTTCATCGGGAAGGCAGAGAACACATCCTGGTACTGTGCTACCAATCTTGCTTCTCCTGTGACAGCTCCCTTTTTATCATCTGACTAAGGGTTTTATTAAAGAGTTCGACCAAGCCGCCTGTCTGCGGGTGGTCAACTGAAGTGGTAATTCTATCCACCGTTAACAGACAACACTGGTCTTTCATTAAATTAGACACAAAAGGGGTACTTTGGTCTGTCAGGACTTCTTTTGGTATTCTACAGCATCAACAACTCCCAGGTAATAGTGCTAGATTTCATGTTACGTAGTGGTATGGCCTCCTGGTACTTGTTGGCATAGTCCAACACCACCAATATATACTGTACTAATGCCCATGAGCAGAATTTTTTCACTGGCCCTATCAGATCCATACCAATTCGCTCAAATGGCTCGGAAAGGATAGGCAGGGGACCCAAGGGAGCCCTAAATTCTGGCTGGGGTGCGGTCTTTTGGCACACTGGAATTCCTGACAATATTATTTTACTTCAGCATGAATGTCTGACTAGAAGAACCGTAGCTGGATACGCTGGTGAGTTTTCTCCTCCCCTAAATGGCTACCCCACAGATGCATTTGTGCCACCCTCAATACTAATTGCTCATGTTTCAGAGGTACCAACAATTGGTCTACCCTTTTCCCTTGCAAACAGGTTACACAGAAATTTGGTACTCTGTAGCCCTTGATTCCTGGGACACACCAACTCCTCTATATCTCCATAAATGCCCAGTGCCTTTACAGGAGGTAAGACCTGGTCAGCCCCTGGAGGAACCAGGTTAGCAGAGATGATGGGCAGCTCGATGCCAGTATCATCTAATGACCAGATCTCCTGGCCTTCCACTTGTACTGGCAGCCGATACAAGGGGATTTCTGCTGGAGAAATACTTCCAGGAGCAATGCAGACCACAGGTCGAGTTGCTCTTCCCGTACTGCAATCCATCAGCTCGCCGTGTTTTGGGCAATCCTGCCGCATATGTCCTGGTTTGCCACAGTAAAACACACAGGTGGAGGCGGGTTGATTGGTTTAACAATGGGGACCTGGTATCTGAGCTTAGGTACTGGCTGTAACCCCTGCTTGGCTTTATTACATTTTCCCAGGGTAAGGTACCTCTTAGTCACCACTGCTAACTCCTGCAGGGCCCAGTGTTGTACACCATGGTCTAATACATGTATTGCATGGTCTAAAGCAACAATCTCTACTATGCGTGGAGCAATATGTTTCTCTGGCTGTAGCCACGCTTTACTCGATCTGGCTAGCTTAGCCAGCTGAACTTTTGGAGGCTCAGATGGGTTGAGCCGCCAATCATGGAACTCCTGGGGTATACTGGGGCCCGTCACCCCAACCCTGCAGAGTATAGCCTTCTTCACACAAGGGAAGGAGCTAGTTTCAGCTATCGACAGGTCAGCATAGGCTCGCTGTGATTGCATTGTGAATGCCCACGCATGCACGCTGCAGTCTCTGCACATGTGCAAATGGCCAAAAAGCACCCATGTGCAATTTTATCAGTTTAACAACTAGTACTTAATAAGGCCTAGTGGCGGACAGGTGTTTGGCAACGCGCTAGATGAAGACTGTAGTTTCGACCTGTATAGGACAATACCAACCTCTGCAACTCCACCTTCCATCTCCTTTGAAACTTCTAATGGTGCTCTGGAAGGAGGCTGTGTCTTGTGCACTGGGGATTCTTAAAAGACATTCCAAACAAGAGGAAGCTGTGCAAACCTCATTGCTGTATGCTCCATGGCACAGAGCCAGGGCACCTTGGCTGTGCCTTGGATGCGGGAGCACCGAAGCCTAAACCATGGTTTTCCCTGTGAAGCGCAACTAGCTTAACCAGGTTAGACACCAACCTGGTACAAGCCTGAGCCCACATAGGTTCCAGCATGCCTGATGCAGCACACCCTAATTCCTGCGTGGCATGGGATCCCACGTGACAGTCTGTACACAAGGCCCCCGTGTCTATTGATCACAAGGCAACTGTACTTAGCATCATATTTGTACTGAGGATCTATATATAAGCTCAATTGCAGTGTGAATAGTGGTTATATAGGTCGTTTAACAAGTCACTACATATAGGGTGTTCCACAGACCTAACTCAGCCTCCCGAGTGGTCCTAGAAAAATCCCTGCTTCCAGTAGAGACTTTCTTCCTTGCGTAAGGTCAGCAGGAGCGCATTCAGCCCTAAATTTACACAGCCCCTTCAATTAGCAGGCAGTAATGCAGACAGTGTTACACAGGCATGAATACAATAATAAGGTATGTATCCTCCCTGGAGAGCCAACCAGAGGAGAGGAGTCTTTCTATGAAGTGCAGAAGTATGCAGCAGTCCCTGCAGTCTGTGGCTACCCCTGCTGTAAGCAGGACTTGGGATCTGCACCACTGCAGGAGGGGGAGTGCAATGTGTGAAGCTCCACCCCATCCAGTTTCCACTATTCAAAGACACAGAGCACTTCCAATCAAGGGGCCAAACACTGGCGAAAGCATGGGAGTGGGGCCATGCTCAAACACGGCAAGGTGGCGACTGCCATCCGTGACCACACTATTCCCCTGCACCCTTAATAAAGGGTGACAGCAGGCTCCAGTCCTTGGGCACAGGCGTTCCCATGGAGACCAGAGTGCTGTGGGCAGTTCCTGCTGGCCGCGCACACCTTTCACCGTGCTGACGCAGCTGTAATCAGCGAGCTGAACAAAGCTCCCACTGCTGCTGCACTAACACTGTGCGCTGCTAAAAGCAGTGCACAGTTATCTAGCTACAAATATAAAAATTATTATCGGCTTTCGGATCAAGGGTGGCAACATTTCTGAAACAGCGCAGTTGGCGTGCTGCTGTGGTGAAGGTGTATCGTAACTGGACAAATGGCACCACTGCGAATAACCACATGGAAATTGCGGCGCACCACGTGCCATTGATGTGAGAGGTGATCGTCTGCTATGAATGTGTGTGAGGGCCGACCGACACACTACAGAGGAACAGCAAACCGTCAATATGTACCTGTGCCAATCTACCAGCACCTTATTGAGTCACTACCAGTCATTTAGCTGCTGTCCGTGCTGCACACGGCGGTTACTATGGCTATTAGCTGGTGGTCATAATAATGTAACAGTATCCCAGATGAAACCCAGGTCTTCACTGTGAAAGGGGTATTACTGTGTTATTCTATATAGATGAATTTCCAGTCTACAGTAATGTGTCTTGTTGATCAGTTTGTGCATTTGCAGCCTGCGCAGCTTTTGACAGTTATTACAGAATTTCCGAAAACATAGCGTACCTAATAAATACATGAAATAAGATTGTTTACCTGGAATACGCGAGCACCATTTGCAGCCCTTGCAAAAATATATGCAGCAGAATCCTTTTAAGCATTTTATGTTCTGGAAAAATGGAAACCATGGGGCTAATTCAGACTGGATCGCTGCAGCGGCAGCGATTGCAGTATGGATCTTTTTGTGGAGTGCGCACATGCAGCGTGCGCACCCCGGGAGCCCAGTGAGATGCTATGAGCATCTCTGGGCTGCGATCGCCTCTGCCGTTGGCGGGGCACGGTCTGGACAACAGAGGCATGTCTGGACCGCTGGCTGGGCGGCCCGCGGTGGCTGCGTGACGTCACCTGCAGCTGCTACGACCTGGGACACACCCAGCAGCTCCATGCCAGGAGCTGTGCTGGCAGGGAGCTACTCACCAGGTACAAAAGCATTGCCGCTGTGTGATGCTTTTGTTCCTGTGCGGGAAAGGCAGGGCCTGACATGCAGGGCGGACTAGCCCTGTGCTGGGCGTCCCCCCGCATGTCAGAGTAACTGATCGTAGATGTGCGATCAACTCTGAATTACCCCCCTATGTTTGGAGCATGTTATTTTCAGACAGCTTGATTTTACTTTAATGTCACGTTGTTGCAGCAGCATGAGGTTACACAGGTTGTATCAGTGGAACTGAATGTGTAGTAAGGACCTCATGAAAGATGGGTTTCAAGGGCCTAATTTTGAGTTGATCGCAGCAGCAAATTTGTTAGCAGTTGGGCAAAACCATGTGGACTGCAGGGGGGGGGGGCAGATATAACATGTGCAGAGAGAGTTAGATTTGGGTGGGGTGTGTTCAAACTGAAATCTAAATTGTAGTGTAAAAATAAAGCAGCCAGTATTTACCCTGCACAGAAACAAAATAACCCACCCAAATCTAACTCTCTCTGCAAATGTTATATCTGCCCCCTCTGCAGTGCACATGGTTTTGCCAATTGCTAGCAAACTTGCTGCTGCGATCAACTCAGAATTACCCCAAAAGTCCTCTTCTTAAACATCGAGTGGTGCATTGATTAAGTAGATGTCAAAAAGCCAATATACTGCAGAGAGTACAGAAAGATGATTTTGGGGGGTTTTATGGATTTAGGACCATAATATAGATGGGTATGTTATACCTCCGGATGGGATGCTGAATGTCAGTATACCGACATCCCGATCGGTGGAATACTAGCAGGGGGCGAACGCAATGAAGACCCTTGCAGGCTCGGTGGCAAACTATGCTCGCCACAGGTTCTATTCTCCCTCTATGGGTGTCATGGACACCCATAGAGGGGGAATCAACTACCTTGCCGGTATACCGGCGGCGGTATGGTAACCCAGTCGGGATCCCGGTGTCGGTATTGTGACAGCCGGTATCCCGATGAGCAGTATAATAACCGCATACCATATAGATAACCAGTCTTACAATTATGTGTACAGCAATGCTTCACCTTTTTTTTAGGAATATTTTTGAGGTTGAAGCAGAATGTCAATCGGGGGTATGCCACCCTGGGATAGATGAATACTTTCCCTATCTTACCCTACGTGGGAATGGTGGTGCCTGCTCCCATGATGTCCACTGGTGTGATGTGGCTTCCCGCTGTGGTGTTTCTGCAAATGCCATTAGCACAAACAGCACAGAGGGAAGCCACGCCACCGCAATAGAAGGAAGCCGCCAGACACCACCGAAAGTTCCGCCTGTCGTTTCCGGCAAGCCAGTATCGCTGAATGGGAGCAGACATAACATAATTACAGTGTCCAGAGATTACTTCTATAGTATAAAATATACTGAATCACCTAATTTTAGGAGTTAATTAGTTTATATATTTTATTAAAATTGTAAAAGCGACTGAACGTTTTTATGTATTGTATGTTTTATTAAATATGATAGCATTACAAAAATCAAACTCATTGTCTTCATTCAAAGGCAGTTAAGTTTCATTTTTTGTCTTCTCACTATGCAGGTTCCACTGTTGAAAGCAGACTCATTACAACAAAGAGGAGACGGGATGTTACAGGAGTCAGAGAATACTGTAGGTATATTAATAAAATAGCTGTACTATACATTCTTAGATGGAGCATGTAATGAGACTACCTGTGTTGGGCAGGAGACTCCTCTCATCCAGGTGTAGTTTGAAGCCATATCTGTTCTCCAGATGAGGTTTCAGAATGAAATTGGTGAACTTTGTGTTAATATTTGATGGACAGAATGAATCAGGGCCCTCATTCCGAGTTGATCGGTCGGTCGCAAGGCGATTTTAGCAGAGTTACACACGCTAAGCCTACGCCTACTGGGAGTGTATCTTAGCTTCTTAAAATTGCGACCGATGTATTCGCAATATTGCGATTACAAACTACTTTGCAGTTTCTGAGTAACTTCAACCTTACTCTGCCTGTGCGATCAGTTCAGTGCTTGTCGTTCCTGGTTTGACGTCACAAACACACCCAGCGTTCGCTCAGACACTCCCCCGTTTCTCCAGCCACTCCTGCGTTTTTTCCGAAAACGGTAGCGTTTTCATCCACACGCCCATAAAACGCCGTGTTTCCGCCCAGTAACACCCATTTCCTGTCAATCACATTACGATCGCCAGAGCGATGAAAAAGCCGTGAGTAAAAATACTATCTCCATTGTAAAATTACTTGGCGCAGTCGCAGTGCGAATATTGCGCATGCGTACTAAGCGGAATTTCACTGCGATGCGATGAAAAATACCGAGCGAACGACTCGGAATGAGGGCCCATATGCATCAAACAGACGTCCATCTGCAGAGACAGTTGAGAATAAAGGATTGCTGAAGAATAGTCTTGTAATGATCCTAGAGATTGTTGGTCTGCATTAGATTCACCATGTTTGTACATCCAATTCCCCATTACGCAACACCTGTTGAAATTACTTTCAATAACATGATAAAAATATAGTATGACACACCAGTTCCTGTGTAATGGAATCCACAAAATAAAATCTACTTTAAAAGCTTATTTAAAAGATAATGATTTACTTGTTATTTACAAATGTTTCCTTTTTGTTAGCCATATTTCTTTTGGAAGATGCTCACTCTAGATATCATAGCATTACAGACTAAACTTTCCAGAGGCGTAGCTATACCAATGGGGGGCACAATTTCCGTGGTGCCCCCCCTGGCTAACTGCTCAGACCCATTCCCCTGTGGACTACTCACAAACACTGAATTCCCCCCTCCCCCCAACCCACCCCATGGACTGCCTACGGAGACACCTTCCACCCCTATGGAATCACCAAAGACCACACCACAAGTGTCAGCAGGCGGGCACTCACAATCGGTGCCCCGTTGCCTGCTTTTTATTTCTCAGCAGTGTGCTGCTCTGCTCTCTGTCCCGGCCGGCTCTGTCTCGTCTGTTCTTACTGACAATGGGAGGAGGCATGGCCGCTGTGTGGGGATATCGCTGCAGGCTCAGGAGGAGGAGCCGGCCGCCAGAGCAGATGTGGCTGCAGTAAAGCAGCAAACTGCTGAAACATAAAAGCACTTAAAGCAGCCAACGGGGCTCAGCAACTAGGTGTAGGAGGAGGGCTGGGCCCCTGAGGCGGCATGGGCCCAGTAGCAGCTGCACCCATTATAGCTATGCCCTTGAAACTTTCTATAAAAAGTGTTTGTTTGGGGGTGCACTTAACAGAATATTCTCAATGTAACCATCAGCATTCCATGAGTAGACCAATATTCTACTTCAGGCCTGGCCAACCTGTGGCTCTCCAGATGTTGTGAAACTACACATCCCAGCATGCCCTGCAATGGTTTTAGCATTCCTTAATAGCAAAACTGTGGCAAAGCATGATGGGACTTGTAGTTTTACAACAGCTGGAGAGCCACAGGTTGGCCAGGCCTGTTCTACTTAGTAGCCTAGCAGGGATATTCAATTAGCCGCGAAATCCCATTTTCGTGATAAAAACAGAGGCTTTTATCGTGACTCATGAATAGCCGCTATTCATTTGTCCACAAAAAATTAAAGGCGATAATTCTCCATTGTTTTGTTTTTTTACACAAATTGCTTTTCACCACATCTGAGGTAAAAAGTTGAGGAAAATCCCTATTTTAAGGTCAAAATGTTTGGATTTGGTTCAGAACCCCTGGGACATCACCCTTAATGACTAATTAGGCAATTAGAAGTTTTTCATTTTGTTTAATTGACCAATAATGATGTGTCATTTTTGGGGTGAAAAAGTGCAAAATTATGGAAATTGGAGTACAAGGTATGGGTTCAGGTATATTTGGATACTTTATGAGTGTGACAAGTGGTTTTAGGCTTGCAGGTGGGAATAATTGTTTTTTGTTTGTTTTTTTAAGGTATTTTTTAAAGTGGCCTAAAATGACCTAAATATATACTTATACCCATTATACGTACGCCTAATTTAATTAAAACACTTACTTTGCTGAAAAACACTTGATTTGTATAATATTTTTACTTTTTTTTAAAACATGCATATAACAGCCGTTTGACCCAATTTAAGGGGTTCAGTAATGATTTACCAACGGACACAATACCGACGGTCATAATCCCAACAGCCATTGACTGACAGTCAAAATACCGACATGGTCAAAATACTGACATTCATTATACAGACATTCAAAATGTCGACAGCCAGAATACCAACATTTGAAATGCCGACATTTCAGAATACCGACATGAGGTTGTCTTTCTTTTTTGTGACAATGTCGACATAGGCACCGTGTAAGTGTACCACGTTCCCCCACATGGCTCGCTGCGCTTACCATGCTTCGGGCACGGTGCTTTGCTGCGCTCTACACACTATTATGTTCCCCATCCAGGTCCACTGGGATGGTAAAGTATGAACAAGTCTGTTTTTACGCAAAAATTCCTTAAAAACACGTCAGCATTTTTAACATGTCGGTATAATGAATGTCGGTATTTTGACTGTCGGTCAATGGCTGTCGGGATTATGACCGTCGGTATTGTGTCCATTGGTAAATCAACTGCTACCCAATTTAAGTACCCCAAATTCTTTTATTATAACCACTAATACACTTCTATACTCTTATCCTTTATTATTTGGGGATTTTTTTGGGTACAGGCAGATTTCCCTATTTTAACCTTCCCTAGTTTTGCCAGTAAGAATTATTGTCCGAATCACGTTTTTACAAATTTGCAATTGGATAGGTCGAAAAACAGGAGCGCACATACTGGCAGAAAGGCACTTTTCGCTCGAATAGTGCAAAAAGTTTACTTACAGTAAATTCCTGAATTTTTGCGGCCCACTAAATTTCCCCCTATGCATGCTTGGTAATGTCTGTATAATGGCCCTCATTCCGAGTTGTTCGGTTGCTAGTTGCTTTTAGCAGCAGTGCAAACACTAGGCCGCCGCCCTCTGGGAGTGTATCTTAGCTTAGCAGAAGTGCGACCGAAAGGATCGCAGCATTGCTACAAAAAAAGATTGTGCAGTTTCTGAGTAGCTGGAGACTTACTCCTAGCTTGCGATCACTTCAGACTGCTTAGTTCCTGTTTTGACGTACAAACACGCCCTGCGTTCGGCCAGCCACGCCTACGTTTCCCCAGCCACTCCTGCGTTTTTACACACACTCCCCGAAAACGGTCAGTTACCACCCAGAAATACCCACTTCCTGTCAATCACTCTGCGGCCAGCAGTGTGACTGCAAAGCGTCGCTAGACCTTGTGTGAAACTGCATCGGCTTTTGTGAAAGTACATCGCGCGTGCGCACTGCGCCCCATACGCATGCACAGAAGTGCCGCTTTTTTACCTAATCGCTGCGAACGAAAGCAGCTAGCGATCAACTCGGAATGAGGGCAAATAAGTCTCCACTTAATTTAGGAGAAGTCCTCAAAGAGAATTTTAATCTGCAGAATTACTTGCCCCAAATGAAGCGGTTCCGGAATGAATGGTCGACAATGTTAAGGTCGACAGTCATTAGGTCGACCACTATTGGTCGACATGGACAAATGGACGACATATGAAAGGTCGACATGGATTTTTTAACAGTTTTTGGTGTCATTTTTTCCGTAACATGACTTGGAACCCCAATTAGTGTACCGCTTCGCTCGCCATGCTGCGGGCAAGGTGCCTCGCTTTGCTCGGCATAGGTTACTGTTCCCGATCGTAGTCCACGTGGATGGTAAAGTATGAAAAAGTTAAAAATAAATTATTATTTTTTAAAAGACATGTCGACCTTTTCATGTGTCGACCAATAGTGGTCGACCTAATGACTGTCGACCTTAACATTGTCGACCATCTGAACGGATACCAAATGAAGCATATGGCTGTTGTCTGAAGAGCTATAAAGACGTGTTATCTTGCATTACATAAATCCTTGAGGAAGGTCATATTCAAGAAATTCATTAAATAAAGAAGTGGAAGATTTATTCCAAGATCCAAGATCTCACTGGGCCGAGCTGGAAGAAACTGATCTCATAACAGGTTTGTCTGCTAACTTTTGGCATATTTCAGCACGATACTTTTTTGCAGAATTGGTGCCTGGCAGGTTATGCAACAACAGTAAGTAGTAATGAATAGCAAACACGATTTTGGCAGACAAGTATTAGCAGCAGCCCCTGCCAATATCTAATGTAGCCTGGCCCCTGTTATAGAATGCTATAGGGTGATTCAAAAGTCGCAGTACACCCTTTTGTTTAAAAAACTGTGTACGAAATGCGAAAACTGAATACTCCAGTAAGGTATGGGTGAGGTTGGCTATCTTTTAGGGTATTGTCAAAGTCGAAAAATATCATGATGCATATCCCTTGTACTAACCCCTCATGCACATGCACGCTGCTCGTGCACCTGGTCCCCCGTGCGTACACATACCCGCAAGTTGCGTAAGATCGTTCCGGCGATCGTGCGCATGATATGTGTATTTATGGCGGAGTTTGTGAGCGTGTAGCGTGCGACTCGAACGTAGCATATTTAACCCAAATAGTGCATTTTGTAGATAAAATTCCCCTAAACCATGTCAGCGAGTATGATTAGTTTAAACAGTTCCTGGACAGAGAGATTCCTCTTTGCATGATAGGAAGGGTCAGATAAAGGTTGAAAGGTGGTGTCTAGTATCCAGCTGTAGGGTATTTTAAGGGTAACATTCCAGTGTTAGTTAGGAAAGGATCGCTTGCTCCTGCGTATAGTTATGTACAGAAGTAGATTATGAACATTAACTGTATTTGCTGTAAATTACACATGCAACGGGAATCCTGAGGATACCTCCCACCAGAGCAGTTGGGGAAAGACACAGCCCACCTGTTCAAATCCACCTATGACCTTTGCTGTAATGTAGAGACACATCCCTGTGTCCAATGAACAATGAGATTACAGGGACCATTGTATTGTGTATGCATGTTGTGTATAAAAAGACCACTGTTGCCTGGCCAGCCTGAAGACTCTGAAGGCTTTCTACCTGAATAGCTGAGGACTGGATCCAGGTCGCGCTTGCGAACGCACACGTATATGTATATTCTCTGTAGCCATCATTATTCTCTGTTATTCTGTTTAGATTTCCTTGTTAGATTGTAGTGTATAACTTGTATCAGTTTTCCCCTTTTTCTCTGAATAATCCACTGCGGTGTTAGAGCCCTGTGGTTTTAGCAAAACCTGGTGTTGTGTTTTCACTTTCCTGCAAAGGGCTTTCTTAGCGTTTTAATCGCTCTAACAGCATACACATTGTTAAGGTTTTTAGGCATTACATTGTTACAATATTTGACTACTAAGGTTTAGAGTATAAGCATACCCTTACATTGTTTTATTAACAAGGTTTACTGCATATCATTCTGTGAGCGTATGTGCCGCTCGTGCGTCGCGCCCACGGCTTAGTGTCTGCTACGCTAAGTGCGTACCCATACGTTACTCAGTGCGCAAATAGCGTACTTAGTCCGTAGTGTGTGTAATAAGTCTAGCGCCCATAGCGGCTCCACGGTAATAGTGTATAGCTTTATATTTTAAGATAATAATTTACATTATCAATTTAGGGCATCGTCCGGTTCTCCTCATATCCGCAGCCTAGCAGGACAAGGCAGACTTTTATCTATCAGCAAAGGGCGGGAAGGTAGTATCCCCTGTTACCCTTTTTGTGGTCGGGGATACATTGATGCTGATTAGATAAGCGTCTGCTCCGCATGATTTGTAGGGATGCTGGTGGGATCCGAAAGGTAAGAACGTAAAGCTATTGTTTTTTAAATCTGTGAAATTTCTGTTCGATGCCAACTGCGCACGCAAAACACGTAACACACGCACACACCTGTATTTATTTGTGTATCCTGCATATCTATTCGCTCGTTGCCATTAGCATTGATAATTAGATGCATTTTGACCCGTGCTGAGAAATTTGTTGCTATTTAGTTAAAAGTATAGAGTAATATTTAAGGGAGTACATGTAAAACACACACACAGCCTGGCCTAGTTATAAAGGTTTATACAGGAGATACTGTGTGGTGTTGGTAAGCGATTATAGTTGAATATCGTTTACATTTATAGAAGCGTGTTATTTGTATTGGACCTGGTATTAAGTAACAAACAATGGGGATTTGGTATCAGGTATTATAGTAGGGGAACCCATAGGAAACAGCGACCACAATATGGTCACATTCAATATCAGTTTCCATAAACAGCCCTATACTGGCTCAACTAGGACTCTAAACTTTAGCAAAGCAAATTTTGAAAAGATGAGGGTATTTTTCAGGGATATTGAATGGGAAGGTTTGTTTTTAGGAAAAAATACTACGGAGAAATGGGAGGTACTAAAATTCCTGCTAGCTAAAAATACACTCAAATTTATTACTATGAGTAGCAAAAAAAGGAATAAAAATCATAAACCGATGTGGCTTAACAAAAAGATGAAGGAACTTATGGGCAAGAAAAGGCGAGCATTTAAAAAATACAAATCTGACGGGGAAGCAGAGTCATTTCAGCACTATAAGGAATGTAACAAAATTTGCAAAAAGGAAATAAGAGCGGCTAAAGTAGAAACTGAAAAACTAGTAGCAAAGGAAAGCAAAGCGAATCCCAAAAAATTCTTTAAATACATTAATAGCAAGAGATTAAAGAAGGAGAGTATAAGCCCTTTAAAAGACAAGTTGGGAGTCTTAAGCAAAAATGATAATGACATAGCGAACACACTAAATTAGTTTTTTTCAACAGTATTCACTAGAGAGGACCCATTTCAGGGACTGACACACAATCTCAATAATGAGAATATCCCACTGATAGGTACTTATTTAAGCGAGGAAGTAGTCTGTGACCGATTAAAACATTTAAAGATTAATAAATCACCAGGGCCCTATGGTATTCACCCAAGGGTTCTAATGGAGCTTCACTCTGAACTGGCAAAACCGCTATCTTTGATCTTTAAGGATTCAGTTATATCAGGTATGGTTCCCAAAGACTGGCGTATAGCGGAAGTAGTGCCTATATTCAAAAAGGGAAGTAAAGCTGAACCAGGTAATTATAGACCAGTTAGTCTTACATCTATAGTGGGGAAAGTATTGGAAGGTATTCTAAGAGATAATATTCAGAAGTTCCTTGAAGTCAATAAGGTCATTAAAAGGAATCAACATGGGTTTATGAAGGACAGATCCTGTCAAACCAACTTACTTGGCTTTTATGAAACAGTAAGCGCAAACCTAGATCAGGGTAAAGACGTGGATGTAATCTTTTTAGACTTTGCCAAAGCGTTCGATACTGTACCACACATGAGACTTATCTACAAGCTACAAGAATCAGGGCTAGGACGCACAATATGCACTTGGGTCAAAAACTGGTTAGAGAACAGGGAGCAGCGCGTTGTGGTTAATGGATCTTTTTCAACTTGGACTGAAGTGCTAAGTGGTGTGCCGCAAGGCTCAGTATTAGGACCGCTATTGTTCAATATTTTCATTAACGACCTAACAGAAGGTCTAGAGAGCATGGTGTCAATTTTTGCAGATGATACCAAATTGTGTAAGGCTATAAATACAGAGGAGGATGCCGAGTCTCTTCAGAATGACTTGGTTAAATTAGAAGCATGGGCAGCCAAATGGAGAATGTGCTTCAACACAGACAAGTCTAAGGTAATGCACTGTGGTAACAAGAACAAAAATTACACCTACCTACTAAATGGGGTAAAATTAGGGGATTCTGTACTGGAAAAGGACTTAGGTGTCCTCATAGATAGCAAGCTAAGCAGTAGTACCCAAAGTAGGACTGCAGCAAAGAAGGCTAATAAGATATTAGCATGCATAAAACGGGGTATTGATGCTAGGGACGAGAGTATTATACTCCCGTTATATAAATCACTAGTGAGGCCACACCTTGAATACTGTGTACAATTCTGGGCACCGTACTACAAAAAGGATATCCTGGAGCTTGAAAAGGTACAGAGGAGGGCGACCAAACTAATTAAGGGCATGGAGACGATGGAATACAAGGAAAGGCTTGAAAGACTAGGCATGTTTACATTGGAAAAGCGGAGACTAAGAGGGGATATGATCAACATCTACAAATATATAAGGGGACAATACACAGAGCTTGCGCGGGACCTGTTTTTGGTTAGATCGACACAGAGGACTCGTGGACACTCGCTCAGGTTAGAGGAGAGGAGATTCCGCACAATACGGCGTAAAGGCTTTTTCACGGTAAGGACAATACGTGTTTGGAATTCCCTGCCCGAGGGAGTTGTAATGGCGGAATCTGTCAACACCTTTAAGAATGGGTTAAATTCCTAATGGATAAGGATATCCAGGGGTATGGTGCATAGTCATGCATTATAGTTACTATAAATAGGGATAAAATGCAACGGCTGACAGCAGCATCAGTCAGAAATTTTAGTCAAATCATCATGCATAGGAGACCACAAATAGGTTGAACTCGATGGACAATTGTCTTTTTTCAACCTCAGATACTATGTTACTATGTTACTATGTATTGCTGCGGACATATCCGGCCTTTATACACGTGTCTCGGACAGCGTGCGAGACTGCGTATGCAACGCAAAGGCCTATACACGTGGCGTGTTTTACGCAACGTGCGTACAGATACGCCCACTAAATACAAATCACACAATAGCATTGTTTCAGTTTAGGCGAGACGGTAGCCACGCGATAATAGCACAAATTGATCAGTATCCAATATTTAGTTTAAAAACTTTTTTTCTGTATTACCTCTGGGGAAAGCTATCAGTTAACAGGAAAAGATTTTTCTGATCAGAAAACTATAGAATGATAGTGTGGGCTGAAAAAGGTATGAGTGTATTGAACCCCACTTGGTGGTCTTGGTGATAGATACTTATAGATAGCAAGTGTCTATGAGCGGTACGATTGGACCGCACAGTTGTATGGGCAACACGTGACGCAACGTGATACAAGGTTTTGCATATTTGTGCGTAAATCTTGTTATCATACGCGTTGTAGGAAGCACATGCAAGCGTGATTTGTGTAAAGTAAAAGTTTAGGGAATTTTCGCTGGTCTCTCAGGAAAATCTCTAGAGGTAGGGCCTGCAACGGCTACACGTGTCGGCTAAAGAAAGCGGATCGGGGATACTCGGAGCATAAGAAGTTCAGTGGAAGAGCTTTAAGGATTTCCACCGTAGACTACTGTGTTTGGTGCATTTTAGGAAGTTTTTCTGTGTTAAAAAGGTCCACAATGGAAGCCAAGTGCATAACACAGGGACGTTCAGCAGTCAGGGTTCAGACTGCAGAGTTCAGACCCCGGGGGTCAGCTCGGTTAGTAATGTGGGGGAAGTATGGTCCCCACACTGAGACCTTTTGTGATGAATGGACACGAATGACTGTGGGGGATAAAGCACCATTTCCTGGGATAGGTAGTTTTGACTCAGAGGTATTGCATAATCTAAGGCTTAGGATCTGTCTGATAAAATCCCAAAAACAGAGGATCAGACACACAAACTGTTTACATTTATGGCAACAAGAAAGTGATATGCAGAGGGAACTAGCTTACACAGCTGGTTCTAACCCTAGCAGGAAACTGATAGCAACTGCACAACCACCGTACACTACAGGAGAGATGATGGCTACAGAGAATGGCATACTGGTATATGACGATAATAGTGCACTTAATAAATGTATTAATGACAATAAGAGTAAACATAATAAATGTATTAATGACGATAAGAGTAAAACTGATAAATGTATAAATTCTAACCCGTGCAAGTTGCACCCCATTTTAAACTTCCCCCAGGATTACAAGCAAGAAAGTGAGCCCAGCACGATGTCGGCACTTTCTCTAGCAGCCACCATACAGGACACCCAGGTGGGCACGGCCCAATCGGTAAGAGCAGTAGTAAAGCCCCCTAACGGAGGGTCAGGTGAGGTCGTGTCCACAGGTAAGTACGGTATCGTACATTATGCACAGACAATTGCACCTCACATTGTAGAGTCAACACAAAATGGTGTAATTTAACTAAACCCTGTCAGGGTGATCGCAGTCCCCAATGGGAGGGCTGACGCTCAGGGAGTCACTCCCGTCAAGGACATTGCTATGCATTGTCCCTGGTCCCGGGCAGAATTGAGGACAATTATGTTAGAATTTCCCGATCCCAGGAAAGATCTAGTTGCATGCCAGAAGTTTATTAAAGAATTAGGTAATGCCACCGAACCCACAAACAAAGATTGGCGAACAGTGCTACGAGTATGTCTACCCTCCAATATTGACCCTGCAAAATTCATTACTGATTGTAAATTAGACGCAGAGGTACCTCTCACTGAGGAATATACTCAGGAGAATGTACGACAAATCAATCTGCAATTAGGAATATATTTCCCAACTGTTGTCAAGTGGAATAAAATTTTCTCCATTAGACAAAAAGAAGGTGAAACTGCTGCTGACTATTTCCATCGAGCACTGCAGGAAATGGCTAGATATAATGGGATCGAAGACATTAAGAATAGTGTGCATCATAGAGAGGTAGCTGTGTCCGTATTAATGGAAGGTTTAAAAGAAACGTTGAGAACCAGGGTACAAACTACTCAACCTAGCTGGAGAGGTATCTCGGTGGCTGCATTAACAGAGTCCGCTATCGAGCATGACCGTAATATCCAAAGAACCAGGGAAGCACAGGGAGAGCGGTTGATGGTGATGAGCATCCAAGCACTGGAAGAGGCATCAACTCGACAAAAACCCCAGGCCCCTGGCACATGGAGGAAGCCAAGAGTTTGTTATCTGTGTAAAAGGGAAGGGCATTATGCCAGCAACTGTAACAGCACACATAAAGTCAGACCCCCTAAACAAGAACACGAGCAAAGTTATGACACACGTAATTGGAATCAGGGATCATATAGGAAAGATTTTGGGCCGCACCTGTAGTCTGCAGCCAGTGAAGTATAGTTGGTAGATCATATCTTGTAGATACAGGGGCGGCCAGGTAAACTCTGTGATTTATCTTTAAATGTTTCCTTTTCATCTCTGACGTTCACCAGCAGAACTACAGCTCAAACGTCACATGTCTATTTGGTCTTTTTAGAGGTCTGCCCAACCCCAGTATATCTTACCAGCATCATTGTGCCTGGCCATGCACAGAGGGTGGAGAGTGGAAATACTGGTGGGGGAGACTGTGCAGAGATACCGATAGACATGTTGGTGTGACAGCCTGATGGCGAACGGAAATCTGACAATTTTTCTCTTTTCTATTATTCTCTCTCTCTCTCTTTTTGTTTTTCATGTTCTACGGATGGCATGTCACACAACAGTTAAACAAATGGTAATGCAAAATTTATGCTCCCTACAGAAAAGTCGCTGATTCGGAAAGAATATCGTATCAATGGAGTGTCCGTTTCGGGAAGACTGAGAGGCAGCACTGTTGAGACGACATCTGAGCAAGGAGAACAACAAGACTAGAGGCGGTTATCGTACCAGTTTCCTTTTATTATTTTCTTTACCTCCCATTATCACTCTTTCTTTCTCCTCCTGCAAGATGGACTTACCCCAAGAGACTGCGTTTCGGGTTTTCCTGTTGACCCTGTTGTTGACCAGAACAGTCTATTTCGGTGAGAGTACCAGAGAGGTCGAGAAAGGATCTGGAATGGGTTCTGATGACAAGAACGGATTAGTAGAATTTCAAGAGCAACACAGTCACCGAGCAAAGGCGAGTATCAGAAAACGATCTGGTAGTCATGACACTAGGAGACATTGTGAAGGATTGTTAGCTGAGGAGAATTGTATCTGTAGGAATTGTGAAAACATAGTTGAGGACGGGTGCATCCAGAGATGTCAGTCCAGCCTTAATATCAACATGGACCGTCATCCATTGAGTGACTATCACTCATTAGTGGGTAAGGTTTTAAACCAAACGGAATGCTGGGTGTGCTCACAAGTACCTCAAGGTCAGAGCAAGTCAGGACTAGTACCATACTGTTTAACAATAGATGAGGTACTTGAATTAAGGGGTGGGAGACCGGTGGACAAGAAATTTAATATTTCTAGGCCTCCTAGTTTGAAGCTCCACCAATATCATGTGGATAGGTCCTTAGTATGTTTTAACATTTCCAATCCCCGAAAGCCGGGAAATTGGGAAGTGACATGGAATAACCAAACCATGGCATTTTCACACAGTGCCAATAGATTGCCCCAAACTCAGAGAGATTGTGTTACATTGGAAGAGTGTTGCCAGAAGTAATGACCATTACCCATGATAAGATGAAAGACGTTCACCGCAATGCTCAAGCTCCTTACACTCACACTCACTACGAACACATTGTTAAGAGACACCTTATAGATAGGACAGAGCACGCAGCCTCTGATTTGATCCACGAATCCACCGGGATTCAATTCCTACTCGCGTTAGATATCACCCGTACCGCCAGAGGAATTATACATTTTAGGTATATTACTGCGCTAGCGAACCTGATAGACAATATCACCGAGATGTATGATGACACCTTCAGGTATACTGGGAGGGAATTGCAAGCTTACAAAACGGAACTGATCCAGCACAGGATGGTTCTCAATTACATCACAGCGGTGACAGGCGGGCATTGTGTCACCCTAGCAACTCAGTATGGTGTGAAGTGCTGTACATATATCACAAACAGCACTGATGACCCAACCGAGGTCATAGATCAAAAGATGGATGATATCTTGCAGTTGAAGTAGGAGTTCCGAAGGAGACACAACCTTACCCTTGCTGCTGTGAGTAATGAACTGACTGGCTGGGTTTCATGGTTGAACCCACGCAATTGGTTCTCAGGCTTAGGAGAATGGGCTCAAAATGTTATCGTGAATGTTGGAAAATTTCTCCTTTGTATCCTGGGAGTTGTCATAATGATTGGTTTGATATTTAGATGTGTTCGGATTTTAATGCAGTGCAAGCGCAGTACCAAAGTGATGAGTTTGAGGAGCGAGGGCATTGTCACAACAACTGGTTTAATTTATGATCCATCAATTGAGACAATGCTGTGATAAGACGTGATTAAACGGTCCGTTTCTTTCACCCGTTTCTCCTTTGTTTTTCTCCAAGGAAAAAAGACACCCATTCGGAAGAAGACTAAAGACTTTGATGGAGAAGACTACAGACCTTTGATGGACATTTCTACAGATTTTGAGAGACACCATAGCGACTTTAAAAGACTTTTTATGGACACTTGAAAGACTTTGCTTATCACCCACAGCAAGGATACACCTATCCGGACAAGACTTCAACAGACACCCAAGGACAATTGCACACATTATCATATGAATGTATTTGTGACATATGTTTCTTATCTTCATCTCTACGATCTTCAGGTAGTGACACACATAGTCGACAGGTGATATAGGTACATATATTAGCACTCACATGTTTTTCCCCCTCCATGTATCATCAACTAATGTGCACCCCATTTGTTGGAACAAGAAGCCGAAAAGAGCTCGGTAGTGTTTGTTAGCCCACTTAGAGACCCTTAATACGGGATAAGAAGGATTTAATGTATACTTCGCAATACCTCGAAGCTTATCTAGAACATGTACGGCACGATGATACATGACCCCTCAGACATGAATTTCATACATACATGCTTTTGCTATCCCACTAGGTCATACATTTCCCACCTTCTCCTCTCCTCCCTCCACCCAATCATTTATAGGTATTTCATTGTATTGTATATTTTTCTGCTTAATTGTTTAGATAGTGGCAGTTATTGTTGACTGCCAAAGGGTGGACTGTCAAAGTCGAAAAATATCGTGATGCATACCCCTTGTACTAATCCCTCATGCACATGCACGCTGCTCGTGCACCTGGTCCCCCGTGCGTACACATACCCGCAAGTTGCGTAAGATCGTTCCGACGATCGTGCGCATGATATGTGTATTTACGGCGGAGTTTGTGAGCGTGTAGCGTGCGACTCGAACGTAGCATATTTAACCCAAATAGTGCATTTTGTAGATAATATTCCCCTAGACCATGTCAGCGAGTATGATTAGTTTAAACAGTTCCTGGACAGAGAGATTCCTCTTTGCATGATAGGAATGGTCAGATAAAGGTTGAAAGGTGGTGTCTAGTATCCAGCTGTAGGGTATTTTAAGGGTAACATTCCGGTGTTAGTTAGGAAAGGATCGCTCGCTCCTGCGTATAGTTATGTACAGAAGTAGATTATGAACATTAACTGTATTTGCTGTAAATTACATATGCGGCGGGAATCCTGAGGATACCTCCCACCAGAGCAGTTGGGGAAAGACACAGCCCACCTGTTCAAATCCACCTATGACCTTTGCTGTAATGTAGAGACACATCCCTGTGTCCAATGAACAATGAGATTACAGGGACCATTGTATTGTGTATGCATGTTGTGTATAAAAAGACCACTGTTGCCTGGCCAGCCTGAAGACTCTGAAGGCTTTCTACCTGAATAGCTGAGGACTGGATCCAGGTCGCGCTTGCGAACGCACACGTATGTATATTCTCTGTAGCCATCATTATTCTCTGTTATTCTGTTTAGATTTCCTTGTTAGATTGTAGTGTATAACTTGTATCTGTTTTCCCCTTTTTCTCTGAATAATCCACTACGGTGTTAGAGACCTGTGGTTTTAGCAAAACCTGGTGTTGTGTTTTCACTTTCCTGCAAAGGGCTTTCTTAGCGTTTTAATCGCTCTAACAGCATACACATTGTTAAGGTTTTTAGGCGTTACATCGTTACAATATTTGACTACTAAGGTTTAGAGTATAAGCATACCCTTACATTGTTTTATTAACAAGGTTTACTGCATATCATTCTGTGAGCGTACGTGCCGCTCGTGCGTCGCGCCCACGGCTTAGCGTCTGCTACGCTAAGTGCGTACCCATACGTTACTCAGTGCGCAAATAGCGTACTTAGTCCGTAGTGTGTGTAATAAGTCTAGCGGCCATAGCGGCTCCACGGTAATAGTGTATAGCTTTATGTTTTAAGATAATAATTGACATTATCAGTATGTACCGAACATTGGTGCCATCTTGAAATCGGCCATCTTGAATTGAAGTCAGTTTTTTTCAAATGGAAAGGGGGTCGTGTAACATGTCAAACAACATTTGCTGAAAAGTTTATTGCTGCAAACAGATTTGAAACAGCAGCTATGGTTTAAAAGTTACAACACTTTTTTGTTGCAGGTAACTGAAGATGGCTTTGACAAAAGAGGAGAGAATTGAGGTCATTTTGATGTCTAAAGAATGAAGTTTCCATGTCATAGCTGCAGGTTTTAACAACCAGCACCCATAAAGACCTCCAATTTCACATAACACTGACAGGTGCCTCCAAGAGGGACAACAGGTTGAACACATTAAATGACTGTCCTTTATAGAGAACAGTTCAGCCTGTAATTCCGTGTTGTAACTTTTGAACCATAACCATTTCAAATCTGTTTGTAGCACTAAACTTTTCAGCAAATTCTGATGTTGTTTGACATGTTACACGACCCCCTTTCCATTTGAAAAATCTGACTTAGATTCAAAATAGACGATTTCAAGATGGCGCCCATGTTCGGTACACAAGTTTTTTTTTGTTTTTTTCTTGTTTTTTTTTTAAATGGGGGGGGGGGGGTTATGTTTTTTTTAAATTACGTTTTCCCAACTGTAGCTTGATTTACTATCCACATGTACTACGACTGGGAATAGCAACCTGTGGCCCGCGCAGCGTGCAACCTTGCCCAAAGCGTGGCTAGCAAAGTGAGCCCTCAAGGGTACGTTTCCACTGATATTGTGGTCACATGTTGAAACATACAAAATGACACCCAAAAAACACTTGTAGACCACTGTCAAGTCGACCTTTTGACCCTGCCGTCCTTACTCACTGTCTACCTTTTGACCCTCTTGACCTAATGCATGTCGACCATATGGGGTCGACCTAATGACTGCCTCTTCTATACCCAACCCCCCAATATCGCCTTGCTTTCATGATTAATATCAAAATGTTTCTGACCTAAGCAGTATCATAGGAGGGAAATTTGATTTAAAGTATTCGGCCCTTAAGTATTAGTATGAAGGATGTTTTTATTATTTTCAGCTGCCAAAGGGACTCTGACCTCACCTCACTCCAGCAAAAAGATAACAATCTTTTATGATATTAACGGTCCTTTTTTTTTCTTTTTTAATACATGTTTTTTTATCTCCAAATAACCATTTTTAAAGGAAAGTGATATTTTTAGTGAAGTGTTTGCCTCTTGGTAGGCTTGATTTCATTGTATAGTTTTTCTGTGACACTGTAGTCTTACTTTTCACTTTTTTGAAATAAATGAATGTTTATATATTTTATACATTCTTTTATGGTTATTCTTTAAGACAGTGACACCATAGGTCGCTCTAATTACCCTATCCATTTTTTACATATTTGAATATGTAGGTGACTCACCATTGCCTTTCTTATACTTAGGGTTCGAGCGGACACCCCAAATTTGAAGCTGTGGGGAACGTCTCATTAGAATTTGTTGCTTGTGATATCTAGAGTAGCGTACCTTGGCGCAGAAGGTCCTCCTTGTAGAATTATATATATATATATATATATATATGTAAAAGTAGAGAAAAGGGCGCCTTCTAGTGTCTAGGTAATTGTATACAGTGTATACCCAGTGTGAATAGGAAATGAACACTACTTATCTGGAGCGTATATTTTCCTTCGGTCGTGAGTTCAATAATGGAACATAAAAGAGATAAAGGAAATATAACATAGCGCGTACCGTTTTCATGCAATTATCATACCACTGTTCAGCACAAAACCAGTTGTATATATAAAAACCTTACAAGGATAGGCAGATCCCATAATTTAAAATCCACAGCCAGGGATAATTAAAAGGTTTTTACAAATTGTAATACAACACATAAAAACTAATGGTAGAAATGCAAGCATACAGTATATAAAATTCAATCGAGCTTATCTGTCCATATAAGAAAACAGGTACATCGAACGTTTCATAAATATCCGTAGAAATGGTAACAATGCAAACGTACAAGAAATAAATAATAAAAGGCTTATCTGTCCATATGAGAGGTTCAGGTACAGCACTTCCAATGCGTTTCGTCAATGGTTAGACTTCATCATGATTGAATTTTATATCCTGTATGCTTGCATTTCTACCATTAGTTTTTATGTGTTGTATTAAAATTTGTAAAAACCTTTTAATTATCCCTGGCTGTGGATTTTAAATTATGGGATCGGCCTATCCTTGTAAGGTTTTTTTTTATATACAACTGGTTTTGTGCTGAACAATGGTATGATAATTGCATAAAAATGGTACGCGCTATGTTATATTTCCTTTATCTCTTTTATGTTCCATTATTGGTCTCACGACCGAAGGAAAATATACGCTCCAGATAAGTAGTGTTCATTTCCTATTCACACTGGGTATACACTATATACAATTACCTAGATACTAGAAGGCGCCCTTTTCTCTACTTTCACTTAAATTTCACTATATGTGTGTTTTCCAAGCACATATTATACTGCTTAAGGTTGCTGCCACTCGATTTTAGAGGAGTGAAAAAGGTTACCAATGGTATCTGGGGCGCTAGATTCACTGGTCGTGCTTAGCTGGATTGTAAGCTGAACACGCGACTCTTAAAGAGAAATAAAAATGTACACATAGCATAATACTGTATCACTAATTTTTAGTGATGTTAACACAATAAAGTTGGACTCGTACCCAAAGATGGATAAATGATGCTTTGATGTGAAGTCAATCACTGTTATATCTGATCCCCCATTTGCTGCTCACACTTCACCCAAACGGTCCAGATCCTCCCAGATACACTCAAAATGGATGCATATATGGGAAGAAAAGCTCCATATAGTGTGATAACGTAAAATAAATATATCGAATAGAATGGATATTATAAAGACTCTCACCATCCAGTAAAAGTTTTAAGGCACAAAATGGGTCTCTTGAATATAGAACAATGGTCGCTGTCAATGGCTTTAAAGCCTCATCATCCTGAGAGTTAGGGTTCTCTCCGATAGGTTCCCCGAAGGTATATAAGGAAAAAAGGGCTCCAAATAGTATAACACCATTTATTTAAAACACCTGCTTGTTTGACGACGATTCCTGGGGACGCCTGGCCATCTTCTGTTAACTTGCCTTTGAAACATCTTTTGTATGGTGAGAGTCCATTACCAGCCCATGTTTATGCTTTTTAATTTGTGTTTTAAATAAATGGTGTTATACTATTTGGAGCCCTTTTTTCCTTATATACCTTCGGGGAACCTATCGGGGAGAACCCTAACTCTCAGGATGATGAGGATTTAAAGCCATTGACAGCGACCATTGTTCTATATTTAAGAGACCCATTTTGTGCCTTAAAACTTTTACTGGATGGTGAGAGTCTTTATAATATCCATTCTATTCGATATATTTATTTTACATTATCACACTATATGGAGCTTTTCTTCCAATATATGCATCCATTTTGAGTGTATCTGGGAGGATCTGGACCGTTTGGGTGAAGTGTGAGCAGCAAACGGGGGATCAGATATAACAGTGATTGACTTCACATCAAAGCATCATTTATCCATCTTTGGGTACGAGTCCAACTTTATTGTGTTAACATCACTAAAAATTAGTGATACAGTATTATGCTATGGGTACATTTTTATTTCTCTTTAAGAGTCGCGTGTTCAGCTTACAATCCAGCTAAGCACGACCAGTGAATCTAGCGCCCCAGATACCATTGGTAACCTTTTTCTGTCTTGTATGTGCAAAGTGTGGGTGACACTCTTTTACCTTGGGGACAAGGGCAGCTATAGGCGCACGCCATTCATCACCAGCTTCTTCTCTATTGATTTTATAGGAGTGTCAATTAAATAAAATTTATTAATTTTAATAACATTTTCCATCGCTAAATAATATTTTTTGATCACGTGCTTTGGTAGTGCAGTTCCTAGTGTCACCTCGGTGCCCCCGCATCTATTTGTTTTTTATATATATATATATAATATGCGGATTGTTTGGAATCTGAAATTTAATATAGTAATTCTTCAGGAAAAAGGAAATCTACGTGAATAGAATTTTAATAAACCTCCCCTAACGGGATGAAAAGGGGGTTGACATAATGACGTCTTCACCGATGCGTGGCTTGCGTTGCTTGAACAATAACGCCCAAACGGACAATCGGATCAAAATTTGGATTGTACCTCGATGGACATTTGTCTTTTTTCGACCTCAACAACTACAGTATGTGTAGAATTTAATAAACTACAAAAATGGTCCTGTCACTTTTTACCGTCTCGGCTACGGGTGCTCCTCGGGTAACGTCAAGAACCATGGATTAATATTTATTTACATTAAGACGCATCAAATTTACATCTCTATAGATTTACCAAATTTTTAACACTCATTTACTGTATATGTACAGCAGTGAAAATCAGAAACTCCCATGTGAAGAATGGGTAGAACAGCTAGTAGATTAATAGAAGTCCTTTTGCCTCACCTATTGCGGTGGAAACAAAAAAGATTAGGGACATACAAATGTGTGTGGACTATACTATTTTGAAACTGTATATAGTGCGAAGAAGCTCTTGATTGCATTCAAGAAAGCAACTGGTTCACCGTGCTAGACTTGCGCAATGGTTATTATCAAATACTAATGCATCTGGAAGAGACAGAAAAAAAATGCATTTATATGTCCTTTTAGGATTTTTTTTTTTAAATGCTTGAAGGAATAAAGGATACCTTTTAGTGAACCATGGTGATATGAACTAGAGGTTTGTGTATATCTTGATTTAAGTATTTTGCAATACATTGCAAGAACACAATCATCACCTTCTTGTGGTGTTGAGTCTTCTCATGGAGGGGGTTTGAATTAAATTATCACTAGAAAAATGTCAGTTGTCAATCCTCCATGAAATATTTGGGACACATCATCATTTGAAACGTAGTGGCCACCGATCCCTCAAAGGTTGAGGCTGTTAATAGATGGCCCCGTCTGTCTACGATTATGCAGGTATTATAGCAGATTTGTACATATGTATTCAAGGATTGCTAAACCTCAAATTGACTACACTAAAAGGTATCCTTCTTAGAGAGTGATTAACAAAAACTTCTTATTCGCGGACCTATTTTATGCTAAATGAACCCTTTGGACCGAGGTGGACTCAAGAATGTGAAATTGAAAAAAAAGTTTAACGGATACTCCTGTATTGGTGTATGCTAGCCCTGATTTACCTTGTATCTTCTACATCGATGCCTCTAGAAGGACTTAGCAAAGTGTTGTGCCAAAAACAACAATCTGAATTAAGACCTATTCTATTTCTATTGTCAGTGGGGGACATTCTGCAAGGATGAAAAAATATCTGACTCACCATTAGAATTCTTAGCCTTGTAATACAGTATTGTGGATAAATTCCCTGAGTACCAACTCCCATTCAATATACATATGGACAATAATACAATGACATATGTCCAAACCACGGCTAGATTAGATGTGACCAGGCATCTTTGGTTAGCGGCCTTGGCTATATATAATTTTTATTTAAGGTATAGGCCGGACATAGCAATATAGATACCAATTCTCTATCACGAATTCCAAACCAGATAACGGAAACCCCTGAGAATGGGTTGAAGTACCTACCTATGTATGTGCACCCTACCACATATTGACTTATTGCACTTAACAAACCCATCACTGAAGAGGTGGTCTGAAATCATTAAATTCTAAATACCTTCCATGGTCATCCAGCTCTGATGGGTATCGAATGTCCTACAATAAGGAGAGTTATGGTAGACTTACAATTGTTAACTCTCTTTCTGCAAGGTACATTGGGTTCCACAGGGAAACATTGGGGTGTAGAGTGGATCTTGATCCAGAAGCACCAACTGGCTAAAGCTTTAGGCTGTCCCAGGATGCATTGGGGCCTCATCTATAACCCCGCCTCCGGGAACTCTGAGATCAGTTTCGTTAAACAGTCCAATGCAGGAGCAGGTAAGAGAGAAGGTAGATGTTAGTCACAAAGAAACACACTCTCACGACAGGAGAAGGGACCAGCGGCTAATGCCATACAAACCCATAGAAGCTAGGTGTGTCAGGATGGGCGCCCTGTGAAATCCAATGTACCTCGCAGAAAGAGAGTTAACAATGGTAAGCCTACCATAACTCTCATTTTCTGCAGCAGGTTACATTGGTTTCCACAGGGAAACATTGGGGATGTCCTAAACCAGATCCTCAAGGGAGGGGACTCGCCTTAGCAGATGTGAAAATCCGGCGTCCAAAGGTAGCATCCTGGGAGGCGGAAGTATCAAAGGCATAGAACCTAATAAATGTGTGCCGCCGTGCACAACTGTTCTGCGGACGAGCCACGGTGGGCCGCCCAAGAAGGTCCAAAAGAATGGGCATTAATAGCAGCAGGAGCTGGGAGACCAGCCTGCGCATAACCTTGTGCAATCACCATTCTAATCCATCTGGCCAAGGTTTGCTTATTCGCAGGCCAGCCATGTTTGTGAAAACCAAAAAAGACAAAAAGGGAATCTGACCTCCTGATAGAGGCAGTCCTCTCCACATATATACAGAGAGCCCTTACCACATCCTAAGACTGCTCTTTGGAGGACAAATCAGAAGAGATAAAGGCCGGAACCACAATCTCTTGGTTAAGGTGAAAAGATGACACCACCTTAGGTAATTAACCTGGGCGAGAGTCACGATTAAATATTAGAAAGGTTGGACGACAGGAAAACGCGCCTAAGTCCAACACCCTTCTTGCAGAGGCAATAGCCAGTAAAAATAGGATTTTAATTACCTACAGGTAAATCCTTTTCTCGTAGCAGGCTTCTGGTCCTGGGAAACTGCAGTAGCAGGTTTTTTGGACTTTGTCCGACCTCCTCTAAAGAAGGTGTTAGATGGCTTGGTCTTTCTTGCTTTAGCTGTCCGAAAGGACTGTGATGTAGCTGAAGAAAAGGTTTTCTTCGGAGCAGGCGCAGCTGAGGGAAGAAAAGGTGACTTACCCGCGGTTGCCGTGGAAATCCACGCATCCAACGCTTCCCCATACAGAGCCTGACCTAGAGTAGGTTCTCCACACCTCTCCTGGATTCCGCGTCGGCAGACCATTGGCGTAGCCAGAGTCCTCTGCGAGCTGAGACAGACATGGAAGATATCCCTGCAGCCATCGTACCCAGGTCTTTCATGGATTCCACCATAAATCCTGCAGAATCCTGTATGTTACGTAAAAACAATTCAACGTCACTTTTATCCATTGTATCCAATTCCTCAAGTAACATGCCTGACCACTTTACTATAGCTTTAGAGATCCATGCACAGGCAATAGTAGCTAGTAGGTGGTAGTATCGCCCCTGAAGCAGTGTATATGGATTTAAGCGTAGTGTCAATTTTGCAATCAGTCGGTTCTTTTAACGGGATCCGGATTGAAAGTCGACAGTAACTAGGTCGACCACTATTGGTCGACAGTAACTAGGTCGACAGGTTCTAGGTCGACAGGTCAAAAGGTCGACATGAGTTTTTCACAATTTTTTTCTTTTTTTGACCCTTTTCATACTTAACGATCCACGTGGACTACGATTGGAACGGTAATCTGTGCCGAGCGAAGCGAAGGCACCATGCCCGAAGCATGGCGAGCGAAGCGAGCCATGCGAGGGGACGCGGTGCACTAATTGCGGTTCCCAGTCACTCTACGAAGAAAACGACACCAAAATAACATTAAAAACGCATGTCGACCTTTTGACCTGTCGACCTAAAGACCCTGTCGACCTAGACACCCTGTCGACCTAGTTACTGTCGACCAATAGTGGTTGACCTAGTTACTGTCGACTTTCAATACCACACCCCTTTTAACGCGGTAGAACCCGGGACAGGTAAAACCACCTTTTTTGACAGTCTGGAAACAGATGCGTCAACTATGGGTGGGTTTTCCCATTTCTTCCTATCATCCTTAGGGAAGGGAAAAGCAACCAGAACCTTTCTTAATAGGTTATACAGTATTTCCACAGCTTTCCCCCCACTTCTACACCCCCCTGGTACCGTACAAGATAGCTAGAGTTGAATTGGAGGGACAGCTCTCCCTGTCAGCGTCTCCACAGTGATCTGCAGGCAGGAAAAATGGCGCTGAACCCTGCTGGGTCCGCTCTGAAGCTCTGTCCCCTTTCATGGCACTGCTTCCCGCTCCACTGATCTTTATACTGGCCTGAGGAAAACGCTGGCAGTGTAACCGCGGCCCCTGACAGACTTCAATACCAGTGTAGGGTACGGCGCTGGCTCAGGGTGCCCCTCACAGCGTTGCACTAAGTACCGCTGAGCCGCCGGACCCTGTTGCCTCCATCTTCACACCGGCTCCCCGCTTGCTAGGGGGGCCGGTGACTCACTCGCCACTTCAATCTTCTAGCTCTGTAAGGGGGTGGTGGCATGCTGCGGGGGTGAGCGATCACCTGTGGCGGCGAACGATCATTCCCCTCAGGAGCTCAGTGTCCTGTCAGCAGAGATAGTGGCTCAGACCCCTCGGTGCGGACACTACTCCCCCCCTTAGTCCCACGAAGCAGGGAGGCTGTTGCCAGCAGCCTCCCTGTGCCTAAATTAACTCTAAGAAAAATAAGATTTTAAACCTACCGGTAAATCTTTTTCTCCTAGTCCGTAGAGGATGCTGGGGATTCCGTAAGGACCATGGGGTATAGACAGGCTCCGCAGGAGACATGGGCACTCTAAAGACTTTAGATGGGTGTGCACTGGCTCCTCCCTCTATGCCCCTCCTCCAGACCTCAGTTAGAGAACTGTGCCCAGAGGAGACGGGCAGTACGAGGAAAGGATTTTTGTTAATCTACGGGCAAGATTCATACCAGCCCACACCATCCACACCGTACAACTAGGAACATACGAACCAGTTAACAGTATGAAACAAAACAGCATCAGCCAGAGACTGATCAAAACTGTAACATAACCCTTATGTAAGCAATAACTATATACAAGTCTTGCAGAATTCAGTCTGCACTGGGACAGGCGCCCAGCATCCTCTACGGACTAGGAGAAAAAGATTTACCGGTAGGTTTAAAATCTTATTTTCTCTTACGTCCTAGAGGATGCTGGGGACTCCGTAAGGACCATGGGGATTATACCAAAGCTCCAGACCGGGCGGGAGAGTGCGGATGACTCTGCAGCACCGATTGAGCAAACATGAGGTCCTCCTCAGCCAAGGTATCAAACTTGTAGAATTTAGCAAAAGTGTTTGAACCCGACCAAGTAGCCGCTCGCCAAAGTTGCAATGCCGAGACACCTCGGGCAGCCGCCCAAGAAGAGCCCACCTTACTAGTGGAATGGGCCTTTACCGAATTTGGTACCGGCAATCCAGCCGTAGAATGAGCCTGCTGGATCGTGTTACAGATCCAGCGAGCAATAGTCTGCTTAGAAGCAGGAGCGCCAACTTTGTTGGCCGCATACAGGACGAACAGTGCCTCTGTTTTCCGAACTCGAGCCGTCCTGGCTACATAAATCTTTAAGGCCCTGACTACATCAAGGGACTTGGAATCCTCTTAGTCCCCCGTAGCCACAGGCACCACAATAGGTTGGTTCATATGAAATGACGAAACCACCTTAGGCAGAAATTGAGGATGAGTTCTCAACTCAGCTCGATCCACATGGAAAATCAGATAGGGGCTCTTGTGAGACAAAGCCGCCAATTCGGACACCCGCCTTGCAGATGCCAAGGCCAGCAACATGACCACTTTCCAAGTGAGAAATTTTAATTCAACCGTTTGAAGAGGTTCAAACCAGTGTGATGTTAGGAACTGTAACACCACGTTAAGGTCCCATGGCGCCACTGGGGGCACAAAAGGAGGCTGGATGTGCAGTACTCCCTTCACAAAAGTTTGGACTTCCGGAAGAGAAGCCAATTACTTCTGAAAGAAAATTGATAGGGCCGAAATCTGTACCTTAATGGAGCCTAACTTTAGGCCCATATCCACTCCTGTTTGTAGAAAGTGGAGAAAACGGCCCAGGTGGAAATCTTCCGTAGGAGCATTCTTGGCTTCACACCAAGATACATACTTCCTCCAGATACGGTGATAGTGTTTCGCCGTCACCTCCTTCCTAGCCTTTATCAGAGTAGGGATGACTTCCTCCGGAATACCTTTCCCTGCTAGGATTCGGTGTTCAACCGCCATGCCGTCAAACGTAACAGCGGTAAGTCTTGGAACACGCAGGGCCCCTGCTGCAACAGGTCCTCCCTGAGAGGAAGAGGGCACGGATCTTCTGTGAGCATGTCCTGAAGATCTGAATACCAGGCCCTTCGAGGCCAATCTGGAACAATGAGTATTGTCTGCACTCTTTTTCGTCTTATGACTCTCAATATTTTTGAGATGAGAGGAAGAGGAGGGAACACATAGACCAACTGGAACACCCATGGGGTCACCAGGGCGTCTACCGCTACTGCTTGCGGGTCCCTTGACCTGGCACAATATCTCCGAAGCTTCTTGTTGAGGCGTGACGCCATCATGTCTATTTGAGGAAGTCCCTAACGACTTGTTATCTCTGCAAAAACTTCTTGATGAAGTCCCCACTCTCTTGGATGGAGATAGTGTCGAGGAAGTCTGCTTCCCAGTTGTCCACCCCCGGAATGAAGACTGCTGACAGAGCGCTTACGTGATTTTCCGCCCAGCGAAGAATCCTGGTTGCTTCCGCCATTGCCACTCTGCTCCTTGTCCCGCCTTGGCGGTTTACATGAGCCACGGCTGTGACGTTGTCTGATTGAATCAGCACCGGTAGGCTGCGAAGAAAATTCACCGCTTGTCCTAGGCCGTTGTATATGGCCCTCAATTCCAGTACGTTGATGTGTAGACAAGCCTCCTGGCTTGACCATAGTCCCTGAAATTTTTTTCCTTGTGTGACTGCTCCCCAACCACGGAGGCTCGCGTCCGTGGTCACCAGAACCCAGTCTTGAATGCCGAACCTGCGACCCTCGAGAAGGTGAGTACTCTGAAGCCACCACAGGAGACACCCCCTGGCCCTGGGGGACAGGCTTATTTTCTGATGTATTTGTAGATGGGACCCCCGACCATTTGTCCAGAAGGTCCCACTGAAACGTCCTCGCATGGAACCTGCCGAAGGGGATGGCCTCGTAGGTCGCCACCATTTTTCCCAGTACTCGAGTGCATTGATGGACTGACACTCTTTTTGGTTTTAGCAGGTCCCTGACCATGTTCTGGAGTTCCTGGGCTTTTTCCATTGGGAGAAAAACCCTCTTCTGTTCCGTGTCCAGAATCATGCCTAAGAAAGATAGCCGAGTCGTTGGAATCAACTGTGACTTTGGTAGATTTAGAATCCAGCCATGCTGCTGCAGCACTCTCAGGGAGAGCGACACGCTTTTCAGCAACTGATCTCTTGATCTCGCTTTTATCAGATCATCGTCCAAGTACGGGATAATTGTGACACCCTGCCTGCGCAGGAGCACCATCATTTCCGCCATTACCTTGGTGTAAGTCCTCAAGGCCGTGGACAGGCCAAACGGCAACGTCTGAAACTGGTAATGACGGTCCTCTACAGCGAATCTCAAGTACGCCTGATGAGGGGGATATATGGGGACATGAAGGTATGCATCCTTTATGTCTAGTGACACCATAAAATCCCCCCCCCCTTCCAAGCTGGAGATAACTGTCCGGAGCGATTCCATCTTGAATTTGAACTTTTTCAAGTACAGGTTTAGGGATTTTAGATTCAGAATGGGTCTGACCGAGCCATCCGGTTTCGGGACCACAAAGAGTTGAATAGTACCCCTTCCCTTGTTGGACTAGAAGAACCTTGATAATCACTTGCTGTTGACACAGTTTTTGAATTGCAGCTAAAACTATTTCCCTCTCTGGGGGAGAAGCTGGTAAAGCCGATTTGAAAAATCGGCGAGGAGGCACCTCTTCGAATTCCAGCTTGTAGCCTTGGGATACAATTTCCATCGCCCAAGGATCCACGTCTGACTGATCCCAGACCTGGCTGAAGAGTCGAAGACGTGCCCCCACCGGCGCGGACTCCCGCAGCGGAGCCCCAGCGTCATGCGGTGGATTTAGTAGAAGCCGGGAGGACTTCTGCTCCTGGGAACTAGCCATAGCAGGCATTCTTTTCCCTCTACCTTTGTTATCTCTGCAAAAACTTCTTGATGCAGATCCCACTCTTCTGGATGGAGATCGTGTCTGCTGAGGAAGTCTGCTTCCCAGTTGTCCACTCCCGGAATGAAGACTGCTGACAGCGCGCTTACGTGATTTTCCGCCCAGCGAAGAATCCTGGTGGCTTCCACCATTGCCACTCTGCTCCTTGTCCCGCCTTGGCGGTTTACATGAGCCACTGCTGTGACGTTGTCTGATTGAATCAGAACAGGTAGGTCGCGAAGAAGAGTCTCCGCTTGTCGAAGGCCGTTGTATATGGCCCTTAATTCCAGCACGTTGACCACAGTCCCTGAAAATTTCTTCCTTGTGTGACTGCTCCCCATCCTCGGAGGCTCGCGTCCGTGGTCACCAGAACCCAAGTCTTGAATGTCGGACCTGCGACCCTCTAGAAGGTGAGCACTCTGCAGCCACCACAGGAGAGACACCCTGGCCCTGGGGGACAGGCTTATTTTCTGATGTATTTGTAGATGGGACCCCCGACCACTTGTCCAGAAGGTCCCACTGAAATGTCCTCGCATGGAACCTGCCGAAGGGGATGGCCTCGTAAGCCGCCACCATCTTTCCCAGTACTCGAGTGCATTGATGAACTGACACTCTTTTTGGCTTTAACAGGTCTCTGACCATGCTCTGGAGTTCCTGGGCTTTTTCCGTTGGGAGAAAACCCCTCTTCTTTTCCATGTCCAGAATCATGCCTAAAAATGATAGCCGAGTCGTTGGAATCAACTGCGAATTTGGCAGATTTAGGATCCAGCCGTGTTGCTGCAGCACTCTCAGGGAGAGTGACACGCTTTTCAGCAACTGATCTCTCAATCTCGCTTTTATCAGGAGATCGTCCAAGGATGGGATAATTGTGACTCCTTGCCTGCGTAGGAGCACTATCATTTCCGCCATTACCTTGGTGAAAATCCTCGGGGCCGTGGACAGCCCAAACGGCAACGTCTGAAACTGGTAATGACAGTCCTGTACAGCGAATCTCAGGTACGCCTGATGAGGAGGATAAATGGGGACATGAAGGTATGCATCCTTTATGTCTAGTGATACCATAAAATCCCCCCCTTCCAGGCTGGAGATCACTGCCCGGAGAGAATCTATCTTGAATTTGAACCTCTTTAGATACAGGTTTAGGGATTTTAGATTTAGAATGGGTCTGACCGAGCCATCCGGTTTCGGGACCACAAACAGAGTTGAATAGTACCCCTTCCCCTGTTGGACTAGAAGAACCTTGATAATCACTTGCTGTTGACACAGTTTTTGAATTGCAGCTAAAACTATTTCCCTCTCTGGGGGAGAAGCTGGTAAAGCCGATTTGAAAAATCGGCGAGGAGGCACCTCTTCGAATTCCAGCTTGTAGCCTTGGGATACAATTTCCATCGCCCAAGGATCCACGTCTGACTGATCCCAGACCTGGCTGAAGAGTCGAAGACGTGCCCCCACCGGCGTGGACTCCCGCAGCGGAGCCCCAGCGTCATGCGGTGGATTTAGTAGAAGCCGGGGAGGACTTCTGCTCCTGGGAACTAGCCATAGCAGGCATTCTTTTCCCTCTACCTTTACCTCTGGCGAAGAAGGAAGAGCCCCGACTTCTACTGGACTTATGCGACCGAAAGGACTGCATCTGATATTGTGGTGTTTTCTTTTGCTGTGGGGGAACATAAGGTAAAAAAGTAGATTTACCCGCGGTAGCTGTGGAAACCAGGTCCGCGAGACCCTCCCCAAATAAAACCTCACCCTTGTAAGGCAAAACTTCCATATGTCTCTTTGAGTCGGCATCACCCGGCCATTGGCGGGTCCACAGGGCTAGCCAATTGCCATGGCGTTGGCTCTTGAACCTAACAGCCCCACGTCTCTCGCAGCGCCTCTCATATATAAGGCTGCGTCTTTAATGTGACCCAAGGTCAATAAAATGCTATCCCTATCTAGGGTATCAATGTCAGATGACAAGTTATCTGCCCATGCTGCTACTGCGCTACATACCCAAGCCAACGCTATTGCCGGTCTGAGCAAGGCACCCGTATGTGCATAAATTGATTTTAAGGTAGTTTCCTGTCTGCGATCAGCAGGATCCTTGAGGGCTGCCGTGTCTGGAGGTGGTAGTGCCACCTTTTTGGACAAGCGCGTCAAAGCCATGTCCACCCTGGGCGAGGATTCCCACCGTAACCTGTCCTGTGCCGGGAAAGGATACGCCATAAGAATTCTCTTGGGAATCTGCAGTTTCCTGTCTGGAGTTTCCCAAGCCTTTTCAAATAATGCGTTCAGCTCATGAGATGGGGGAAAGGTTACCTCAGGCTTCTTTTCCTTAAACATGCATACCCTCGTGTCAGGGACAGAGGGGTCATCTGTGATCTGCAAAACATCTTTTATTGCAATAATCATATAATGAATACTTTTGGCCATCCTTGGGTGTAACCTCGCATCATCGTAGTCGACACTGGAGTCAGAATCCATGTCGGTATCAGTGTCTGCTACTTGTGAAAGGGGACGTTTCTGAGACCCTGGAGGGCCCTGTGATACAGCCAAAGCTATGGATTGACTCCCTGTTTTTTCTCTGGACTCTGCTTTGTCCATTCTCTTATGTAATAAAGACACATTTGCATTTAAAACATTCCACATATCCAACCAATCAGGTGTCGGCGTCGCCGACGGAGACACCACAATCATCTGGTCTACCTCCTCCTTAGATGAGCCTTCCGCTTCAGACATGCCGACACACACGTACCGATACCCCCACACACTCAGGGATATAGAGATATATATATATATATATATATATATATATAGTTCCAGAAGAAAAGAAACCAGCACCTCCAAATAACTGCATAATAAAAATCTTTATCAAAAAATAAGATCTTAAAAGCACCAGAGGCAAGACCTTGCCTCTGGTGCTTTTAAGATCTTATTTTTTGATAAAGATTTTTATTATGCAGCAATTTGGAGGTGCTGGTTTCTTTTCTTCTGGGACTATTGTAACATATTATGTATCCAGCACTCCTAACATGGACAATACTGTGTGCGGCAGGCTATACCACTAATATATATATATATATATATATATATATATATATATATATATATATATATATATATATATATATATATATATATATATATATATATATAAGGACAGTCCCCCAATAAGGCCCTTTGGAGAGACAGAGAGAGAGTATGCCAGCACACACCCAGCGCCACCGGACACTGGAATAAAATCCCAGTCAGTACCTCGCTTTTATATAAATATACTTACTGCGCCAAATAAATGTGCCCCCCCCCCTCCTCTTTTTTGCCCTCTGTACGTGTTCAGCAGGGGAGAGTCCGGGGAGCCAGCTTCTCTGCAGCGTGCTGTGGAGAAAATGGCGCTGGTTAGTGCTGAGGGATCAAGCTCCGCCCCCCTCAATGGCGGGCTTCGGTCCCGCTCAAATTCTTATACTGGCGGGGGTTTTTGCAATATACAGCCTCCGCAGTATATACCTTTGCCAGTGTCCCTAGAGGTTTCATAATTGCTGCCCAGGGCACCCCCCCCCCCCCCCGCGCCCTGCACCCATACAGTGCCACCAGTGTGTGTGTAAATGCGGGAGCAATGGCGCGCAGCGTTACCGCTGCGCGGTACCTCAATGAAGATCTGAAGTCTTCATCCGCCTTTGAAGTCTTCTTTCTTCTCATACTCACCCGGCTTCTATCTTCCGGCTCTGTGAGGAGGACGGCGGCGCGGCTCCGGGACGAACGGCGAGGGTGAGACCTGCGTTCCGACCCTCTGGAGCTAATGGTGTCCAGTAGCCTAAGAAGCAGAGCCTATCATTTAAGTAGGTCTGCTTCTCTCTCCTCAGTCCCACGATGCAGGGAGCCTGTTGCCAGCAGTGCTCCCTGAAAATAAAAAACCTAACAAAAGTCTTTTACAGAGAAACTCAGTAGAGCTCCCCTGTAATGCACCCAGTCTCCTCTGGGCACAGGATCTAACTGAGGTCTGGAGGAGGGGTATAGAGAGAGGAGCCAGTGCACACCCATCTAAAGTCTTTAGAATGCCCATGTCTCCTGCGGAGCCCGTCTATACCCCATGGTCCTTACGGAGTCCCCAGCATCCTCTAGGACATAAGAGAAATAATAAAACTAAAGAAGCTCTAAGAGCTCCCCTAGCTGTGACCGGCTCCTCCGGGCACATTTTCTAAACTGAGTCTGGTAGGAGGGGCATAGAGGGAGGAGCCAGCCCACACTCTCAAGCTCTTAAAGTGCCAATGGCTCCTGGTGGACACGTCTATACCCCATGGTACTAATGTGGACCCCAGCATCCTCTAGGACATAAGAGAAATAAAGTTTTAGTTACCTTCTGACGTTTAAACTTATCAGATTTCTTAGACACCGTAGTGGAATCCTCATCATCATCAGTAATCTGTAGGATCTGCTTAATAGCAACCACTAATGGTGTGTACACACGGTGAGATATTTTCTTTCGATTTTGACTATATAGTCAAAATCGCAAGAAAAGTTAGTGCATATCTCAAGGTGTTATGCCACTTGCGATCCCAATGCGCGCTCCCGTGGGGTCGGTATCGTAAGGCTAGATAGACTGTGCAGGCAAGTCAATCTTGACTATATAGTGTACGATCTAGTACAAAGTATAGTCAAAATTGGCACTTAGTCAAAATCGTACATAGACAAAATCTCAAGCACAGATAGTCAAAATCTGTACAATCTGTGGTATCTCGGCGAGTTCAAGGGAAATTGCATAGTCAAAATCGGGCATAGCAAGGACCTCACCGTGTGTACACACCTTAAGTCAGGGACATCAACCTGAGTAGTAGATTCCTCGTCAGAAGCAACTGTGTCAGTGTCTGACGGGACATTATACTCCCCATCCTCATCAGAAGAATCTTCTGAGGGATTAGTGGATTGTGAGGAGGAAGCAGCCCGCTTAGATGTCCCCGTGACACGAGAGTAACTTGGGGCAGTTTTATGTGTAACCAAGGACTGATTCAATTTCTGCAACTGGGTAGACAAATTATCCGCCCAAGGCGGATTTACCATAGGGACATTATGTGACTGTAATGGCACATAGGGGGCGTAAGGCATGTCACAAGCGAATTTGACATAGATGAGAACGCCACCCAAGGCAGCTCCTGATTGGTTATAGGAGCTGCGGACTGACTGGGAGATGTATGGCACATAGTACACAGACCATCATACAAAACTTCCCCCTCAGGCAAATCCTTGGCGCTTGGTCTGCATGATACAGGAGCGTCCACGGATTTCCCGCCCGTTGTGGGAGACATTTTCAGTGAATGTAACCGCAGAGCATATGAGTACGATCCAGACAGAGTACAATACTTACGAATAAATCCCCTAGTATGTGACAGCGCACACAATACACAACACCAGCGACTAAGTCCGGTACAATGTGACTGCGTACACAGTACACAACACCAGCGAATAAATCCGGTAGCATGTGACTGAGTACACAGTAGAATACACTTAATGGTAAATACTGTGAAACACTATACAGGTTGAGTATCCCATATCGAAATATTCCGAAATACGGAAGTTTTGAGTGAGGGTGAGATAGTGAAACCTTTGTTTTCTGATGGCTCAATGTACACAAACTTTGTTTAATATGCAAAGTTATTAAAAATATTGTATTAAATTACCTTCAGGCTATGTGCATAAGGTGTATATGAAATATAAATTAATTGTGTGAATGTACACACACTGTTTAATGCACAAAGTTATTAAAAATATTGGCTAAAATGACCATTAGGCTGTGTGTATAAGGTGTATATGAAACATAAATGTATTCTGTGCTTAGACTTAGGTCCCCTCGCCATGATATCTCATGGTATGCAATTATTCCAAAATACAGAAAAATCCAATATCCAAAATACTTCTGGTCCCAAGAATTTTGGATAAGGGACACTTAACCTGTATATGTGACCCAGACGCACCTAGAGGGTCATTCCGAGTTGATCGCTCGCTAGCAGTTTTTAGCAGCCATGCAAACGTATTTTCGCTTTGCAGAAGTGCGAACGCTTGTGCAGCAGAGCGCCTCCAAAATCTTTTTGTGCAAAACAAGACCAGCCCTGTAGTTACTTTTCGTGTGCGTTGATTCTAACGACAGAGGGACGTCTTTTGACGTCGCACACCCGCCCAGCCACGCCTGCGTTTTTTCTGCCACACCTGCGTTTTTCTAAGCACTCCCTGAAAACGGTCAGTTGACACCCAAAAAAGCCCACTTCATGTCAATCTTCCTACGTTCGGCCGTGCAACTGGAATGTTCGTTAGACTCTGCAAACCCACGATGCTCATTGTACCTGTACGACGCACCTGCGCATTGCGGTGCATACGCAGAAATGCCGACTTTTAGCCTGATCGCTGCGCTGCGAACAACGGCAGCTAACGATCAACTCAGAATGACCCCCCTAGTCTCTTAGGGTACAGATTACAGTGATAGCTAAAGCTGGGATACACTGAAAGTGAAATCGACACAGCAGATACAGGCACACACAGTCACAGTGACAATGCAGATAATTATTTTAGTAAGACAATAAAACTTCACTGGATTAGTAAATGTGTATATAGATAGTTAGATAGAAATAAAACAAGGAACGGTCTGAGACTGGATGTATATATCAGAATACTCGTACAATATATTCTGGCACAGGTACACTTGTTCTTAACTAAAGCTGTCTTAATATCGACATGTAGAATACTTAAGTGTGTGTAAAATCACGGCACTGATATACAGGTGGATTTACAAAGGAGACCTTGCCCTGCAGTCCCGGAGACCAGTCACAGCTATTCTTAGAAGATGGCGCCCAGAGTCTAAGTCAGGGAGTGAGGGAGAGTGTGAGGCAGCTCCAGGGCGGGAACACCAGCAGTAGATGGCGCCCGGAGCTGGGGGAGGGGCTACAGGTCAAGCTCCTTCTCTCCTATGCTGGTCCTCACCACCTGGTACTACGGAGTCTAAGTAAAGTGGACATTAGTACACCCGACCTGTACTCCTATGCCCTGGTGGATATAGTGGGATCCCTTCTCAGTTACAGTGTCCACGCCAGCGTCGCAGTCCATCTCCTTAGACTGCGATCGGAATGCGATTTAATGGCGGGTCCCGTCTGGGGGACCTTCTTACCTCCTCCTTTCTGTAGCAGCCACGCGAACCAGGGAGAGCGTCTGCGACCGTGTGCCTAAGCCGGAGCGTCTCCGCCGCAAGTACCTGGGAACAGAGCCAGCGGGAGTATGCGACGCCGCTGGGGAGGTGACTGAGCCGCAGCACAGAATGTCACCCTCACACGTAAGTGCTGCAGCTCTTGAAGTCTTCTAAAACCTTTTTAAGGGCTGCCCAGTGCAGCCCCCTTTTAAGTGACCTGCAGGGCATCAACTCGAAACTGAGCTCACAGTGCCTGGAGGCGGGGTTATAGAGGAGGCCCCAATGCATCCTGGGACAGGCTAAAGCTTTAGCCTGTTGGTGCCTGGATCAAGATCCATCTCTACACCTCCGATGTTTCCCTATGGAAACCAATGTACCCCGCTGCAGAAATCTGCAGGAGATGTCGCCATGGGCCAGGGAGAGGATACCAGTCAAGCGCCAGCTTCCCTATGCTGGACTTCCACCCCAGGAACTAGCGAGCCTTATTAAATGGGGGGCATTAGTACACCCGACCTGTGCTCGATTGCCCTGGTGGTGTAGTGGGGTCCCTGCTCGGTGACAGTGTCCACGCCGGCGCCACGACCCGTCTCCCTAGGTAGTGGACGTAACGTGATTTAATGGTGGATCCTGCCTGGGGGACCCTCTTACCTCCTCCCCATAGCAGCCATGCGAACCAGGAGAGCAACTGCGACCGTGTGCCTAAAGCCGGAGCGTCTCGCCCGCAAGCACCCGAGGACTGGCCGCGGGAGTATGCGACGCCGCTTGGGAGGTCATGGAGCTACAGCGCTTAAGTGTCACCATGCCATACAGTGCTGACAGACCAGTTTTGAAGAAGTTTCTGTCAGAAAAAGGTCAGTGCAGCCCCCGTTAAGTGACCTGCTGCTGCGACACCAACTGAAACTGAGCTCACAGTGCCTGGAGGCGGGGCTATAGAGGAGGCCCCAATGCATACTGGGACAGCCTAAAGCTTTAGCCTGTTGATGCCTCTTGATCAAGATCCACTCTACACCCCGATGTTTCCCTGTGGAAACCAATGTAACCTGTTGCAAAAAAGATGTTTCAGGATCATCTCATTCCATACATCTCACATTATGCCAACTATCGCTCAATATAGCTTTTGAAAACTGAATTTAAAACGCTTTGCTAAGAGATTCAAGACAGGCGGATTTAGACCGATTTGGTCCCCTTCCTTCCTCAATCCATAACACTATATTTTTATATCTGATTTTTAGGACACACATATATGAGAAAGATAGAGCTATATCGATAAGTACAGATGTGTCATTTTACTTAGTTGCCGTGATGCGTGCGAAATGCAGGATCGCGGGAACATACGAATGCTTGCACCTGCGACCCATTCACTCTACATAGCACACTCCTTTGGTGCGATTGAACACATCCTGGCACAGCATAGCATCACGCAATGCATGTGCCCGTGCGTACGCACTGCAGCAATGCTGTAACAGGGAACATCTGTAGATTGATCGATAAATAAAGAATGGATGGATAGAATCCAATACCCCCCACTTCCCTGAACAGACCGCCACCGCCCTGTCTGCCTGATTATAATCAAAGCAAAAAGGAGTTCTGTACTAATCTATTTAATAGGAGTAGGGTGATATGCCGTATTGTTATACGTGAAAGTATAGACTTGCAGATGCAGGCATTTATTGCAGGTGCTACACACTGATTCAAGTATATATACATACATAAGCACAAAGAAGAACAAAGGAATCCGTTTAGGTTGGGTACATACAAACCCTTGCTAAATTATTAAAAATAAGAATTTACTCACCGGTAATTCTATTTCTCGTAGTCCGTAGTGGATGCTGGGAACTCCGTAAGGACCATGGGGAATAGACGGGCTCCGCAGGAGACTGGGCACTCCAAAGAAAAGATTAGGTACTATCTGGTGTGCACTGGCTCCTCCCTCTATGCCCCTCCTCCAGACCTCAGTTAGGGAAACTGTGCCCAGAAGAAGAGCTGACATTACAAGGAAAGGAAATTTTGAATCCAGGGTAAGACTCATACCAGACACACCAATCACACCGTACAACTTGTGATAACCTTACCCAGTTAACAGTATGAACAACAACTGAGCCTCACGCAACGGATGGCTCATAACAATAACCCATAGTTAAGCAATAACTATATACGTATTGCAGAAAGTCCGCACTTGGGACGGGCGCCCAGCATCCACTACGGACTACGAGAAATAGAATTACCGGTGAGTAAATTCTTATTTTCTCTGACGTCCTAGTGGATGCTGGGAACTCCGTAAGGACCATGGGGATTATACCAAAGCTCCCAAACGGGCGGGAGAGTGCGGATGACTCTGCAGCACCGAATGAGCAAACACAAGGTCCTCCTCAGCCAGGGTATCAAACTTGTAGAACTTTGCAAATGTGTTTGAACCCGACCAAGTAGCCGCTCTGTAAAGCCGAGACCCCTCGGGCAGCCGCCCAAGAAGAGCCCACCTTCCTTGTGGAATGGGCTTTTACTGATTTTGGATGCGGCAACCCAGCCGCAGAATGAGCCTGCTGAATCGTGCTACAGATCCAGCGGGCAATAGTTTGCTTTGAAGCAGGAGCATCCAGCTTGTTGGGGGCATGCAAGATAAACAGCGAGTCAGTCTTCCTGACTCCAGCCGTTCTGGAAACATATTTTCAAAGCCCTGACTACGTCCAGCAACTTGGAGTCCTCCAAGTCCCGAGTAGCTGCAGGCACCACAATAGGTTGGTTCAAATGAAACGAGGACACCACCTTTGGGATAAATTGGGGACGAGTCCTCAATTCTGCCCTGTCCATATGGAAGATCAGATAGGGGCTTTTACATGACAAAGCCGCCAATTCCGACACAAGCCTAGCCGATGCTAAGGCCAACAGCATGACCACTTTCCACGTGAGATACTTCAGTTCCACGGTCTTAAGTGGCTCAAACCAGTGGGATTTCAGGAAATCCAACACAACGTTAAGATCCCAGGGTGCCACTGGTGGCACAAAAGGGGGCTGAATATGCAGCACTCCCTTAACAAATGTCTGAACCTCAGGCAGTTAAGCCAGTTCTTTTTGAAAGAAAATGGATAGGGCTGAAATCTGGACCTTTATGGACCCCAATTTTAGGCCCATAGTCACCCCTGACTGTAGGAAGTGCAGGAAACGACCCAGTTGGAATTCCTCTGTAGGGGCCTTCCTGGCCTCACACCAAGCAACATATTTTCGCCATATACGGTGATAATGCTTTGCTGTCACGTCTTTCCTAGCCTTTATCAGCGTAGGAATAACTTCATCCGGAATGCCTTTTTCCGCTAGGATCCGGCGTTCAACCGCCATGCCGTCAAACGCAGCCGCGGTAAGTCTTGGAACAGACAGGGCCCTTGTTGCAGCAGGTCCTGTCTGAGAGGCAGAGGCCATGGGTCCTCTGTGCGCATTTCTTGCAGTTCCGGGTACCAAGTCCTTCTTGGCCAGTCCGGAACAATGAGTATTGTTTTTATTCCTCTCTTTCTTACTATTCTCAGTACTTTTGGTATGAGAGGAAGAGGAGGAAACACATAAACCGACTAGTACACCCACGGTGTCACTAGGGCGTCCACAGCTATCGCCTGAGGGTCCCTTGACCTGGCGCAATATCTTTTTAGCTTTTTGTTGAGGCGGGACGCCATCATGTCCACCTGTGGCAGTTCCCATCGGTTTGCAATCAGTTGGAAGACTTCTTGATGAAGTCCCCACTCTCTCGGGTGGAGGTCGTGTCTGCTGAGGAAGTCTGCTTCCCAGTTGTCCACTCCCGGAATGAACACTGCTGACAGTGCTTGCACGTGATTCTCCGCCCATCGAAGAATCTTTGTGGCTTCCGCCATTGCCATCCTGCTTCTTGTGCCGCCCTGGTGGTTTACATGGGCGACCGCCGTGATGTTGTCTGACTGAATCAGCACTGGCCGGTTTTGAAGCAGGGGCTCTGCTTGACTCAGGGCGTTGTATATGGCCCTTAATTCCAGTATATTTATGTGTAGAGAAGTCTCCAGACTTGACCACAGCCCTTGGAAGTTTCTTCCCTGAGTGACTGCCCCCCATCCTCGTAGGCTTGCATCCGTGGTCACCAGGACCCAGTCCTGTATGCCGAACCTGCGGCCCTCGAGAAGGTGAGCACTCTGCAGCCACCACAGAAGAGACACCCTGGCCCTTGGGGACAGGGTGATCAGCCGATGCATCTGAAGATGCGACCCGGACCACTTGTCCAACAGATCCCACTGAAAGATCCTCGCATGGAACCTGCCGAAGGGAATGACTTCGTATGAAGCCACCATCTTTCCCAGGACTCGCGTGCAGTGATGCACCGATACCTGTTTTGGTTTCAGGAGGTCCCTGACCAGAGATGCTAATTCCTGGGCCTTCTCCACCGGGAGAAACGCCTTCTTCTGTTCTGTGTCCAGAATCATGCCCAGGAAAAGCAGACGCGTCGTAGGAATCAGCTGCGACTTTGGAACATTCAGAATCCAGCCGTGCTGTTGCAACACTTCCTGAGAGAGTGCTACGCTGATCAACAACTGCTCCCTGGACCTCGCCTTTATGAGGAGATCGTCCAAGTACGGGATAATTATAACTCCCTTCTGCCGAAGGAGTATCATAATTTCGGCCATTACCTTGGTAAATATTCTCGGTGCCGTGGACAGGCCAAACGGCAACGTCTGGAACTGGTAATGACAGTCCTGTACCACAAATCTGAGGTACTCCTGGTGAGGTGGGTAAATGGGGACATGCAAGTAAGCATCTTTGATGTCCAGCGACACCATAAAATCCCCCTCTTCCCAGGCTTGCAATAACCGCTCTGAGCGATTCCATTTTGAACTTGAATTTCTTTATATAAGTGTTCAAGGACTTTAAATTCAGAATGGGTCTCACCGAACCGTCCGGTTTCGGTACCACAAACATTGTGGAATAGTAACCCCTTCCCTGTTGAAGGAGGGGGACCCTGACAATCACTTGCTGGAGGTACAGCTTGTGAATTGCCGCCAGCACTACCTCCCTTTCCATGGGGGAAGCTGGCAAGGCCGATTTGAGGTAACGGCGGGGGGGAGTCGCTTCGAACTCCAGCTTGTATCCCTGAGATACAATTTGTAAAGCCCAGAGATCCACCTGTGAGCGAACCCACTGGCTGCTGAAGTTTCGGAGACGCGCCCCCACCGCACCTGGCTCCGCCTGTGGAGCCCCAACGTCATGCGGTGGACTTAGTGGAAGCAGGGGAGGACTTTTGTTTCTGGGAACTGGCTGCATGGTGCAGCTTCTTACCCCTACCTCTGCCTCTGGCAAGAAAGGATGCACCCCTGACCCTCTTGCCTTTTTGGGAACGAAAGGACTGCATTTGATAATACGGAGCTTTCTTAGGCTGTGAGGAAACCTGAGGCAAGAAAGTGGACTTTCCAGCTGTCGCTGTAGACACGAGGTCCGACAGACCGTCCCCAAACAATTCCTCACCCTTATAAGGCAAAACCTCCATGTGTTTTTTAGAATCAGCATCTCCTGTCCATTGCAGAGTCCATAAGACCCTCCTGGCAGAAATGGACATAGCATTAATTCTAGAGCCCAGCAGGCAAATGTCCCTCTGAGCATCTCGCATATATAAGACGACGTCTTTGATATGGCCCAGGGTTAGCAAAACAGTATCTCTGTCGAGGGAATCTATGTCGTCTAACAGAGTATCTGTCCACGCTGCTACAGCACTACACATACAGGCTGAAGCAATAGCAGGTCTCAGTAGAGTACCAGAGTGTGTATACACTGACTTCAGGATAGCTTCCTGCTTTCTATCCGCAGGCTCCTTTAGGGCGGCCGTATCCTGAGACGGCAGGGCCACCTTTTTAGATAAGCGTGTCAGCGCCTTGTCCACCCTAGGGGATGTTTCCCAACGTAACCTGTCCGTTGGCGGGAAAGGGTACGCCATCAGAAACCTCTTAGAAATCACTAATTTTTTATCAGGGGAACTCCACGCTTCTTCACACAATTCATTTAATTCATCAGATGGGGGAAAAGTCACTGGCTGCTTTTTCTCCCCAAACATATAAACCCTCTTGGTATTAACCAGGTTACTCTCAGAAATGTGTAATACATCTTTCATTGCAATAATCATGTATCGGATGGCCTTGGTCATTTTAGACTGTAAATGTGCCTCATCATCGTCGACACTGGAGTCGGACTCCGTGTCGACATCTGTGTCCACCATCTGAGATAGAGAGCGTTTATGAGCCCCTGACGGTTTCTGAGTCGCCTGGGCAGGCGCGGGCTGAGACCCCGGCTGTCCCAAGGCTGCAGCGTCATCAAACCTTTTATGTAAGGAGTTTACATTGTCATTTAAGACCTTCCACATATCCATCCTATCAGGTGTCGGCCCCGACGGAGGCGATACCAAACTTATCTGCCCTTGCTCCGCCTCCACGTAACCTTCCTCATCAAACATGTCGACACAGCCGTACCGACACACCGCACACACACAGGGAATGCTCAGACTGAGGACAGGACCCCACAAAGTCCTTTGGCGAGACAGAGAGAGAGAGTATGCCAGCACACACCACAGCGCTATATAACACAGGGATTTTCACTGCTAATAACTAATAAGTGATATACCCAATAGCTGCTTTTTTTTTTTGTATTCTTTGCGCCTAAATTTATGTGCCCCCCCTCTCTTTTTAACCCGTCTTGTACCTGGATACTGCAGGGGAGAGCCTGGGTAATTGCTGCTTCCAGCGGAGCTGTGAAGAAAAAATGGCGCTGGTGTGCTGAGGAAGAAGGCCCCGCCCCCTCAGTGGCGGGCTTCTGTCCCGCTTTTAGTGTAAAATAATGGCGGGGGTTTTTACATATATACAGTGCTAGACTGTATATATGTATTTTTATGCCAAAGGTACTTCAATTGCAAGCCCAGGGCGCCCCCCCCCCCCCAGCACCTTGCACCCTACAGTGACCGGAGTGTGTAAGTGTGCTGGGAGCAATGGCGCACAGCTGCGGTGCTGTGCGCTACCTTAATGAAGACAGGAGTCTTCAGCCGCCGATTTCGTCGTCTTCTAGCTTCTGTTCTTCTGGCTCTGCAAGGGGGACGGCGACGCGGCTCCGGGAACGGACGATCGAGGACAGGTGCCTGTGTTCGAACCCTCTGGAGCTAATGGTGTCCAGTAGCCTAAGAAGCACATGCTAGCTGCAAGCAGGTAGATTTGCTTCTCTCCCCTTAGTCCCACGTAGCAGTGAGTCTGTTGCCAGCAGAAGCTCACTGAAAATAAAAAACCTAATAAATACTTTATTTACTAGTAAGCTCAGGAGAGCCCACTAGGAGCACCCAGCTCTGGCCGGGCACAGATTCTAACTGAGGTCTGGAGGAGGGGCATAGAGGGAGGAGCCAGTGCACACCAGATAGTACCTAATCTTTTTTTTAGAGTGCCCAGTCTCCTGCGGAGCCCGTCTATTCCCCATGGTCCTTACGGAGTTCCCAGCATCCACTAGGACGTCAGAGAAATAAACATTTATGAAATACTTTAAAAGAGGAATCAAGTTCCAATTAAAGATTTATTTAATTTAATTCAGTGTCTATATAACTTAGTTCAAGTCACAATTATATGTGCCCATAAATTAGGCTATTTGAAAGCAAAGTATTAAAAATAGGATTTTAATACCTACCGGTAAATCCTTTTCTCTTAGTCCGTAAAGCAGGCATTCCCAACCACGGTCCTCAAGGCACACCAACAGTGCAGGATTTAGTGATATCCAGACTGCAGCACAGATGGCTAAATCAAAATAACTGAGCTACTAATTAAGTCACCTGTGCTAAAGCCTGGATATCACTAAAACCTGCACTGTTGGTGTGCCTTGAGGACCATGGTTGGGAATGCCTGCCGTAGAGGATGCTGGGGTCTGCTGGGGTCACCATAAGAACCATGGGGTATAGCCGGGATTCGCAGGAGACATGGGCACTTTAAGACTTTGAAAGGGGTGTGAACTGGCTCCTCCTCCAGCCTCCAGTTATAGGAACTGTGCCCAGGGAGACGGACATTTCCAGGAAGGTGTCCGTCTCACTAAGGTGAGATTCATACCAGCTCACACCTCAAGCATGCCTCACAACGTGGCATTCAACAGAACACAAGCCAACGGCATGAACAATTTCAGCAACAGGCTGACAATAACTGTAACACAACATATGTGTAACCAGAACTATTAACTGCAGATACAGGTGGTCATTCCGAGTTGTTCGCTCGGTAATTTTCTTCGCATCGCAGCGATTTTTCGCTAATTGCGCATGCGCAATGTTCGCACTGCGACTGCACCAAGTAAATTTGCTATGCAGTTAGGAATTTTACTCACGGCATTACGAGGTTTTTTCTTCGTTCTGGTGCTCGTAATGTGATTGACAGGAAGTGGGTGTTTCTGGGTGGAAACTGGCCGTTTAATGGGTGTGTGTGTGTGAAAAAACGCTGCCGTTTCTGGGGAAAACACGGGAGTGTCTGAAGAAACGGGGGAGTGTCTGGGCGAACGCTGGGAGTGTTTGTGACGTCAAACCAGGAACGAAACTGACTGAACTGATCGCAGTTGCCGAGTAAGTGTGGAGCTACTCAGAAACTGCTAAGAAGTGTCTATTCGCAATTCTGCTAATCTTTCGTTCGCAATTTTACTATGCTGAGATTCACTCCCAGTAGGCGGCGGCTTAGCGTATGCAAAGCTGCTAAAAGCAGCTTGCGAGCGAACAACTCGGAATGAGGGCCACAGTACGCACTGGGACGGGCGCCCAGCATCCTCTACGGACTAAGAGAAAAGGATTTACCGGTAGGTATTAAAATCCTATTTTCTCATACGTCCTAGAGGATGCTGGAGTCACCATTAGAACCATGGGGTTATACCAAAGCTCTAGAACGGGCGGGAGAGTGCGGATGACTCTGCAGCACCGATTGACCAAACTTGAGGTCGTCATCGGCCAGGGTATCAAACTTGTAAAACTTTGCAAAAGTGTTTGACCCCGACCAAGTAGCTGATCGGCAAAGTTGTAACGCCGAGACCACCCGGGCAGCCGCCCAGGACGCGCCCACCTTTCTGGTAAAATGGGCCTTCACCGATATCGGTAACGGCAATCCAGCCGTAGAATGAGCCTGCTGAATCGTAGCACAGATCCAGCGTGCAATAGTCTGTTTGGAAGCAGGAGCCCCAATCTTGTTGGGATCATACAGGACGAACAGAGCCTCCGTTTTCCTAACCTGAGCCGTCCTGGCGACATAGATTCTTAAAGCTCTGACCACATCGAGAGACTTTGACTCCACTAAAGCGTCAGTAGCCACAGGCACCACAATAGGTTGGTTCATGTGGAACGATGAAACCACCTTCGGCAGAAATTGTTGACGAGTCCTCAACTCTGCTCTATCTTCATGGAAGATCAAATAAGGGCTCTTGTGAGACAAGGCCGCTAACTCTGATACCCGCCTTGCGGATGCCAAGCCCAACAGCATGACCACTTTCCAAGTGACGAATTTCAACTCCACCTTCTGTAAAGGTTCAAACCAATGTGATTGAAGGAACTGCAACACCACGTTAAGATCCTATGGTGCCACTGGGGGCACAAATGGAGGTTGGATGTGCAACACGCCTTTCACGAAAGTCTGAACTTCTGGAAGGGAGGCCAATTGTTTTTGAAAGAAAACCGTTAAGGCTGAAATTTGAACTTTAATTGAGCTCAACTTTAATCCCGCATCCACACCTGCTTGTAGGAAATGGAGAAAACGTCCTAACTGAAATTCCTCCGTAGGAGCCTTCTTGGATTCACACTAAGACACATATTTTCTCCAAATACGGTGGTAATGTTTACACGTTACCCCTTTCCTAGCCTAAATAAGTGTGGGAATGACTTCACTGGGAATACCCTTTCGAGCTAGGATCTGGCGTTCAACCGCCAAACGCAGCCGCGGTAAGTCTTGATACACGCACAGCCCCTGCTGTAACAGATCCTCTCATAGAGGAAGAGGCCAGGGATCTCCTATTAGTAATTCCTGAAGATCTGGATACCAAGCCCTCCTTGGCCAGTCCGGAACAATGAGGATCGCCTGAACCTTTATTCTTCCTTATGATCTTTAGCACTTTTGGAATGAGAGGAAGCGGAGGGAATACATACACCAACTGAAACACCCACGGTGTCACTAGGGCGTCCACTGCTATTACTTGAGGGTCCCTCGACCTGGAACAATATCTCTGAAGTTTCTTGTTGAGACGAGACGCCATCATGTCTATTTGAGGAATTCCCCAAAGACCTGTCACTTCTGTGAAGACCTCTTGATGAAGACCCCACTCTTCTGGATGGAGATCGTGTCTGCTGAGGAAGTCTGCTTCCCAGTTGTCCACTCCTTGAATGAAGACCGCTGACAGGGCGCTTATATGTCTTTCCGCCCAGCGGAGAATCTTCGTGGCCTCTGCCATTGCCGCTCTGCTTTTTGTTCCGCCTTGGTGGTTTATGTACCCAACTGCTGTTATATTGTCCGACTGAATCAATACAGGCAGATTGCGAAGCAGACGTTCCGCTTGAAGAAGGCCATTGTAAGTGGCCCTTAACTCCAGAACGTTTATGTGTAGACAAGCTTCCTGGCTTGACCATCTTCCCTGGAAGTTTTCCCCCTGTGTGACTGCCCCCCAGCCTCGGAGACTCGCATCCGTGGTTACTAGGATCCAGTCCTGGATCCCGAACCTGCGCCCCTCTAGGAGGTGAGAGCTGTGCAGCCACCACAGGAGTGAGATTCTGGTCTTGGAAGACAGGATTATTCTTTGGTGCATGTGCAGGTGGGATCTGGACCACTTGTCCAACAGGTCCCACTGAAACACTCTGGCATGGAATCTGCCAAACTGAATGGTCTCGTAGGCCACCACCATTTTCCCCAGCAACCGAGTGCATTGATGGATTGACACTCTTGCTGGTTTCAGAATTTGTTTGACCAGGTTCTGGATTTCCAGAGCCTTTTCCACTGCAAGAAAAACTCTCTATATTTCTGTGTCCAGAATCATTCCCAGAAACGACAGCCGCGCCGTCGGCACCAACTCTGATTTCGGCAAGTTTAGGAGCCAACCATGTTGTTGCAGAACCGTCAGGGAGAGCGTAACGTTCTGCAGTAGCTGGTCCCTGGATCTCGCCTTTATCAGGAGATCGTCCAAGTACGGGATAATTGTGACTCCTTGCTTGCGCCGGAGAACCATCATTTCCGCCATGACTTTGGTGAAAACCCTCGGAGCCGTGGACAGACCAAACGGCAACGTCTGAAATTGGTAATGACAATCCTGAACTGCAAACCTCAGGTAAGCCTGATGCGGAGGATAAATGGGAACATGTAAATAGGCATCCTTTATGTCTACCGACACCATAAAATCCCCTTCCTCCAGACTGGAGATCACTGCCCGGAGAGATTGAATTTTCTTAGGTAGAAATTGAGGGATTTCAGGTTCAGGATTGGTCTGACCGAGCCGTCCGGCTTCGGGAACACGAACAGGCTCGAATAAAAGCCTTCTCCCTGTTGAGACGGGGGAACCCTGACAATGACCTGATTTTGACACAACTTTAGTATTGCGTCGCATACTACCTCCCTTTCCGTAAGAGAAGCTGGTAAGGCCGATTTGAAAAATCGACAAGGGGGAACGTCTTGAAACTCTAGTTTATATCCATGGGACACTATTTCTACAACCCATGGGTCCAGTTCCGAACGAATCCAGAATTGACTGAAGAGTTTGAGACGTGCCCCCACCGGTGTGAGACCGCCATGGCATTGGCCTTTGATCCCAAAAGGCCAATATCCCTCGCAGCTTCCTTTAGGTATGCTGCAGCGTCCCTGATATGACCTAGTGTCAAGAGAACCTTATCCCTATCTACGGTATCTATCTCAGATGACAAGTTATCTGCCCACTTCTCAATAGCACTACTCACCCACGCAGATGCAATGGCTGGCCTGAGCAGCGTACCTGTGGTGACATAAATGGATTTCAGTGTATTTTCCTGCCTACGATCCGCAGGATCCTTAAGGGCTGCCGTGTCAGGGGACAGAAGAGCCACCTTTTTGGACAGCCGTGAGAGAGCCTTGTCCACAATAGGGGGTGACTCCCACTTTTCCCTATCCCCAGAGGGAAACGGGTATGCCACCAGAATCCTTTTGGGAATCAGAAACTTTTTGTCAGGACTTTCCCAAACCTTTTTTAAATAGAGTATTCAGTTCATGAGAGGGAGGAAACGTTACCTCAGGCTTCTTTCCCTTATACATACAGACCCTTCTGTCAGGAACAGTAGGGTCCTCCGATATATGTAATACATCTTTTATCGCCATAATCATATACCGAATGCTCTTTGCCAATTTTGGATCTAATCTGGCATCACTATAGATGACACTGGAGTCAGAGTCCGTGTCGGTATCCATGTCTGCCAACTCGTCAAACGATCTTTTTTGTGACCCCGAAGTGGGTCTGTACTTGCAACAACACATCCTCCACAGATTTCTTCCATGCCTGGTTCTGAGACTCAGATTTATCCAATCACTTATTAATAAGAGCCACATTAGCATTCAAAGCATTCAACACATTTACCCAATTAGGAGTCGGGGGTGCCGACAGGGTCACTCCAGCAGCCGTCTGTGTCCCTAACACAGTCTCCTCCTGGGAAGAGCACTCCGCCTCAGACATGCCGACACACCAGTGACGTGCGGTGGGGTGAGGCAGGTGAGGCAGAGCCTTTCCTGTCATTCTTACATTTGTACAAGAGTTTTGACTGTATAAAGTATATGAAAAATACAAAGAATATGTTTGAAATATCTTCTTTGCATTATTCTAATAATTTTTATAGCCAAAACTCTGGAGTAAAAAGTCTATGGCAGGGGAGGCAGTGCCTCACCTGCTTATCTTTTCCGCACATCTCTGTACAAAACTCACCAAATTTCCAGGAGTTTATACTGCTGAGCCTGTGTATGATGCCCAGATGTGCCCTTTGGCTCATATTTTGTGTTTAAATCTGGCTCTAGTGCTAGCTAGTGTCTCCTTAGCCTTTTAGCTCACCGCACGTCCCTGCGACACACGTGTACTCAATACTCAGACACACCGGGCATATAGGGGACAGACCCACAATAAAGTCTGTCAGAGAGACACAGAGGGAGTTTGCCAGCTCACAACCCAGCGCTTCACCAACGGTTCTGAAACACTAAACAATGCCCCAGACCTGCAGCGCTTTTATAATAACTATATATTGCACCAAAATTACTGTGCCCCCCCCTCCCGTTTTTCACCTTGATACTTATGCAGCAGTGTGAGGAAGGACCAGCGTCTCTGCAGCCTGTGTAGAGAAAATGGCGCTGAGCTGTGTGAGCTGAGGACTAAGCTCCGCCTCCGCAATGGCGCACTTCAGTCCCACTTTTTTTAACTAAATATTTATATACTGGCGGGGGTTAGGACAGTGCCTCTGCACCTATGTCCCCTCTTGCCAGTCTATCTAGAGGCTTATATGCTGCCCAGGGCCCCCCCCGCCCCCCCCCCCCCCCCTGCACCCTGTAGTGCCACTGAGTGTGGGAGCATGGCACGCAGCGTGCAATCGCTGTGCGGTACCTCATAATGCCGTCACTGAAGTCTTCTTTGCTTCTTCTACTCACCTGTCTTCTGACTTCTGGCTCTGTAAGGGGGGTGACGTTCGGCTCTGGGAACGAGCATCCAGGCGTACCTAGCGATCAGACCCTCAGGAGCTAATGGTGTCCTGTAGCCAAGAAGCAGAGCCTTTAAACTCACTAGAAGTAGGTCTAACTTCTCTCCCCTAAGTCCCACGAAGCAAGGAGACTGTTGCCAGCAGTTCTCGCTGAAAATAAAAAACCTAACAAAGTCTTTTCCGAGAAACTCAGTAGAGCTCCTCAGAGTGCATCCAGTCTGCCTGGGCACAATTCTAAACTTAAGTCTGGAGGAGGGGCATAGAGGGAGGAGCCAGTTCACACCCCTTTCAAAGTCTTAAAGTGCCCATGTCTCCTCCGGATCCCGTCTATACCCCATAGTTCTTATGGTGACCCCAGCATCCTCTAGGACGTATGAGAAAGATAGTGTAAGTGAAGAAAGAGAGTAATAAAAGATAGGGAAAGGTGAAAATGTTAATAAAGTAAGAGTTAAAAACAATAAGAAGGTGTTCTATTTTATTATTTGTATTCTTCCTATAGTGGAGCTGAAAAAATAGGATTTTAATATCTACCGGTAAATCCTTTTCTCCTAGTCCGTAGAGGATGCTGGGGACTCCAAAAGGACCATGGGGTATAGACGGGATCTGCAGGAGACATGGGCACACTAAAAGACTTTGACTGGGTGTGAACTGGCTCCTCCCTCTATGCCCCTCCTCCAGACCTCAGTTATAGGAACTGTGCCCAGGGGAGACTGACATTTCGAGGAAAGGATTTTTGTTAAACCAAGGACGAGAGACATACCAGCTCACACCACAAACACACCGTACAACTGGATTAGCAGGAATACCAGATAACAGTATGAACTAACAACAGCAACAAGCTGAATATAACTGATACACAACCTTCGTGTAACCGAAAACAACAAGTATCAATACAACTGCAAGTAACAGTCCGCACTGGGATGGGCGCCCAGCATCCTCTACGGACTAGGAGAAAAGGATTTACCGGTAGGTATTAAAATCCTATTTTCTCTTATGTCCTAGAGGATGCTGGGGACTCCAAAAGGACCATGGGGTCTATACCAAAGCTCCAGACCGCGCGGGAGAGTGCGGACGACTCTGCAGCACCGATTGAGCAAACATGAGGTCTTCATCAGCCAGGGTATCAAACTTATAGAACTTAGCAAAAGTGTTTGAACCCGACCACGTAGCTGCTCGGCAGAGTTGAAGTGCCGAGACCCCTCGGGCAGCTGCCCAAGAAGAGCCCACCTTCCTGGTAGAATGGGCCTTTACTGACTTAGGCAACGGCAACCCAGCTGAAGAATGAGCATGCTAAATCGTATTACAAATCCAGCGTGCAATAGTCTGCTTGGAAGCAGGATTTCCAATCTTGTTGGAAGCATACAGGACAAACAGAGCTTCCGTTTTCCTAACAAGAGCCGTTCTGGCGACATAAATTTTCAAAGCTCTTACGACATCAAGAGATTTTGGGACTGCCACAGCATCCGTAGCCACAGGTACCACAATAGGTTGATTTATGTGAAACAAAGAAACCACCTTCGGCAGAAATTGTTGACGAGTCCTCAATTCCGCTCTATCCACATGAAAAATCAAATATGGGCTCTTGTGAGACAAAGCCGCCAATTCTGACACTCGTCTGGCAGACGCCAAAGCCAAAAGCATGACCACTTTCCAAGTGAGAAACTTTAACTCAACCTTTCGCAAAGGTTCAAACCAGTGAGACATAAGAAACTGTAACACCACTTCAAGATCCCTGCCAGACACGGCAGGCGACCTCTTTCCCCTTCCTCTACCCTTTGAAGCGAGGAAGGACGAGCCCTTTCCTTTTTTGTATTTATTATGCCGAAAGGACTGCATCTGATAATGAGGCGCCTTTTTCTGTTGTGTGGGAACATAAGGAAGAAAAGATGACTTACCCGCAGTAGCGGTAGACACCAGGTCAGCAAGGCCCTCACCAAACAAGACACTACCTTTAAAAGGGAGAGCTTCAATAGCTTTCTTGGACTCGGCATCAGCATTGCATTGATGAATCCACAGCGCCCTCCTGGCCGAGACCGCCATGGCATTGGCTCTTGATCCCAAGAGGCCAATATCCCTCGCCACATCCTTTAGGTAATCTGCAGCGTCCTTGATATAACCAAAAGTTAAAAGAATGTTCTCCTTATCAAGGGTATCCATATCAGAAGCTAAATTATCAGCCCACTTAGCAATCGCACTACTCACCCACGCAGACGCCACAGCAGGCCTGAGTAGAGCACCAGTAGTAACGAAAATGGCCTTCAATGTCGTCTCCTGCTTGCGATCCGCCGGATCCTTGAGGGCAGCCGTGTCAGGAGACGACTCCCATTTCTCCCTGTCGTCAGAGGGGAAAGGATATGCCATAAAAATTATCTTGGGAATCTGCCACCTTTTGTCAGGTGACTCCCAAGCCTTTTCACAAAGAGCGTTCAGTTCATGAGAGGGGGGAAACATCACCTCAGGCTTTTTTCCCTTATACAAACAAACCCTCTTATCTGGAACAGGGGGCTCTTCAGAAATATGCAAAACATCTTTAATAGCCACAATCATGTACTGAATACTCTTAACTACTTTTGGATGTAAAGTAGCCTCATTGAAGTCGACACTGGAATCAGAGTCTGTGTCGGTATCTGTATCTGCCATCTGGGTAAATGAACGTTTTTGTGACCCTGAGGGGGTCTGTACCTGAGACAAAGCGTCCTCCATGGATTTTCTCCATGTTTGTGTCTGAGAATCAGATTTATCTAGCCTCTTAGACAATAAAGCCACATTTGCATTCAATGTACTCAACATATTCACCCAATCAGCAGTCGGCTGTGCCGACAATCATTCCCAAATCTTTTTCCGCGCCCCCTGTAACTTCCTCCGGGGAGGAACACTCGGCCTCAGACATGTTGACACGCAGTCACGACACACCACACTCACACTGGCCAAAGGGGACAGACCCACAGGGAAGCCTGTAGAGAGAACACAGAGGAAGTATGCCAGCTCACACCCCAGCGCCCATATACTACTAACCAAATAACATATGTTGGATGCGCTGTAAAATATAAACATATAAAGCACCAAATTGCCTTTGCCCCCCCCATCCCCCGTTTTGCTCCCTTGTTACTTGTAAGGAGCTTGGAGGTCCGGGCCAGCGTCTCTGCAGCGGCTGTGGAGAAATAAAATGGCGCTGGTGAGCTGTGCGGCTAAGCCCCGCCCCTTCCTGGCGCGCTGTAGTCCCGCTTAAATTTGAATTTATTTATACTAGCGGGGGTATCGTATACGGTGCCCGGGCCCCGAATATGCATCTTGCCAGTGAAAAAAAAAAAAGACCCTCAGTAACTGCTGCCCAGGGCGCTCCCTCCCCCCCCCCAGCGCCCTGCGAGTGCCGTTGGTGTGTGCGTGGGAGCATGGAGCGCAGCGCGACCGCTGCGCTGTACCTCCGTTACTGAAGTCTTCTGTTCTTCTAATACTCACCCGGTTTCTTTCTTCTGGCTTCTGTGAGGGGGGTGACGGCGCGGCTCCGGGAACAAGCAGCTAGGTGCACCAAGTGATCGAACCCTCTGGAGCTAATGGTGTCCAGTAGCCTAAGAAGCAGAGCCATTAACTAAGAAGAAGTAGGTCTGACTTCTCTCCCCTCACTCCCACGAAGCAGGGAGCCTGTAGCCAGCAGGTCTCTCTGAAAATAAAAAAGCCTAACAAAGTCTTTCCAGAGAAACTCAGTAAAGCTCCCCTAGTGTGTGTCCAGTCACTCCTGGGCACAGAATCTATCTGAGGTCTGGAGGAGGGGCATAGAGGGAGGAGCCAGTTTACACCCAAAGTCTCTTAGTGTGCCTATGTCTCCTGCGGATCCCGTCTATACCCCATGGTCTTTTTGGAGTCCCAAGCATCCTCTAAGACATAAGAGAAAAAGCTCATATTGAATCAGTGTATATTTGTTATGCAGAGTTTAATTTCTCTAACGTCCTAGTGGATGCTGGGGACTCCGAAAGGACCATGGGGAATAGCGGCTCCGCAGGAGACTGTGCACAAAAGTAAAAAGCTTTAGGACTACCTGGTGTGCACTGGCTCCTCCCCCTATGACCCTCCTCCAAGCCTCAGTTAGATTTTTGTGCCCGAACGAGACGGGTGCAGGCTAAGGGGCTCTCCTGAGCTGCTTAGTGTAAAAGTTTAAAGTAGGTTTTTTATTTTCAGTGAGACCTGCTGGCAACAGGCTCACTGCACAGAGGGACTAAGGGGAGAAGAAGCGAACTCACCTGCGTGCAGAGTGGATTGGGCTTCTTAGGCTACTGGACATTAGCTCCAGAGGGACGATCACAGGCCCAGCCATGGATGGGTCCCAGAGCCGCGCCGCCGGCCCCCTTACAGAGCCAGAAGACTGAAGAGGTCCGGAAAATCGGCGGCAGAAGACGTCCTGTCTTCAATAAGGTAGCGCACAGCACCGCAGCTGTGCGCCATTGCTCTCAGCACACTTCACACTCCGGTCACTGAGGGTGCAGGGCGCTGGGGGGGCGCCCTGAGACGCAATAAAACACCTTTTTTTGGCAAAAAATACATCACATATAGCTCCTGGGCTATATGGATGCATTTAACCCCTGCCAATTTTTCCATATAAAAGCGGGAGAAAGGCTGCCGAGAAGGGGGCGGAGCCTATCTCCTCAGCACACTGGCGCCATTTTTTCCTCACAGCTCCGTTGGAGGAAGGCTCCCTGACTCTCCCCTGCAGTCCTGCACTACAGAAACAGGGTAAAACAAGAGAGGGGGGGCACTAAATTGGCATATAAATATATACAGCAGCTATATTAGGGAAAAACACTTATATAAGGTTATCCCTGTATATATATGGCGCTCTGGTGTGTGCTGGCAAACTCTCCCTCTGTCTCCCCAAAGGGCTAGTGGGGTCCTGTCCTCTATCAGAGCATTCCCTGTGTGTGTGCTGTGTGTCGGTACGTTGTGTCGACATGTATGAGGAGGAAAATGGTGTGGAGGCGGAGCAATTGCCTGTGTTAGTGATGTCACCCCCTAGGGAGTCGACACCTGACTGGATGGTCTTATGGAAAGAATTACGTGATAGTGTCAGCACTTTACAAAAGACTGTTGACGACATGAGACAGCCGGCAAATCAGTTAATACCTGTACAGGCGTCTCAAACACCGTCAGGGGCTCTAAAGCGCCCGTTACCTCAGGTCGATACAGACACAGACACGGACACTGACTCCAGTGTCGACGGTGAGGAAACAAACGTATTTTCCAGTAGGGCCACACGTTACATGATCACGGCAATGAAGGAGGTTTTGAACATTTCTGATACTACAAGTACCACAAAAAAGGGTATTATGTGGGGTGTGAAAAAACTACCCGTAGTTTTTCCCGAATCAGATGAATTAAATGAGGTGTGTGATGAAGCGTGGGTTTCCCCCGATAAAAAACTGCTAATTTCTAAAAAATTATTGGCATTATACCCTTTCCCGCCAGAGGTTAGGGCACGTTGGGAAACACCCCCTAGGGTAGATAAGGCGCTCACACGCTTATCAAAACAAGTGGCGTTACCGTCTCCTGATACGGCCGCCCTCAAGGAACCAGCTGATAGGAAGCTGGAAAATATCCTAAAAAGTATATACACACATACTGGTATTATACTGCGACCAGCAATCGCCTCAGCCTGGATGTGCAGTGCTGGGGTGGCTTGGTCGGATTCCCTGACTGAAAATATTGACACCCTGGACAGGGACAATATATTATTGACTATAGAGCATTTAAAAGGATGCATTTCTATATATGCGAGATGCACAGAGGGATATTTGCACTCTGGCATCAAGAGTAAGTGCGATGTCCATTTCTGCCAGAACAGGATTATGGACGCGACAGTGGTCAGGGGATGCGGATTCCAAACGGCATATGGAAGTATTGCCGTATAAAGGGGAGGAGTTATTTAGGGTCGGTCTATCGGACCTGGTGGCCACGGCAACGGCTGGGAAATCCACCTTTTTACCCCAAGTCACCTCGCAGCAGAAAAAGATACCGTCTTTTCAGGCTCAGTCCTTTCGTCCCCATAAGGGCAAGCGGGCAAAAGGCCACTCATATCTGCCCCGGGGCAGAGGAAGGGGAAAAAGACTGCAGCAGACAGCCTCTTCCCACGAACAGAAGCCCTCCCCCGCTTCTGCCAAGTCCTCAGCATGACGCTTGGGCCTTACAAGCGGACTCAGGCACGGTGGGGGCCCGTCTCAAGAATTTCAGCGCGCAGTGGACAAGCGGACTCAGGCACGGTGGGGGCCCGTCTCAAGAATTTCAGCGCGCAGTGGGCTCACTCGCAAGTGGACCCCTGGATCCTGCAGGTAGTATCTCAGGGGTACAAATTGGAATTCGAGACGTCTCCCCCTCGCCGGTTCCTGAAGTCTGCTTTACCAACGTCTCCCCCCGACAGGGAGGCGGTATTGGAAGCCATTCACAAGCTGTATTCCCAGCAAGTGATAATCAAGGTACCCCTCCTACAACAGGGAAAGGGGTATTATTCCACGCTGTTTGTGGTACCGAAGCCGGACGGCTCGGTGAGACCCATTTTAAATCTGAAATCCTTGAACACTTACATAAAAAGGTTCAAGTTCAAGATGTAGTCACTCAGAGCAGTGATAGCGAACCTGGAAGAAGGGGACTATATGGTGTCTCTGGACATCAAGGATGCTTACCTCCATGTCCCAATTTGCCCTTCTCACCAAGGGTACCTCAGGTTTGTGGTACAGAACTGTCACTATCAGTTTCAGACGCTGCCGTTTGGATTGTCCACGGCACCCCGGGTCTTTACCAAGGTAATGGCCGAAATGATGATTCTTCTTCGAAGAAAAGGCGTCTTAATTATCCCTTACTTGGACGATCTCCTGATAAGGGCAAGGTCCAGAGAACAGTTAGAGGTCGGAGTAGCACTATCTCAAGTAGTACTACGACAGCACGGATGGATTCTAAATATTCCAAAATCGCAGCTGATTCCGACGACACGTCTGCTGTTCCTAGGAATGATTCTGGACAGTACAGAAAAAGGTGTTTCTCCCGGAAGAGAAAGCCAGGGAGTTATCTGACCTAGTCAGGAACCTCCTAAGACCAGGCCAAGTGTCAGTACATCAATGCACAAGGGTCCTGGGAAAGATGGTGGCTTCTTACGAAGCGATTCCATTCGGCAGATTCCACGCAAGAACTTTTCAGTGGGATCTGCTGGACAAATGGTCCGGATCGCATCTTCAAATGCATCAGCGGATAACCCTGTCTCCAAGGACAAGGGTGTCTCTCCTGTGGTGGTTACAGAGTGCTCATCTCCTAGAGGGCCGCAGATTCGGCATTCAGGATTGGGTCCTGGTGACCACGGATGCCAGCCTGAGAGGCTGGGGAGCAGTCACACAGGGAAGAAATTTCCAGGGCTTGTGGTCAAGCATGGAAACGTCACTTCACATAAATATCCTGGAACTAAGGGCCATTTACAATGCCCTAAGTCAGGCAAGACCTCTGCTTCAGGGTCAGCCGGTGTTGATCCAGTCGGACAACATCACGGCAGTCGCCCACGTAAACAGACAGGGCGGCACAAGAAGCAGGAGGGCAATGACGGAAGTGGCAAGGATTCTTCGCTGGGCGGAAAATCATGTGATAGCACTGTCAGCAGTGTTCATTCCGGGAGTGGACAACTGGGAAGCAGACTTCCTCAGCAGACACGATCTTCACCCGGGGGAGTGGGGACTTCACCCAGAAGTCTTCCACATGATTGTGAACCGTTGGGAAAAACCAAAAGGTGGACATGATGGCGTCCCGCCTCAACAAAAAACTGGACAGATATTGTGCCAGGTCAAGGGACCCTCAGGCAATAGCTGTGGACGCTCTGGTAACACCGTGGGTGTACCAGTCAGTGTATGTGTTCCCTCCTCTTCCTCTCATACCAAAAGTACTGAGAATCATAAGAAGGAGAGGAGTAAAGACTATACTCGTGGCTCCGGATTGGCCAAGAAGGACTTGGTACCCGGAAATTCAAGAGATGCTCACGGAAGACCCGTGGCCTCTACCTCTAAGAAAGGACCTGCTCCAGCAGGGACCATGTCTGTTCCAAGACTTACCGCGGCTGCGTTTGACGGCATGGCGGTTGAACGCCGGATCCTGAAGGAAAAAGGCATTCCGGATGAAGTCATCCCTTCCCTGATCAAAGCCAGGAAGGATGTAACCGGTCAACATTATCACCGTATTTGGCGTAAATATGTTGCGTGGTGCGAGGCCAGGAAGGCCCCTACAGAGGAATTTCAACTGGGTCGATTCCTGCATTTCCTGCAAACAGGACTGTCTATGGGCCTCAAATTAGGGTCCATTAAGGTTCAAATTTCGGCCCTGTCAATATTCTTCCAAAAAGAACTAGCTTCTGTTCCTGAAGTTCAGACGTTTGTCAAGGGAGTACTGCATATACAGCCTCCTTTTGTGCCTCCAGTGGCACCTTGGGATCTCAATGTAGTTTTGGGTTTCCTAAAATCACATTGGTTTGAACCACTCACCACTGTGGACTTAAAATATCTCACATGGAAAGTGGTAATGCTGTTAGCCCTGGCTTCAGCCAGGCGTGTCTCAGAATTGGCGGCTTTATCCTATAAAAGCCCTTACCTAATTTTTCATACGGACAGGGCAGAATTGAAGACTCGTCCTCAATTTCTCCCTAAGGTGGTTTCAGCATTTCACTTAAACCAGCCTATTGTGGTGCCTGCGGCTACTAGGGACTTGGAGGATTCCAAGTTGCTGGACGTAGTCAGGGCCCTGAAAAATAAGATTTTACTTACCGATAAATCTATTTCTCGTAGTCCGTAGTGGATGCTGGGACTCCGTCAGGACCATGGGGATTAGCGGCTCCGCAGGAGACAGGGCACAAAAATAAAAGCTTTAGGACTAGGTGGTGTGCACTGGCTCCTCCCCCTATGACCCTCCTCCAAGCCTCAGTTAGGATACTGTGCCCGGACGAGCGTACACAATAAGGAAGGATTTTGAATCCCGGGTAAGACTCATACCAGCCACACCAATCACACCGTACAACCTGTGATCTGAACCCAGTTAACAGTATGACAAACGTAGGAGCCTCTGAACAGACGGCTCACAACAATAACAACCCGATTTTTTTGTAACAATAACTATGTACAAGTATTGCAGACAATCCGCACTTGGGATGGGCGCCCAGCATCCACTACGGACTACGAGAAATAGATTTATCGGTAAGTAAAATCTTATTTTCTCTGACGTCCTAGTGGATGCTGGGACTCCGTCAGGACCATGGGGATTATACCAAAGCTCCCAAACGGGCGGGAGAGTGCGGATGACTCTGCAGCACCGAATGAGAGAACTCCAGGTCCTCTTTAGCCAGGGTATCACATTTGTAGAATTTTACAAACGTGTTCTCCCCCGACCACGTAGCTGCTCGGCATAGTTGTAATGCCGAGACCCCTCGGGCAGCCGCCCAAGATGAGCCCACCTTCCTTGTGGAATGGGCCTTGATAGATTTAGGCTGTGGCAGGCCTGCCACAGAATGTGCAAGTTGAATTGTGCTACAAATCCAACGAGCAATCGTCTGCTTAGAAGCAGGAGCACCCAGCTTGTTGGGTGCATACAGTATAAACAGCGAGTCAGATTTTCTGACACCAGCCGTCCTTGAAATATATATTTTCAATGCCCTGACAACGTCCAGCAACTTGGAATCCTCCAAATCGCTAGTAGCCGCAGGCACCACAATAGGCTGGTTCAGGTGAAACGCTGAAACCACCTTAGGCAGAAACTGAGGACGCGTCCGCAGTTCTGCCCTGTCCGAATGGAAAATCAGATATGGGCTTTTATACGATAAAGCCGCCAATTCTGACACTCTCCTGGCTGAAGCCAGGGTCAGTAGCATGGTTACTTTCCATGTAAGATATTTCAAATCCACCGATTTGAGTGGCTCAAACCAATGGGATTTGAGAAAATCCAAAACTACATTAAGATCCCACGGAGCCACTGGGGGCACAACCGGGGGCTGTATATGTAGTACTCCTTTTACAAAAGTCTGGACTTCAGGAACTGAAGCCAATTCTTTCTGGAAGAAAATCGACAGGGCCGAAATTTGAACCTTAATGGACCCTAATTTGAGGCCCATAGACAATCCTGTTTGCAGGAAATGTAGGAATCGACCCAGTTGAAATTCCTCCGTCGGGGCCTTCCTGGCCTCACACCACGCAACATATTTTCTCCAAATGCGGTGATAATGTTGTGCAGTCACCTCCTTCCTGGCTTTTACCAGGGTAGGGATGACCTCTTCCGGAATGCCTTTTTCCCTTAGAATTCGGCGTTCAACCGCCATGCCGTCAAACGCAGCCGCGGTAAGTCTTGGAATAGACACGGTCCCTGCTGAAGCAGGTCCCGTCTTAGAGGTAGAGGCCACGGATCTTCCGTGAGCATCTCCTGAAGTTCCGGGTACCAAGTTCTTCTTGGCCAATCCGGAGCCACGAGTATCGTTCTTACTCCCCTTTGCCGTATAATTCTCAGTACTTTTGGTATGAGAGGCAGAGGAGGAAACACATACACTGACTGGAACACCCACGGTGTTACCAGAGCGTCCACAGCTATTGCCTGAGGGTCTCTTGACCTGGCGCAATACCTGTCCAGTTTTTTGTTGAGGCGGGACGCCATCATATCCACCTTTGGTTTTTCCCAACGGTTCACAATCATGAGGAAGACTTCTGGATGAAGTCCCCACTCTCCCGGGTGTAGATCGTGTCTGCTGAGGAAGTCCGCTTCCCAGTTGTCCACTCCCGGAATGAACACTGCTGACAGTGCTATCACATGATCTTCCGCCCAGCAAAGAATCCTTGCAGCTTCTGCCATTGCCCTCCTGCTTTTTGTGCCGCCCTGTCTGTTTACGTGGGCGACTGCCGTGATGTTGTCCGACTGGATCAACACCGGCTGACCCTGAAGCAGGGGTTTTGCCAGGCTTAGAGCATTGTAAATCGCTCTTAGCTCCAGTATATTTATGTGAAGAGACATCTCCAGGCTTGACCACACTCCCTGGAAGTTTCTTCCCTGTGTGACCGCTCCCCAGCCTCTCAGGCTGGCATCCGTGGTCACCAGGACCCAGTCCTGTATGCCGAATCTGCGGCCCTCTAACAGATGAGCACTCTGCAACCACCACAGAAGAGACACCCTTGTCCGTGGAGACAAAGTTATCCGCTGATGCATCTGCAGATGCGATCCGGACCATTTGTCCAGCAGATCCCACTGAAAAGTTCATGCGTGGAATCTGCCGAATGGAATCGCTTCGTAAGAAGCCACCATTTTTCCCAGGACTCTTGTGCATTGATGCACAGACACTTTTCCTGGTTTTAGGAGGTTCCTGACAAGTTCGGATAACTCCCTGGCTTTCTCCTCCGGAAGAAACACCTTTTTCTGAACCGTGTCCAGAATCATTCCCAGGAACAGCAGACGTGTCGTCGGGGTCAATTGAGATTTTGGAAAATTCAGAATCCACCCGTGCTGTTGCAGCACTACTTGGGTTAGTGCTACTACGTCCTCCAGCTGTTCTCTGGACCTTGCCCTTATCAGGAGATTGTCCAAGTAAGGGATAATTAATACGCCTTTTCTTCGCAGAAGAAACATCATTTCGGCCATTACCTTGGTAAAGACCCGAGGTGCCGTGGACAATCCAAACGGCAGCGTCTGAAACTGATAATGACAGTTTTGCACCACAAACCTGAGGTACCCTTGATGTGAAGGGCAAATTGGGACATGCAGGTAAGCATCCTTGATGTCCAGAGACACCATAAAGTCCCCTTCTTCCAGATTCGCTATCACTGCTCTGAGTGACTCCATCTTGAACTTGAATTTTTGTATGTACAGGTTCAAAGATTTCAGATTTAGAATAGGTCTTACCGAGCCGTCCGGCTTCGGTACCACAAATAGTGTGGAATAATACCCCTTTCCCTGTTGTAGGAGGGGTACCTTGACTATCACCTGCTGAGAATACAGCTTGTGAAAGGCTTCCAATACTGTCGCCCTGTCTGAGGGAGACGTTGGCAGAGCAGACTTTAGGAACCGGCGAGGGGGAGACTTCTCGAATTCCAACCTGTAACCCTGAGATACTACCTGCAGGATCCAGGGGTCCACCTGTGAGTGAGCCCACTGTGTGCTGAAATTCTTGAGTCGACCCCCCACCGCCCCTGAGTCCGCTTGTAAAGCCCCAACGTCATGCTGAGGGCTTTGCAGAAGCCGGGGAGGGCTTCTGCTCCTGGGAGGGAGCTGCTTGGTGCACTCTCTTACCCTTTCCTTTGCCTCGGGGCAGATATGACTGTCCTTTTGCCCGCTTGTTCTTATAGGAACGAAAGGACTGCGGCTGAAAAGACGGTGTCTTTTTCTGTTGGGAGGGGACCTGAGGTAAAAAGGTGGATTTCCCGGCTGTTGCCGTGGCCACCAAATCCGATAGACCGACCCCAAATAATTCCTCCCCTTTATACGGCAATACTTCCATATGCCGTTTGGAATCCGCATCACCTGACCACTGTCGCGTCCATAAACTTCTTCTGGCAGATATGGACATCGCACTTACTCTCGATGCCAGAGTGCAAATATCCCTCTGAGCATCTCGCATATAAAGAAAAGCATCCTTTAATTGCTCTATAGTCAATAAAATACTGTCCCTATCCAGGGTATCAATATTTTCAGTCAGGGAATCCGACCAAACCACCCCAGCACTGCACATCCATGCTGAGGCGATGGCTGGTCGCAGTATAACACCAGTATGAGTGTATATACTTTTCAGGGTGGTTTCCAGCCTCCTATCAGCTGGATCCTTGAGGGCGGCCGTTTCAGGAGACGGTAACGCCACTTGTTTTGATAAGCGTGTGAGTGCCTTATCCACCCTAGGGGGTGTTTCCCAGCGCGCCCTAACCTCTGGCGGGAAAGGATATAATGCCAATAACTTCTTTGAAATTAGCAGTTTTCTATCGGGGTTAACCCACGCTTCATCACACACTTCATTCAATTCCTCTGATTCAGGAAAAACTACAGGTAGTTTTTTCAGACCCCACATAATACCCCTTTTTGTGGTACTTGCAGTATCAGAGATATGCAAAGCCTCCTTCATTGCCGTGATCATATAACGTGTGGCCCTACTGGAAAATACGTTTGTTTCTTCACCGTCGACACTAGATTCGGTGTCCGTGTCTGGGTCTGTGTCGACCGACTGAGGTAAAGGGCGTTTTACAGCCCCTGACGGTGTCTGAGACGCCTGGACAGGTACTAACTGGTTTGCCGGCCGTCTCATGTCGTCAACTGATTTTTGTAACGTGCTGACATTATCACGTAATTCCATAAACAAAGCCATCCATTCCGGTGTCGACTCCCTAGGGGGTGACATCACCATTACCGGCAATTGCTCCGCCTCCACACCAACATCGTCCTCATACATGTCGACACACACGTACCGACACACAGCAGACACACAGGGAATGCTCTTATCGAAGACAGGACCCCACTAGCCCTTTGGGGAGACAGAGGGAGAGTTTGCCAGCACACGCCCAAGCGCTATAAATATATAGGAACAACCCTACAGAAGTGTTGTTTCCTTTATAGCAGCTTAATATATCAATATCGCCAAAAAAGTGCCCCCCCTCTCTGTTTTTTTACCCTGTTTCTGTAGTGCAGTGCAGGGGAGAGTCCTGGGAGCCTTCCTCGCAGCGGAGCTGTGCAGGAAAATGGCGCTGTGTGCTGAGGAGATAGGCCCCGCCCCCTATTTCGGCGGGCTCTTCTCCCGGTGTTTGTGAGACCTGGCAGGGGTTAAATACATCCATATAGCCCCAGGGGCTATATGTGATGTATTTTTAGCCAGAACAAGGTATTATCATTGCTGCCCAGGGCGCCCCCCCCCAGCGCCCTGCACCCTCAGTGACCGCTGGTGTGAAGTGTGCTGACAACAATGGCGCACAGCTGCAGTGCTGTGCGCTACCTCATGAAGACTGAAAAGTCTTCTGCCGCCGGTTTCTGGACCTCTTCACTTTTCGGCATCTGCAAGGGGGTCGGCGGCGCGGCTCCGGGACCGGACTCCATGGCTGGGCCTGTGTTCGATCCCTCTGGAGCTAATGGTGTCCAGTAGCCTAAGAAGCCAATCCATCCTGCACGCAGGTGAGTTCACTTCTTCTCCCCTAAGTCCCTCGTTGCAGTGAGCCTGTTGCCAGCAGGACTCACTGAAAATAAAAAACCTAATAACTTTTTCTAAGCAGCGCTTTAGGAGAGCCACCTAGATTGCACCCTGCTCGGACGGGCACAAAAACCTAACTGAGGCTTGGAGGAGGGTCATAGGGGGAGGAGCCAGTGCACACCACCTAGTCCTAAAGCTTTTATTTTTGTGCCCTGTCTCCTGCGGAGCCGCTAATCCCCATGGTCCTGACGGAGTCCCAGCATCCACTAGGACGTCAGAGAAAATAAGATTTTACTTACCGATAAATCTATTTCTCGTAGTCCGTAGTGGATGCTGGGGACTCCGTCAGGACCATGGGGATTAGCGGCTCCGCAGGAGACAGGGCACAAAACTAAAGCTTTAGGATCAGGTGGTGTGTACTGGCTCCTCCCCCCATGACCCTCCTCCAAGCCTCAGTTAGGATACTGTGCCCGGACGAGCGTACACAATAAGGAAGGATATTGAATCCCGGGTAAGACTCATACCAGCCACACCAATCACACCGTATAACTTGTGATCTGAACCCAGTTAACAGTATGACAAACGTAGGAGCCTCTGAACAGACGGCTCACAACAATAACAACCCGATTTTTTTGTAACAATAACTATGTACAAGTATTGCAGACAATCCGCACTTGGGATGGGCGCCCAGCATCCACTACGAGAAATAGATTTATCGGTAAGTAAAATCTTATTTTCTCTGACGTCCTAAGTGGATGCTGGGGACTCCGTCAGGACCATGGGGATTATACCAAAGCTCCCAAACGGGCGGGAGAGTGCGGATGACTCTGCAGCACCGAGTGAGAGAACTCCAGGTCCTCCTCAGCCAGGGTGTGCCCCTGACCAAGTAGCAGCTCGGCAAAGTTGTAAAGCCGAGACCCCTCGGGCAGTCGCCCAAGATGAGCCCACCTTCCTTGTGGAATGGGCATTTATATATTTTGGCTGTGGCAGTCCTGCCACAGAATGTGCAAGCTGAATTGTACTACACATTCAACTAGCAATCGTCTGCTTAGAAGCAAGAGCACCCAGTTTTTTGGGTGCATACAGGATAACAGCAAGTCAGTTTTCCTGACTCCAGCCGTCCTGGAAATCTATATTTTCAGGGCCCTGACAAAATCTAGCAACTTGGAGTCCTCCAAGTCTCTAGTAGCCGCAGGTACCACAATAAGCTGGTTCAGATGAAACGCTGACACCACCTTAGGGAGAAACTGGGGACGAGTCCGCAGCTCTGCCCTGTCCGAATGGACAATCAGATATGGGCTTTTGTGAGACAAAGCCGCCAATTCTGACACTCGCCTGGCCGAGGCCAGGGCCAACATCATGGTCACTTTCCATGTGAGATATTTCAAATCCACAGATTTGAGCGGTTTAAACCAACGTGATTTGAGGAATCCCAGGACTACGTTGAGATCCCACAGTGCCACTGGAGGCACAAAAGGGGGTTGTATATGCAGTACTCCCTTGTCAAATTTCTGGACTTCAGGAACTGAAGCCAATTTTTTTTTTTGGAAGAAAATCGACAGGGCCGAAATTTGAACCTTAATGGACCCCAATTTGAGGCCCATATACACTCCTGTTTGCAGGAAATGCAGGAATCGACCGAGTTGAAATTTCTTCGTGGGGCCTTCCTGGCCTCACACCACGCAACATATTTTCGCCACATGTGGTGATAATGTTGTGCGGTCACCTCCTTCCTGGCTTTGACCAGGGTAGGAATGACCTCTTCCGGAATGCCTTTTTTCCCTTAGGATCCGGCGTTCAACCGCCATGCCGTCAAACGCACCCGCGGTAAGTCTTGGAACAGACATGGTACTTGCTGAAGCAAGTCCCTTCTTATCGGCAGAGGCCCTGAGTCCTCTGTGAGCATCTCATGAAGTTCCGGGTACCAAGTCCTTCTTGGCCCATCCGGAGCCACGAGTATAGTTCTTACTCCTCTACGTCTTATAATTCTCAGTACCTTTGGTATGAGAAGCAGAGGAGGGAACACATACACCGACTGGTACACCCATGGTGTTACCAGAACGTCCACAGCTATTTCCTGAGGGTCTCTTGACCTGGCGCAATACCTGTCCAGTTTTTTGTTCAGGCGGGACGCCATCATGTCCACCTTTGGTCTTTCCCAACGGTGCACAATCATGTGGAAACAACTTCTCGATGAAGTCCCCACTCTCCCGGGTGGAGGTCGTGCTGAGGAAGTCTGCTTCCCAGTTGTCCACTCCCGGAATGAAAACTGCTGACAGTGCTATCACATGATTTTCCGCCCAGCGAAGAATCCTTGCAGTTTCTGCCATTGTCCTCCTGCTTCTTGTGCCGCCCTGTCTGTTTACGTGGGCGACTGCCGTGATGTTGTCCCACTGGATCAATACCGGCTGACCTTGAAGCAGAGGTCTTGCTAAGCTTAGAGCATTGTAAATTGCTCTTAGCTCCAGTATATTTATGCGGAGAGAAGTCCCCAGACTTGATCACACTCCCTGGAAATGTTTTCCCTGTGTGACTGCTCCCCAGCCTTTCAAGCTGGAATCCGTGGTCACCAGGACCCAGTCCTGAATGCATAACTGTGGCACTTTAGTAGATGAGCACTCTGCAGCCACCACAGAAGAGACACCCTTGTCCTTGGAGACAGGGTTATCCGCTGATGCATCTGAAGATGCGATCCGGACCATTTGTCCAGCAGATCCCACTGAAAAATTCTTGCGTGAAATCTGCCGAATGGAATCGCTTCGTAAGAAGCCACCATTTTTCCCAGGACCCTTGTGCAATGATGCACTGACACTTTTCCTGGTTTTTGGAGGTTCCTGACTAGCTCGGATAACTCCCTGGCTTTCTCCTCCGGGAGAAACACCTTTTTCTGGACTGTGTCCAGAATCATCCCTAGGGACAGCAGACGTGTCGTCGGAGACAGCTGCGATTTTGGAATATTTAGAATCCACCCGTGCTGTCGTAGAACTACTTGAGATAGTGCTACTCCGACCTCCAACTGTTCTCTGGACCTTGCCCTTATCAGGAGATCGTCCAAGTAAGGGATAATTAAGACGCCTTTTCTTTGAAGAAGAATCATCATTTCGGCCATTACCTTGGTAAAGACCCGGGGTGCCGTGGACAATCCAAACGGCAGCGTCTGAAACTGATAGTGACAGTTTTGTACCACGAACCTGAGGTACCCTTTGTGAGAAGGGCAAATTTGGACATGGAGGTAAGCATCCTTGATGTCCAGGGACACCATATAGTCCCCTTCTTCCTGGTTCGCTATCACTGCTCTGAGTGACTCCATTTAGAATAGGTCTCACCGAGCCGTCTGGCTTCAGTACCACAATATAGTGTGGAATAATACCCCTTTACTTGTTGTAGGAGGAGTACTTTGATTATCACCTGCTGGGAATACAGCTTGTGAATTGTTTCCAATACTGCCTCCCTGTCGGAGGTAGACGTTGGTAAAGCAAACTTCAGGAACCTGCGAGGGGGAGACGTCTCGAATCTCCAATCTGTACCCCTGGGATACTACTTGTAGGATCCAGGGGTCCACTTGCGAGTGAGCCCACTGCGTGCTGAAACTCTTGAGACGACCCCCCACCGCACCTGTTTGTACGGCCCCAGCGTCATGCTGAGGACTTGGCAGAAGCGGTGGAAGGCTTCTGTTCCTGGGAATGGGCTGCCTGCTGCAGTCTTCTTCCCTTACCTCTATCCCTGAGCAGATATTATGGGGACGAAAGGACTGAGGCTGAAAAGACTATGTCTTTTTCTGCTGAGATGTGACTTGGGGTAAAAAAGGTGGATTTTCTAGCTGTTGCCGTGGCCACCAGGTCCGATGGACCGACCCCAAATAACTCCTCCCCTTTATACGGCAATACTTCCATGTGCCGTTTGGAATCTGCATCACCTGACCACTGTCGTGTCCAGAAACATCGTCTGGCAGATATGGACATCGCACTTACTCTTGATGCCAGAGTTTCGCATATATAGAAATGCATCTTTTAAATGCTCTATAGTCAATAAAATACTGTCCCTGTCAAGGGTATCAATATTTCCAGTCAGGGAATCCGACCAAGCCACCCCAGCGCTGCCCATCCAGGCTGAGGCGATCGCTGGTCGCAGTATAACACCAGTATGTGTGTATATACTTTTTAGGATATTTTCCAACCTCCTATCAGTTGGCTCCTTGAGGGCGTCCGTATCTGGAGACGGTAACGCCACTTGTTTTTATAAGCGTGTGAGCGCCTTATCCACCCTAAGGTGTGTTTCCCAACGCGCCATAACTTCTGGCGGGAAAAGGTATACCGCCAATAATTTTCTATCGGGGGAAACCCACGCATCATCACACACTTCATTTAATTTATCTGATTCAGGAAAAACCACATGTAGTTTTTTCACACTCCACATAATACCCTTTTTTGTGGTACTTGTAGTATCAGAAATATGTAACATCTCCTTCATTGCCCTTAACAAGTAACGTGTGGCCCTAAAGGAAAATACGTTTGTTTCTTCACCGTCGACACTGGAGTCAGTGTCCGCTGAGGTAAAAGGACGTTTTAACGCCCCTGACGGTGTTTTAGACGCCTGGACAGGTACTAATTGGTTTGCCGGCCGTCTCATGTCGTCAACCGACCTTGCAGCGTGTTGACATTATCACGTAATTCCTTAAATAAGCCATCCATTCCGGTGTGACATCACCATTACCGGCAATTGCTCCGCCTCCTCACCAACATCGTCCTCATACATGTCGACACACAAGTACCGACACACAGCACACACACAGGGAATGCTCTGATAGAGGACAGGACCCCACTAGCCCTTTGGGGAGACAGAGGGAGAGTTTGCCAGCACACACCAAAAACGCTATATTATACAGGGACAACCCTTATATAAGTGTTTTTCCCTTATAGCATTTTAATATATATATACATATCGCCAAATAAGTGCCCCCCCTCTCTGTTTTAACCCTGTTTCTGTAGTGCAGTGCAGGGGAGAGCCTGGGAGCCTTCCCACCAGCCTTTCTGTGAGGGAAAATGGCGCTGTGTGCTGAGGAGAATAGGCCCCGCCCCCTTTTCGGCGGGCTTCTTCTCCCGTTTTTCTGAGACCTGGCAGGGGTTAAATACATCCATATAGCCTCCAGGGGCTATATGTGATGTATTTTTAGCCAGAATAAGGTATTATACATTGCTGCCCAGGGCGCCCCCAGCAACGCCCTGCACCCTCCGTGACCGTTGGTGTGAAGTGTGTGACAACAATGGCGCACAGCTGCAGTGCTGTGCGCTACCTTCATGAAGACTGAAAAGCCTTCTGCCGCCGGTTTCTGGACCTTCAATCTTCAGCATCTGCAAGGGGGGTCGGCGGCGCGGCTCCGGGACGAACCCCAGGGTGAGACCTGTGTTCCGACTCCCTCTGGAGCTAATGGTGTCCAGTAGCCTAAGAAGCCAATCCATCCTGCACGCAGGTGAGTTGAACTTCTCTCCCCTAAGTCCCTCGATGCAGTGAGCCTGTTGCCAGCAGGACTCACTGAAAATAAGAAACCTAAAAACTTTTTCTAAGCAGCTCCTTAAGAGAGCCACCTAGATTGCACCCTGCTCGGACGGGCACAAAAACCTAACTGAGGCTTGGAGGAGGGTCATGGGGGGAGGAGCCAGTACACACCACCTGATCCTAAAGCTTTAGTTTTGTGCCCTGTCTCCTGCGGAGCCGCTAATCCCCATGGTCCTGACGGAGTCCCCAGCATCCACTTAGGACGTCAGAGAAATATATGTTTCCAGGACGGCTGGAGTCAGAAAATCTGACTCGCTGTTTATCCTGTATGCACCCAACAAGCTGGGTGCTCCTGCTTCTAAGCAGACGATTGCTCGTTGGATTTGTAGTACAATTCAGCTTGCACATTCTGTGGCAGGCCTGCCACAGCCAAAATCTGTAAAAGCCCATTCCACACGGAAAGTGGGCTCATCTTGGGCGGCTGCCCGAGGGGTCTCGGCTTTACAACTTTGCCGAGCAGCTACTTGGTCAGGGGCAAACACGTTTGCTAAATTCTACAAATTTGATACCCTGGCTGAGGAGGACCTGGAGTTCTCTCATTCGGTGCTGCAGAGTCATCCGCACTCTCCCGCCCGTTTGGGAGCTTTGGTATAATCCCCATGGTCCTTTCGGAGTCCCCAGCATCCACTAGGATGTTAGAGAAAATAAGAATTTACTTACCGATAATTCTATTTCTCATAGTCCGTAGTGGATGCTGGGCGCCCATCCCAAGTGCGGATTGTCTGCATTACTTGTACATAGTTATTGTTACAAAAATCGGGTTATTGTTGTTGTGAGCCATCTTTTCAGAGGCTCCTTCTGTTATCATGCTGTTAACTGGGTTCAGATCACAAGTTGTACGGTGTGATTGGTGTGGCTGGTATGAGTCTTACCCGGGATTCAAAATCCTTCCTTATTGTGTACGCTCGTCCGGGCACAGTATCCTAACTGAGGCTTGGAGGAGGGTCATAGGGGGAGGAGCCAGTGCACACCAGGTAGTCCTAAAGCTTTTTACTTTTGTGCCCAGTCTCCTGCGGAGCCGCTATTCCCCATGGTCCTTTCGGAGTCCCCAGTATCCACTACGGACTATGAGAAATAGAATTATCGGTAAGTAAATTCTTATTTTCTGTATTTTTCAGCCTTATGAGTAAAGTCTTATATGTAATGATGTTTTTCAATAACGATTGTTACAAAGCATCACTTCCCTGATTATAATAGCTGCAATTTCTCTCAGATTTATGCTCCATCTTTCTTCAAGGGAGATTAGTTCGGGATCAGTATGCGATCCCGGCAGTCACAGTACAAACACCGATGGACAAGATCCCGACAGGGGTGAGGTAAGTATTCAAATCCCCACCACTACCTAACCCCCTCCCCTTAGTGGCTAACCCTAACCTCCCCCATTATTGCCTAAATCTAACCCCCATTCCCGTAACTTAACCACCACCATCCCCACCTAGTGCCTAAACCTAACCCCCCCCTTCCCCGACTCTGGTGGTACCTAATCTGCAGCCAAACGCTACCCTCCCCCCACTAACCTAACCGACCACCCCTCTTTTTGCCCCAAGCAGAGAACCCCTAACCCTCCTGGCTATACTTACCTTCGGGATTTCAGCGTCTAGATCCTGACATGTTCTGGAATCCAGCGCCGGTGTTCCAACGGCTGTCAGGATTCCGGCGTCGGTATTTTAATTGCTAGGATCCCAACAGAAGGTATCTTGAACATATACCATTAGTTCTACTGTACACATTCTAATTGACAAATATTTTTTAGTTGCAGGTAAATGTACACTTATTATATCCGTTCTTGGATTGTGCATGAACAGGTTGCTATATAGAAATCCTCATCATCAGCACAAAAATCAGTTTATAGGAATAGTATTAATTTGCTTGATATTAATGTTCTGAGAATGTCCCTGCTATGTAAATTAATTCTTACTGTTCCAGCAATATATATATATATATATATATATATATATCTGAGGAACTCAATGATTTTAGTAGGACAATTATAATAAGATTTTACTCACCGGTAAATCTATTTCTCGTAGTCCGTGGTGGATGCTGGGGACTCCGTAAGGACCGTGGGGAATAGACGGGCTCCGCAGGAGACTGGGCACTCTAAGAAAGATTTAGTACTACTGGTGTGCACTGGCTCCTCCCTCTATGCCCCTCCTCCAGACCTCAGTTAAGGAAACTGTGCCCGGAAGAGCTGACATTACAAGGAAAGGATTTTGGAATCCAGGGTAAGACTCATACCAGCCACACCAATCACACCGTATAACTTGTGATAAACTTACCCAGTCAACAGTATGAACAACAACAGAGCATCAAACAATGGATGCCACCATAACATAACCCTTTATTAAGCAATAACTATATACACGTATTGCAGAAAGTCCGCACTTGGGACGGGCGCCCAGCATCCACTATGGACTACGAGAAATAGATTTACCGGTGAGTAAAATCTTATTTTCTCTAACGTCCTAGTGGATGCTGGGGACTCCGTAAGGACCATGGGGATTATACCAAAGCTCCCAAACGGGCGGGAGAGTGCAGATGACTCTGCAGCACCGAATGAGCAAACACAAGGTCCTCCTCAGCCAGGGTATCAAACTTGTAGAACTTAGCAAATGTGTTTGAACCCGACCAAGTAGCTGCTCGGCAAAGCTGTAATGCCGAGACCCCTCGGGCAGCCGCCTAAGAAGAGCCCACTTTCCTTGTGGAATGGGCTTTCACTGATTTTGGATGCGGCAATCCAGCCGCAGAATGAGCCTGCTGAATCGTGTTACAGATCCAGCGAGCAATGGTTTGCTTTGAAGCAGGAGCACCCAGCTTGTTGGATGCATACAGGATAAACAGCGAGTCAGTCTTCCTGACTCCAGCCGTCCTGGCTACATAGATCTTCAAAGCCCTGACTACATCAAGCAACTTGGAATCCTCCAAGTCACGAGTAGCCGCAGGCACCACAATAGGTTGGTTCAAATGAAAAGATGACACCACCTTCGGCAGAAATTGCGGACGAGTCCGTAATTCTGCCCTGTCCATATGGAAAACCAGATAGGGGCTTTTACATGACAAAGCCGCCAATTCTGACACACGCCTAGCCGAAGCTAAGGCGAATAGCATGACCACCTTCCACGTGAGATACTTTAGCTCCACGGTCTTAAGTGGCTCAAACCAGTGGGATTTCAGGAAACCCAACACCACGTTGAGATCCCGAGGTGCCACTGGTGGCACAAAAGGGGGCTGAATATGCAGCACTCCCTTAACAAACGTCTGAACTTCAGGAAGAGAAGCCAGTTCCTTTTGAAAGAAAATGGATAGGGCCGAAATCTGGACCTTTATGGACCCCAACTTCAAGCCCATAGTCACTCCAGACTGTAGGAAGTGCAGGAACCGGCCCAGCTGGAATTCCTCTGTAGGGGCCTTCCTGGCCTCACACCAGGCCATATATTTTCGCCATATACGGTGATAGTGTTTTGCGGTCACGTCCTTCCTAGCCTTTATCAGCGTAGGAATAACTTCATCCGGAATGCCTTTTTCCGCTAGGATCCTGCGTTCAACCGCCATGCCGTCAAACGCAGCCGCGGTAAGTCTTGGAACAGACAGGGCCCCTGTTGCAACAGGTCCTGTCTGATAGGCAGAGGCCATGGGTCCTCTGTGAGCATTTCTTGCAGTTCCGGGTACCAAGTCCTTCTTGGCCAATCCGGAACAATGAGTATTGTTCTCACTCCTCTTTTTCTTACGATTCTCAGCACCTTGGGTATGAGAGAAAGAGTAGGAAACACATAGACCGACTGGAACACCCACGGTATTACTAGTGCGTCCACAGCTATCGCCTGAGGGTCTCTTGACCTGGCGCAATACCTTTGTAGCTTTTTGTTGAGACGGGATGCCATCATGTCCACCTGTGGCAGTTCCCATCGATTTGTAATCCGAGTGAAGACTTTGTGATGAAGTCCCCACTCTCCCGGGTGGAGGTCGTGCCTGCTGACGAAGTCTGCTTCCCAGTTGTCCACTCCCGGAATGAACACTGCTGACAGTGCTTGCACGTGATTCTCCGCCCAACGAAGAATTCTGGTGGCTTCCGCCATCGCCACTCTGCTTCTTGTGCCGCCCTGGCGGTTTACATGAGCCACTGCGGTGATGTTGTCTGACTGAATCAGCACCGGTTGGTTTCGAAGCAGAGGCTCCGCTTGACTCAGGGCGTTGTATATGGCCCTTAGTTCCAGGATATTTATGTGCAGACAAGCCTCCTGACTTGACCACAACCCTTGGAAGTTTCTTCCCTGAGTGACTGCCCCCCATCCTCGGAGGCTCGCATCCGTGGTCACCAGGACCCAGTCCTGTATGCCGAACCTGCGGCCCTTGAGAAGGTGAGCACTCTGCAGCCACCACAGAAGAGACAACCTGGCCCTGGGGGATAGGGTGATCATCCGATGCATCTGAAGATGTGATCCGGACCACTTGTACAACAGGTCCCACTGAAAGTTCCTCGCATGGAACCTGCCGAAGGGAATGGCTTCGTAAGACGCCACCATCTTTCCCAGGACTCGCGTGCATTGATGCACCGACACCTGTTTTGGTTTTAAGAGGCCTCTGACCAGAGTCACGAGCTCCCGAGCCTTCTCCGCCGGGAGAAAAACCTTCTTCTGGTCTGTGTCCAGAATCATGCCCAGGAAGGGCAGACGCGTCGTAGGAATCAGCTGCGACCTTGGAATATTCAGAATCCAGCCGTGCTGTTGCAACACTTCCCGAGAGTGTGCTACGCTGATCAGCAACTGCTCTCTGGACCTCGCCTTTATGAGATCGTCCCAGTATGGGATAATTGTGACTCCTTGCTTTCGCAGAAGCCCATCATTTCTGCCATTACCTTGGTAAATATTCTCGGTGCCGTGAACAGATCAAACGGCAACGTCTGGAATGGGTAATGACAATCCTGTACCACAAATCTGAGGTACGCCTGATGAGGTGGATAAATGGGGACATGAAGGCATGCATCCTTTATGTCCAGAGACACCATAAAATCCCCCCCTTCCAGGCTTGCGATGACCGCTCTGAGCGATTCCATCTTGAACTTGAATCTTTTCAGGTATATGTTCAGGGATTTTAAATTCAATATGGGTCTGACGGAACCGTCCGGTTTCGGTACTACAAACATGGTCGAATAGTAACCCTTTCCTCGTTGAAGGAGGGGAATCTTGACCACCACCTGCTGAAGATACAATTTGTGAATTGCAGTTAACAGTTTCCCTCTCGTGGGGGGGAAACCGGCAGGGCCGTCGGTGAGGTGGCATCTTCTCAAAGTCCAGCTTGCATCCCTGAGACACAATATCTATTGCCCAGGGATCTAACAGGGAGTGAACCCACTTGTGGCTGAACCTTCACAGGCGTGCCCCCCACCGGGCCTAGCTCCGCCTTGTGGAGCCCCAGCGACATGCGGTGGATTATTGTAGAGGCCGGGGAGGACTTCTGTTCCTGGGACCTAGCTGTGTTGTGCAGCTTCTTTCCTCTGCCCCCGCCTCTGGCAAGAAAGGACGCACCTCGGACTTTGTTTCTTTGTTCTAAAGGCTGCATTTGATAATGTCGTGCTTTCCTAGGCTGTGCAGGAATATAAGGCAAAACAACAGAATTACCAGCTATAGCTGTGGAGACCAGGTCCGAGAACCCTACTCCACACAATCCTCAGCCTTCCATATGCCTCTTAAGTCGGCATCATCTGTTCATTGCATATTCTACAGGACACGTCAAGCAGAAATCGACATAGCTTTGACTCTAGGACCCAGTATACTCCTGTCTCTTTGGGCATGTTTCATATATACATATCTCTTAAGACAGCATCTTTAATATATATATATATATATATATATATATATATATATATATATATATATATATCTCTATATATACATATGTATATCTATATACATACTAGGGTCTCAATCTCTGCTGATAAGGTACCTGTCCATGCTGCCACAGCGCTATAAACCCATGCCGACACAATCGCCAGTCTGAGTAGTGTACCAGAATGTGCACGCTATCTGCAGGATCCCTGAGAATAGCTGTTACGACAGGTTACCTTTTGGGCAAACGTGACACCCTAGGGGAAGATTCCCATCGTATCCTGGCCCTAGTGGGGAAAGGATACTGCCTGAGAATTATTTGTGGGAAACTGCAGCCTCTTGTCTGGAGATTCCCGCTCTTTTTCCTCATGAGAGGAGGGAAATTTACCTCAGCTTTCTTCCCCTTAAACATGTGTACCCTTGTGTCAGGGACAGATGAGTCATCAGTGATATGCAAATCATCTTTTATTACAATAATCATATATTGAATACTTTTCTGCCATTTTGGCTGTAACTTTGCATTATCGTAGTCGACACTGGAGTCAATCCCCGTGTCGACCTCAGTGTTTATTATTTTGGATAGTGAGCATTGAGAGACACTGAAGGTCTCTGCGACAGAGTGACAGACATGGGTAGATTTCCTGTCTGTTCTCTAATCTTTTGTGCAATAAATTCACCTTAGCACTTAATTACACATATCCAAACAGGTGTCGCGACGCGTTGTCGACGGAGACACCCTCACACACACATATTTGCTCCATCTCCTCCTTAGGGGAGCCTTTTACCTCAGACATGTCGACACACACGTACCGACTCCCAACACACACAGGGGATGCTCTATTTGAAGACAGTTCCCCCACAAGGCCCTTTGGAGAGACAGAGAGAGTATGCCAGCACACACCCCAGCGCTATATGACCCAGGAATCACACAGTAACTTAGTGTTAACCCAGTAGCTGCTGTATATATTGCTTTTACGCCAATTTATGTGCCCCCCTGTCTTTTCACCCTCTTCTTCTGCAGGGGAGAGCCTGGGGAGCTTCCTCTCAGCGGAGCTGTGGAGAGAAAATGGCGCTGGTGAGTGCTGAGGAAGAAGCCCCGCCCCCTCAGCGGCGGGCTTCTGTCCCGCGATTTTGTGTAAAAATAATGGCGGGGGCTCATGCATATTACAGTGCCCAGCTGTATATATGCTGCTTTTTTGCCAGGAGGTAATCAATTGCTGCCCAGGGCGCCCCCCCTGCGCCCTACAGTGACCGGAGTGTGTGGGTTAGTGTGGGCGCAATGGCGCACAGCTGCAGTGCGCTACCTCATATGAAGACAGGAGTCTTCTGCCGCCGATTTTGACGTCTTCTTGCTTCAACCCGCCGGCTTCTGTCTTCTGGCTCTGCGAGGTGGACGGCGGCGCGGCTCCGGGAACGGACGACCAAGGTTAGGTTCCTGTGTTTGATCCCTCTGGAGCTAATGGTGTCCAGTAGCCTAAGAAGCACAACCTAGCCGCAGTTAGTAGGTTTGCTTCTCTCCCCTCAGTCCCACGTAGCAGAGAGTCTGTTGCCAGCAGAAGCTCTCTGAAAATAAAAAACCTCCGGGTGGAGGTCGTGCCTGCTGAGGAAGTCTGCTTCCCAGTTGTCCACTCCCGGAATGAACACCGCTGACAGTGCTAACACGTGATTTTCCGCCCATCGGAGAATCCTTGTGGCTTCTGCCATTGCCGTCCTGCTTCTCGTGCCGCCCTGTCGGTTTACATGGGCGACCGCCGTGATGTTGTCTGACTGGATCAGTACCGGCTGGTTTTGAAGCAGGGTTTTTGCCTGACTTAGGGCATTGTAAATGGCCCTCAGTTCTAGAATATTTATGTGCAGGGAAGTCTCCTGACTTGACCATAGTCCTTGGAAGTTTCTTCCCTGGCATCCGTGGTCACCAGGACCCAGTCCTGTATGCCGAATCTGCGGCCCTCTTGAAGATGAGCACTCTGCAGCCACCACAGCAGAGACACCCTTGTCCTTGATGCGACCCGGACCACTTGTCCAACAGGTCCCACTGAAAGGTTCTTGCATGAAACCTGCCGAATGGAATTGCTTCGTAGGAAGCTACCATCTTTCCCAGGATCCGCGTGCAGTGATGCACCGACACCTGTTTTGGTTTTAGGAGGCCTCTGACTAGAGATGACAGCTCCTTGGCCTTCTCCTCCGGGAGAAACACTTTTTTCTGTTCTGTGTCCAGAACCATCCCCTTGTTGGCTGCATACAGGACAAACAGTGCCTCTGTTTTCCTAACCCGAGCCGTCCTGGCTACATAAACTTTTAAGGCCCTGACTACATCAAGAGACTTGGAATCCTCCAAGTCACCCGTAGCCACAGGCACCACAATAGGTTGGTTCATATGAAACCACCTTAGGCAGAAATTGAGGACGAGTCCTCAACTCTGCTCTATCCACATGGAAAATCAGATAGGGGCTTTTGTGAGACAAAGCCGCCAATTCGGACACCAAGATGCCAAGGCTAACAACATGACCACTTTCCAAGTGAGAATTTTTAACTCAACTGTTTGAAGCGGTTCAAACCAGTGTGACTTAAGGAACTGTAACACCACGTTAAGGTCCCATGGCGCCACTGGGGGCACAAAAGGAGGCTGGATGTGCAGCACTCAGTTTACAAAAGTCTGGACTACTGGGAGAGAAGCCAATTTCTTCTGAAAGAAAATTGACAGGGCCGAAATCTGCACCTTTTTGGAGCCTAACTTTAGGCCCATATCCACTCCTGTTTGCAGAAAGTGGAGAAAACGGCCCAGGTGGAAATCTTCCGAAGGAGCATTCTTGGCTTCACACCAAGATATATACTTCCTCCAGATACGGTGATAATGTTTCGCCGTCACCTCCTTCCTAGCTTTTATCAGAGTAGGGATGACTTCCCCCGGAATACCTTTCCTAGCTAGGATTTGGCGTTCAACCGCCATGCCGTCAAACGTAACCACGGTAAGTCTTGGAACACGCAGGGACCCTGTTGCAACAGGTCCTCCCTGGGAGGTGGAGGCCATGGATCTTCCGTGAGCATCTCCTGAAGATCTGAATACCAGGCCCTTCGAGGCCAATCCGGAACAATGAGTATTGTCTGGACTCTTTTTCGTCTTATGATTCTCAATATTTTTGAGATGAGTGGAAGAGGAGGAAAGACATAGACCGACAGAAACACCCACGGTGTCACCAGGGCGCCTACCGCTACAGCCTGAGGGTCCCTTGACCTGGAACAATACCTCCAAAGTTTCTTGTTGAGGCGTGACGCCATCATGTCTATTTGAGGAAGCCCCCAACGACTTGTTATCTCTGCAAAAACTTCTTGATGCAGACCCCACTCTTCTGGATGGAGATCGAAGTCTGCTTCCCAGTTGTCCACTCCCGGAATGAAGACTGCTGACAGCGCGCTTACGTGATTTTCCGCCCAGCGAAGAATCCTGGTGGCTTCCACCATTGCCACTCTGCTCCTTGTCCCGCATTGGCGGTTTAAATGAGCCACTGCTGTGACGTTGTCTGATTGAATCAGAACAGGTAGGTCGCGAAGAAGAGTCTCCGCTTGTCGAAGGCCGTTGTATATGGCCCTTAATTCCAGCACGTTGACCACAGTCCCTGAAAATTTCTTCCTTGTGTGACTGCTCCCCATCCTCGGAGGCTCGCGTCCGTGGTCACCAGAACCCAAGTCTTGAATGTCGGACCTGCGACCCTCTAGAAGGTGAGCACTCTGCAGCCACCACAGGAGAGACACCCTGGCCCTGGGGGACAGGCTTATTTTCTGATGTATTTGTAGATGGGACCCCTGACCACTTGTCCAGAAGGTCCCACTGAAATGTCCTCGCATGGAACCTGCCGAAGGGGATGGCCTCGTAGGCCGCCACCATCTTTCCCAGTACTCGAGTGCATTGATGAACTGACACTCTTTTTGGCTTTAACAGGTCTCTGACCATGCTCTGGAGTTCCTGGGCTTTTTCCGTTGGGAGAAAAACCCTCTTCTTTTCCACGTCCAGAATCATGCCTAAAAATGATAGCCGAGTCGTTGGAATCAACTGCAACTTTGGCAGATTTAGGATCCAGCCGTGTTGCTGCAGCACTCTCAGGGAGAGTGACACGCTTTTCAGCAACTGATCTCTCAATCTCGCTTTTATCAGGAGATCGTCCAAGTATGGGATAATTGTGACTCCTTGCCTGCGTAGGAGCACTATAATTTCCGCCATTACCTTGGTGAAAATCCTCGGGGCCGTGGACAGCCCAAACGGCAACGTCTGAAACTGGTAATGACAGTCCTGTACAGCGAATCTCAGGTACGCCTGATGAGGAGGATAAATGGGGACATGAAGGTATGCATCCTTTATGTCTAGTGATACCATAAAATCCCCCCCTTCCAGGCTGGAGATCACTGCCCGGAGAGATTCCATCTTGAATTTGAACCTCTTTAGATACAGGTTTAGGGATTTTAAATTTAGAATGGGTCTGACCGAGCCATCCGGTTTCGGGACCACAAATAGGGTTGAATAGTACCCTTTCCCCTGTTGTATTAGGGGAACCTTGATAATCACCTGCTGTCGACACAGCTTTTGTATTGCAGCTAAAACTATTTCCATCTCTGGGGGAGGAGCTGGCAAAGCAGACTTGAAAAATCAGCGAGGAGGCACTTCTTCGAATTCCAGTTTGTAGCCTTGGGATGCAATTTCTATCGCCCAAGGATCCAAATCTGACAAAACCCAGACCTGGCTGAAGAGTCGAAGGCGTGCCCCCACCGGCGCGGACTCCTGCAGGAGCCCCAGCGTCATGCGGTGGATTTTGTAGAAGCCGGGGAGGACTTCTGTTCCTGGGAACTAGCCGTAGCAGGCATTCTTTTCCCCCTACCCTTACCTCTGGCGAGGAAGGACGAGCCCCAACCTCTTCTGGACTTATGCGACCGAAAGGACTGCATCTGATATTGAGGTGTTTTCTTTTGCTGTGGGGGAACATAAGGCAAAAAAGAAGATTTACCCGCGGTAGCTGTGGAAACCAGGTCCGCGAGGCCCTCTCCAAATAAAACCTCACCCTTGTAAGGCAAAGTTTCCATATGTCTCTTTGAATCAGCATCACCCGTCCATTGGCGGGTCCACAGGGCTCGCCTAGCAGAAATTGCCATGGCATTGGCTCTTGAACCCAATAGCCCAATGTCTCTCGCAGCGTCTCTCATATATAACGCTGAATCTTTAATATGACCCAAGGTCAATAAAATGCTATCCTTATCTAGGGTGTCAATGTCAGATGACAAGTTATCTGACCATGCTGCTATTGCGCTACATACCCATGCCGACGCTACTGCCGGTCTGAGCAAGGCACCCGTATGTGTATAAATTGATTTTAAAGTAGTCTCTTGTCTGCGATCAGCAGGATCCTTGAGGGCTGCCGTGTCTGGAGACGGTAGCGCCACCTTTTTGGACAAGCGCGTCAAAGCCTTGTCCACCCTGGGCGAGGATTCCCACCGTAACCTGTCCTGTGAGGGGAAAGGATACGCCATAAGAATTATCTTGGGAATCTGCAGTTTCTTGTCCGGAGTTTCCCAAGCTTTTTCAAATAAAGCGTTCAGCTCATGAGATGGGGGAAAGGTTACCTCAGGTTTCTTCTCCTTAAACATGCATACCCTTGTGTCAGGCACCGAGCGGTCCTCTGTGATATGCAAAACATCTTTTATTGCAATAATCATATAATGAATACTTTTGGCCACCCTTGGGTGTAACCTCGCATCATCGTAGTCGACACTGGAGTCAGAATCCGTGTCGGTATTAGTGTCTGCTACCTGGGACAAGGGACGTCTATGAGAGCCCGAAGGGCCTTGTGACACAGTCAAAGCCATGGATTGACTCCCTGCTTTTTCTCTGGACTCTGCTTTGTCCAATCTTTTATGTAATAAAGACACATTTGCATTTAAAACATTCCACATATCCAACCAATCAGGAGTCGCCGTCGCCGACGGAGACACCACAATCATCTGCTCTACCTCCTCCTTAGACGAGCCTTCCGCTTCAGACATGTCGACACACACGTACTGACACTCCCACACACACTGGGATATACAATTATGGGGACAGCCGCCCAATAAGGCCCTTTGGTGAGACAGAGAGAGAGTATGCCAGCAAACACCCAGCGCCACTGGAATAAAATCCCAGACTGTACAGCGCTCTTTTATAGAATAATAATACACTCACTGCGCCAATTAAATGTGCCCCCCCCCCCCCCCTCTTTTTTTGCCCTCTGTACTTGCTCAGCAGGGGAGTCCGGGGAGCAGCTTCTCTGCAGCTTGCTGTGGAGAAAAATGGCGCTGGTTAATGGTGGAGGATCAAGCTCCGCCCCCTCAATGGCGGGCTTCGGTCCCGCTCAAATTCTTTATCCTGGCCAGTGTCCCTTGAGGTTAATATTGCTGCCCAGGGCGCCCCCCCTGCGCCCTGCACCCGTACAGTGCCTTCTGTGTGTGTATGTGTGGGAGCAATGGCACGCAGAGTTACTGCTGCGCGGTACCTCAGTGAAGATCTGAAGTCTTCTGCCGCCTGTGAAGTCTTCTTTCTTCTTATACTCACCCGGCTTCTATCTTCCGGCTCTGTGAGGAGGACGGCGGCGCGGCTCCGGGACGAACAGCGAGGACGACACCTGTGTTCCGACCCTCTGGAGCTAATGGTGTCCAGTAGCCTAAGAAGCAGAGCCTATCAGTTAAGTAGGTCTGCTTCTCTCCCCTCAGCCCCACTGTTGCCAGCAGTGCTCCCTGAAAATAGAAAACCTAACAAAAAGTATTTTCAGAGAAACTCAATAGAGCTCCCCTGCAGTGCATCCAGTCTCCTCTGGGCACAGGATCTAACTGAGGTCTGGAGGAGGGGCATAGAGGGAGGAGCCAGTGCACACCCATATAAAGTCTTTAGAGTGCCCATGTCTCCTGCGGAGACCGTCTATAGCCATGGTCCTTACGGAGTCCCCAGCATCCTCTAGGACGTAAGAGAAATTGTATATTTTAAATAAAACCAATATGAGGCACTCACCTAGCTTTTTAAACAATATATCTTTATTTTACTTTTTTTTTTGGTATACACTTGTCAAGTGTGCCAGGAAGGACCCATTGCTCCTTGGCTTTGAGGTGGGCATCCCCAGGTGCAGGGAGCCCAAGCTAGAGGACTGAAACCAATGTTCTGTATCATGGTCTATTATTGAAGACGTGGGAGGGTATTACTAATGGCAGGGTTACCCATACACAGGGTTCCCTCCTATTCTCCTCAGCTTGAGTGACATACTGCAATACCGAAGTCTCCACTAAAAATATAATTAGCCTTTAAACAGACCAAAACTGTTGTTATAAAAAGAGTGGTGTTATAAGATGACATAATGGAATAAATACATTTTATGGTATATTTGCTTCAAAAAGCATTTATCCAATGGTAAGTAAGGGGGCATAACCAAAACATAACCAAAGATTGATAGTATAGAAAGGAAGCACTGTATAAAGGAACTTGAATAAGACTAAAGCCAATACTACTATTTATTAAGGGAGAACAGGAAAGCATTACAGCATAATCGTAGTGCACAAAACAATGTAAACATTTTAATTCTATTTGCTCCTGCACAAACAAAGAAACATTACGGTAATTTAAATAAAACACTGCATTAAAAGTATTAAAAAACAGTACATATGGGAATTGTCACATAAAACTAAGGAAGAAATCATAATGACGGATGTAGCACTTAATAAGAAACTGGAAGATGAATTAAAAAACTTTTTATCTAGTGATTCATACTCGTGACAATGAAACAGCTGACTATATTGGGGGACAGTACATTGTTAAGCAGTAGGGTATGACTTGTAAAAGCATCAGTTTTTCTACAATGTTGTCATAGTATTTAAAACAACAATATTTTTAAGCTGATTGGTGTTGCCTCTTTAAATCTCAAGTGTGTAAAAGCTGGTAAATAATATCCTGCTAGTTGTCAGGTTCATGTGGCCAGTGGTGGTGACTTCTGTGTTGCTAATAACCATTTATCCCATCACTGTGACAGCTGCCAAGTTACAGTACTTACCGGAGATGTGCTGGTTTTACTCTGGTCTCAAAACGGCATCTTATTGGTTAACAGATGTCACACGTTTTGGATAGCCAATAAAAAAAATCCAAAAAACCCAAGTAAAACCGAACCCGCACATCTCTAGCAATTACTAGTGTTTCTATGTTAGCACAGTGAACACTTTTTCCCTTTCTGCTTTTAGATGGATTTTAAGTCCACCAACACCAAAGAACAGGTTATCCAATAGAAGACTAGGCATAATCAGTACAAATTAAGACGAATCGCCCTTCTTCTATAGAACTGCACAATTGATTGCACTCGATTTTAGTCACTGACCACTTTTTCTTTGCTGTATTGCAGACAACTAATGGTCACAACAAAAATATTTCCCTACATACCATTACTTATAATTTGTCTATGTACTGCACACACCCATATACTTGTAACCAAGGACAACAATAAGGTACATTCCTAGAGAACGGACAGGTTGTATTCCCATAAATATTGGTTTATCCCACAAAATAACTGCCTGCACTTTCTGCATACAGATAAAATCACAGTGAAGTATTCCCCCAGAACTCTCTTCCCAACAACTCCTCAATGAAATTTGTCAGCTATGGCGAAAATCTCTGCACACTGTTAATAAACCTCACAAATATACCCAAGTCTGGTGTAATTGGCTCACATATAATAGCCCATCTTCTCAAAGAGAAACAACCCAAGGCTCTCTCAGACCTTTAACTATAATCACTTCTCAAAGTAAGCATTGCAGGCAACTGTTATCCCTATGTAACCAATCCTAGCCATTTATTTATGTGTCCCTGCTCTTCACAATTCAGCCTTGCAGGGATCGTCAACTCAGCCTCAAATCCCCTCCCTGACTCACTAATTAGATTTTTAAACTCTTTGCCAAGGCCAGTCACCTGTAAAAGCATATATAATTCCACTTATACCCCTTTCACACTGAACGGAGAACCAGGGTTATTGCTGGGGCAACCCCGGCGCAACCCGTTTCCAGGCTTGATGTAAAAGGTTTGACCAGGGTTGTGCATCCTGTGTCACAACCAGGGTTCTACCTGGGTCTGACCCGGGTCGGCTCCAGTGTGAAAGGCAGACCCTATGACCCGGATCATGCCTAACAGGCTGCTGTTTGGCAGGCTCAGGTGCGCTTGGAGACAAGCGTTCTTTGTGAATGGCGATGACCCGGGACAGGTGGATTTCCAATCTACAGTAGGTTTCTTTGTTCATTTGTTGATCATTGCAGCCTGCGTAGCTTTTGACAGTTATTACAGAATTTCCGAAAACATAGCGTTTCGTAAAAAAAAATACATTAAATAAGATTGAGTATTCCAGGTAAACAAGCACCATTTGCAGCCCTTGCAAAAAATAAATGCAGCAGAACCCTTTTAAGCATTTTATTTCTGGAGAAATGGAAACCATGTTTGGAGCATGCAGAATTAAGGTTCAAAAAGGGTTGAGATTGCCTAAAGGATAAAAGAAAAAAGAGGCAGACTAGATGGGCCAAGTGGTTCTTATCTGCCGTCAAATTCTATGTTTCTATGAGCATGTTATATTCAGACAGCTCGCCTTTACTTTAATGCCACGTTGTTGCAGCAGCATGAGATTACACAGGTTGTATCAGTGGTACTGAATGTGTAGTAAGGACCTCATGAAAGATGGGTTTCCAAGTCCTTCTTAATCATCGAATGGTGTATTGATTAAGGGGATGCCAAGTGAACGATATTTAATGTAAAGGTCAATCTCACAGTTCCATAAGGCGATTTCCTTCTCCAACGTTTCAGTCAGCAGTGCAAAATAACTGGAGTTATTTTGCACTGCTGATCTGTGATGTTATGCTGACCATCTGATTGAGCTGTTAACTCCTTGACAAAGGTCCTGGTGTGGACCGAAACGTTGGAGGAGGAAATCGCCTTATGGAACTGTGAGATTGATCTTTACATTAAATATCGTTCACTTGGTTGATTAAATCTAGAGAGTGCTATTCTTTCCACGGCTGTGGAAAATACTGTATTGTACTTTGGGTCACACCCCTTAGGGGGTTCTGACTTTGATTGGCACCCTAGTAGCTGGCTGTGGTTTGTGAGAGTGCAGGGACCCCTGTCATTTATATATATATATATATATATATATATATATATATATATATATATATATATATATATATATATATATATATATATATATATATATATATATATATATATATATATATATATATAAAACTGGTCTTACAATAATGGTTACAGCAATGCTAGTTTTCAGTTGTTTAAATACTAAATTCACACCAAAAATAAGAATTTACTTACCGATAATTCTATTTCTCGGAGTCCGTAGTGGATGCTGGGGTTCCTGAAAGGACCATGGGGAATAGCGGCTCCGCAGGAGACAGGGCACAAAAAAGTAAAGCTTTACTAGGTCAGGTGGTGTGCACTGGCTCCTCCCCCTATGACCCTCCTCCAGACTCCAGTTAGGTACTGTGCCCGGACGAGCATACACAATAAGGGAGGCATTTTGAATCCCGGGTAAGACTCATACCAGCCACACCAATCACACCGTACAACTTGTGATCTAAACCCAGTTAACAGTATGACAACAGAAAGGGCCTCTTAAAGATGGCTCCTTAACAATAACCCGAATTAGTTAACAATAACTATGTACAAGTATTGCAGATAATCCGCACTTGGGATGGGCGCCCAGCATCCACTACGGACTCCGAGAAATAGAATTATCGGTAAGTAAATTCTTATTTTCTCTATCGTCCTAAGTGGATGCTGGGGTTCCTGAAAGGACCATGGGGATTATACCAAAGCTCCCAAACGGGCGGGAGAGTGCGGATGACTCTGCAGCACCGAATGAGAGAACTCCAGGTCCTCCTTTGCCAGGGTATCAAATTTGTAAAATTTTACAAACGTGTTCTCCCCCGACCACGTAGCTGCTCGGCAGAGTTGTAATGCCGAGACCCCTCGGGCAGCCGCCCAAGATGAGCCCACCTTCCTTGTGGAGTGGGCTTTTACAGTTTTAGGCTGTGGCAGGCCTGCCACAGAATGTGCAAGTTGAATTGTGTTACAAATCCAACGAGCAATCGACTGCTTAGAAGCAGGTGCGCCCAACTTGTTGGGTGCATACAATATAAACAGCGAGTCAGATTTTCTGACTCCAGCCGTCCTTGCAATGTATATTTTTAAGGCTCTGACAACGTCCAACAACTTGGAGTCCTCCAAGTCGCTAGTGGCCGCAGGCACCACAATAGGTTGGTTCAGATGAAATGCTGATACCACTTTAGGGAGAAAATGCGGACGAGTCCGCAGTTCTGCCCTATCCGAATGGAAGATTAGATAAGGACTTTTATAAGATAAAGCCGCCAATTCAGATACTCTCCTGGCAGAGGCCAGGGCTAGTAACATAGTCACTTTCAATGTGAGATATTTCAAATCCACCTTTTTCAATGGTTCAAACCAATGGGATTTGAGGAAATCTAAAACTACATTTAGATCCCACGGTGCCACCGGAGGCACCACAGGAGGCTGTATATGCAGTACTCCCTTGACAAAAGTCTGGACCTCAGGGACAGAGGCCAATTCTTTTTGGAAGAATATTGACAGGGCCGAAATTTGAACCTTAATGGATCCCAATTTGAGACCCATAGATAATCCTGATTGCAGGAAATGTAGGAAACGACCCAGTTGGAATTCCTCCGTCGGAACCCTCCTATCCTCGCACCACGCTACATATTTTCGCCAAATGCGGTGATAATGTTTCACGGTGACTTCCTTCCGTGCCTTAATCAAGGTAGGAATGACTTCTTCTGGAATGCCTTTCCCTTTTAGGATCTGGCGTTCAACCGCCATGCCGTCAAACGCAGCCGCGGTAAGTCTTGAAAAAGACAGGGACCCTGCTGTAGCAGGTCCCTTCTCAGAGGTAGAGGCCACGGTTCGTCCGTGAGCATCTCTTGAAGTTCCGGATACCAAGTCCTTCTCGGCCAATCCGGAACCACTAGTATTGTTCTTACTCTTCTTTGCCGTATGATCTTCAATACCTTTGGTATGAGCGGCAGAGGAGGAAACACATACACTGACTGGTACACCCAAGGAGTTACCAGTGCGTCCACAGCTATTGCCTGTGGATCTCTTGACCTGGCGCAATATTTGTCCAGTTTCTTGTTGAGGCGAGACGCCATCATGTCTACAATTGGTCTTTCCCAACGGTCTATTAACATGTTGAAGACTTCTGGATGTAGACCCCACTCTCCCGGATGAAGATCGTGTCTGCTGAGGAAGTCTGCTTCCCAGTTGTCCACGCCCGGGATGAACACTGCTGACAGTGCTATCACGTGATTCTCCGCCCAGCGAAGAATCTTGGCAGCTTCTGCCATTGCACTCCTGCTTCTTGTGCCGCCCTGCCTGTTTACATGGGCGACCGCCGTGATGTTGTCCGACTGAATCAACACCGGCTTTCCTTGCAGGAGAAGTTCCGCCTGGCTTAGAGCATTGTAGATTGCTCTTAGTTCCAGAATGTTTATGTGAAGAGACTTTTCCAGACTCGTCCATACTCCCTGGAAGTTTCTTCCTTGTGTGACTGCTCCCCAGCCTCTCAGGCTGGCGTCCGTGGTCACCAGGATCCAATCCTGAATGCCGAATCTGCGGCCTTCTAATAGGTGAGCCTTCTGCAACCACCACAGAAGTGACACCCTTGTCTTTGGTGACAGGGTTATTCGCAGGTGCATCTGCAGATGCGACCCTGACCATTTGTCCAACAGATCCCTTTGGAATATTCTTGCATGGAATCTGCCGAATGGAATTGCTTCGTAAGAAGCCACCATTTTTCCCAGGACTCTTGTGCATTGATGTACTGACACTTTTCCTGGTTTTAGGAGGTTCCTGACCAGATCGGATAACTCCTTGGCTTTTTCCTCTGGAAGGAAAACCTTTTTCTGAACCGTGTCCAGAATCATTCCTAGGAACAGCAGACGAGTTGTCGGGATTAAATGGGATTTTGGAATATTCAGAATCCACCCGTGTTGTCTTAGCACCTCTTGAGATAGTGCTAAAGCTGTCTCCAGCTGTTCTCTGGACCTTGCCCTTATTAGGAGATCGTCCAAGTATGGGATAACTAATACGCCTTTTCTTCGAAGAAGAATCATCATCTCGGCCATTACCTTGGTAAAGACCCGAGGCGCCGTGGACAATCCGAACGGCAGCGTCTGAAACTGATAGTGACAGTTTTGAACAATGAACCTGAGGTACCCCTGGTGTGCGGGGTAAATCGGAACGTGTAGATACGCATCCTTGATGTCCAAGGATACCATAAAGTCCCCTTCTTCCAGGTTCGCTATCACTGCTCTGAGTGACTCCATCTTGAACTTGAACTTTTTTATGTAGAGGTTCAAGGACTTCAGATTTAGAATAGGCCTTACCGAGCCATCCGGCTTCGGTACCACAAATAGAGTGGAATAATACCCCTTTCCTTGTTGTAATAGGGGTACTTTGACTATCACCTGCTGAGCGTACAGCTTGTGAATGGCTTCCAACACCCTCTCCCTTTCGGAAGAGACGGTTGGTAAGGCAGACTTCAGGAAACGATGAGGAGGATCCGTCTCTAATTCCAACCTGTACCCCTGAGATATTATCTGCAGGATCCAGGGGTCTACCTGCGAGTGAGCCCACTGCGCGCTGTAATTTTTGAGACGGCCCCCCACTGTCCCCGAGTCCGCTTGAGAGGCCCCAGCGTCATGCTGAGGTTTTTGCAGGAGCCGGGGAGGGCTTCTGTTCCTGGGAAGGAGCTGCCTGTTGGTGTCTCTTCCCTCTTCCTCTGCCTCGTGGCAGGTACGACAAGCCCTTTGCTCTCTTATTTTTGTAGGAGCGAAAAGGCTGCGGTTGAAAGGTCGGTGCCTTTCTCTGTTGGGGAGTGACTTGAGGTAAAAAAGTGGATTTCCCGGCAGTAGCCGTGGCCACCAAGTCTGATAGACCAACTCCAAATAACTCCTCCCCTTTATACGGCAAAACCTCCATGTGACGTTTTGAATCCGCATCGCCTGTCCACTGTCGTGTCCATAAGGCTCTTCTGGCTGAAATGGACATAGCACTCACCCGAGATGCCAGTGTGCAAATATCCCTCTGTGCATCACGCATATAGATAAATGCATCCTTTATTTGTTCTAACGACAGTAAAACATTGTCCCTATCTAGGGTATCAATATTTTCAATCAGGGATTCTGACCAAACTACTCCAGCACTGCACATCCAGGCAGTTGCTATAGCTGGTCGTAGTATAACACCTGCATGTGTGTATATATTCTTTTGAATAACTTCCATCTTTCTATCTGATGGATCCTTAAGTGCGGCCGTCTCAGGAGAGGGTAACGCCACTTGTTTGGATAAGCGTGTGAGCGCCTTGTCCACCTTAGGGGGTGTTTCCCAGCGCGCCCTAACCTCTGGCGGGAAAGGGTATAATGCCAATAACTTTTTTGAAATTATCAACTTTTTATCAGGAGCAACCCACGCTTCATCACACACGTCATTTAATTCTTCTGATTCAGGAAAAACTGTTTGTAGTTTTTTCACACCATACATAATACCCTGTTTTACGGTATCTGTAGTATCAGCTAAATGTAACGTCTCCTTCATTGCCAAAATCATATAACGTGTGGCCCTACTGGAAAATACGTTTGAATTTCTACCGTCGTCACTGGAATCAGTGCCCGTGTCTGGGTCTGTGTCGACCGACTGAGGCAAAGGGCGTTTTACAGCCCCTGACGGTGTTTGAGGCGCCTGGACAGGCATTAATTGATTGTCCGGCCGCCTCATGTCCTCAACTGACTGTTTAAGGGAAGATAAACCATCACGTAATTCCACAAATAAAGGCATCCATTCTGGTGTCGACCCCCTGGGGGGTGACATCTGCATATTTGGCAATTGCTCCGCCTCCACACCAATATCGTCCTCATACATGTCGACACCACGTACCGACACACACCGCAAACTCACAGGGAATGCTCTAATGAAGACAGGACCCACTAGCCCTTTTGGGGAGACAGAGGGAGAGTCTGCCAGCACACACCACAAAGCGCTATATATACACAAGGGATATCCTTATATTAAGTGCTCCCTTATAGCTGCTTTAATATATATATATATATAGCCATTAATGTGCCCCCCCTCTCTGTTTTACCCTGTTTCTGTAGTGCAGTGCAGGGGAGAGACCTGGGAGCCGTTCTGACCAGCGGAGCTGTGACAGAAAATGGCGCCGTGTGCTGAGGAGATAGGCCCCGCCCCTTTTTCGGCGGGTTCTTCTCCCGCTATTTTTCCAGTCAGGCAGGGGTTAAATATCTCCATATAGCCCCTATGGGCTATATGTGAGGTATTTTTAGCCTTGTATAAGGTTTATATTTGCCTCTCAGAGCGCCCCCCCCCAGCGCTCTGCACCCTCAGTGACTGCCCAGTGAAGTGTGCTGAGAGGAAAATGGCGCACAGCTGCAGTGCTGTGCGCTACCTTATGAAGACTGAGGAGTCTTCAGCCGCCGGTTTCCGGACCTCTTCACGCTTCAGCATCTGCAAGGGGGTCGGCGGCGCGGCTCCGGGACCGGACTCCACGGCTGGGCCTGTGTTCGATCCCTCTGGAGCTAATGGTGTCCAGTAGCCAAGCAGCAAATCCACTCTGCATGCAGGTGAGTTTACTACTTTCCCCCTAAGTCCCACGTTGCAGTGATCCTGTTGCCAGCAGGACTCACTGTAAAGAAAAAAACCTAAACTAAACTTTCTCTAAGCAGCTCTTTAGGAGAGCCACCTAGATTGCACCCTTCTCGTTCGGGCACAAAATCTAACTGGAGTCTGGAGGAGGGTCATAGGGGGAGGAGCCAGTGCACACCACCTGACCTAGTAAAGCTTTACTTTTTTGTGCCCTGTCTCCTGCGGAGCCGCTATTCCCCATGGTCCTTTCAGGAACCCCAGCATCCACTTAGGACGATAGAGAAATGTACTTATTATTATATGCCCACGTTAAGATATTCTTTTATTTCAGTATTTTGTACATTGTTTTCTTAGATGTCCTTAAGGGGAATCCGCTTCCTCTACTTCACCTTTTTTTGGACGAATATTTTTTCGGGGCCGTTTCTTAAATCCATGGAAGCCCACGTCTTCAGTCTTTGCCTGCTCCACCACTACGTCACCCTCTTCCTTTCCTTCATCACCCCAGGACTCTGACATGTGCAGAGGTCCTAAATGCAACCCACTTTTATCTTTGTTCCCCTGGTCCTCTTTGCTGGGCCTCTTAAATAGGATTCTTCCCTCTCCAGAACTAGAAGAGTCTTGGTTGTAGAAGAGTGTGCTCGATTTCTTCTGAACCCGCTTAGCTTCCTTTCGTTGGTGTAGCTCTGTCAGGAAGTTAAGAGCTGTATTGCGATTGGTACGATCACTGGTGTCCGGCACATCCTTCAGGCTGTATTTAGTCCAACGCTCAGGATGCTCCAAATAATCAGGCACACGACCTACAGGTACTAAGGGTTTTGCACTGGTAGAACGTGCTCTGCCTGCACTTTTGAGCAACAGATCACTCTCAGTACCTTCATGCTCAGCTGAGACAGAATCAGAGTTTTCCCTTGTCAGAGTTGTCACTTCTTGCAGTGAGCTGGTCATCACCTTACGTTTCTGTTTTAAGTTACGATGAGGAAGAGGAGAACTTTTCTGTAAATCCTGTAGACCTTCAAAGATGCCGTGGCTACGTTGAGAGAAGCTTGCATCTGTACCCTTCAGGGTGAAAGGCAGGCCAAATGATTTTTGTACACCACCCTGCCTAGGGTTTACCACATCATCTACCTCCTCTTCTTCTTCTTCTTCTGGGGTCACAGATGCCACCTCCGCATCATCTGACAATTCAGGATCAGATTCGCTAAGTGACAGAGTGCCAGGATCAAGGTGGGTGTCATAAGCGAAAGCACTGAAGTGCTTGGGAGGGTCGTCCTTTTCTTCTGACTCAGACATTCTTCAAGTGCTGGGAGGTAATGTAGGAGCAGCAGAAGCAAACAGTGTTCTCCACACAGATAAAGACTCCGATGCCTGCAGGGGAAAAAAAGATAATGAAATGGCCTGTAACCTCACATATTGTTTCCTAGGGTCTGTCTAGCTCAGGAGATTTATCGTAGGCCGTTTTGTTAGTCTTCTATGCAGATTAGAAGTACACTAAGGTTGTATTTCACCCCTTTTGGCCTTTGCTCAACAACATTCATGCTCCCTTTATGGTTGCTACTGTACTAGAAGAGCTCTGACACTAGAACACGGCCTTCAACATAAAGGGATAAGGAGACAATTATTGGAGTCTCCTCTGAATGGTGAGATCTGTGATCTTCACAAAGTCCTATAACAAATACTTTGATGCATTAATTTCATAACTGTTACTTTAGAAAACCAGAAAGGAAGACATAATTGGTTTAGAGTCTCTTTAACTTAACTAGCTTTTAGGAAGGATACAATAAGTAGTCATGTTACATTTTTTGTAGTGTAAAATTAATATTCATAAAGGGCATTTCATTTCTATCCAGAGAGGAGAATATCAAGAGACATTATTCAGAGGAAGCAGATTACAAGGGGTGGAATTCAATTCAGTAGGAAGTGCCGCCCACTGCGCACTTATCCACCATTTACGTTAGGTGCGAGGGAAAACTTACAATGCCAGCATTTGAATTCCCACCAATATATGCTATACTGTATTTATTTCTCTTGAACAGGAGGTGACTGCTCAGTATCGTATCGGGTGAGCACATTCTTATTCTTCAGGACAAGCCAAGTTTCTGGGGCGGAGTGCCTATTCTACTGTCCACCGGTCCTCTTCATCAGTTTGGGGTGCTCAGAAGCCCCAGTGAAGGCACCTAACCAGCTTCATTGTGAAGCCTTTTTTTCACCCGCTGGAAAGAGTCAAATTATCTGTATACCCTCCACAGAAGGAATATTTAGCTCTCTCTATTGCACATCTATGTATGCCAATACCTTTCTGCTTAAGCACATATTACTGAAAATCAAAAAAACCTCAAAGAAATGGCATCTGCTATTTAGCTGGCACTTCTATAAAGATGACTGACTAGGAACAGCATGGATTATATCAGACCCATACACACTGTATTAAACAGGGCATCACAACTTTTAACTATGTTACTAGGCCAGATGATCAGCCCCAACAGTATAAAGGCGCATGAGACTGATCTTGAGGATTGCCAGTGTTGTGTAAGTCGGCGTAGATGCCTATACATCCTGTTAAACCAATGTCTGGATACAATATTAGCCATGCATTCTAACTATAAGAGAAACATTTAATAATGAATAGGGTAAATCAGGTGTCAGCTGAGACTACATATGGTACCATCTACCTGATCGTGTCAAAACTGAGTGAAGACAACTGAGGGCAACGCTCTGGAACACAGAGACTAGTAAAAATCCGAAAAGCCCTCTATGATACGTATTTGCAATGCCAACCTATTTGTATTGGAAGTAATAGCAAGAACCAACCTACAGGTGGGTCACTACACTAAATCAACACAGGTTTCAAATTGACCATTTCAGATTGTAATGAAAATTGGTATAAGAAATGCTGCCATGGGTGTTAATAAAACCTGAAAATCTTAGGCTGATAAGTACACTGGTTTTGAAGGTATATGCCTTTTAAGTAGAGATGAGCGGGTTCGGTTCCTCGGAATCCGAACCCGCCCGAACTTCATTTTTTTTTACACGGGGCCGAGCGACTCGGATCTTCCCGCCTTGCTCGGTTAACCCGAGCGCGCCCGAACGTCATCATCCCGCTGTCGGATTCTCGCGAGGCTCGGATTCTATATAAGGAGCCGCGCGTCGCCGCCATTTTCACACGTGCATTGAGATTCATAGGGAGAGGACGTGGCTGGCGTCCTCTCCGTTTATAGAGAAGAGAGTGAGACTAGAGTAGAGAGAGACAGTAGTAATTTTGGGGAGCATTAGGAGGAGTACTACTACTTGCTGAAGTGATAGATAGATAGTGTGACTGTATAATGTATATCTGACTTGTGGTGGAGACACTGACAGTGGGGAGCAGTTAGAGTCTGAGAGCAGGACTCAGGAGTACATATAACGTACAGTGCACACTTTTGCTGCCAGAGTGCCACACTGCCATTGTGACCACACTGACCACCAGTATAATATATATTGTGATTGTCTGCTTAGGAGTACTACTTGCAAGTTGCTGATAGTGTAACCAGTGACCTGACCACCAGTTTAATAATCACCACCAGTTTAATAAATATATATATATATATATATATATATATATATATATATATAATATATATATATATAATATATATATATATAATATTGTATACCACCTACCCTTTTTTTTTTTTTCTTTCTTCCTCTTTATACATACCACTATAGTAGCTTACTGTAGCAGTCTGCGGTGTTGCTGAGCTGACAGTGTCCAGCAGGTCCGTCATCAGTCATTACGTAATAAATATATATACCTGTCCGGCTGCAGTACTAGTGATATATATATATATATATATATATATATATATATATATATATATATATATATATATATATATATATATATATATATATATATATATATATATATATATATATATATTAATTTCATCTCATTATCATCCAGTCTATATTAGCAGCAGACACAGTACGGTAGTCCACGGCTGTAGCTACCTCTGTGTCGGCAGTCGCTGGTCCATCCATAAGTATACTAGTATCCATCCATCTCCATTGTTTACCTGAGGTGCCTTTTAGTTGTGCCTATTAAAATATGGAGAACAAAAATGTTGAGGTTCCAAAATTAGGGAAAGATCAAGATCCACTTCCACCTCGTGCTGAAGCTGCTGCCACTAGTCATGGCCGAGACGATGAAATGCCAGCAACGTCGTCTGCCAAGGCCGATGCCCAATGTCATAGTACAGAGCATGTAAAATCCAAAACACCAAATATCAGTAAAAAAAGGACTCCAAAATCTAAAATAAAATTGTCGTCGGAGAAGCGTAAACTTGCCAATATGCCATTTACCACACGGAGTGGCAAGGAACGGCTGAGGCCCTGGCCTATGTTCATGGCTAGTGGTTCAGCTTCACATGAGGATGGAAGCACTTAGCCTCTCGCTAGAAAAATGAAAAGACTCAAGCTGGCAAAAGCACCGCAAAGAACTGTGCGTTCTTCGAAATCCCAAATCCAGAAGGAGAGTCCAATTGTGTCGTTTGCGATGCCTGACCTTCCCAACACTGGACGTGAAGAGCATGCGCCTTCCACCATTTGCACGCCCCCTGCAAGTGCTGGAAGGAGCACCCGCAGTCCAGTTCCTGATAGTCAGATTGAAGATGTCAGTGTTGAAGTACACCAGGATGAGGAGGATATGGGTGTTGCTGGCGCTGGGGAGGAAATTGACCAGGAGGATTCTGATGGTGAGGTGGTTTGTTTAAGTCAGGCACCCGGGGAGACACCTGTTGTCCGTGGGAGGAATAGGGCCGTTGACATGCTTGGTGAAAATACCAAAAAAATCAGCTCTTCGGTGTGGAAGTATTTCAACAGAAATGCGGACAACATTTGTCAAGCCGTGTGTTGCCTTTGTCAAGCTGTAATAAGTAGGGGTAAGGACGTTAACCACCTCGGAACATCCTCCCTTATACGTCACCTGCAGCGCATTCATAATAAGTCAGTGACAAGTTCAAAAACTTTGGGCGACAGCGGAAGCAGTCCACTGACCAGTAAATCCCTTCCTCTTGTAACCAAGCTCACGCAAACCACCCCACCAACTCCCTCAGTGTCAATTTCCTCCTTCCCCAGGAATGCCAATAGTCCTGCAGGCCATGTCACTGGCAATTCTGACGAGTCCTCTCCTGCCTGGGATTCCTCCGATGCATCCTTGCGTGTAACGCCTACTGCTGCTGGCGCTGCTGTTGTTGCTGCTGGGAGTCGATGGTCATCCCAGAGGGGAAGTCGTAAGCCCACTTTTACTACTTCCACCAAGCAATTGACTGTCCAACAGTCCTTTGCGAGGAAGATGAAATATCACAGCAGTCATCCTGTTGCAAAGCGGATAACTGAGGCCTTGACAACTATGTTGGTGTTAGACGTGCGTCCGGTATCCGCCGTTAGTTCACAGGGAACTAGACAATTTCTTGAGGTAGTGTGCCCCCGGTTACCAAATACCATCTAGGTTCCACTTCTCTAGGCAGGCGATACCGAGAATGTACACGGACGTCAGAAAAAGACTCCAGTGTCCTAAAAAATGTAGTTGTACCCAATGTCCACTTAACCACGGACATGTGGACAAGTGGAGCAGGGCAGGGTCAGGACTATATGACTGTGACAGCCCACTGGGTAGATGTATGGACTCCCGCCGCAAGAACAGCAGCGGCGGCACCAGTAGCAGCATCTCGCAAACGCCAACTCTTTCCTAGGCAGGCTACGCTTTGTATCACCGGTTTCCAGAATACGCACACAGCTGAAAACCTCTTACGGCAACTGAGGAAGATCATCGCGGAATGGCTTACCCCAATTGGACTCTCCTGTGGATTTGTGGCATCGGACAACGCCAGCAATATTGTGTGTGCATTAAATATGGGCAAATTCCAGCACGTCCCATGTTTTGCACATACCTTGAATTTGGTGGTGCAGAATTTTTAAAAAAACGACAGGGGCGTGCAAGAGATGCTGTCGGTGGCCAGAAGAATTGCGGGACACTTTCGGAGGACAGGCACCACGTACAGAAGACTGGAGCACCACCAAAAACGCCTGAACCTGCCCTGCCATCATCTGAAGCAAGAAGTGGTAACGAGGTGGAATTCAACCCTATATATGCTTCAGAGGTTGGAGGAGCAGCAAAAGGCCATTCAAGCCTATACAATTGAGCACGATATAGGAGGTGGAATGTACCTGTCTCAAGCGCAGTGGAGAATGATTTCAACGTTGTGCAAGGTTCTGCAACCTTTTGAACTTGCCACACGTGAAGTCAGTTCAGACACTGCCAGCCTGAGTCAGGTCATTCCCCTCATCAGGCTTTTGCAGAAGAAGCTGGAGGCATTGAAGGAGGAGCTAAAAGGGAGCGATTCCGCTAGGCATGTGGGACTTGTGGATGGAGCCCTTAATTCGCTTAACAAGGATTCACGGGTGGTCAATCTGTTGAAATCAGAGCACTACATTTTGGCCACCGTGCTCGATCCTAGATTTAAAACCTACCTTGGATCTCTCTTTCCGGCAGACACAAGTCTGCTGGGGTTCAAAGACCTGCTGGTGACAAAATTGTCAAGTCAAGCGGAACGCGACCTGTCAACATCTCCTCCTTCACATTCTCCCGCAACTGGGGGTGCGAGGAAAAGGCTCAAAATTCCGAGCCCACCCGCTGGCGGTGATGCAGGGCAGTCTGGAGCGACTGCTGATGCTGACATCTGGTCCGGACTGAAGGACCTGACAACGATTACGGACATGTCGTCTACTGTCACTGCATATGATTCTCTCCCCATTGAAAGAATGGTGGAGGATTATATGAGTGACCGCATCCAAGTAGGCACGTCAGACAGTCCGTACTTATACTGGCAGGAAAAAGAGGCAATTTGGAGGCCCTTGCACAAACTGGCTTTATTCTACCTAAGTTGCCCTCCGACAAGTGTGTACTCCGAAAGAGTGTTTAGTGCCGCCGCTCACCTTGTCAGCAATCGGCGTACGAGGTTACTTCCAGAAAATGTGGAGAAGATGATGTTCATTAAAATGAATTATTATCAATTCCTCCGTGGAGACATTGACCAGCAGCAATTGCCTCCACAAAGTAGTACACAGGGAGCTGAGATGGTGGATTCCAGTGGGGACGAATTGATAATCTGTGAGGAGCGGGATGTACACGGTGATATATCGGACGATGATGATGAGGTGGACATCTTGCCTCTGTAGAGCCAGTTTGTGCAAGGAGAGATTAATTGCTTCTTTTTCGGTGGGGGTCCAAACCAACCCGTCATTTCAGTCACAGTCGTGTGGCAGACCCTGTCACTGAAATGATGGGTTGGTTAAAGTGTGCATGTCCTGTTTATACAACATAAGGGTGGGTGGGAGGGCCCAAGGACAATTCCATCTTGCACCTCTTATTTCTTTCATTTTTATTTGCGTCATGTGCTGTTTGGGGAGTGTTTTTTGGAAGGGCCATCCTGCGTGACACTGCAGTGCCACTCCTAGATGGGCCAGGTGTTTGTGTCGGCCACTAGGGTCGCTTATCTTACTCACACAGCTACCTCATTGCGCCTCTTTTTTTCTTTGCGTCATGTGCTGTTTGGGGAGTGTTTTTTGGAAGGGCCATCCTGCGTGACACTGCAGTGCCACTCCTAGATGGGCCAGGTGTTTGTGTCGGCCACTAGGGTCGCTTAGCTTAGTCATCCAGCGACCTCGGTGCAAATTTTAGGACTAAAAATAATATTGTGAGGTGTGAGGTATTCAGAATAGACTGAAAATGAGTGGAAATTATGGTTTTTGAGGTTAATAATACTTTGGGATCAAAATGACCCCCAAATTCTATGATTTAAGCTGTTTTTTAGTGTTTTTTGAAAAAAACACCCGAATCCAAAACACACCCGAATCCGACAAAAAAAAAAAAAAATCGGTGAGGTTTTGCCAAAACGCGGTCGAACCCAAAACACGGCCGCGGAACCGAACCCAAAACCCCGAAAAATTTCAAGTGCACATCTCTACTTTTAAGCTGTTATTTTGTCACAACAAACCTGTGTTGATTTGGTGTGGAACAACCCAGGTGTTACAGACTAGGCCACAGTGTCACTCTACCTTGTCTTGAGCTTCTGCCAACTGTCCTCTCTCTGGATCTGTAAATTCCACCAACAGCCTTAGAGACTTCACTCTAAAAGAGCAAAACATTTATAACACAAATGACACAATGCATTATTACATTTGTTTTCAATCTCGGGTGCTATATAATGTACACACTATGGACATTAACATTACATCATAAGATATACTTTTGTACCTGAAGCTAGGATCTAATAAGTTATTTCTAGAACATCACAGTTTACAATTATTACTTTCCGACAGCATTATTTACAGACACGACACATAGGTACACACTTAGCACTGAAACACTTAAGGGGGGTACACACGGAGAGATCCGTGCTTAAAATCTAAGCAATTTTGCTAGATTGCTTAGATTTTAAGCACGGATCTGCCGTGTGTATGCCCTCCAGCGATAGCGATGCGCGGCCCCGCGCATCGCTATCGCCGATGCTAGATTGAGCCTGCATGCAGGCTCAATCTAGCGGGTCGGTCACTTCACCGTTGTGTGAAGTGAGCGGCCCCCCGTCGGCTTTCCCCCTCGCTCAGCACATCGCGCTGTGCTGAGCGGGGTGAGAGGTGTGCTGAGCACACATCTCTCCCGTGAGTACCCCCCTTTACTTACTGCGTCCTCTTTAATTTAACATTCATTTAGGCTGGATTCACCAATCTGGCAAAGCAACACAAGATGAATGTCAAACCGCCGAGGGATACGACCCATAAGGAATTCTATTCTTAAATAATCCTATCAACAAGGACATGGATGAAAACATGAACATAAAAACACATAAACCCTGCATCATTTACTCACATATAAAAATAGTAATGTGTGTGTTATAGGTCCCAGGTTCCCCCCAGCAATACTATATACCCTGCACACGGTGCTTTGCTGGCTGCTGGGCATACAGTATACATATGATATAGGCCACGGGTTTCCTCATATGCTGGATATAGATATATATATTTATATAAAAACAGAGAGCCCCCCCCCCAGCAATGTGACACCCTGCACTGTGTCGGGCATACAGTATATATATGTATGTGACAAAGAGCCCAGCCCCCCCCAGCAATGTGACACCCTGCACTGTGCCGGGCATACAGTATATATGTATGACAAAGAGCCTAGCCCTCCCAGCAATGTGACACCCTGCACTGTGCCGGGCATACAGTATATATAAGTATGACAAAGAGCCCAGCCCCCCCGCACCCCCCCCCGCAATGTGACACCATGCACTGTGCCGGGCATACAGTATATATATATATATATATATATATATATATATATATATATATATGACAAAGAGCCCAGCCCCCCCAGCAATGAGAAACCCTGCACTGTGCCGGGCATACAGTATATATAAGTATGACAAAGAGCCCAGCTCCCCCCCCCCCCCCCGCAATGTGACACCCTGCACTGTGCCGGGCATACTATATATATATATATATATATATAACAAAGAGCCCAGCCCCCCCAGCAATGTGACACCCTGCACTGTGCCGGGCATACAGTATATATGTATGACAAAGAGCCCAGCCCTCCCAGCAATGTGACACCCTGCACTGTGCCGGGCATACAGTATATATATATATATATATATGTATGACAAAGAGCCCAGCCCCCCCAGCAATGTGACACCCTGCACTGTGCCGGGCATACAGTATATATATATGTATGACAAAGAGCCCAGCCCCCCCAGCAATGTGACACCCTGCACTGTGCCGGGCATACAGTATATATATATGTATGACAAAGAGCCCAGCCCTCCCAGCAATGTGACACCCTGCACTGTGCCGGGCATACAGTATATATAATAAGATTTTACTCACCGGTAAATCTATTTCTCGTAGTCCGTAGTGGATGCTGGGGACTCCGTAAGGACCATGGGGAATAGACGGCTCCGCAGAAGACTGGGCACATCTAAAGAAAGATTTAGGACTATCTGGTGTGCACTGACTCCTCCCCCTATGACCCTCCTCCAAGCCTCAGTTAGGAACTGTGCCCGGAAGAGCTGACACAATAAGGAAGGATTTTGAATCCCGGGTAAGACTCATACCAGCCACACCATATAATACGTGATAGGAACCCCGGTTAACAGTATGATAACAATTGGAGCCTCTGAAGAGATGGCTCACAACAAAACCCGATTTTTGTAACAATAACTATGTACAAGTAATGCAGACAATCCGCACTTGGGATGGGCGCCCAGCATCCACTACGGACTACGAGAAATAGATTTACCGGTGAGTAAAATCTTATTTTCTCTGACGTCCTAGTGGATGCTGGGGACTCCGTAAGAACCATGGGGATTATACCAAAGCTCCCAAACGGGCGGGAGAGTGCGGATGACTCTGCAGCACCGAATGAGAGAACTCCAGGTCCTCCTCAGCCAGGGAATCAAATTTGTAGAATTTAGCAAACGTGTTTGCCCCTGACCAAGTAGCTGCTCGGCAAAGTTGTAAAGCCGAGACCCCTCGGGCAGCCGCCCAAGATGAGCCCACCTTCCTTGTGGAATGGGCTTTTATTGAATTAGGCTGCGGTAATCCTACCGCAGAATGCGCCAGCTGAATAGTGCTACAAATCCAGCGCGCAATAGACTGCTTAGAAGCAGGAGCACCCAGCTTGTTGGGTGCATACAGGATAAACAGCGAGTCAGTTTTTCTGACTCCAGCCGTCCTGGAAACATAAATTTTCAGGGCCCTGACTACGTCCAGCAACTTGGAATCCTCCAAGTCCCTAGTAGCCGCAGGCACCACAATAGGTTGGTTCAAGTGAAAAGCTGAGACCACCTTCGGGAGAAACTGAGGACGAGTCCTCAATTCTGCCCTATCCATCTGGAAAATCAGATAAGGGCTTTTTCAAGACAAAGCCGCCAAATCTGAAACCCGCCTGGCCGAAGCCAGGGCCAACAGTATGACCACTTTCCACGTGAGATATTTTAATTCCACAGTCTTAAGTGGTTCGAACCAATGTGATTTCAGGAATGCCAAAACCACATTGAGATCCTAAGGTGCCACTGGGGGCACAAAAGGAGGCTGAATATGCAGAACTCCTTTGACAAAAGTCTGAACTTCAGGCAGTGAAGCCAGTTCTTTCTGGAAGAAAATCGACAGAGCCGAAATCTGGACCTTGATGGACCCCAATTTGAGGCCCAACGTCACCCCTGCTTGCAGGAAGTGTAGGAATCGACCCATTTGAAATTCCTCTTTCGGGGTCTTCATGGCCTCACACCAAGCAACATATTTCCGCCAAATGTGGTAATAATGTCTTGCGGTGACATCCTTCCTGGCTTTGATCAGGGTAGGGATGACTTCCTCCGGAATACCCTTTTCCTTTAGGATCCGGTGTTCAACCGCCATGCCGTCAAACGCAGCCGCGGTAAGTCTTGGAACAGACAGGGTCCCTGCTGCAGCAGGTCTTGTCTGAGCGGCAGAGGCCAAGGGTCCTCTGCCAGCATCTTTTGAAGTTCCGGGTACCAAGCTCTTCTTGGCCAATCCGGAACCATGAGTATGGTTTTCACTCCTCGCATTCTTATTATTCTCAGCACCCTGGGTATGAGAGGTAGAGGAGGAAACACATAAACCGACTGGTACACCCACGGTGTCACTAGAGCGTCCACAGCAATCGCCTGAGGGTCCCTTGACCTGGCGCTATATCTTTTCAACTTTATGTTGAGGCGGGACGCCATCATGTCCACCCGTGGTCATTCCCAACGGTTTACCCGCATTTGGAAAACTTCTGGAAGAAGTCCCCATTCTCCCGGGTGTAGGTCGCCCATCGGAGAATCCTTGTGGCTTCTGCCATCGCCATCCTGCTTCTTGTGCCGCCCTGTCTGTTTACATGGGCGACCGCCGTGATTTTGTCTGAATGGATCAGTACCGGCTGGTTTTGAAGCAGGGGCCTTGCTTGGCTTAGGGCATTGTAAATGGCCCTTAGCTCCAGAATAATTATGTGAAGCGAAATCTCCTTGGAAATTTCTTCCCTGTGTGACTGCACCCCAGCCCCGAAGGCTGGCCTCCGTGGTCACCAGGACCCAGTCCTGTATTCCGAATCTGCGGCCCTCTAGTAGATGAGCCCTCTGCAGCCACCACAGCAGCGACACCCTGTTTCTTGCCGACAGGGTTATCCGCTGTTGTATCTGTAGATGGGACCCAGGCCATTTGTCCCACAGGTCCCACTGGAACGTCCTTGCGTGGAACCTTCCGAATGGAATTATGCTTCGTACGAAGCTACCATTTTTTCCAGGACTCGTGTGCTTCCACTGGAAGAAACACTCTTTTCTGGTCTGTGTCCAGAATCATTCCCAATAACAGAAGACGTGTCGTCGGGACCAGCTGTGACTTTGGAATATTGAGAATCCAGTCGTGCTGTTGTAGCACTTCCCGAGAGAGTGCTACCCCTACTACCAACTGTTCTTTGGACCTCGCCTTTATCAGGAGATCGTCCAAGTACGGGATAATAAAAACTTCCTTCTTGCGAAGGAGTATCATAATTTCGGTCGTTACCTTGGTAAAGACCTTCGGTGCCGTGGACAACTCCAACGGCAGCGTCTGGAACCGATAGTGACAGTCCTGTACCACACATCTGAGGTACTCCTGGTGAGGAGGGTAAATGGGGACATGCAGGTACGCATCCTTGATGTCCAGGGAGACCCTGTAATCCCCCTCGTCCAGGCTCGTAATAACCGCCCTGAGCGATTCCATCTCGAACTTGAATCTTCTGATATAAAAGTTCAAGTATTTTAATTTTAAGATGGGTCTCACTGAACCGTTCTGTTTCGGTACCACAACCATTGTGGAATAGTAACCCCTTCCTTGCTGAAGGAGGGGCACCTTGACAATCACGTGTTGTGATTATAGTGTTGAATAGCCACCAACACCGCCTCCCTGGCAGAGGGAGGTGCCGGTAAGGCAGATTTTAGGAAACGGCGGGGGGAAGAACGTCTCGAACTCCAGCCTGTACCCCTGAGATACTACTTGAAGGACCCAGGGATCCATGTGAGAGAGCCCACTGGGCGCTGAAATTTCTGAGACGGGCCCCCACCGTACCCGGGTCCGCCTGAGCAGCCCCAGCGTCATGCTGTGGACTTACCGGACGCAGGGAGGACTTCTGCTCTTGGGAACTAGCTGTGTGCTGCAGCTTTTTCCTCTACCTTTGCCTCTCGGCAGAAAGGATGAGCCTCTAGCCCTCTTGCTTTTCTGGGGCCGAAAGGACTGTACTTGATGATACGGTGCTTTCCTTTGTTGTGGGGTAGCCTGTGGCAAAAAGGTCGATTTCCCAGCAGTAGCTGTGGAAACGAGATCTGAAAGACCATCCCCAAACAGTTTTACCCCCTTATAGGGCAAAACTTCCATGTGCCGATTCGAGTCGGCATCGCCTGACCATTGCCGAGTCCATAACCCCCGTCTGGCGGCAACGGACCTAGCGCTTATTTTTGATGCCAGCCGGCAAATATCCCTCTGTGCATCACGCATGTATAAGACCACGTCTTTTATATGCTCTATTGTCAGCAAAATATTGTCCCTATCCATAGTTATTTTCCGACAGGGAATCTGACCACGCAGCGGGAGCACTGCACATCCATGCCGAAGCAATGGCTGGTCGCAATATAATGCCCGAGTGTGTGACTATATCTTTCAGGGTAACCCCCTGCTTTTTATCAGCAGGTTCCTTCAGGGCGGCCGTATCCGGAGACGGTAGTGCCACCTTTTCTGATAAGCGTGTAAGCGCTGTATCTACCCTATGGGGTGTTTCCCAATGTGACCTATCCTCTGGCGGGAAAGGGTACGCTGCCAATAACCGTTTAGAAATTATCAATTTCTTACCGGGGGAAGACCACGCTTCCTCACACACCTCATTTAATTTCTCAGATGCAGGAAAAAATAAGATTTTACTTACCGATAAATCTATTTCTCGTAGTCCGTAGTGGATGCTGGGGACTCCGTCAGGACCATGGGGATTAGCGGCTCCGCAGGAGACAGGGCACAAAAATAAAGCTTTAGGATCAGGTGGTGTGCACTGGCTCCTCCCCCTATGACCCTCCTCCAAGCCTCAGTTAGGATACTGTGCCCGGACGAGCGTACACAATAAGGAAGGATTTTGAATCCCGGGTAAGACTCATACCAGCCACACCAATCACACCGTACAACTTGTGATCTGAACCCAGTTAACAGTATGACAACGTAGGAGCCTCTGAACAGACGGCTCACAACAAGAACCCGATTTTTTTGTAACAATAACTATGTACAAGTATTGCAGACAATCCGCACTTGGGATGGGCGCCCAGCATCCACTACGGACTACGAGAAATAGATTTATCGGTAAGTAAAATCTTATTTTCTCTAACGTCCTAGTGGATGCTGGGGACTCCGTCAGGACCATGGGGATTATACCAAAGCTCCCAAACGGGCGGGAGAGTGCGGATGACTCTGCAGCACCGAGAGAGAGAACTCCAGGTCCTCCTCAGCCAGGGTATCAAATTTGTAGAATTTTACAAACGTGTTCTCCCCCGACCACGTAGCTGCTCGGCAGAGTTGTAATGCCGAGACCCCTCGGGCAGCCGCCCAGGATGAGCCCACCTTCCTTGTGGAATGGGCCTTGACAGATTTAGGCTGTGGCAGGCCTGCCACAGAATGTGCAAGTTGAATTGTGCTACAAATCCAACGAGCAATCGTCTGCTTAGAAGCAGGAGCACCCAGCTTGTTGGGTGCATACAGTATAAACAGCGAGTCAGATTTTCTGACTCCAGCCGTCCTTGAAATATATATTTTCAATGCCCTGACAACGTCCAGCAACTTGGAATCCTCCAAATCGCTAGTAGCCGCAGGCACCACAATAGGCTGGTTCAGGTGAAACGCTGACACCACCTTAGGCAGAAAATGAGGACGCGTCCGCAGTTCTGCCCTGTCCGAATGGAAAATCAGATATGGGCTTTTATACGATAAAGCCGCCAATTCTGACACTCTCCTGGCTGAAGCCAGGGCCAGTAGCATGGTTACTTTCCATGTAAGATATTTCAAATCCGCCGATTTGAGTGGCTCAAACCAATGGGATTTGAGAAAATCCAAAACTACATTAAGGTCCCACGGAGCCACTGGGGGCACAACCGGGGGCTGTATATGTAGTACTCCTTTTACAAAAGTCTGGACTTCAGGAACTGAAGCCAATTCTTTCTGGAAGAAAATCGACAGGGCCAAAATTTGAACCTTAATGGACCCCAACTTGAGGCCCATAGACAATCCTGTTTGCAGGAAATGTAGGAATCGACCCAATTGAAATTCCTCCGTGGGGGCATTCCTGGCCTCACACCACGCAACATATTTTCTCCAAATGCGGTGATAATGTTGTGCAGTCACCTCCTTCCTGGCTTTAACCAGTGTAGGAATGACCTCTTCTGGAATGCCTTTTTCCCTTAGAATTCGGCGTTCAACCGCCACGCCGTCAAACGCAGCCGCGGTAAGTCTTGGAATAGACACGGTCCCTGCTGAATCAGGTCCCGTCTTAGAGGTAGAGGCCACGGATTTTCCGTGAGCATCTCCTGAAGTTCCGGGTACCAAGTTCTTCTTGGCCAATCCGGAGCCACGAGTATCGTTCTTACTCCCCTTTGCCGTATAATTCTCAGTACTTTGGGTATGAGAGGCAGAGGAGGAAACACATACACTGACTGGAACACCCACGGTGTTACCAGAGCGTCCACAGCTATTGCCTGAGGGTCTCTTGACCTGGCGCAATACCTGTCCAGTTTTTTGTTGAGGCGAGACGCCATCATATCCACCCTTGGTTTTTCCCAACGGTTCACAATCATGTGGAAGACTTCTGGATGAAGTCCCCACTCTCCCGGGTGTAGATCGTGTCTGCTGAGGAAGTCTGCTTCCCAGTTGTCCACTCCCGGAATGAACACTGCTGACAGTGCTATCACATGATCTTCCGCCCAGCGAAGAATCCTTGCAGCTTCTGCCATTGCTCTCCTGCTTCTTGTGCCACCCTGTCTGTTTACGTGGGCGACTGCCGTGATGTTGTCCGACTGGATCAACACCGGCTAACCCTGAAGCAGGGGTTTTGCCAGGCTTAGAGCATTGTAAATCGCTCTTAGCTCCAGTATATTTATGTGAAGAGACATCTCCAGGCTTGACCATACTCCCTGGAAGTTTCTTCCCTGTGTGACCGCTCCCCAGCCTCTCAGACTGGCATCCGTGGTCACCAGGACCCAGTCCTGTATGCCGAATCTGCGGCCTTCTAACAGATGAGCACTCTGCAACCACCACAGAAGAGACACCCTTGTCCGTGGCGATAAGGTTATCCGCTGATGCATCTGCAGATGCGATCCGGACCATTTGTCCAGCAGATCCCACTGAAAAGTTCGTGCGTGGAATCTGCCGAATGAGATTGCTTCGTAAGAAGCCACCATCTTTCCCAGGACTATTGTGCATTGATGCACAGACACTTTTCCTGGTTTTAGGAGGTTCCTGACAAGTTCGGATAACTCCTTGGCTTTCTCCTCCGGAAGAAACACCTTTTTCTGAACCGTGTCCAGAATCATTCCCAGGAACAGCAGACGTGTTGTCGGGGTCAACTGAGATTTTGGAAAATTCAGAATCCACCCGTGTTGTTGCAGCACTACTTGGGTTAGTGCTACTCCGTCCTCCAGCTGTTCTCTGGACCTTGCCCTTATCAGGAGATCGTCCAAGTAAGGGATAATTAATACGCCTCTTCTTCGCAGAAGAATCATCATTTCGGCCATTACCTTGGTAAAGACCCGAGGTGCCGTGGACAATCCAAACGGCAGCGTCTGAAACTGATAATTACAGTTTTGCACCACGAACCTGAGGTACCCTTGATGTGAAGGGCAAATTGGGACATGCAGGTAAGCATCTTTTATGTCCAGGGACACCATAAAGTCCCCTTCTTCCAGATTCGCTATCACTGCTCTGAGTGATTCCATCTTGAACTTGAATTTTTGTATGTACAGGTTCAAAGATTTCAGATTTAGAATAGGTCTTACCGAGCCGTCCGGCTTCGGTACCACAAATAGCGTGGAGTAATACCCCTTTTCCTGTTGTAGGAGGGGTACCTTGACTATCACCTGCTGAGAAAACAGCTTGTGAAAGGCTTCCAATACCGTCGCCCTGTCTGAGGGAGACGTTGGCAAAGCAGACTTTAGGAACCGGCGAGGGGGAGACTTCTCGAATTCCAACCTGTAACCCTGAGATACTACCTGCAGGATCCAGGGGTCCACCTGTGAGCAAGCCCACTGCGCGCTGAAATTCTTGAGTCGACCCCCCACCGTTCCTGAGTCCGCTTGTAAAGCCCCAGCGTCATGCTGAGGGCTTTGCAGAACCCGCGGAGGGCTTCTGTTCCTGGGAAGGAGCTGCTTGCTGCCCTCTCTTACCCTTTCCTCTGCCTCGGGGCAGATATGACTGTCCTTTTGCCCGCTTCTTATAGGACCGAAAGGACTGCGGCTGAAAAGACGGTGTCTTTTTCTGTTGGGAGGGGGTCTGAGGTAAAAAGGTGGATTTCCCGGCAGTTGCCGTGGCCACCAAATCCGATAGACCGACGCCAAATAATTCCTCCCCTTTATACGGCAATACTTCCATATGCCGTTTGGAATCCGCATCACCTGACCACTGTCGTGTCCATAAACTTCTTCTGGCAGATATGGACATCACACTTACTCTCGATGCCAGAGTGCAAATATCCCTCTGAGCATCTCGCATATAAAGAAAAGCATCCTTTAATTGCTCTAAAGTCTGTAAAATACTGTCCCTATCCAGGGTATCAATATTTTCAGTCAGGGAATCCGACCAGACCACCCCAGCACTGCACATCCAGGCTGAGGCGATGGCTGGTCGCAGTATAACACCAGTATGTGTGTATATACTTTTTAGGGTAGTTTCCAGCCTCCTATCAGCTGGATCCTTGAGGGCGGCCGTATCAGGAGACGGTAACGCCACTTGTTTTGATAAGCGTGTGAGCGCCTTATCCACCTTAGGGGGTGTTTCCCAGCGCGCCCTAACCTCTGGCGGGAAAGGGTATAATGCCAATAACTTTTTTGAAATTAGCACTTTTCTATCTGGGTTAACCCACGCTTCATCACATACATCATTCAATTCCTCTGATTCAGGAAAAACTACAGGTAGTTTTTTCACCCCCCACATAATACCCCTTTTTGTGGTACTTGTAGTATCAGAGATATGCAAAGCCTCCTTCATTGCCGTGATCATATAACGTGTGGCCCTACTGGAAAATACGTTTGTTTCTTCACCGTCGACACTAGATTCAGTGTCCGTGTCTGGGTCTGTGTCGACCGACTGAGGTAAAGGGCGTTTTACAGCCCCTGACGGTGTCTGAGACGCCTGGGCAGGTACTAACTGGTTTTCCGGCCGTCTCATGTCGTCAACTGATTTTTGTAATGTGCTGACATTATCACGTAATTCCATAAACAAAGCCATCCATTCCGGTGTCGACTCCCTGGGGGGTGACATCACCATTACCGGCAATTGCTCTGCCTCCACACCAACATCGTCCTCATACATGTCGACACACACGTACCGACACACAGCAGACACACAGGGAATGCTCTATTGAAGACAGGACCCCACTAGCCCTTTGGGGAGACAGAGGGAGAGTTTGCCAGCACACACCCAAACGCTATAATATATATGGGAACAACCCTATATAAGTGTTGTATCCTTATAGCAGCTTAAATATAGTAATATCGCCAAAAAAAGTGCCCCCCCTCTCTGTTTTACCCTGTTTCTGTAGTGCAGTGCAGGGGAGAGTCCTGGGAGCCTTCCTCACAGCGGAGCTGAGCAGGAAAATGGCGCTGTGTGCTGAGGAGAATAAGCCCCGCCCCCTATTTCGGCGGGCTCTTCTCCGGAGTTTGTGAGATCTGGCAGGGGTTAAATACATCCATATAGCCTCAAGGGCTATATGTGATGTATTTTTTAGCCATAAAAAGGTATTATACATTGCTGCCCAGGGCGCCCCCCCAGCGCCCTGCACCCTCCGTGACCGCTGTGTGAAGTGTGCTGACAACAATGGCGCACAGCTGCAGTGCTGTGCGCTACCTCAGGAATACTGAAAAGTCTTCTGCCGCCTGCTTCTGGACCTCTTCCATCTTCGGCATCTGCAAGGGGGGTCGGCGGCGCGGCTCCGGACTCCATGGCTGGGCCTGTGTTGGATCCCTCTGGAGCTAATGGTGTCCAGTAGCCTAAGAAGCCAATCCATCCTGCACGCAGGTGAGTTGACTTCTCTCCCCTAAGTCCCTCGATGCAGTGAGCCTGTTGCCAGCAGGACTCACTGAAAATAAAAAACCTAAAAACTTTTTCTAAGCAGCTCTTTAGGAGAGCCACCTAGATTGCACCCTGCTCGGACGGGCACAAAAACCTAACTGAGGCTTGGAAAAGGGTCATAGGGGGAGGAGCCAGTGCACACCACCTGATCCTAAAGCTTTATTTTTGTGCCGTCTCCTGCGGAGCCGCTAATCCCCATGGTCCTGACGGAGTCCCCAGCATCCACTAGGACGTTAGAGAAACTACTGGTAGTTTTCTGTCACCAAACATAATACCCTTTTATGTGGTACCTGGGGTATTATCATAAATGTGTAAATAAGAATTTACTTACCGATAATTCTATTTCTCATAGTCCGTAGTGGATGCTGGGGACTCCGTCAGGACCATGGGGAATAGCGGCTCCGCAGGAGACAGGGCACAAAAGCAAGCTTTTAGGATCACATGGTGTGTACTGGCTCCTCCCCCTATGACCCTCCTCCAAGCCTCAGTTAGGTACTGTGCCCGGACGAGCGTACACAATAAGGAAGGATCTTGAATCCCGGGTAAGACTCATACCAGCCACACCAATCACACCGTACAACTTGTGATCTGAACCCAGTTAACAGTATGATAACAATGAAGTAGCCTCTAAAAAAGATGGCTCACAACAATAATAACCCGATTTTTGTAACAATAACTATGTACAAGTATTGCAGACAATCCGCACTTGGGATGGGCGCCCAGCATCCACTACGGACTATGAGAAATAGAATTATCGGTAAGTAAATTCTTATTTTCTCTAACGTCCTAGTGGATGCTGGGGACTCCGTCAGGACCATGGGGATTATACCAAAGCTCCCAAACGGGCGGGAGAGTGCGGATGACTCTGCAGCACCGAATGAGAGAACTCCAGGTCCTCCTCAGCCAGGGTATCAAATTTGTAGAATTTTACAAACGTGTTTCCCCCTGACCACGTAGCTGCTCGGCAAAGTTGTAAAGCCGAGACCCCTCGGGCAGCCGCCCAAGATGAGCCCACCTTCCTTGTGGAATGGGCATTTACAGATTTTGGCTGTGGCAGGCCTGCCACAGAATGTGCAAGTTGAATTGTACTACAAATCCAACGAGCAATAGTCTGCTTAGAAGCAGGAGCACCCAGCTTTTTTGGGTGCATACAATATAAACAGCAAGTCAGACTTTCTGACTCCAGCCGTCCTGGAATTTTATATATATATATATATATTTATTTATTTATTTTTTTTATTTTTTTATTTTTTTCAGGGCCCTGACAACGTCTAGCAACTTGGAGTCCTCCAAGTCCCTAGTAGCCGCAGGCACCACAATAGGTTGTTTCAGGTGAAACGCTGACACCACCTTAGGAAGAAACTGGGGACGAGTCCGCAGTTCTGCCCTGTCCGAATGGAAAATCAAATATGGGCTTTTGTAAGACAAAGCCGCCAATTCTGACAATCGCCTGGTCGAGGCCAGGGCCAACAGCATGGTCACTTTCCATGTGAGATATTTCAAATCCACAGATTTGAGCGGTTCAAACCAATATGATTTGAGGAATCCCAACACTACGTTGAGATCCCACGGTGCCACTGGAGGCACAAAAGGGGCTGTATATGCAATACTCCCTTGACAAATGTCTGGACTTCAGGAACTGAAGCCAATTCTTTCTGGAAGAAAATCTACAGGGCCGAAACTTGAACCTTAATGGACCCCAATTTGAGGCTCATAGACACTCCTGTTTTCAGGAAGTGCAGAAATCGACCTAGTTGAAATTTCTTCGTGGGGCCTTCCTGGCCTCACCCACGCAACATATTTTCACCACATGTGGTGATAACGTTGTGCGGTCACCTCCTTCCTGGCTTTGACCAGGGTAGGTATGACCTCTTCCGGAATGCCTTTTCCCTTAGGATCCGGCGTTCAACCGCCATGCCGTCAAACGCAGCCGCGGTAAGTCTTGGAATAGACATGGTACTTGCTGAAGCAAGTCCCTTCTTAGCTCCCGAGGCCATTAGTCCTCTGTGAGCATCTCTTGAAGTTCCGGGTACCAAGTCCCTCTTGGCCAATCCGGAGCCACGAGTATAGTTCTTACTCCTCTACGTCTTATAATTCTCAATACCTTTGTTATGAGAAGCAGAGGAGGGAACCCATACACCGACTGTTACACCCACGGTGTTACCAGGACATCCACAGCTATCGCCTGAAGGTCTCGTGACCTGGCGCAATACCTGTCCCGTTTTTTGTTCGGGCGGGACGCCATCATGTCCACCTTTGGTCTTTCCCAACGGTTCACAATCATGCGGAAAACTTCCCTATGAAGTTCCCACTCTCCCGGGTGGAGGTCGTGCCTGCTGAGGAAGTCTGCTTCCCAGTCGTCCACTCCCGGAATGAACACTGCTGACAGTGCTATCACATGATTTTCCGCCTAGCGAAAAATCCTTGCAGTTTTGCCACTGCCCTCCTGCTTCTTGTGCCGCCCTTTCTGTTTACGTGGGCGACTGCCGTGATGTTATCCCGCTGGATCAATACCGGCTGACCTTGAAGCAAAGGTCTTGCTAAGTTTAGAGCATTATAAATTTGCTCTTAGCTCCAGTATATTTATGTGGAGAGAATTCTCCAGACTTGATCACACTCCCTGGAAATTTTTTCCCTGTGTGACTGCTCCCCAGCCTCTCAGGCTGGCCTCCGTGGTCACCAGCATCCAATCCTGAATGCCGAATCTGCGGCCCTCTAGAAGATGAGCACTCTGTAATCACCACAAGAGAGACACCCTTGTTCCTTGGATATAGGGTTATCCGCTGATGCATCTGAAGATGCGATCCGGACCATTTGTCCAGCAGATCCCACTGAAGAGTTCTTGCGTGAAATCTGCCGAATGGAATTGCTTCGTAATAAGCCACCATTTTTACCAGGACTCTTGTGCAATGATGCACTGACACTTTTCCTGGTTTTAGGAGGATCCCGATTAGCTCGGATAACTCCCTGGCTTTCTCCTCTGGGAGAAACACCTTTTTCTGGACTGTGTCCAGAATCATCCCTAGGACCAGCAGACGTGTCGTCGGAACAACTGCGGTTTTGGAATATTTAGAATCCACCCGTGTTGTCGTAGAACTACTTGAGATAGTGCTACTCCGACCTCCAACTGTTCTCTGGACCTTGTTCTTATCAGGAGGTCGTCCATTTTCTTTGAAGACGAATCCTCATTTCGGTCATTACCTTGGTAAGGACCCGGGGTGCCTTGGACAATCCAACGGCATCGTCTGAAACTGATAGTGACAGTTCTGTACCACGAACCTGAGGTACCCTCGGTGAGAAAGGCAAATTTTTGGGACATGGAGGTAAGCATCCCTGATGTCCCCGGACTCCCGGTTCGCTATCACTGCTCTGAGTGACTCCATCTGGATTTGAACCTTTGTAAGTGTTCAAATATTTCAGATTTAGAATAGGTCTCACCTAGCCTTCTGGCTTCAGTACCACCATATAGTGTGGAATAATACCCCTTTCCTTGTTGTAGGAGGGGTAATTTTATTATCACCTGCTGGGAATACAGCTTGTGAATTGTTTTCAATACTGCCTCCCTGTCGGAGGGAGACATTGGTACAGCAGACTACAGGAACCTGCGAGGGGGAAACGTCTCGACATTCCAATCTGTACCCCTTGGATACTACTTGTAGGATCCAGGGGTCCTGTACGGTCCCAGCGTCATGCTGAGAACTTGGTAGAAGCGTTGGAGGGCTTCTGTTCCTGGGAATGGGCTGCCTGCTGCAGTCTTCTTCCCTTTCCTCTATCCCTGGGCAGATATGACTCTTATAGGGACGAAAGGACTGAGGCTGAAAAGACGGTGTCTTTTTCTGCAGAGATGTGACTTAGGGTAAAAAACGGTGCATTTTCCAGCAGTTGCCGTGGCCACCAGGTCCCATGGACCGACCCCAAATAACTCCTCCCCTTTATACGGCAATACATCTTTGTGCCGTTTGGAATCTGCATCACCTGACCACTGTCGTGTCCATAAACATCTTCTTGCAGATATGGACATCGCATTTACTCTTGATGCCAGAGTGCAAATATCCCTCTGCGCATCTCGCATATATAGAAATGCATCCTTTAAATGCTCTATAGTCAATAAAATACTATCCCTGTCAAGGGTATCAATATTTTTAGTCAGGGAATCCGACCAAGCCACCTCAGCTCTGCACATCCAGGCTGAGGCGATCGCTGGTCGCAGTATAACACCAGCATGTGTGTGTATACTTTTTAGGATATTTTCCAGCCTCCTATCAGCTGGCTCCTTAAGTACGGCCCTATCTGTAGAAGGTACCGCCACTTGTTCTGATAAGCATGTGAGCGCCTTATCCACCCTAAGGGGTGTTTCCCAACGCGCCCTAACTTATGGCGGGAAAGGGTATACCGCCAATAATTTTCTATCGGGGGAAACCCACGCATCATCACACACTTCATTTAATTTATCTGATTCAGGAAAAACTACAGGTAGTTTTTTCACATCCCACATAATACCCTTTTTTTGTGGTACTTGTAGTATCAGAAATATGTAACACCTCCTTCATTGCCCTTAACGTGTGGCCCTAAAGGAAAATACGTTTGTTTCTTCACCGTCGACACTGAAATCAGTGTCCGTGTCTGGGTCTGTGTCGACCGACTGAGGTAAATGGGCGTTTTACAGCCCCTGACGGTGTTTGAGACGCCTGGACAGGTACTAATTTGATCGCCGGCCGTCTCATGTCGTCAACCGGCTTGCAGCGTGTTGACATTATCACGTAATTCCATAAATAAGCCATCCATTCCGGTGTCGACTCCCTAGAGAGTGACATCACCATTACAGGCAATTTGCTCCGCCTCCTCACCAACATTTTCCTCATACATGTCGACACACACGTACCGACATACAGCACACACATAGGGAATGCTCTGATAGAGGACAGGACCCACTAGCCCTTTGGGGAGACAGAGGGAGAGTTTGCCAGCACACACCAAAATGCTATAATTATACAGGGACAACCTTTATATAAGTGTTCCTCCCTTATAGCATTTAATATATATTCATATCGCCAAATCAGTGCCCCCCCTCTCTGTTTTAACCCTGTTTCTGTAGTGCAGTGCAGGGGAGAGCATGGGAGCCTTCCCACCAGCATTTCTGTGAGGGAAAATGGCGCTGTGTGCTGAGGAGAATAGGCCCCGCCCCCTTTTCGTCGGGCTTCTTCTCCGGAGTTTGTGATATCTGGCAGGGGTTAAATACATCCATATAGCCTCAAGGGCTATATGTGATGTATTTTTCGCCATACAGGTATTATACATTGCTGCCCAGGGCGCCCCCCCCCCCCCGCGCCCTGCACCCTCCGTGACCGCTGTGTGAAGTGTGCTGACAACAATGGCGCACAGCTGCAGTGCTGTGCGCTACCTGATGAAGACTGAAAGTCTTCTGCCGCCTGGTTCCGGACCTCTTCAATCTTCAGCATCTGCAAGGGGGGTCGGCGGCGCGGCTCCGGGACGAACCCCAGGGCGAGACCTGTGTTCCGACTCCCTCTGGAGCTAATGGTGTCCAGTAGCCTAAGAAGCCAATCCATCCTGCACGCAGGTGAGTTCACTTCTCTCCCCTAAGTCCCTCGATGCAGTGAGCCTGTTGCCAGCAGGACTCACTGAAAATAAAGAACCTAAAAACTTTTTCTAAGCAACTCTTTAAGAGAGCCACCTAGATTGCACCCTGCTCGGACGGGCACAAAAACCTAACTGAGGCTTGGAGGAGGGTCATAGGGGGAGGAGCCAGTACACACCATGTGATCCTAAAAGCTTGCTTTTGTGCCCTGTCTCCTGCGGAGCCGCTATTCCCCATGGTCCTGACGGAGTCCCCAGCATCCACTAGGACGTTAGAGAAATACATTTTTCATTGCCTCAATAATGTAACGGGTGGACCTATTTGGAGGGTACACTAGTCTCATCGTCGTCGACACTGGAGTCGGTAACCGTGTCGACATCTTTTTCTGCCATCTGAGGTAGCGGGCGTTTTTAGAGCCCCCCATGACATTTGAGACGCTGGAACAGGCACAAGCTGAGTAGCCGGCTGTTCTGTGTCGTCGACCTTTTGTGTAAGGAGTTGACACTTTCACGTAATCCTTCCATAAGTCCAACCACACCGGTGTCGATCCCGCAGGGGGTGACATCACATTTACAGGCATTCGCTCCGCCTCCACATCATTATCCTCCTCATACATGTCGACACAGCCGTACCGACACACAGCATACACACAGGGAATGCTCTGACAGAGGACAGGACCCCACAAAGCCCTTTGGGGAGACAGAGGGAGAGTATGCCAGCACACACCAGGGCGCTATATATCACAGGGATATCACATATAAAGAGTGTTTTCCCTTATAGCTGCCTATATATTTTGTATACTGCGCCTAAATTGTGCCCCCCCCCCCTCTCTTTTTAACCCTTTCTGTAGTGTATTGACTGCAGGGGAGAGCCAGGGAGCTTCCCTCCAACGGAGCTGTGAGGGAAAAATGGCGCCAGTGTGCTGAAGGAGATAGCTCCGCCCCTTCTTGGCGGACTTTCTCCCGCATTTTTATGGATTCTGGCAGGGGTTAAAAAGCACCTATATAGCCTCTGGGGCTATATATGGTGCCAGTTTGCCAGCCAAGGTGTCAGTATTGCTGCTCAGGGCGCCCCCCCCCAGCGCCCTGCACCCATCAGTGACCGGAGTGTGAGGTGTGCATGAGGAGCAATGGCGCACAGCTGCAGTGCTGTGCGCTACCTTGGAGAAGACAGAAGTCTTCAGCCGCCGATTTTCCGGACCACCTTCTTGCTTCTGGCTCTGTAAGGGGGGCGGCGGCGCGGCTCCGGGAACGGACGACGAGGTCGGGTCCTGTGTTCGATCCCTCTGGAGCTAATGGTGTCCAGTAGCCTAAGAAGCCCAAGCTACCACCACTTAGGTAGGTTCGCTTCTTCTCCCCTTAGTCCCTCGATGCAGTGAGCCTGTTGCCAGCAGGTCTCACTGAAAATAAAAAACCTAACAAACACTTTCTTCCTAGGAGCTCAGGAGAGCCCCTAGTGTGCATCCAGCTCAGCCAGGCACAGAAATCTAACTGAGGCTTGGAGGAGGGTCATAGGGGGAGGAGCCAGTGCACACCAGATAGTCCTAAATCTTTCTTTAGATGTGCCCAGTCTCCTGCGGAGCCGTCTATTCCCCATGGTCCTTACGGAGTCCCCAGCATCCACTAGGACGTCAGAGAAATATATATGACAAAGAGCCCAGCCCCCCCAGCAATGTGACACCCTGCACTGTGCCGGGCATACAGTATATATGTATGACAAAGAGCCCAGCCCCCCCCCCCCTGCAATGTGACACCCTGCACTGTGCCGGGCATACAGTATATATATGTATGACAAAGAGCCCAGCCCTCCCAGCAATGTGACACCCTGCACTGTGCCGGGCATACAGTATATATATGTATGACAAAGAACCCAGCCCCCCCAGCAATGTGACACCCTGCACTGTGCCGGGCATACAGTATATATATGTATGACAAAGAGCCCAGCCCCCCCAGCAATGTGACACCCTGCACTGTGCCGGGCATACAGTATATATATGTATGACAAAGAGCCCAGCCCCCCCAGCAATGTGACACCCTGCACTGTGCCGGGCATACAGTATATATGTATGACAAAGAGCCCAGCCCTCCCAGCAATGTGACACCCACCCTGCACTATGCCGGGCATACAGTATATATACATATATGACAAAGCTCAGCCCCCCCAGCAATGTGACACCCTACTCTATGCCGGCAATACAGTATACGACACCCACCCTGCACTGTGCCAGGCATACAGTGTATATATATATATATATATATATATATATATATATATGACAAAGAGCCCAGCCCCCCAGCAATGTGACACCCTGCACTGTGCCGGGCATACAGTATATATATATATATATATATATATAAAACAAAGCGCCCAGCTCCCCCAGCAATGTGACACCCTGCATATAACAAAGAGCCCAGCCCCCCCAGCAATGTGACACCCTACTCTATGCCGGGCATACAGTAGGTGACCCCTAGCGAGCTACTGGCGGATACCCGTCACTATGGGACACGGTTGCTGGGCTCTTACAGACTGGCTGTGCTGTCCTGGATCACCCCCAGCTCCGCTATAATCGCTGCACGCTGCTCAGACACCGTCGCCATGCCCCGAAGTAACCGAGGAATTCCCGCCGTCACTCACTGCTGGTGCAGATCCTCTCTCTGCTGCTGCTGCGTGACAGCGTCCGGGCCTAATCACAACGTCACCTCCGCCAGCGGCGAGCGCCACCTGCAGGCAGCAGGGGAATCATTCACTCACTGTCAGTCAGTGCGGTGGTACTTGTCACTAAAGTATAATTCAAACGTATATATATATATATACATACCCTCCAACATTTTACACAGAAAAATCGGTACAAATCCGAAAAAGGGGCGTGGCCGCGTGTAAAGGGGGCGTGGCCACGCCCCTTTTCCTATACTTTCAATGGAAGTTTGGAGAGGCAAAAATCGGTACAGACCATGAAAAAAAGGTACTGTACCTATTAAAAAGGTACAGTTGGAGGGTATATATATATATATATATATATATTTGTATATCTGTGCTTCATATGAGACCCTTGTCAATATCAGTTTTACTTGCAAAAAAAAAAGCAATAATGGATGATAAACCAGTGAATAATACATGTTAATGTAAATAAACAATTTAAGATTAAAATGCAGGCTTCTAGTAATAGTATACAATGCGGCACTTGTCAGGGATTATTGTAACCCCACCTCTCTGGTATGTGGGATTCCTATAGAATGGCGTGCCTCCACCCAAGCAGATAGATACACCCTGGTTTGCTTGGGAGAACCTTCCCAGATCTGGGTAGTGGGTGTGATATGTTAGGGTTAGTTCTATGGCCCTCATTCCGAGTTGTTCGCTCGCAAGCTGCTTTTAGCAGCTTTGCACACGCTAAGCCGCCGCCTACTGGGAGTGAATCTTAGCATAGTAAAATTGCGAACGAAAGATTAGCAGAATTGCGAATAGACACTTCTTAGCAGTTTCTGAGTAGCTCCACACTTACTTGGCAACTGCGATCAGTTCAGTCAGTTTCGTTCCTGGTTTGACGTCACAAACACTCCCAGCGTTCGCCCAGACACTCCCCCGTTTCTTCAGACACTCCCGCGTTTTTCCCAGAAACGGCAGCGTTTTTTTCACACACACCCATAAAACGGCCAGTTTCCGCCCAGAAACCCCCACTTCCTGTCAATCACATTACGATCACCAGAACGAAGAAAAAACCTCGTAATGCCGTGAGTAAAATTCCTAACTGCATAGCAAATTTACTTGGCGCAGTCGCAGTGCGAACATTGCGCATGCGCAATTAGCGGAAAATCGCTGCGATGAGAAGAAAATTACCGAGCGAACAACTCGGAATGACCACCTATGTACCTAATCAGTGTCAGTACAATGGGTAAATAATGTAGATGTGCTAGTCTCCTCACCTTACCAGTCCGGTTTACTTTATTTTCCAGGTCTCTCCCAGATCAGGATCTCCAGGATACTCGGGACCAGCTAAATCAGGTAAGTAAGTTTATTTACACATTCAACTAGTACATAATCAGGTTACCAGTAGGCTTAATACATATACCTTTTACCTTCTTAAAAGTACTACTAATACTCTTAGGGTCCTATTTCACAAGGATATGGCATGCAATACAAAAAAAAACATATCACCACAGTCTAACTGACTATGGACCCGGGGTTTATGATTAACACTTACCCTCTGCGCAGTTGACTTGAAACACATTAACAAACTTTATGTTCACTATATATATATATATATATATATGATAAATATTGCTCAAGTTAATACATGTGGCCACCTCTAATAGTGTGAAATCCTCCTTGAGTTGGTATCTTATTACCACCAGACCATTCCGAATATGTTGATCTGCCTCGACCAAGTTCTCTCATTGGCGACCGAATGATGTGGGTCGGAGGTATACCAGTCTGAGCAATAACGAGGTCTTACTTCCAATATGTACAAATAAATTGATGCTTTTAGTGTAGAAATGGTCCTCCCCTAAATCCTATTCCACTATGGGTTTATGGTCTGTATTTTGTATATCCACCAATAATGGGGGGGTCACTGGTGATAGCAACCCTCTTCAGGCGCTGTCCGACAATGGCAATACCTCCAAGTGCTGCTCCATTAGGGGTATAGACCCTCTTGTCACATATATGACCCTTTTTTTCTCAATAAAGAAATGCCTTTGCTGAATATGACCCCAGTCACGTCCCTCCTTGGTAGCTGGTGCTAGTAGAGAAGGAAAGGACTATGCTTACAACACAATATGTCCTTCAATAGTCACTTAGGGCAGGGGCCAACCTTATATGCGTGCCAATTGCATTTATCATGTTTAAAATACATCCTAGTGATGGCTGGAAAGTGACTAACCATTATAGCCCTCATTGGCTAGTAACGTTCTTCTAGTGACTGTACCAACAATGTAATCCTTTATACTCCAATCTCTATACCATTCACACTTCTATGTTGACTGGAAGACCAACCAGCGAGTCTGTTTAGGATTTGGTATTACTATACCCCTTAATTATGGTAGGGTTTATGGGAGCCGGAACTGATCTCCCCCTACTCCTCCCTCAATATAGTCCTTGAGAGGTGTGGCTTAGTAGGTAAGTACTATAGTCTAACAACCTGATGAGGATAGGGAATACTCAGGGGTCACATCCCCTAACATCCTACATAGGTGATGGAGAAAGTTATGGCAGGATTTTATTAACAAGTCTGTTTGAGACCATTACTGACAGTTTCAGAGGCTCACACTGGTGAAGTTAGGGAGAAAAGCTACTGTCCACAAAATGACTCTAGTTTCTTACACTGAACAGTTTCTCTATGGATTAGCTGACCAAGGTAGTTCTACAATACAGTTATGCTGAGACTGTTTATAGTCTGCGGTAGATGCGAGGCAATGTATTATGCACTATACTATGTGGTATAGGAAGCCCCTAACAATGTTATCTCCTCTGTCAGATGTGAAAGTCCGCCTCCCGCCTTTCCCACTGCTAGTGCGGCCGGGCTGCTCCTCCTCTAGTCCCGCCTCACGTTGATAAGGGAAACCAGTCAACGGTCACTCACCCGGGTAGCCTATCCTATGGGCGGACTCAAACCGACTGATCCCCGCCCTGGACACCACGGAAGGCTGTGTAGCTCGGCCCCTTCACTCCCAGCTCGGCCACCTTTTCTCCCAGCGTCATGACTTTGCTCCCCGGGTGTCCGTCGTCACTGTGCTTGGCGGCGCCGCTATACTTTGAACACCGGGGTGTCGCTCACCCCTCCAACGGTAAGCCACTGACCTCCGGTCTCTATCTTCTCCCTCAGGGATCTCTGTAATGCGGGCTCAGCTCCAGTCCCCTGACCTGGCTCCCTCACAACACTTTCCCTCACCTCGCCTCTGATACCGTTACCAGACCCCCCGTAGCTCGTCCCAGGGGCTATATATCTCCTCCTTCCACCATCCCGCGTGCAGTCTCCAGAACCTTCCTAACTGTTACCGCGTGCCCCAGCGCTCCCCGTGCCCTCTTCACACCCATAGCACCCAGCATGTTGATTATATTTAACACATCTTCTAACTATATACAGCAATAAATAAAACATTATCATTACTACCCTGATTATATCCACAGGGCTACAGCATAAGCATAAGCTTCGGGTTTCTCAGGCACCCGAGGCGTAATCTGCGAAAAGCAAGCGCCGGCCCCGCGATAGATGGATGTGTTATCGCACGATCGCTACATCGATAAAAATAGCTGTAATTGGATAGCGTGATAATGACCATCTTTCAGAAATCACCTCTTTTATCAGCCGAAAAGTGAACGTGCCTAATAGGATACCCCCCTGGTGTTAATGTAATAATAGTTGGATATAGTCCAATATTAGTTTATGCAGAATGGGTCACTGTATTGCCGATGGCGGCGTCCTGCTACTCTGCTAAGGTTTAGAGTTCGTGCACCTTTGATTATGGCTAGTTGACTATGGGGGTCATTCCGAGTTGATCGCTAGCGCAGCGATCAGGCTAAAAATAGGCATTTTTGCGCATGCGTATGGGCCGCAATGCGCATGCGCGTCGTACGGGTACAAAGTCCGTTGTGGTTGTGCACAGGTTGTAGCGAAGTTTTCCTTAGCACTGACGGCCGCAAGAAGATTGACAGGAAGGAGGCGTTTCTGGGTGTCAACTGACCGTTTTTAGGGAGTGTTTGCAAAAACGCAGGCGTGTCTGAAAAAACGCAGGCGTGGCTGGGCGTCCGCTGGGTGGGTGTATGACGTAAAATCCAGACACGAATAGGCTGAAGTGATCTCAAGCGCTGAGTAGGTTCAGAACTACTCTGGAACTGCACAAACTTTTTTTGCAGAGCTCGGCTGCGCAAGCGTTCGCACTTCTGCTAAGCTAAAATACACTCCCCAGTGGGCGGCGGTATAGCGTTTGCACAGCTGCTAAAACTAGCTAGCGAGTGATCAACTCGGAATGACCCCCTATGGGCCTAATTCAGAGTTGATCGCAGCAGGAATTTTGTTAGCAGTTGGGCAAAACCATGTGCACTGCAGGGTAGACAGATATAACGTGCAGAGAGAGTTAGATTTGGGTGGGTTATTTTGTTTCTGTGCAGGGTAAATACTGGCTGCTTTATTTTTACACTGCAAATTAGATTGCAGATTGAACACACCCCACCCAAATCTATCTCTCTCTGCACATGTTATATCTGCCTCCCCTGCAGTGCACATGGTTTTGCCCAACTGCTAACAAAATTCCTGCTGCGATCAACTTGGAATTACCCCCAATGTGCAGTGCAGGGGGGCAGATATAACATGTGCAGAGAGAGTTAGATTTGGGTGGGGTGTGTTCAAACTGAAGTCTAAATTGCAGTGTAAAAATAAAGCAGCCAGTATTTACCCTGCACAGAAACAAAATAAACCACCCAACTCAAACTCTCTCTGCAAATGTTACATACCCTCTCAAAATGCTCTGTTTCTGGACTTCCCTCTTAATTTATTATTGCCATCACCTGTGAAGAAACAGCTTTCTTATCATCTAACTAGTTCAACACAGGTGATGGAAATCATAAATTAAGAGGGAAGTCCAGAAACAGAGCATTTTGTACCTAGTGGGGCGGGTCATGTTGGAGGGTCTGATGTTATATCTGCCACACCTGCAGTGCACATGGGCCCTCATTCCGAGTTGTTCGCTCGCAAGCTGCTTTTAGCAGCTTTGCACACGCTAAGCCGCCGCCTACTGGGAGTGAATCTTAGCTTATCAAAATTGCGAACAAAAGATTTGCAATATTGCGAATAGAAATTTCTTTGCAGTTTCTGAGTAGCTCGAGACTTACTCTTCCAGTGCGATCAGTTCAGTGCTTGTCGTTCCTGGTTTGACGTCACAAACACACCCAGCGTTCGCCCAGACACTCCTCCGTTTCTTCAGACACTCCCGCGTTTTTCCCAGAAACGGTAGCGTTTTTTCACACACTCCCATAAAACGGCCAGTTTCCGCCCAGAAACACCCACTTCCTGTCAATCACATTACGATCACCAGAACGAAGAAAAAACCTTGTAATGCCGTGAGTAAAATTCCTAACTGCATAGCAAATTTACTTGGCACAGTCGCACTGCGGACATTGCGCATGCGCATTAGCGACTAATCGCTCCGTTGCGAGAAAAAAATAACGAGCGAACAACTCGGAATGACCCCCATAGTTTTGCCCAATTGCTAACAAATTTGCTGCTGCGATCAACTCCGAATTACCCCCCAGTGCCGTAACCAGGTATGTGCGCAGTGTGCCTTGCACACAGCGCACTCGTGGAGGGAGCGCATCACTGGTGATGAAGATTTTCTCTGCTGCAGGGTCAGCCGGGAACCATGACACTGAATGGCTTCCTGCAGCTCCGGAGCTGTCCCCTTGCCTGCCCGTGCAGCCCCGCCTCCCAGTCCAAGGGAAATTGGCATAAAATGCTAACACTGTGCAGCTTTGGTACAAAGTAGGATGACATGTTAGCAGACCGCCATCACGCTGACCCAGCGGCCGATCCAGGTAAGCATATAAATTTACCGATCGGCTGCTCGATTTGTCATCCGGCCCCCCTCCCCTTCCTAGCCTGCCGGTGCGGGCGCTAGGTCATAATGCATTGCACGGCATTCTGGGACCGGAGCCGGTGGTGGGAGTGACGGCGCGTGCCGCGTGGTGTTCTACACGCAGCCGCCCGTCTACCCGCCCTCCGGCATCAGCCTGACCTAGGTATGCTGCCCGCCTGAGCCCCCGGCAGTGAGGAGGAGTACTGCCGCCTGCCACCCACGCAGTCCGGGACGCAGTTTAGCAGCACAGCACTCGTTAACCCTCAGCACTGGAGGGAGAGTGCTGACATCCCCCTCCCGGTGAGTGCGGATGTGTAAAAATAAGAATTTACTTACCGATAATTCTATTTCTCGGAGTCCGTAGTGGATGCTGGGGTTCCTGAAAGGACCATGGGGAATAGCGGCTCCGCAGGAGACAGGGCACAAAAAAGTAAAGCTTTAGGATCAGGTGGTGTGCACTGGCTCCTCCCCCTATGACCCTCCTCCAAGCCAGTTAGGTACTGTGCCCGGACGAGCGTACACAATAAGGGAGGAATTTTGAATCCCGGGTAAGACTCATACCAGCCACACCAATCACACCGTACAACTTGTGATCTAAACCCAGTTAACAGTATGATAACAGCGGAGCCTCTGAAAAGATGGCTCACAACAATAATAACCCGATTTTTGTAACTATGTACAAGTATTGCAGATAATCCGCACTTGGGATGGGCGCCCAGCATCCACTACGGACTCCGAGAAATAGAATTATCGGTAAGTAAATTCTTATTTTCTCTATCGTCCTAGTGGATGCTGGGGTTCCTGAAAGGACCATGGGGATTATACCAAAGCTCCCAAACGGGCGGGAGAGTGCGGATGACTCTGCAGCACCGAATGAGAGAACTCCAGGTCCTCTTTTGCCAGGATATCAAATTTGTAGAAATTTACAAACGTGTTCTCCCCTGACCACGTAGCTGCTCGGCAGAGTTGTAATGCCGAGACCTCTCGGGCAGCCGCCCAAGATGAGCCCACCTTCCTTGTGGAATGGGCCTTAACCGATTTAGACTGTGGCAGGCCTGCCTCAGAATGTGCAAGTTGAATTGTGTTACAAATCCAACGAGCAATCGACTGCTTAGAAGCAGGCGCACCCAACTTGTTGGGTGCATACAGTATAAACAGCGAGTCAGATTTTCTGACTCCAGCTGTCCTGGAACATATTTTCAGGGCCCTGACAACTTCTAGCAACTTGGAGTCCTCCAAGTCCCTAGTAGGTGCAAGGCACCACAATAAGCTGGTTCAGGTGAAACACTGACACCACCTTAGGGAGAGAACTGGGGACGAGTCCGCAGCTCTGCCCTGTCCGAATGGACAAACAGATATGGGCTTTTTTGAGAAAAAACCACCAATTTGACACTCGCCTGGTCCAGGCCAGGGCCAAGAGCATGGTCACTTTTTATGTGAGATGCTTCAAATCCACATATTTGACTGGTTTTAAACCAATGTGATTTGAGGAATCCCAGAACTACGTTGAGATCCCACAGTGCCACTAGAGGCACAAAAAAGGGTTTTGTATATGCAATACTCCCTTGACAAACTTCTGGACTTCAGGAACTGAAGCCAATTCTTTCTGGAAGAAAATTTACAGGGCCGAATTTGAACCTTAATGGACCCCAATTTGAGACCCATAGACACTCCTGTTTGCAGGAAATGCAGGAAACGACCGAGTTGAAATTTCTTTGTGGGGCCTTCCTGGCCTCACACCACGCAACATATTTTCGCCACACGTGGTGATAATGTTGTGCGGTCACCTCCTTTCTGGCTTTGACCAGGGTAGGAATGACCTCTTCCGGAATGCCTTTTTTCCCTTAGGATCCGGCTTTCCATCTCCATGCCGACAAACGCAGCTGCGGTAAGTCTTGGAACAGACATGGTACTTGCTGAAGCAAGTCCCTTCTTAGCGGCAGAGGCCATAAGACCTCTGTAAGCATCTCTTGAAGTTCCGGGTACCAAGTCCTCCTTGGCCAATCCGGAGCCATGAGTATAGTTCTTACTCCTCTACGTCTTATAATTCTCAGCACCTTAGGTATGAGAAGCAGAGGAGGGAACACATACACCGACTGGTACACCCACGGTGTTACCAGAACGTCCACATCTATTGCCTGAGGGTCTCTTGACCTGGCGCAATACCTGTCCCGTTTTTTGTTCAGCCGGGACGCCATCATGTCCACCTTTGGTATTTCCCAACGGTTTACAATCATGTGGAAAAAACTTCTCAATGAAGTTTCCACTCTCCCGGGTGGAGGTCGTGCTGAGGAAGTCTGCTTCCCAGTTTCCATTCCCGGGATGAAAAACTGCTGACAGTGTTATCACATGATTTTCCGCCCAGCGAAAAGTCCTTGCAGTTTCTGCCATTGCCCTCCTGCTTCTTGTGTCGCCCTGTCTGTTTACGTGGGCGACTGCCATGATGTTTTTCCCACTGGATCAATACCGGCTGACCTTGAAGCAGAGGTCTTGCTAAGCTTAGAGCATTATAAATTTACCCTTAGCTCCAGTATATTTATGTGGAGAAAAGTCTCCATACTTGATCACACTCCCTGGAAATTTTTCCCTTGTGTGACTGCTCCCCAGCCTCTCAGGCTGGGCTCCGTGGTTACCAGCATCCAATCCTGAATGCCGAATCTGCGGCCCTCTAGAAGATGAGCACTCTATAACCACCACAGGAGAGACACCCTTGTCCTTGGATATTGGGTTATCCGCTGATGCATCTGAAGATGCGATCCGGACCATTTGTCCAGCAGATCCCACTGAAAAGTTCTTACGTGAAATCTGCCGAATGGAATTGCTTCGTAGGAAGCCACCATTTTTACCAGGACCCTTGTGCAATGATGCACTGTTTTTTTTTTTTTTTTTTTTATAGGAGGTTCCTGACTTGCTCGGATAACTCCCTGGCTTTCTCTTCCGGGAGAAACACCTTTTTCTGGACTGTGTCCAGAATCATCCCTAGGCACAGCAGACGTGTCGTCGGGATCAGCTGCGATTTTGGAATATTTAGAATCCACCCGTGCTGATTGTAGCAGTATCCGAGATAGTGCTACTCCGACCTCCAACTGTTCCCTGGACTATGCCCCTATCAGGAGATCGTCCAAGTAAGGGATAATTTAGACGCCTTTTCTTCGAAGAAGAATCATCAATTCGGCCATTACCTTGGTAAAGACCCCGGGGTGCCGTGGACAATCCAAACGGCAGCGTCTGAAACTGATAGTGACAGTTCTGCACCACGAACCTGAGGTACCCTTAGTGAGAAGGGCAAATTTGGGACATAGAGGTAAGCATCCCTGATGTCCCAGGACACTATATAGTCCCCTTCTTCCTGGTTCGTTATCACTGCTCTGAGTGACTTCATCTTAATTTGAACCTTTGTAAGTGTTCAAAAAAAAATTTTTAGAATAAGTCTCACCTAGCCTTCTGGCTTCAGTACCACAATATAGTGTGGAATAATACCCCTTTTCTGTAGTAGGAGGGGTAATTTAATTGTCACCTGCTGGGAATACAGCTTGTGAATTTTTTCCCATACTACCTCCTTGTCGGAGGGAGACTTGGTAAAGCAGACTTCAGGAGCCTGCGAAGGGGAAACGTCTCGACATTCCCATCTGTACCCCCGGGATACTACTTGTAGGATCCAGGGGTCCTGTACGGTCTCAGCGCCATGCTGAGAACTTGTCAGACGCGGTGAAACGCTTCTGTTCCTGGGAATAGGCTGCCTGCTGCAGTCTTCTTCCCTTTCCTCTATCCCTGGGCAGATATGATCTTATAGGGACGAGAGGACTGAGGCTGAAAAGACGGTGTCTTTTTCTGCAGAGATGTGACTTAGGGTAAAAAACGGTGGATTTTCCAGCAGTTGCCGTGACCACCAGGTCCGAAGGACCGACCCCAAACAAGTCCTCTTCCTTTATACGGCCATACTGTGCCGTTTGGAATCTGCATCACCTGACCACTGTCGTGTCCATAACATCTTCTGGCAGTTATGGACATCGCGTTTATTCATGATGCCAGAGTGCAAATATCCCTCTGTGCATCTCGCATATATAGAAATGCTCTATAGTCAATAAAATACTGTCCCTGTCAAGGGTATCAATATTTTTAGTCAGGGAATCCGACCAAGCCACCCTAGCTCTGCACATCCAGGCTGAGGCGATCGCTGGCCGCAGTATAACACCAGTATGTGTGTATATACTTTTTATTATATTTTCCAGCCTTGTCAGCTGGTCCTTGAGGACGGCCCTATCTATAGACGGTACCGCCACTTGTTTTGATAAGCGTGTGAGCGCCTTATCCACCTTAAGGGGTGTTTCCCAACGCGCCCTAACTTCTGGCGGGAAAGGGTATACCGCCCATAATTTTCTATCGGGGGGAACCCACGCATCATCACACACTTTATTTAATTTATCTGATTCAGGAAAAACTATGGTAGTTTTTTCACATCCCACATAATACCCTCTTTTGTGGTACTTGTAGTATCAGAAATACGTAACACCTCCTTCATTGCCTTTAACGTGTGGCCCTAATAAGGAATACGTTTGTTTATTCACCGTCGACACTGGATTCAGTGTCCCTGTCTGTGTCTGTGTCGACCGACTAAAGTAAACGGGCGTTTTAAAACCCTTGACGGTGTTTTTGAGACGTCTGGACCGTACTAATTGTTTGTCGGCCGTCTCATGTCGTCAACCGACCTTGCAGCGTGTTGACATTATCACGTAATTTCCTAAATAAGCCATCCATTCCGGTGTCGACTCCCTAGAGAGTGACATCACCGTTACAGGCAATTGCTCCGCCTCCTCACCAACATCGTCCTCCTACCTGTCGACACACACGTACCGACACACAGCACACACACAGGGAATGCTCTGATAGAGGACAGGACCCACTAGCCCTTTGGAGAGACAGAGGGAGAGTTTGCCAGCACACACCAAAAACGCTATAATTATATAGGGACAACCTTATATAAGTGTTTTCCCTTATAGCATCTTAATATATATATAAGCATATCGCCAAATTAGTGCCCCCCCTCTCTGTTTTAACCCTGTTTCTGTAGTGCAGTGCAGGGGAGAGCCTGGGAGCCTTCCCTCCAGCCTTTCTGTGAGGGAAAATGGCGCTGTGTGCTGAGGAGATAGGCCCCGCCCCTTTTTCGGCGGCCTCGTCTCCCGCTCTTAACGGATTCTGGCAGGGGTTAAATATCTCCATATAGCCTCCGGAGGCTATATGTGAGGTATTTTTAGCCAAAATAGGTATTCATTTGCCTCCCAGGGCGCCCCCCTCCCAGCGCCCTGCACCCTCAGTGACTGCCGTGTGAAGTGTGCTGAGAGGAAAATGGCGCACAGCTGCAGTGCTGTGCGCTACCTTTAGAAGACTGAGGAGTCTTCTGCCGCCGATTCTGGACCTCTTCTTACTTCAGCATCTGCAAGGGGGCCGGCGGCAAGGCTCCGGTGACCATCCAGGCTGTACCTGTGATCGTCCCTCTGGAGCTGATGTCCAGTAGCCAAGAAGCCAATCCATCCTGCACGCAGGTGAGTTCACTTCTTCTCCCCTAAGTCCCTCGTTGCAGTGATCCTGTTGCCAGCAGGACTCACTGTAAAATAAAAAACCTAAGCTAAACTTTCCTAAGCAGCTCTTTAGGAGAGCCACCTAGATTGCACCCTTCTCGGCCGGGCACAAAAATCTAACAGGCTTGGAGGAGGGTCATAGGGGGAGGAGCCAGTGCACACCACCTGATCCTAAAGCTTTACTTTTTTGTGCCCTGTCTCCTGCGGAGCCGCTATTCCCCATGGTCCTTTCAGGAACCCCAGCATCCACTAGGACGATAGAGAAAATGGGATTGCGTCAGCGTAATGTGTGAAATGGGGACTCTGCCAGCGTAATGTGTGAAATGGGGACTCTGCCAGCGTGGTGTGTGAAATGGGGACTCTGCCAGCGTAATGTGTGAAACGGGGACTCTGCCAGCGTAATGTGTGAAATGGGGACTCTGCCAGCGTAATGTGTGAAATGGGGACTCTGCCAGCATGGTGTGTGAAATGGGGTCTCTGCCAGCGTAATGTGTGAAATAGGGACTCTGCCAGCGTAATGTGTGAAATGGGGACTCTGCCAGTGTGATGTGTAAAAAGGGGATTGTGCCAGCGTGATGTGTAAAAAAAGGGATTGTGCCAGCGTGATGTGCAAAAAGGGATTGTGCCAGCATGATGTGTAAAAAAAGGGACTCTGCCAGCGTGATGTGTAAAAAGGGATTGTGCCAGCGTGATGTGTGAAAAGGGGACTCTGCCAACGTGATGTATAAAAAGGGGATTGTGCCAGCGTGATGTGTAAAAAAGGGGACTGTGCCAGCGTGATGTGTAAAAAGGGGACTCTGCCAGCGTGATGTGTAATAAGGGGATTGTGCCAGCGTGATGTGTAAAAAGGGGACTGTGCCAGCGTGATGTGTAAAAAAAAAAAGGGACTCTGCCAGCATGATGTGTAAAAAGGGATTGTGCCAGCGTGATGTGTGAAAAGGGGACTGTGCCAGTGTTATGTGTAAAAAGGGATTGTGCCAGCGTGATGTGTAAAAAGGGGACTCTGCCAGCGTGATGTGTAAAAAGGGGACTGTGCCAGTCTGATGTGTAAAAACGGGGACTCTACCTGCCGTAATGTGTGATGGGGCTCTACCTGGTGTAATGTGTGTAAGTGGCGCTACTCTGCGGCATCATTTGAATAATTGAGACTACTGTACAGCGTAATATAAATTTGTATCATTTTGTGACCAAGCCCCTTCCACATGAAGCCACCATATGTTTTGATGCACGCCCACAGTGCGCACTGGCCCTGTTTTGTATATGCAGGGGGGGCGCCGTTGCTGTTTCTTGCACACAGCGTTAAAATGTGTAGTTACGGCACTGGTTACCCCCAATATATGGTGTTGACCGGATTATCTACTGCAGGCGGAAGGATGGGAGCTGGGCTCTAGGAGTGTTCACAGGGGCTCTGGGCTGACCACCCGCACTGGGAGACTGGTTTACTTGAGCCCAAACCATTACATCCCCTCCCCAGGCTGCAACCAACCGACTGTGAGACCTAGGCCCAGGGGACGTATGCACAAGTATGCACCACTGGTTGCCGATCTCCCAGTGGGAGCGGTCAGTCCAGAGCCCCTGTTAACACTCCTAGAGCCCAGCCCCCATCCTTCTGCAACTCTGCCTTAGCAGAGTAGCGGGACACCACCATCCACAATACAGTGACTATCCCGCCCTGCATACCATAATATTAGACTAAGAGGATGATTCAGAGATGGACGCAGCCACGCATCTTTGCGGCCGCATCCAGGATGGTTGCGGCCGCAAGATGATTGACAGTGGCCGGTGTTAACGGCGCGGTGACGCGGCCTTGGGGGAGCGGAGTGGGCCGAATGGGGGCGTGCCATGGCTGTTTTTGGGCCGACCGCTTGACAGCGCAGCAATAGAATTGCGGACGCACTGGGTGGCGGCCCATCACACATGCTGGGCAGCCTTGCCATGTGCTGGTGAGGAGATGGACGCAGATCTGGCTGCATATGGAGCGATAAGGTCCTATATCCAACTTTTAGAGCATTGACACCAAGCGCCATACTACTGCTAGAAGCCGGCATTTTGAGTTTAAATTGTTTATTTATATTGGCATGTACAGGGTTGGACCGGCCAACAAGGGCACAGGGGAAACCCCTGGTGGGCCCCACTGCCTTGATTGACAGGCAGCAGGTGTTCGGGGGCATACACATGGTGTTTGCGGGGAGTGGTAGAGGAAATGCAGGCATGTCATGGACTTTTTCAGGGTGTACATCTGACGTCAGCTACGATTCCCGCGATTGAAACCATGGCGCGCGGTGCGACCGCATTCTCATTTTTCTGAGTAACAACCCAGGGTCATCTGCAACTGTCACTGGTACTCGATTTCTACATATGCTTCACAATTTTCGCAATTGCATCGTTGGGCGACTTTTTTTTTTCTTTCTAGGTGGCTCGTCACATGCGATTTTTAGCTGAAGCAAGATTGAGAAAATCACAATTTCTGTCTCAATAGCGATCCAAGCTGAATAAGGTCCAAAGTAGCTGATGCTGAAGGAGGTGACTTGTGTAAATCGACATTCTCCTGCTGTGATCTGCTACTGTGTCCAAAGACGCAACATCGGACCAATCTGTGTGATCGTCAGTCATCTGAGTAATGGGTCCAACACGTTGGCCGATCCGCCGCCGAGCTGCCCGATGGTGGATACGGCCGGCGGGCGACCCGGCGGCGGGGGGGCAGTGACGGGGGGAGGGAAGTTACTTCACTCCCCCCGTCACACGGCTCCATAGAACTGCAGGCAACTATGGACGAGATCGTCCATATTGGCCTGTATGCACAGCCGACGGGGCATCAGTGATAAACGAGCGCGGGGCCGCGCATCGTTCATTGCTGGTGCCTCTACACTGCATGATATGAACGTTATCTCGTCCATTAATGAACGAGATCGTTCATATCGTGCAGTCATGTCGGCCAGTGTGTAGGGCCTATAAGAGTGGGTACAAGGACAATATATGAAGGGCCACCCAAAAGAAACAGGAATTAATGATTTATTAATTCAGTATTTGTTTGTACATTTTGAAACTTCAGTCACTCTCAAAGTATTCTCCACTTGATACATTTGCCAAAACGTTTTTTTCTATTGCTCCAAAAAAATTTTTAAACACATCTTTGTTGATGTCTTGTAGTACTTTTCAAATTATAAATGATACTTCAATGCTGATTGGTTGCCATCAGCAATTTCTCCACTGGCTCACTTCTCCTCACTTTTTTTACTGTTTCACGAATAGACCCAAAGGTCTCTTTTCATTCAAGGAAATAAAAAAAAGTTGCACGGGGCGAGATCAGGTGAAGACGGTGGGTGAGGCAAAGGTGTCATGTAATTTTTGGTTAAAAATTGCTTAACACTCAGCGCTGTGTGGGCAGGTGCGTTGTCTTTGCCACAAATTGGGACCTTTTTCCTCATATCGTGACGCAACCTTTTCAAAACTTCCAAATAAAAACTTTGGTTGACAGTTTGACCCTGGGGTCCAAATTCTGAGTGCACAGTCCCTCTCACATCAAATGATTTGTGTGAATCAGCCATCACAAAAATAGGTCAGAGTGAATATCTCGTTGGAAAAAAATAAAAGGTAACTGCAATCATATGCTACCTTCCCCCGCAACGTCAGCGTGGATTCTGACTCAGAAGGGTTTCCTCAAACATTCACTTATTGGCGGAAGCATAGGCGCCGATTCCGAGGGTGCTCCCGGGCCCGAGCACCCATGGAAAATGATGAGCACCCACGACATGACAGGGATGAGATGGAGCGAGCGGGCGGGCAGGCTGGCTGACTGTGGCTGGCTGTACACACCCCTGACAACGAGCATTACCCCTAGCAAATAGCATTACACACCCCTAGCAACTAACATTACACACCCCTGGCAACTAGCATTACCCCTGGCAACTAGCATTACAGACCCCTGGCAACTAGCATTACCCCTGGCAACTAGCATTACACACCCCTTGCAACTTGCTTTACACACCCCTGGAAATGAGCATTACCCCTGGCAATTAGCATTACACACCCCTGGCAACTAGCATTGCACACCCCTGGCAATGAGCATTACCCCTGGCAACAAGCATGACACCCGTCCCTGAGCATGAAACCCCTGGCAATGAGCATGGATCCCAGAGCATGAAACCCCTGGCAACGAGCAAGACACCCAGCCCATGAAACACCTGGCAACGATCATGACACCCAGCATGTGAAATCCTTGGCAACGAGCAGGTAATTTTAAAGTAATTAGAAGATTTACTATAGGGCTTAATGTATAACGTCATTGTGGTGTGTAGCATAATATGGTGCAAGGGGCATTACTGTGTAGGGCTTAATATGGTGGAATTATTTTTTCCACCGTGGTGGCCGAGGTCTGTTGGTGCAGTGTCAAAGGGGTGCAGCAGTGCAAGTATGCGGGTACGCTCTGAGTACCCTTAAGAATTTGGCAACAGGTACGCAGTACCACCTGCCGCACTATGTGCCATTACCACAATTATAATTTGCCACAAAGCAACAAGACCATGGCGCTTGGCAGCATGACAGCTCCTCCCACTTTGTCAGGGTTACTGGGAGTGCGACAGTGGCTGTATTTTCCTGTTATAATGGAGGCATTACTATATATTGCTATTAAATTGGGGGCATTACTATATATTTCTATTATACTGGAGATATCACTATATATTTCTATTATACTGGAGGCATTATTATATATTTTTAGCCTTGCCTCCACATTCCCCCCCAAAAAAGGGGCTGTCGTGTGGCCACGCCACTAGTGTCATGTAGCCACTCCCATTAGCAGCATGTGGTCACGCCTCTCACAACACTTGACCATGCCCACTTTTCAGCACTCAGTATCACTAAGAAAATATTTATATTTGCACCCCTTAAGGGGTGTAAGGTAGTCTTCTCCTGCGAGGCCACACCCATTTTAGTGAGACCACCTTCATTTAGCGAGGTCATGCCCCCTTTTTATCCCTTTTACCTGGGACGCTCATGGATTACACAGGTTCTGTGGCTGATTAAAACCAGCTGAAATGTAGGCTTGAAGTCAGCCAGCCACAGAACCTGTGTAATCCATGAGCATCCCAGTCAAGAATAGGATTTTAATACCTACCGGTAAATCCTTTTCTCCTAGTCCATAGGGGATGCTGGGGTCAACTTCAGTACCATAAGGTATAGACGGTTCAGCAGGAGCCATGGGCACTTTAAGACTTTTCAAGGGTGTGAACTGGCTCCTCCCTCTATGCCCCTCCTCCAGACCTCAGTTATAGGAACTGTGCCCAGGGAGACGGACATTTCGAGGAAAGGATTTACTTTTTTACTAAAGGTGAGATTTATACCAGCTCACACCTCAACCATGCCACACAACATGGCATTCAACATGACACACGCCAACATGCATGAACCATTTACAGCAACATGCTGAAAACAAATGAAACACAACTTGTGTAACTATAAAGAACAAACTGCAGGTAAAGTACGCACTGGGTTGGGTGCCCAGCATCTTCTACGGACTAGGAGAAAAGGATTTACCGGTAGGTATTAAAATCCTATTTTCTCATACGTCCTAGAGGATGCTGTGGTCCACTTCAGTACCATGGGGTTATACCAAAGCTCCAGTACGGGCGGGAGAGTGCGGATGACCCTGCAGTACCGATTGACTCATCGGCCAAGGTGTCAAACTTATAAAATTTAGCAAATGTGTTTGACCCTGACCAAGTAGCTGCTCGGCAAAGTTGTAAAGCTGAGACGCCCCGGGCAGCCACCCAGGATGAGCCCACTTTCCTAGTAGAATGGGCTTTCACCGACTTCGGTACCGACAAGCCTGCCGTAGAATGAGCGTACTGAATTGTCCCTCTGATCCAGCGTGCAATAGTCTGCTTAGAAGCAGGACACCCAATCTTGCTGGGAGCATACAGGACAAACAGAGCCTCTGTTTTCCGTAATCGAGCTGTTCTTGCGACATAAATCTTCAAAGCTCTAACCACATCTTGACACTGGACTCAGTGAAAGTGTCAGTAGCTACTGGCTCCACAATAGGTTGCTTTATGTGGAAGGACGAAACCACCTTTGGAAGAAATTGTTGACGAGTTCTTAACTCTGCCCTATCTTCATGGGAGATCAGGTAAGGGCTCTTGTGAGACAAGGGCCCCCAACTCCGACACCTGCCTTGCGGATGCCAAGGCCAAAAGCATCACCACTTTCCAAGTGAGAAACTTCAATTCTATCTCCTGCAAAGGTTCAAACCAATCTGATTGAAGGAACTGCAACACCACATTAAGGTCCCATGGTGCCACTGGAGGCACAAATGGAGGCTGGATGTGCAGAACCCCTTTCACGAACGTCTGAACTTCTGGAAAGGAGGCCAATTGTTTTTGAAAGAAAACTGATAAGGCCGAAATCTGGACCTTGATTGACCCCAATCTAAGGCCCGCATCCACACCAGCCTGCAGAAAATGGAGAAAACGTCCCAACTCAAACTCTTCCGTAGGAGACTTCTTGGATTCTCCAAATACGGTGGTAATGTTTAGACGTTACTCCTTTCCTGGCCTGAATAAGAGTGGGGATGACTTCCTTGGGAATACCCTTTCGGGCTAGGGTCCGCCGCTCAACAGCCATGCCGTCAAACGTAGCCGCGGTAAGTCTTGATACACACACGGCCCCTGCTGTAGTAGGTCCTCTCGAGGAGGAAGAGGCAGAGGATCTTCTATGAGCAACTCCTGAAGATCTGGATACCAAGCCCTCCTTGGCCAGTCTGGGGCAATGAAGATTGCTCAAACTCTTGTTCTTATTATTATTTTGAGAACTTTTGGAATCAGTGGAAGTGGAGGGAAAACATATACCGACCGAAACACCCACTGGGTCACCAGTGCATCCACTGCTATTGCTTGAGGGTCTCTCAACCTGGAACAGTATCTCTAAAGCTTGTTTAGACGAGATGCCATCATGTCTACTTGAGGAACTCCCCAAAGACTTGTCACCTCTGCGAAGACTTCTTGGTGGAGGCCCCACTCTCCTGGATGGAGATCGTGTCTGCTGAGGAAGTCTGCTTCCCAGTTGTCCACTCCCGGAATGAAAATTGCTGACAGAGCTCTAACATGTCTTTCTGCCCAGAGGAGAATCCTTGTCACCTCTGCCATTGCCGCTCTGCTTTTCGTTCTACCTTGCCTGTTTATGTACGCGACTGCTGTTACATTGTCCGACTGGATCTGCACGGGATCTTGAAGAAGATGTACCGCTTGTAGAAGGCCATTGTAAATGGCTCTCAATTCCAGAACGTTTATGTGAAGGCAGGCTTTCCCCCTATGTGACAGCTCTCCAGCCTCGGAGACTTGCATCCGTGGTTATTAGGACCCAGTCGTGAATCCCAAACCTGCGTCCCTCTAGTAGGTGAGAACTGTGTAGCCACCACAGGAGCGAAATCCTGGCTTTAGGGGACAGGATTATTTTCCGGTGCATGTGTAGGTGGGATCTGGACCACTTGTCCAACAGGTCCCACTGGAATACTCTGGCATGAAATCGGACAAACTGTTTGGCCTCGTAGGCCGCTACCATTTTCCCCAACAACCGAATGCATTGATGGATCGACACGCTTGTTGGTTTCAATATTTGTTTGACCATTTTCTGGATTTCCAGAGCCTTTTCCACTGGAAAAAAATACTCCCCGTACTTCTGTGTCCAGAATCATCCCTGAAAAGGACAATCTTGTCGTCGGTTCCAACTGCGACTTTGGAAAATTCATGATCCAACCGTGTTGTTGGAGTATTGACAGGGAGAGTGCGATGTTCTGCACCAACTGTTCCCTGGATCTCGCTTTTATCAGGAGATCGTCCAGATAAGGAATTAGATTGACTCCATTTTAATGAAGGAGGACCATCATCTCCGCCATCACCTTGGTGAATACCCTCGGTGCCGTGGAGAGTCCGAACGGCAACGTCTGAAACTAGTAATGGAAATCCTGTACTGCGAATCTCAGATAAGCTTGGTGAGGAGGATAAACGGGAACATGCAAGTAAGCATCTTTTATGTCTACTGACACCATGAAGTCCCCCTCTTCCAGACTGGAAATCACTACCCTCAGGGATTCCATCTTGAACTTGAACCTTTTCAGGTAGAGATTCAGATTTTTCAGGTTTAAAATCGGTCTGACCGAGCCGTCCGGCTTCGGAACTACGAAGAGGCTTGAATAAAAAACCTTCTCCTTACTGTGCTAAGGGTACCAGGACAATGACCTGATCCTGACATAATTTTTGAATTGCCGTTGTTACTGCCTCTCTTCCCGGAAGAGAAGCTGGCAAGGTCGATTTGAAAAATCGGCATGGGGGACATCTTGAAACTCTAGTTTGTACCCATGGGACACTATTTGTAAGACCAATTGGTCCAGGCCAGATTGAATCCAGATTTGGCTGAAAAGTTTCAGACGTGCTCCCACCCGAGCGGACTCCCGCAAGGTAGCCCCAGTGTTATGCAGCAGATTTGGCAGAAGCAGGGGTGGACTTCTGCTCCTGCGATCCGGGAGACGCTGCGGATTTCTTTCCTTTTGCCCTTCCCCTACCTGCAAAAAAGGGGAGACCTTTGGCCTTTTTGTATTTGTTGGGCCGAAAGGACTGTATGTGAGAGTGATGTGTCTTTTTCGCCGGTGTAGGAGCATAAGGCAAGAATGTCGACTTACCTGCGGTAGCCGCCGAGACTAACGCATCCAGCCATCACCAAACAAGGCCTCACCTTTATACGGGAGAGCCTCCATATTTCTTTTGGAATCTGCATCAGCATTCCACTGGCGAATCCACAACGCCCTCCGAGCCGATACTGCCATGGTAGCGGTTCTTGATCCCAAGAAACCAATATATTTCATGGTTTCTAGTACGTACGCAGCAGCGTCTTTGATATGACCTAACGTTAGGAGTATCTCGTCTCCATCTATTGTGTCAATGTCTAATGACAAGTTTTCTGACCACTTTTCAATAGCACTACTCACCCACTCACAGACAATGGTAGGCCTGAGTAGTGTCCCATTGGCCACATCAATGGATCACCTCACTCACTTGCGGTCTGTCGGCTCCTTAAGTGAAGCCATTCCAGGCGCAGGGAGAAACACCTTTTTCTCTTTTATGACAGGGCCCTGTCTAAAATGTGGGGTGACTCACAACTTTTTGGGAAAAAGTAAGCTGCCTGAATTCCTTTTGGGAATCTGAAATTTCTTTTCAGGTTAAATCAGACCTGAGGTGGAGGGAAAATTACATTACTTCTTTACTAAAGTAAACCCTCTCCTTGTGGTAAAATAGGGGGCTTCGTAACTTCTAACACCTCCTTTATAGCTAAAACATGTTTTGAATGCTTTTTTGCTAACTTAGGACCTATTCCCCTGGAATTACTAGTGTCGACACAGGAATCAGAGTCCGTGTCGGTATCAGTTTGTACTACTTGTGCAAATTTGTATGTGACCCAGAAAGGTCCCTGTGGATGAAAGGCAGAACTATTAAAAATCACATCTTCAACAGATTATTTTCATTTTCTGTATGAGATTCAGTCCAACCTCTTACTGATATGATTCACACTATCATGTAACCTTTCACCCAGTCAGACTCTTGGTGTCATATTACACCTCTGTGTCCCTAACATGTCTCCACATAGTTCCCTGCCACAGACATGTCACACACGTGCACAACCACACCACAGACATTCCGGGATTTATAGGGGACAGACCCACAGTAAAATCTGTCAGGGGGACACAGATAGGATTTGCCAGCTCACAACCTAGCGCCAGTAACACAATGTCTGTGAACACAAAATGCCCACTGACATTCAGCGCTTTTTTAATGTTAATCACACAATTATATAGCACCAAATTCACTGTGGCCCCCCTGTATTGCACCCTGATACTTGTTCAGTAGTGGAGGAGGACCAGCATTGTCTCTGTAGCCTGAGGAGAGAGAGAAAATGGCGCTGAGCAGTGTGCTGGCTGACTGAGGAGGAAGCTCCACTCTTCAATAGTGTGTTTCTCCTCAGCTTTTATGAGGTAATTTTTTATACTGGCAGGGGTAGGACTGTGCCTCAGCAACTTATGCCTCTTATTTATGCCAGTTTCCATAGGTTTCATGCTGCCCAGGGCGCCACCGCGCCCTGCAGTGCATGTGTATGTGTGGGCAACATGGCGCGCTGCGCTCTCGCCAGCCGCGCAGTACCTTTAGCCGTCACTTTCTTGATTGAAGATCTGTCTTCTAACACTCACCTGTCTTCTGACTTCTGGCTCTGTGAGGGGGGTGACGGCGTGCTGTGGGAGTGAGCATCTAGGCACGGCTAGTGTTCAGTTCCCTTCAGGAGCTAATGGTGTCCTGTCAGCCAGAAGCAGAGCCATGAAACTCTTTAGGAAGTTGGTTCCTATTTCTGCCCCCTCAGTCCCACGAAGCAGGGAGACTGTTGCCAGCAGATCTCCCTGAAAATAAAAAACCTAACATAAGTCTTTTCAGAGAAACTCAGTAGAGCTCCTCTGGAGTGCATCCAGTCTGCCTGGGCACATTTCTAAAACTGAGGTCTGGAGGAGGGGCATAGAGGGAGGAGCCAGTTCACACCCTTGAAAAGTCTTAAATTGCCCATGGCTCCTGCAGAACCGTCTATACCCCATGGTACTGAAGTGGACCACAGCATCCTCTAGGACGTATGAGAAAGGGATAATATGGTCATTCTATCTAAATAAGGAGAATTATGGTAAGACTTACCATTGTTAAATCTCTTTCTGCGAGGTACATTGGTTTCCACAGGGAATAACATTGGGGTGTAGAGTTGGATCTTGATCCGAGGCACCAACAGGCTAAAGCTTTGACTGTTCCCAGGATGCACTGCACCGCCTCCTCTATAGCCCCGCCTCCAGGCACTGGAGCTCAGTTTTGTTAACCAGTTCAATGCAGTAGCAGGTAAGAGAGACGGTAGATGTTAGTCACATAGACCCACATTCTCACGACAGGAAAAGGGACTAGCGGCTAATGCCATACAAACCCAAAGAAGCTAAGTGCGTCAGGGTGGCCACCCTGTGGAAACCAGTGTACCTTGCAGAAAGAGATTTAACAATGGTAAGTCTTACCATAAATCACGTTTTCTGCAGTGGGGTACACTGGTATTCCACGGGGAATAACATTGGGGATGTCCTAAAGCAGTTCCTCATGGGAGGGGACACACTGTAGCGGGCACAAGAACCCGGCGTCCAAAGGAAGCATCTTGGGAGGCGGAAGTATCAAAGGCATAGAACCTGATGAACGTGTTCACTGAGGACCACGTGGCCGCCCTGTACAATTGTTCAGCGAATGCGCCATGGCGGGCCGCCCAAGAAGGTCCAACAGACCAAGTAGAATGGGCCTTGATAGCAGCAGGAGCTGGGAGTCCAGCCTGTGCATAAGCTTGTGTAATCACCATTCTAATCCATCTGGCCAAGGTCTGCTTATTCGCAGGCCAGCTACGTATGTGAAAACCAAAAAAGTACAAAAAGAGAATCTGACCTCCTGATAGAGGAAGTCCTTTCTACATATATACAGAGAGCCTGTACCACATCCAAAGACCGCTCTTTGGAGGACAAACCAGGAGAGATAAAGGCCGGAACCACACTCTCTTGGTTAAGGTGGAAAGATGACACCACCTTAGGTAGATAACCAGGGCGAGTTCTAAGAATTGCCTGGTCACGGAGAAAAATCAGAAAGGGTGGACGACAGGACAAAGCGCCTAAGTCTGACACCCTTCTAGCAGAGGCAATAGCCAACAGAAAATTTACCTTAAGCGTAAGGTGTCGAAGTCAAAAATATTACATATAAAGAACATACAGACTCCACACATATAAGTCGCTATACTTGCAAATACGCGCAGCGAGCACAGCGATATATGGTAACACACACATTTACATGGACATGCCACAGAGATGGATTCGACACTTATTTCATACAGTACATAATTATAATAATATCAAGCGCCAGACATCATAATGATTTAAAATTATATAATGGAGTAATGTCATGTATGTGTATTATTGGAACAAAGCAAGATACACCTGTCATATTTGGTATTATAGCAAGCAGATTAATGTGTAGATTAATTTGATACTTGTTATTAAGTTGTAGGACATTGCAACAAATAGTTATGACTAAATGTATGAAAGCTAAAGTCATTTTTATTAGGACAATAGACATTTCCAAACAGGTTGTGGACAGGAAACTCAGGCCAGCCCCTTTTGATGTCTTCAAGGCTGAACCTGTTTAGCATACGAACAGACTAGTGACTCATTATGAATGAGAAAGTTCCCTCCCCCAAAACTAGATAACACATTACAGAGACACACAGTTGCCAGTTGCTGTTTTGTCCCAGACGATGATGCAGGTGCTTCTAGTCCGGTTCCTGTATTTATTTGCTGAGAGAGAGAGATATATTAAGAGGAAGATGCATTGAGGGAATAGTATGGTATGCTGGCCTGTAACTGTATGTATTTTGTATTAACTGCTTACTGTATAAATTGTAACCATGTAACTATATGTATACCGTACATTGTGATATATTGAATACATATCCTTTTAATAACAAATATTTACATCAGTGAGCTTTGTAACTCAGATAATGTGTGGGTGTATTGTTTTCTCTTATGGGATGCAGTGTTTTGCAATGTATAGCGCACATTCATGGCACATGGTAATAAGATGTGCAGGCGTTTACAATATATATTAGAGCGGGCATTTTAAATATTTGTTAGAAAGCAATTTGGTATTTACAGATGAGGGCTCGTCCGCGATATCATGGTCTTAATGATGCACTTTACATTACAAACGCGGCTGTGATCGACCGGCTCCGATGGACGCATCGCAACGCTGATGAATAACATCCACGTGTATTGTTGTGTTACCTGTAAGCCAATGATATGAAAATTCAAGGGACAATGTGTTTCTCATAATATTTAAGATGCTAAAGCGTATTTTTATTGTTGCAAAACAAAGTTCAAATAAGTCATATTGTGTTTGATTCAGATTGGATTGTTTATCTGTTAAGTAGATTTAAAAGTACATTTAAAAGTTGCTGCATAGCCTTGATATAGTTTTTTTTTTAAAACTCAGGCCTAAAATAACTTCTGGTGCTTGTATAATATGTGATTTCTTTGTGACAAAGAAAGCCGCATGGTCTGTCCTCCATTTTGGACTAACCACATGGCCTGTCCACCATCTTGTGTAAACCTCATGGATGTGGAAGGGGGAGGAGCAGTGGCTATTTTAGGAAGGTCATTTTCTAAATAGCTGATTTTCAGTCTGCTCAGAGCAATCAATTTCCTTTGTCACATTCATAGCACCATTTATGAGTTACCAATGCATTTATTTAACCCATGCCATAGTCAATTACAAATAGTTTCAATTGGGCCTAGTGAGAGTTAATGGTGAGATAAATGCTTGGCTTGGTGTAAGAAATTGCACACAGACAGAAAAAGAAAAGAAAGTATTTTTTTTTAATTCTTTTTCCTTCCAAGACTTGTAGAATCTGCTTACTAGGGAGGATAGCCATTGAAATGCAAATTAACCTGTGTAACTGTTTTTTTTTAGCAGTGAAAAGCACATAGCTTTGATATACAAATAAGAGGCAAGGTGTCACATAGAAGGCTAGTGAATGATACATATATATAATATTATTATAATTATGTGTATATTTATATCAGTGTATGTTCTGCAAGATAGCTTTCCAATCTGAATCATATCATTTAAATTATAGATTATTGCAGTCATTATAGATCTGTGTGAAATCGGATACATTTGTTGCTATATAGGTAAATGTGAAATAAATGTATTTAAGGGAGTAATTATAGACATGAAACGCAGTTCTGACCTGGTTGTTAAGAAAAAACTGGGTGTTGTGTTAAGTGAGCGATTATAGTTAGTATTGCTCACATTTATAGAGTTGTGTGATTTGTTTTATTGCGTACGCACATTGGTACATGTGGTACGGAACGCGAGGACAGCGTACAAAAACGTGCACGTGGCGCAAGGCCACACACGTGGCATAGAGGTACGCACGGTTGCGTAATTACGCAAGCTTGCGTAGGGTTGTGTGCGCATAATAAAACCACACAATATTTGTTCAATTAAGGTGGATAGTAGCCATGCTACAATAGCACAAAACTACCCGGTTTCTAAATCAGATTAGTATAAAACTTTTGTTTAAACTGTATTGCCTCTGGGGGTAAAGCTGCCAATCAGAACGAGTGAAAATTTTCTGTACAGAAAAAAACAAAGTGTATTTGAGTGAGCAAACGTAGGAGTGAGTGGGTTGAACCCCGGATATTCGGGATCCCGTCGTGTGGTACACCAAGTGAGTGGAGGCTTGGTGGCATGAGGCGGCTGACTCACGTTAGTATAGATTGAAATACGTAAGTCGTAAGGTGACTTACACAGGAGCATGGTAGGGAATTGTGAATTGTGACCCATATAGTTTTTTTTGATACCACAAAAGGTTTCGCAGCTTGTGATTCGATTCCAGTGGTCGTACGGCAGATAGGTAACAAGTACTTATACGCTGTGCGATTGGACCGTGCGTTTGTGGGTGCGATATATGGCGCAACTTGATACCTTTTTATGAGCTTTTGCGTAAAATTGTGGTATCACTAGCGCCGTGTAGAGCATACGCAAGCGTGATTTGTGTATAAAAAGTGCATAGGGAGTTTTCGCTGGTCTCTCTCAGGAAAATCTCCAACGACAGATATTTTACTGGAAAGGGTAAGTTATTCCTAAAAACTTCCAGTAAATATAGGTCAATAGGGGCCCTAAGTTGGGTACATCGCCTTCGCTATCGACAGTGTATGGCAGTACCGGCCAACGTGGGCGAGAGTGGGTGGAAGCGCTCTGAGAACTTTCATAGTCGCCTTATATTGAGTCTTTTGGTGTTTGTGGGAAAAGGCCCACAATTATGGGAGCCAGTTGCTCAACTAAGGGACTTTGGTAGCCAGGGTTCAGGTTGAAGAGCCGCGGCCGAGAGGGTCAGCGAGGTTTATTATGTGTGAAAAGTATGGTTCACACATGGAGGCTTTTTGCAATGAATGGTTACGTATGACTGACAAAGATAGGGTACCATTCCCTAAGGTGAGCAGCTTTGAACCAGAGGTATTGCAGAACTTAAGGATAAGGAAATGTCTGATAAAATCCAGAAAGCAAAGGGTCAGACATACAAAGTGTTTAAACCTGTGGCAGCAAGAGGGGTTGGTGAGTTTGATCCTAAGGTATTGCAGGTGGTATGTCTAACCAAAGTCATATAAGACAAGAATGGAAATATAAGAACTGTTTGAACTTGTAGCAACAATAAACAAGTAGGAAAAAAAGAGAATGCAAGTACACCGCCATATGTAGATGTGGAAGCAGTTACGGCCAGCATACAAACTATAGAAAATAATAAAAATCTGAAAAATATGACTGTAACCTATACATGTACTAATGAATGTTGAAGTTTTATTTAGGAGGAGAAGGTGACCTGATTGTTTTCAGACATTTCTCATGCACCCAGAAGAGTATCCAACCGGTAAAAGAAGAGCAGTAGCCTGCGGGGGAAGTGGCTGAGACCAGTGGAACAGGTAAGTATGGTATCATTTGTGTACATATATAGTAAAACCCAAAAATAAAACAAAAATCTAGAAAGTAACGTCAGAAATGGAGAAAAACCTGTCCGCACATTAGTATTTGCCAGTAGGAAAGCGGACAGAGACAAGGTAACCCCCGGGTATTTCTTTTAGTTACCATATAAGAAGTATTCATTCCTAGTGATGCCCCTAGTCAAGATGAGCTCGGAAATGTTTGTTGGACCATGTACAGACCCTTAATACGGGAGGAGAAGGATTGAATGAATACTTCGCATGACCTAGAAGCTTGTTAAACTTTTTTTTTTTTTTTGTCTTTTGCAGTAATAGAAAACTCTCCTTCTGGATAAGATCACTGGTAAACACTAATTCGGCAAATGGGAGGTGGCTGTCTCTGTGCTAATGGACTGGCTCAATAAGGCATTGAGGGTCAGGGTGCAGACTTCTTTGCAAAATTGGAAAGGGGTCACAGTAGCTAATCTTAGAAAGTGTGCTATTGAACATCACAAGAATAGTGCTAGGCGCAGAGAACAACAGGTGGAGAGGTTGAGGACGGTTAGTATACTGGCACATACAGGAAAGACCCATCAGTCCAAACCCCAGATCCCTAATGGTCAATAATATGTTACACTTGTAGGAAGGAAGGGCATTTTGCCAGAGATTGTAGGAGTAGTAGGACACATAGTCAATATAGACCCCTAGACAGAGAAAACAAGCCACATTATTAAACACATAGACGGGACCAAGGGACATATAGTAAGGAATCACAAGCCATATAGAAAACACAGATTCGTGCAATGGTAGTAACAGGAACAGTGAAACAATACCCTTTGAGTAGACCTGCAGAGATTACGATAGGGCCCTTGCAAACCAAACATTCTTTTCTGCTGGCTGCATCGGCTCTGACTAATCTACTCGGCAGAGACTTATTGTGTAAAATGCGGTGTGTCATATATTGTACTCCTGAGGGTGTCTTCATGGATATACCTGAGAACCAGGCTCAAGAAGTACAAGATATACTAGACACCCCTCAAAGGCTAATGTCGCATTCAACTGTTCTAGATGCATGTCCATCACAGGTAGAGAAATTATCTCACAGATACCGGGTTCCCTATCAATTTAGGATTGACAGGACACTGGATTGATGGCTGGGATAGTCCCAATAGCGATATGATAAACACAATTTTTTTTTTAAGGGGAGTAGACCAAGTAAAGAATCACTTCCCCGCAGTGCCCAATCCAGTTGTCAAATTTTTATAAAATCTTCTCCACCTCTACAAACTCATCTGTCACCAAACTCTATTCTGTTTCTCTACAGTTTCCTCTTCATCTTTTGCGTTCACACAGGGTGGTACAATACATGGACCCAAGTACAGTTCAAACTCCACATGCCTAGGTCCTTCAGAGTTCTGCCCAAACCCAGAATATCTCAACAGCACGATAACACCAGTATTACTGCAGTGTGCCTTGTCATGCACAAAGGGTGGAGAATGGGAATACGGGTGAAGGGAAATTTTGGATAGACACTGATATGCCTGTTGAATGGCAAACCTGACATTTTCTTTTTAATTTTCTTCTTCTTTCTCTCCTCTAGAGATGTTTTTTTGTCTTTTTTTTTTGCGTTATGCTCATGGTACTCTACATTGCAAACGCACAATGACTTCGTACAGTTAACACCCTTTAGGAATTATTGTTATGTATTGGTGTGCACTGCACTGATGTTTTCTCAAACTGGGTAGAGGCATTTCCTGCCGCCACGGATGCTGCTGTGTTTACCGCAAAGAAAAATTGCGCAGAAATTTGTGTGTAGATAATGGTACCCCTAGAAGTAGGAGCAAAGCTTGAAATTGTACTATTGTGATCATAGATACTGCCACTAGTATTATGTAGCATCGGAACCACTCCCAGATCTTCACTTAACGAATCACCCTCTTCTAAATTTGTTTTTGTTTTGGTATTTGTGTCTTTTTGGGTTGTTTTTGGAAGACAACCTCATGTCATGATTGATCCACACAATGATCAGAGATGCACCAATGAGGTGACAGTACAGTACCTTATTGAGATGAGCCAGCATTTGAGAACTTGACAAAAGAACTTGAAACTGTTGATTGCTGGTATGCCAAATACTAACTGTCTTGATTGTGAACCAAGAGACTGTGTGATTGTTCTTATGCTCAGGTTGCCTAATAGACAGGTGGGAAGGACCCTACCAAGTTTTGGTGACAGCACTATCCCAGTGAAAGTAGCCGAGAGAGAGACTTGGGTCCACGATTCCCATTGCAGGAAAGTCGGTAGTCCGGAAGGAACTCGTAAATGGAGTGAGATCGCAAAAGTATCACCAGAGACTCTGTTCCGTGAAGACTGAGAGGCGGCACTGTTGAACACTACCTGAGCGTACTAAAGGATGGCAGAAAGACCAGTCATTGTAATTGATTTGTTATGAACAAGAGTTGTTTTGTTCTATTTCTCTTTTCCCTCTTTCCCGCTGACAAACATTTTTTTTTTCAGGACATTCTATTTTTGTGAGGTTTTTTTTATGAGGAGTCGAGTGTGGGACTGGAACTGGTTCTGGAGGAAGGAGTGATTTCCTTATAGGATCCCAGGATTAGCCGATCAGTTTGTTAAAGCCAGAGAAAAATCAAAGGTCTAGTAGTTATGGAGTTCGGAGGTAATCAGGAACAATCAGACAATGGCTATTCACACATTGCAGATAAAGAGCTCATTAATATATGTGGAAGAAAGGTTTATGAGTGGCTCTCCCCGAACTCCGAAGGTTTATGTTATTTAGGAAGGGCACTACTTATAACCCTTGTTCAATTATTAAACAGACCTAGCATACGTTCCAGAAATGGAAACAATGTTCAGAAAATGATAGAAATATGTAGATCGTGAAAATTTTATATGTCACTTTCACAATTTGTTTGTGTCTTCTTCATCTACCCAGCAGAACCTCAAGCGAATCCAAACATCAGTGTACAAAGACTTAGGTACATGTATGTGTGAAATGTTTGTCGCAAATCAGACATTATAGGCCAAAGCACTGTCCCAGCATACTCTATAGGTTGAATGTTGTCCCACACCCAACCAGTGGTCCCGTGACCACCGAGTGCATATAGAGGATGTCTCGTCCTCCTCCCTGTCTTCCCCAAATATAGTCAAGTGTCTGATTTGCGAAATGAATACATACTTGTGTCTAGGTCACCGATTATTGTCTGAAATATTTTTTCTTATGTTAATAATTGATGGCAGCTATTGTTTACTGCCAAAGGGTGGACTGTCGAAGTCAAAAATATTACATAGAAAGAACATACAGACTCCACACATATAAGTTGCTATACTTGCAAATACGCGCAGCGAGCACAGCAAAATATGGTAACACACGCATTTACACGGACATGCCACAGAGATGGATTCGACACTTATTTCATACAGTACATAATTAGAATAATATTAAGCGCCAGACATCATAATGATTTAAAATTATATAATGGAGTAATGTCATGTATGTGTATTATTGGAACGTAGCCAGATACATCTGTCATATTTGGTATTAAAGCAAGCAGATTAATGTGTAGATTAATTTGATACTTGTTATTAAGTTGTAGGACATTGCAACAAATAGTTATAAATAAATGTATGAAAGCTAAATTCATTTTTACTAGGACAATAGACATTTCCAAACAGGTTGTGGACAGGAAACTCAGGCCAGCCCCTTTTGATGTCTTCAAGGCTGAACCTGTTTAGCATACGCACAGACTAGTGACTCATCATGAATGAGAAAGTTCCCTCCCCCAAAACTAGATAACACATTACAGAGACACACAGTTGCCAGTTGCTGTTTTGTCCCAGACGATGATGGAGGTGCTTCTAGTCCGGTTCCTGTATTTATTTGCTGAGAGAGAGAGAGAGATATATTAAGAGGAAGATGCATTGAGGGAATGGTATGGTATGCTGGCCTGTAACTGTAACTGCATGTATTTTGTATTAACTGCTTACTGTATAAATTGTAACCGTGTAACTATATGTATACCGTACATTGGGGGTAATTCTGAGTTGATCGCAGCAGCAATTTTGTTAGCAGTTGGGCAAAACCATGTGCACTGCAGGGGAGGCAGATATAACATGTGCAGAGAGAGTTAGATTTGGGTGTGGTGTGTTCAATCTGCAATCTAAATTGCAATGTAAAAATAAAGCATCCAGTATTTACCCTGCACAGAAACAAAATAACCCACCCAAATCTAACTCTCTCTGCACATGTTATATCTGCCTCCACTGCAGTGCACATGGTTTTGCCCAACTGCTAACAAAATTCCTGCTGCGATCAACTCAGAATTACCCCCATTGTGATATATTGAATACATATCCTTTTAATAACAAATATATACATCAATGAGCTTTGGAACTCAGATAATGTGTGGGTGTATTGTTTTCTCTTATGGGATGCAGTGTTTTGCGATGTATAGCGCACATTCATGGCACATGGTAATAAAATGTGCAGGCATTTACAATATATATTAGAGCGGCATTTTAAATATTTGTTTGAAAGGAATTTGGTATTTACAAAGGCATTTAAGGTCCACAGACTCAAGAGGTTCAAACGGAGACTCTTGAAGGGCATTAAGAACAACAGACAGATCCCATGGAGCCACCGGGGGGACATAGGGAGGCTGAATCCGTAGTACGCCCTGAGTGAATGTATGAACGTCAGGAATAGATACAATTTTTCACTGAAACCACACCAACAAGGCAGAAATGTGAACCTTGAGGGAGGCCAGGCGAAGTCCTAAATCCAGGCCTTGTTGCAAAAAAAAGCCAAAAGTCTGGAAGTACTAAACTTGTTGCATCATAATTCTTAGCAGCACACCAGGTGAAGTAAGAATTCCAGACCCTATAATAAATCCGTGCAGAAGCCGGTTTGCGGGCCTTCAACATAGTTTGAATAACCACCTCAGAAAATCCTTTGGCCTCAGGAGTGAAGCTTCAAGAGCCACGCCGTCAAAGCCAGTCTTGCCAGGTCCTGGTAAACACAAGGGCCCTGAATGAGGAGGCCTGGGCATTGAGGAAGTAGAAGAGGACGCTCGATCGAGAGACCCTGCAGGTCTGAGAACCAATGCCGTCTGGGCCACGCTGGAGTGACTAGAAGCAGTATTCCTCCTTCCTGCTTGAACTTCCGTAGTACCCTGGGCAGGAGTGACACTGGAGGGAACACGTATGGCAGCCAAAAGTTCCATGGAATCGCCAGTGCGTCCACGAACGTTGCTTGAGGATCCCTTGTCCTTGCTTCGATAACCGGAACCTTGTGATTGTGTTGAGACGCCATCAGGTCTACATCTGGTAGACCCCACTTGTCCACAATGAGTTGGAAGACCTCCGGATAAAGACTCCACTCCCCGGCGTGTACATCCTGATGACTAAGGAAGTCCGCTTCCCAGTTGAGGACCCCTGGAATGAACACTGCTGATATTGCTGGCAGATGGCGTTCTGCACATCAAAGAATTTTTGACACGTCCATCATTGCCATGCAGCTTTGAGTGCCGCCTTGATGATTTATGCACGCCACCGCGGTGGTGTTGTCTGATTGGACTTGAACAGAAAGTACTTAATAGAGAGCGCTCTCTATTAAGTACTTTATATTTGTAAATTTAGTATAGTTTAACCCTAGGCTATTAAGTGGGAGCAGCTTGTATAATTGCCTGGTGATTAGTATAATTCTAAGCTATTTATTGATGAATTGGTGATCTAACTATTAACTGCTGCGCCTGGATTTTTTTTCACTCACTGGTATACTGTACGTGGGAACATCAGAAAAATTCCAGTGTTTCCCCTGGTACCTGTGAGTGCACAAAATATATATTTTTTTGTTGTACTTGAACAGGCATTGAACACTGCCCGCAATTCCAGAATGTTTATCGGGAGGAGAGATTCCTCCCTGGAGAGAGTGTTGCTCCAACACCACGGCCCAACCCCGCAGACTGGCATCCGTCGTTAAGAGGACCCAGTTGGAGATCCAGAAGGGATGACCCTTGCTCTATTGTTGATCCTGTTGCCACCAACTCAGTGACAGACGAACCTACAGAGTCAAGGAGATTATTTGAGACCTGATCCGGTGAGGCAGGCCGTCCCACTTGGAAAGGATTAACCTCTGCAGAGGGCGGGAGTGAAATTGAGCGTACTTTACCATGTTGAAAGCCGACACCATGAGGCCTAGTACTTGCATCGCCGAGTATATTGACACTCTTTGGCAAGAGAGGAAGTATCTGATTCTGTCTTGAAGTTTCAGGACCTTCTCTGGAGACAAGAACAAACGGTTGTCTGTGTCCAGTAATGCCCCCAAGTGTACCATGCTCTGAGCAGGGACCAGTGAGGATTTCTTCCAGGTGATGAGCCACCCGTGAGCTTGCAGAAATTGGACCATCAGTTCCAGATGACGGAGGAGAACCTCTGGGGAGTTCACCAGGATCAAAAAATCATCCAGATATGGCAGGATCCTGATACCCTGACGGCGGAGAAGGTCTGTCATGACCACCATGACCTTGGTGAAGATCCGAGGAGCCGTGGTCAGTCCAAAAGGCAAGGTTTGGAACTGATAATGAAGGTTGCCAATAGCAAACCGAAGATATTGCTGATGCGACATGGCAATAGGTATGTGTAGATAACCATCATGTATATCCAGGAATACCATATAGTCCTTGGGTTCCATAGCCAGTACAATAGTGCGCAGAGTTTCCATACGGAATTTGGACACCCTCACAAATTTGTTCAAAGATTTGAGGTTGAGTATAGGTCGGGAGGATCCATTCGGCTTCGGAACTAGAAACAGCGTCGCGTAGTATCCCCTGCCTCTCTGAGACAGAGGCACCGGCACTATCACTCCTGTATGCAGGAGGGATTGGACAACCAAACGTAGAGTTTGTGCTTTTAACGTATCCGAAGGGATAACCATTGAGCAAAACCCGTGAGAGACCACTTCCTGCACCCAGGCATCTGAAGTGGTCTTTAAACATACCTGGGTGAACTGCAGAAGTCGGCCTCCCACCCTGGAGAGCCCAGGTCAACCGTAACCACAGAATCCGGTGAGCCAGGATAGACGTAGTAGATGCCTTGGCCGACATAACGCCTGCATCAGAAGCCGTCTCCTGATTATAGTGGGAGTCCATGGTAATATAGGTCAGATATTGTCTGGCAGTGTCAGAAAAATTCAGAGGTAGCTCTTCCTCAATTGCTTGAACTCATGCTTCAATGCCTTTTGCAGCCCAAGAGGCTGCCATAGTGGGTCTATGTACAGCACCTGTAACAGTGTAAACAGACTTCAAACAACCCTCCACCAGCTTATCCGTCGGTTCCTACAAAGAGGTGACGGTGGTGACAGGCAGAGTAGATGACACCACAAGACGGGCTACATGTGAGTCCACTGGTGGTGGGGATTCCCACTTGTTACTCAACTCCGCAGAGATAGAATTACGAGCTAGCATCTTTTTAGACAGGGAAAATTTATTTTCTGGAGAAGACCAGGATTCCTGACGTATGTCAATTAAATGGTCAGAATTTGGTAAGACTAATTTAGTAACCTTCTGACGTTTGAACTTATCAGATTTCTTAGACGTATCGGGAGGGTCAATGTCATCATCAATCTGAAGAATCAGCTTGATAGCCTCCACTAGGTCAGGAACATCAACCTGTGTTGTAGAATCTTTATCAGAAGCAGCGGTATCAGCATCTGATGGATCAGTATATTGCCCATCCGAATCGGAAGAATCATCCGAAATATTAGTGGATTGTGAGGAAGAAATGGCCCGCTTAGATGACCCTTTGGTCCCATTGGGGCGAGGTTTTGGTTTTTGTTTAACCAAGGACTGATTTAATTGCTGTAACTGGGTTGACAGAGTATCCGCGCATGGTGGATTAACTACAAGGACAATATGTGGCTGTAATGGCACAGGAGGTCCCACAGGGGGCGTAAGTCTTGTTACAAGCATAGTCAGCATATTAGAAAATGCAGTCCAAGGTGGATCTGCCACAGGTGCTGCGGGCTGACTAGGGGGTATAGAACACCCAGTACCTGGACCCTCAGCAGAAATAATTTCTCAGGTAAATCCGTGTCGCCAGCACTGCATGATGCAGGAGCGTCTGCGGATTTCCTGCCCTGTGCAGCAGACATTATTGGGAATGTAGCCTTAGGGTACAATATACAATATAATATAATAATATATATAATAATAATATTAATATATATATAATAATATAATAATAGTATATAATAATATACAGTACAATATAGCCAGACAAACACAATACCTGACAAAAACGGTTCCGGTATGAATGCTCGACCATGTTATGGTCAACAGTCATTAGGTTGAGCACTATTGGTCGACATGGAGACATGGTCGACACATGACAATGGTCGACACATGAAAAGGTCGACATGGATTTTTGAACTGTTTTTGGTGTTATTTTTTCCATAACATGACCAGGAACCCCAATTAGTGTACCGCGTTCCCTTGCATGGCTCGCTTCGCTCGCCATGCTGTGCTCGGTACAGGTTACCATTCCCAATCATAGTCCACGTGGTTGGTAAAGTATGAAAAATTAAAATATCTATTTAAAAAAAAAAAAGCCATGTCCACCTTTTCATATGTCGACCTGTCATGCGTTGACCATTTTCATGTGTCGACCATGTGTCCATGTCGACCATGTCAATGTCGACCAATAGAGGACACCCTAATGACTGTCAACCATAACATTGTCGACCATCCAAACGGATACCGACAGAAAACCCCTAAGATATGTGACTGCAATTGCAGGGCACAAACAGAGGATTTAAGTGGCATGAGGTGACTGAAACACACAGTGAAAAATACAAAACAGTATATCCTGTGGAACACTATATGGTATATGAGACCCTGACGCACTTAATTTTCCAGGGTACAGAATAAGGGCCCTCATTCCGAGTTGATCGCTCGCTAGCAACTTTTAGCAGCCATGCAAACGCATAGTCACCGCCCACGGGGGACTGTGTTTTCACTTTGCAAGTGTGCGAATGCCTGTGCAGCCGAGCTCTGCAAAAACATTTCGTGCAGTTTCTGAGTAGGTCTGGACTTACTCAGCCCTTGCGATCACTTCAGTCTTTTTGGTGCCGGAATTGACGTCAGACACCCGCCCTGCAAACGCATGGACATGCCTGCGTTTTTCCAAACACTCCCAGAAAACGGTCAGTTGCCACCCACAAACGCCCTCTTCCTGTCAATTTCCTTGCGATCGCTCATGCATCGATTCTTTGTTAAATCCATAGCTTTGCAACGATCCGCTGTGTACCCGTACGACGCACACGCGCGTTGCAGTGCATACGCATGCGCAGTAGAGACCTGATCGCTGCGCTGCGAAAAACAGCAGCGAGTGATCAACTCGGAATGACCCCCATAGTGATAGCAATATGTGTGATACACAGAATAGAATCCACACAGAAGCTATAGGCACACATAGTCACAGGTACAATGCAGAAATTATTACATATAAACAATAAGACTGCACTGGACTAGTAATACTACATAGAGATGCACAGTAAACACGGGATGTATATCACAGAATACTTGTACTAAATATTCATATAGTAGTGCACTTGTTCTTAACTAACGCTGTCTAGACATGTAGAATACTTAAGTGTCCTGTAAATGCACAGTGCTGATGAGGCAGGCAGCTTTACCTAGAAGACAGTGCCCAGCAGTCCCAGGATCAGCGTAGCTCTGTGAAATGGCGCCCAAATGCTGACAGGCAGTGAGGGAGAGAGAGAAATGCAGCTCCAGGGTGGAAACACCTGCTGTAGATGGCGCCTGGGGCAGGGGTTACAGGTGTGAATGCCAAATTGCTTTCTCACAAATATTTAAAATGCCCACTCTAATATATACTTTAAATGCCTGCACCTCTTATTACCATATCCCATGAATGTGCGATATATATCGCAAAACACTGCATCCCATAAGAGAAAAACAATACACCCACACATTATCTGAGTTCCAAAGCTCATTGATGTATATATTTGTTATTAAAAGGATATGGGTTCAATATATTACAAAGTACAGTATACCTATAGTTACATGGTTAGACTCACACAGTAAGTGTTATGATTCCAGCACTCTGGTCTGAGGAGATTTTATTGCGAGGACCGGGGCACTGGAACGTAATGCTGGGGAAGGGAGCGGGAATGGAAAATAGCCCCTTGCGCCCTAACTCCGTTGTCTCACCCGTGCTGTCAGAAATCCCCTGCGAGACTATGGTTGCTTGAGCCCATGGCAGCCGCGTTTGAAGGGCGGATTACGTCTGCCCAACTCCGATGCCCCCCCAGGTCTTAATGAGAAACAAAGGGAAATCCGAGACAGGGTGATAACAAGGGGCCCTCTGACTAAACAACCAGGCCAGGGGCTACAAGCTAATAAAAACTAGAATATGTGCGGAAAAACCGCCAGGGAAAAGGACAATCAAAATATCCACTTGTCCACTTCTACCCGGCACCGCCGAGTTCCAGAGAGGACTTGTGGAAGCGGAACCCTCCGCAAATGCTCCAAAGACAAAATATTTAAAGATAAAGCGGCTGAGCCGCAACACACGGCAGAGCCGCAACTCACGAAACACCACTCGATATTCAAAGGTGATCAGTCAGGACTACTGGGGACCCAACGACTTCCTGGGATGAGATGACAACTCCCGGATACAGGACTTCTGAGGACAGGAATGACCGGATACAGCAGGACTGGAACAGACTCTCAGCAAACCAAAGCAGCATGCAGGAAGCTATTACCGGCGTCTGTGAGAAGCACTGAGAAGGTATTTATCAGGGAGTCCTCCAATCAGCTGTTCAGAGCCTGATTGGTATTAATGCCGTGCAGCTGCCTTGCTGCACGGCCAGAAGACAAGTGTGTGTGCGTGTGTAACTAGACCCTGCAACAGGGAACGCGGTCCGCCCATGGCGTCCCTGTTGCTAGGGTCCGTGCGGCTCAGCGTGCCCGGCGTCTAGCGTTGCTAGGAAGCCGGCGGCTGAACGCTCACGGCGTCCCTAGTTGCTAGGCGCCGGGCCGCGCGGACATTGCGGACCCCGGCGCCTAACAGTACCCCCCCCTTGAGGAGGGGTCAAGGAACCCCTAAAGCCAGGTTTCTGAGGAAATTCCCGAAAAAATGCCCTCTTGAGCCTAGGGGCATGAAGATCCTTATCTAGGACCCAAGACCTTTCCTCCGGACCATAGCCTTTCCAGTGAACTAAAAAATAAAGCCGACCCCGGGACAATTTGGAATCAAGAACTTTCTCTACCAAGAACTCCTGTTGTCCCTGTACGTCCACTGGAGATCTACCCTGAGAGATCCTCCAAGGAAATCTACTGGAAGAAACGTATTGTTTCAACAGGGAACAGTGAAACGTATTTCCAATCTTGAGAGATCTTGGTAAACGTAGCCGAAAGGCAACTGGGTTGACTCTTTTAATAATAAGAAATGGTCCAATAAATTTGGGTCCCAGTCTAGCCGAGGATTGTCGAAGCCTGATGTTGCGAGTTGACAACCACACCTTATCTCCCACCAGGGGCGTCGGAATAGGGGGGGCAAGGGGGCAGCTTGCTCCCCCCAAACATGAGAGAGGCGCCTCTGCAAAGCAGGGAGGCGCTCTCCCTGCTTTGCTACTCTGCAGCTGCCGATTGCCGCTGTGCCTGTCACACTGCATGACAGGCAGAAGCGCTGGCAGCACAGGGATGGGAGGAGGGGTTTGCTTGTACTCACTGAGAGCAGCAGCAGGGGAAGTCCCTGCACTCACTGCGGTGCCTCGTCTACTCCCCTCCCTGGTATCAGCAATAAGGTCAGAAGAACATGTGCCGAGCAGTGATTGGAGGAGCTCGGCACATGCTGATTAGAAGAGCCCCTGATTGGAGGAGCTGTCACATGCTCCTCTGACCCCTGGAACACGGAGGATGTCACACAGCATGGCCCTTGTCTAAATGTGAGTAATGTATTCAACCTGACTCCTCTGTCTCCATAGCTCCTGCCTGTCTCTGCCACCCTCTCTATGCAGCTGCTGTCTCTCTCTCTGACTGCTACATGGTTTTCTCTCTGTCAAACATCTGCCTCCCCTCCTGTCTCTCTGCCCAGCATCTGCCACCCCTCTCCACAGCATCTGTCCCCCCCTCTCTCTGCCCATCATCTGTTCCCCTCTCTTCAGTATCTGTCCCCCCTTCTCTCTGCCCAGCATCTACTCCCCCTCTTTCTGACCATCATCTGCCCCCCTCTCTGCAGCATCTGTCCCCCCTTCTCTCTGCCCAGCATCTGCTCCCCCTCTTTCTGCCCATCATCTGCCCATCTCTCCGCAGCATCTGTCCCCCCTCTCTCTGCCCATCATCTGACCTCTCCATAACATCTGTGCCCCCTTCTCTCTGCCCAGCATCTGCTCCCCCTCTTTCTGCCCCCCTCTCCGCAGCATCTGTCCCCCCTCTCCGCAGCATCTGTTCCCCCTCTCTCTGCCAATCATCTGCCCCCCTCTCCGCAGCATCTGTCCCCACTCTCTCTGACCAGCATCTGCCTCCCCTCTCTCTGCCCGTCATCTGTCCCCCTCTCTGCAGCATTTGTCCCCCCTTCTCTCTGCGCAGCATCTGCTCCCCCTCTTTCTGCCCATCATCTGCCCCCCCTCTCCGCAGCATCTGCCTCCCCTCTCTGCCCAGCATCTGCCCCCCTCTCCGCAGCATCTGTCCCCCCTCTCTCTGCCCAGCATCTGCCCTCTCTCCACAGCATCTGTCCCCCCTCTCTCTGCCCAGCATCTGCCCCCCTCTTTGCAGCATCTGTCCCCCCTCTCTCTGCCCAGCATCTGCTCCCCCTCTTTCTGCCCATCATCTTCCCCCCTCTCCGCAGCATCTGTCCCCCCTCCCTCTGACCAGCATCTGCCTCCGCTCTCTCTGCCCATCATCTGCCCCCCTCTCCGCAGCATCTGTCCACCCCTCTTTCTGCCCATCATCTATCCTCCTCTCCGCAGCATCTGTCCCCCCCCTCTCTCTCTGTCCATCATCTGTCCCCCTCTTTCTGCCCATCATCTGCCCCCCTCTCCGCAGCATCTTCTCCCCCTCTTTCTGCCCATCATCTGCCCCCCCTCTCCATAGCATCTGTCCCCCCTCTCTCTGCCCATTATCTGCCCCCCTCTCCGCTGCATCTGTTCCCCCCTCTCTCTGCCCAGCATCCACTCCCCCTCTTTCTGCCCATCATCTGCCCCCCCTCTCCATAGCATCTGTCCCCCCTCTCTCTGCCCATTATCTGCCCCCCTCTCCGCTGCATCTGTTCCCCCCCCCCTCTCTGCCCATCATCTGTCACCCTCTCTGCAGCATTTGTCCCCCCCTTCTCTCTGTCCAGCATCTGCTTCCCCTCTTTCTGCCCATCATCTGCCACCCCTCTCCACAGCATCTGTCCCCCCTCTCTCTGCCCAGCATCCACTCCCCCTCTTTCTGCCCATCATCTGCCCCCCTCTCCGCAGCATCTGTCCCCCCTCTCTCTGCCCAGCATCTGCCCCCTCTCCGCAGCATCTGTCCCCCCTCTCTCTGCCCAGCATCCACTCCCCCTCTTTCTGCCCATCATCTGCCCCCCTCTCCGCAGCATCTGTCCCCCCTCTCTCTGCCCAGCATCTGCTCCCCCTCTCTCTGCCCAGCATCTGCCCCCCTCTCCACAGCATCTGTCCCCACTCTATCTGCCCATCATCTGTTCCCCTCTCCGCAGCATCTGTCCCCCCTTCTCTGTGCCCAGTATCTGCTCCCCCTCTTTCTGCACATCATCTGCCCCCCTCTCCGCAGCATCTGTCCCCCCTTCTCTCTGCCCAGCATCTGTCCCCCCTCCCTCTGACCAGCATCTGCCTCCGCTCTCTCTGCCCATCATCTGCCCCCCTCTCCGCAGCATCTGTCCCCCTCCCTCTGTCCATCATCTGTCCCCCTCTCCGCAGCATTTGTCCCCCCTTCTCTCTGCCCAGCATCTGCTCCTCCTCTCCGCAACATTTGTCCCCCCTTTTCTCTGCCCAGCATCTGCTCTCCTCTTTCTGCCCATCATCTGCCCCCCCTCTCCACATCATCTGTCCCCCTTCTCTCTGCCCAGCATCTGCCACCCTCTCCGCAGCATTTGTCCCCCCTCTCTCTGCCCATCATCTGTCCTTCTCTCCGCAGCATCTGTCCCCCCTCTCCCTGCCCATCATCTGCCCCCCTATCCGCAGCATCTGTCCCCCCTCTCTCTGCCCAACATCTGCCTCCCCTCCTCTCTCTCTGCCTGGCATCTGCCTCCCGCTGATGGTGCTCCTGTATACCAGCAGCGCCTCTGCCCCTGCTCACGCCGGCACTGGGAGCGCTGCGGTTGGATACCTGCCGTGCAGCAGCGGAACTACTGCACCGGGGCCCAAAGCAACATCGGGGCCCACAGCAGTAGTATGAACAGTACTAATAATGAGTCAAACTGACTCATTATAGTACTCCAAGTACGCAGCCGGCTGCAGGACATGACAAAGAGGAAGGAGGCGGTCCGGGGGCTTCTGTTTCCTTCCATCCCCTCCTCTCTCCTCTGACCTCCTCCGCTGGTGCTGACACAGTGCTGCTTCTGGCTGAGGTCTGACTGTGACATCTGATCTCATGACGTCCCCAGTGCAGAAAATTGAGGAGAGGACACCCACTGCAAGGTACCCGCTTTTGCAAGTTTGGCAATATACCAGAAAGCAGCCAGTGCTTACCAAGCACTATGAGATATTAACTTATGTACTGTATGTGGGGCTGAACTGTCAAGCTGACACAGAGACCAGCCAGGGTACAGTATATATTATTCAACTGCCTGCACACTGTCAGAACACCTAACGCTGCTTCCCCATGCACAGAATCCGACACCTGGGAGTTATGTGTCCTAACCCTCCCCCTCTACCCCCTCTAACCCTCCCTACCTGCAGCCTCACCCTAACCCTCCAATCCCCACAGCCTAACCCTCCCTCACCGCAGTCGAACCCTAACCCCCCGCCCCTCTTTAGTGCTTAACCCTCCCCCTTAGTGCCTAACCTTCCCTCCCCTCAGCCTAACCCTCCCCCTTAGAGCCTAACCCTCCCCACCCCGCAGACTAACCCTCCCCGGGGGTGCATAACCCTAATCCCCCCCTTCCCACGGCCTAAACCTAACCTCCCCCCCTCCCCGCAGCCTAACCCTAACACCCACTTCCCGCAGCCTAAACCTAACTCCCCCCACTTCCACCCTCCACGGCTTACTTCTCCGGTTGCACATCACCCAGACATCTAGGATCCGGCGTCGGGATGCCAACGCCAGCATTCCGAGCAGTGTCGGGATTCCGACGTAGGTATTTCAAATGCCGGGATCCAAACCAGATCCCATGTTTACCATGTTGCTGGTAATGCTAATAATCATAATGATGCACCGACACATATGCCTTTCATGTCACCCACTGTCACACTGTTCTGGGAATCTAGGGGCGCCAAACTCAGATTATATCTTGCCCCCCCCCAACTTAAAAACGTTCTGATGCCCCTGTCTCCCACCTTAAAAGTGCAAGGACGTCGGAGCCTGTCAGAAAATTTCTTCTCTCGAAAGGCCGCTTTTCTGAGAGCAAGGTGCACTTTTTTCCAAATTGCTCTGAGATGGGAGGTCAATGCCAGCGAGGAGACTGGAGAATGATGAAAAAAAGAATTAGCTCTGGGGTGAAAACCAAAAACTGAAAAGAAAGGAGACTCTTTAGTGGAGGAATGACAAGAATTATTGTAAGCAAATTCAGCCAAAGGAAGAAACTCGGACCAATCATTCTGGAGTTTGGCTGAATACAAGCGCAGATATTGTTTCAATGACTGGTTAACTCGTTCGGTTTGCCCGTTGGATTGTGGGTGGTAACCGGATGTTAACGACAGTTTCATCTTTAATGAAGCACAAAAACATTTCCAGAATTGTGCGACGAATTGTGGACCCCGATCAGAAACAATATCAGTGGGCAACCCATGAAGCCTGAACACATGGCGGAGGAACAAAACTGCCAACCCTTGAGCAGAAGGCAATCGGGGAAGAGCAATAAAATGAGCCATTTTACTAAAACGGTCCACTACCACCCATATGACTCGGAATCCAGCTGAAAGGGGAAGGTCAACCACAAAATCCATGGAAATATGAGACCATGGCCTGAGAGGGACACTTAAGGGCATAAGTTGCCCTATAGGCAAGGAACGGGGAACCTTATGCTGTGCACAAACCTGACATGAATAAACAAATTCCCTAACGTCTTTAGAAATACTAGGCCACCATACTGAGCGAGAGACTAACTCCAATGTTTTAGTGATTCCCGGATGCCCTGAAACTTTGTTGTCATGGAATTCAGTTAAAACAGTAGCTCTCAAAAATTCAGGAACGTAAAGAGGACCAGCAGGAGTAAATCTAGGAGCTTGATGTTGAAGCTGGTTTAACTGGGTAAATAAATCCTGTGTGAGGCCTGCCCGGATGACCGAAGATGGAAGTATTGGGGTAACAACAGGATTGTTATTGTGAACCGGAAGAAAGCTATGTGACAGGGCATCAGCTTTAGTATTCTTGGAACCAGGCCTGAAAGTGATTATAAATTTGAAACGAGTAAAAAATAATGCCCAACGTGCCTGCCGGGCATTAAGCCGTTTAGCTTATTCAATGTATTGCAGGTTCTTATGGTCAGTCAATACCGAAATAGTATGCTTTGCTCCTTCCAGCCAATGCCTCCACTCCTCAAAAGCCCACTTTACCGCCAGTAACTCCCGATTACCAACGTCATAATTGGATTCAGCGGAGGAGAATTTTCTGGACATAAAGGCACAAGGATGTAACTCCAGAGACTCCGGATCCTTTTGAGAAAGGACGGCCCCCACTCCAACTTCTGAGGCATCAACCTCCACAACAAAGGGCAATTCCGGATTAGGATGTCTTAGGACTGGAGCTGAGACAAAGGCTTGTTTCAGGGCCCGGAAGGATAACTCAGCTTCATGCGACCAGTTGGTAGGATCCGCTCCTTTCTTTGTCAGAGCTACAATGGGAGCAACCAGGTCAGAAAAAGAATGAATGAACCTCCTATAATAATTCGCAAACCCTAAAAAGCGCTGAATTGCTTTTAAATTGGTGGGTTGCGCCCAATTAAGGATGGCCTGGAGCTTCTTAGGTTCCATCGAAAATCCCTGAGGGGAAATTATGTACCCTAAAAAAGATACTTCCGTGACGTGAAATTCACATTTCTCCAGCTTGGCATATAAATGATTCTCACGTAACTTTTGAAGAACCAGACGCACCTGGGTGATATGTTGTTCCATCGATTCAGAATAAATCAAGATGTCGTCTAAATAAACGACCACGAATTTCCCTAAGAAGTCACGGAGCACATCATTTATGAGGTCTTGAAAAACTGCTGGAGCATTAGACAGGCCGAACGGCATCACCAGGTATTCGTAGTGACCCGACTGAGTACTGAAAGCCGTCTTCCACTCATCTCCAGATTTAATTCGGATGAGGTTGTAAGCTCCTCTCAGGTCAATTTTAGAAAAAATCACAGCAGAACGTAACTGATCAAAGAGTACAGAAATCAACGGCAAAGGATAGGTGTTTTTAACTGAGATCTTATTCAGGGCTCTAAAATCTATGCATGGTCTAAGCGAGCCATCCTTCTTCTCCACAAAGAAAAAACCAGCACTTAAAGGGGATTTTGATGGTCTAATAAATCCTTTCTGTAAGCTCTCCTGAACATAGTCATTCATAGCCAAAGTTTCTGGCCCGGACAATGCATATAATCTCCCCTTTGGCAATGCGGCACCAGGAACTAGCTCAATAGCACAATCATAAGGCCGATGGGGAGGCAGAATGTCCGCATTGCCTTTGGAGAATACATCGGCAAACTCCTGGTATTCCCCAGGAATGAGTTCTGAAAAGATAGCTGCGACTCTTACTGGAAACGAAATACACTCCTTAGCACAAAATGTACCCCATTGGGAAATCTCCCCGGACCGCCAATCAATGGTGGGATTATGAAAGGCCAGCCAAGGGTGACCCAGAACAACTGGAACTGCTGGGCAATGTGTTAGATAGAATTCGATATTTTCGGAATGTAAGGCTCCTACTGTAAGTACTACGGGAGGTGTACGATGGGTAATAACCCCATTGGAAAGCGGACTCCCATCTAAGCCATGCATGGTGACACACCTATCCAATGGTAACTGTGGAATGCCTAAGGCCTTAGCCCAAGTTAAATCCATAAAGTTTCCTGCAGCTCCACTGTCAACAAAAGCCGACACCAAAGAAATGAGGCTGTCAAAGGAAACCTTAACTGGGACTAAAAGAGAGTTATTCGAGGAGATAAGCTGCAGACCTAGGTGAACCCCCTCACAATTCACCTGGTCAAAGCGTTTCCCGACTTGTTCGGACAGTTACGAGCAAAATGTCCCTTACCACCACAGTACAAACAAAGACCGGAATTTTGCCTTCTGGTCCTTTCCTCAGGAGACAGCCGGGAGAGACCCATCTGCATGGGCTCCTCGACGTCTTCTGGAATGGAATAAACACAAGGACTTGACCTTACAGATGTTCCTCTTTCAGCTCTCCGCTCTCTGAGACGACGATCAATCTTAATAGAAAGCTCCATGAGTTTATCGAGAGTCTCAGGAGCGGGGTACTGGAGGAGACTGTCTTTAATAGACTCTGATAAGCCGAGGCGAAACTGACTGCGCAGGGCTGGGTCATTCCAGCCACAGTCGTTCGACCAATGGCGAAACTCAGTACAAAAAACCTCTGCAGGATTTCTACCTTGTTTGAGAGCGCGCAGCTGACTTTCAGCGGACGCCTCTCTATCTGGGTCATCATACAAAAGCCCTAAAGATTTAAAGAAAGCGTCTACTGACAACAACGCAGGATCCTCTGCTCTTAAACCGAATGCCCAGGTCTGAGGATCCCCCTGGAGTAAAGAAATAATAATCCCAACCCGCTGAGATTCAGTACCAGAGGAAGTAGGTCTTAAACGAAAATACAGTTTACAGGATTCTTTAAAATTAAAAAATTCTTTTCTATCACCAGAAAAACGGTCAGGCAAATGCATTTTTGGTTCAGGGACTCCCCTTGGGGAGGCTCGCAAAAGATCTTCCTGCGACTTCACCCGAAGAGAAAGATCCTGAACCATCTGAGTAAGTTCTTGAATCTGATTGACTAAGAGCTGGCCAGGGTTTGGCCCTAAACCTGTCGGATTCATGAGGCCAAAAAATTTTAACAAAAACTGAATGAGAGGAAAAAATTAAAGCCCTGTTTAATTTTAATGTTTGGTATGGCCGGTAATAATGTTATGATTCCAGCACTCTGGTCTGAGGAGATTTTATTGCGAGGACCGGAGCACTGGAATGTAATGCTGGGGAAGGGAGCGGGAATGGAAAATAGCCCCTTGCGCCCTAACTCCGTTGTCTCACCCGTGCTGTCAGAAATCCCCTGCGAGACTATGGTTGCTTGAGCCCATGGCAGCCGCGTTTGAAGGGCGGATTACGTCTGCCCAACTCCGATGCCCCCCCAGGTCTTAATGAGAAACAAAGGGAAATCCGAGACAGGGTGATAACAAGGGGCCCTCTGACTAAACAACCAGGCCAGGGGCTACAAGCTAATAAAAACTAGAATATGTGCGGAAAAACCGCCAGGGAAAAGGACAACCAAAATATCCACTTGTCCACTTCTCCTACCCGGCACCGCCGAGTTCCAGATAGGACTTGTGGAAGCGGAACCCTCCGCAAATGCTCCAAAGACAAAATATGTAAAGATAAAGCGGCTGAGCCGCAACACACGGCAGAGCCGCAACTCCCGAAACACCACTCGATATTCAAAGGTGATCAGTCAGGACTACTGGGGACCCAACGACTTCCTGGGATGAGATGACAACTCCCGGATACAGGACTTCTGAGGACAGGAATGACCGGATACAGCAGGACTGGAACAGACTCTCAGCAAACCAAAGCAGCATGCAGGAAGCTATTACCGGCGTCTGTGAGAAGCACTGAGAAGGTATTTAGCAGGGAGTCCTCCAATCAGCTGTTCAGAGCCTGATTAGTATTAATGCCGTGCAGCTGCCTTGCTGCACGGCCAGAAGACAAGTGTGTGTGCGTGTGTAACTAGACCCTGCAACGGGGAACGCGGTCCGCCCGTGGCGTCCCCGTTGCTAGGGTCCGTGCGGCTCAGCGTGCCCGGCGTCTAGCGTTGCTAGGAAGCCGGCGGCTGAACGCGCACGGTGTCCCTAGTTGCTAGGCGCCGGGCCGCGCGGACATTGCGGACCCCGGCGCCTAACAGTAAGCAGTTAAAACATACAGTTACATACAGTTACATATAGTTACAGTTACATGCCAGCATACAATACCATTATCCTTAAGTTATATAAATTCGTCTTTCCATATCACTCTCTCTCTCTGTAAAGTAATGCTGGGACTCCATCTTCCTCTGAGACCAAAACAGGAACTGCCTTCCTGTGTGGTCAGCTTATGTGTTATCTAGTTTTGGGGGAGGGAACTCTCTCTCATTCATGATGAGTCTCTAGTCTCTATGTATATGCTGAACAGGTTCAGCCTTGGGGACGTCCAAAGGGGCTGGCCTGAGCTTCCTGTCCACTGTTCTAATAAGAGTGATTTTTAGCTTTCATACATATAATCATAACTATTTGTCACAATGTCCTACAACTTAATAACAAGTATCAAATTAATCTACACATAAAGCTGGTTGTTTTAATAGTAAACATGACAGGTCTATCTTGCTTCGTTCAAATAATACACATACATGACATTACTTCATTACATAATTTTAACACATCATGATATCTGGCGCTTGATATCACTATAATCATGTACTGTATGAAATAGGTGTCGAATCCATCGCTGTGGCATGTCCGTGTAAATGCGTATGTTACCATATTTTGCTGTGCTCGCTGCGCGTATTTGCAAGTATAGCGACTCATATGTGTGGTTAGTTTGTATGTTCTTTTTATGTAATATTTTTGAATTCGACAGTCCACCCTTTGGCAGTAAACAATAACTGCCATCAATTATTAACATAAGAAAAAATATTTCATACCATAATCGGTGACCTAGACACAAGTATGTATGCATTTCGCAAATCAGACACTTGACTATATTTGGGGAAGACAGGGAGGAGGACGAGACATCCTCTATATGCACTTGGTGGTCACGGGACCACTGGTTGGGTGTGGGACAACATTCAACCTATAGAGTATGCTGGGACAGTGTTTTGGCCTATAATGTCTGATTTGCGACGAACATTTCACACATACATGTACCTACGTCTTTGTACACTGATGTTTGGATTCGATTGAGGTTCTGCTGGGTAGATGAAGAAGACACAAACAAATCGTGAAAGTGACATATAAAATTTTCATGATCTACATATTCCTATCATTTTCTGAACATTGTTTCCATTTCTGGAACGTATGCTAGGTCTGTTTAATAATTGAACAAGGGTTATAAGTAGTGTCCATCCTAAATAACATAAACCTTCGGAGTTCGGGGAGAGCCACTCATAAACCTTTCTTCCACATATATTAATGAGCTCTTTATCTGCAATGTGTGAATAGCCATTGTCTGATTGTTCCTGATTACATGATTCAAAGAAGAAAGGAAAATGTCCAAAATGTGGTGCACAAAAAATATACAGTAGCTAAAATATAACTTTTATTAGTATTCCAAGTAAAAGATATGCATAAAAAGCGAAGAATTTATTTAAAAGGGAAAGTGTAGAGGTGTCAAAAAGAATGAAAATGTGTATTAAAAAAAAACGCTATATGTGAAAGGACTCTATGAAATATTTTTTCTTTTTTCCGAAGAAATTCACAAAATAAAGGGAGAGCAGAAAATCTGTGCCCAATGTATTAATGTAACATAATATGACATCCAATCTTGGGTACAGTATGATCTCCAGTAAAAATATCAATCAGTATTAAATCTGTGGGACTTTATGGGTTTATTTTACATATATTCTTGTTTCTTAAATTATGCCCTAATGGGTGGGATTCCCAATGTCCTCAGAAAGTGTCATGCACCTCGAGCTCTAGGCCTCACAGTTAGACTTGTTAGTTAGACTTATATATTCTGTATAAGAAATATATTAATAGGTGCTAGCGCCCACTGCCAAGCCTCTTGTGAACATGTCCAAATATATATATGGTGATTTGTTTAAATATATCTATTATGGACCAATCCACTTAAGGCTACAAAAATCCCTCCTATCTCACATAAGTGGTGGTGTGAATGGAAAAAAAATCCCATTCAGCGTGATGTTATATCTATCTTTGTACCACTGAGATGGGGAATGATAAGTGGCTCCCAAATCTCAGGTTAGACTAATACACTGAGGGAGAGAAGTGTTGGGATATAATAACTGTATAAATACTCCTTATGGATAAGGTTTCCCTATCTCAAAGGAGTGTGCTATGCAAACCCCCTTATATCTTGATATTGGATAGCAAAATCTTGGAGTGTGGTGACATATATAATCTCACTATCTCTATACTCCAAGTATTGAGGATTCTGGGAAATGCATGTATAATTTTTACAGTGTCTCTTCAACACTATCTTTTACTACCACTGTGGGGCAGTCAAGCACTAGGAATATCTAAAGCGTGGGTCACTCTAGGTGCATTCACATATAATTGATGTTAACAATATTACAACATGATTGAAATAAAAGTTAAGGTAAATATAGAGTCCATCATTTTCACATAAGCTACAGCAACCTAACGCGGCGTTTCGCTATTTAGCTTCGTCAGAGGCAAGCCGATTGCCTTCCGGGTCCGCTTTTTAAACCCACTGGGATAACTCAGCGGCCAGTCAGAATCCCTGCTCATGCGGGACGACCTATCGCCTACTGCCGCATCACGTTTATCCCGCCTCACTCCCTTGATTGACAGGAGTTTCACAGGGCTAGGGGCTCACTGGCGCATGGGCAGAAAGGGTGGTGCGCGTCACTGAGTCTCTTATTGCTAGACCAAAGTGATCAAATGCCGATATACGGCGCATAAAGTCAGCTATTCGGGCAATATTCTACTGTATAGTGGAATTTTTCTTACACATACTCGCTCCAGAGGTCCCTTCCTTTAATATATCCCCTTAATCTTTGGTTTAAATGGGTGAGAGTACGGATCTAAAGTTCGAGCTTTGGGTCACATGACCACAACTCCCATTCTATATGTATGATTATCTCAGACATTTTTGAGGATCACCTATCTACTTGCTAAGATGATTCGTTATGGCTCAAGAAAGTTATGAGAAATACACTAATGATGGGCATAATTCAAAAGTTTTATTTTTGACTTTTTACTCCCATGGACATCATTATGTTGTCCTTTTGCTGTATAATCACCACTTGATTATAATAATCCTATTCATATTCGTATCGAATTCATTAGACAGAGTGAAAATATGTAAATTAATAAATGAGTGTGTGGATATATTGTGACTGTTCCATTGCAAAAAAGTTTATACTAAAGGAGAATGGTGAAGTTGATCTTAATAATAAATTAGTGAAGGGATAAGTGATAAAGAGTGAGTGTATTGGGAAAATTGTGAAACGCTTATAAATGTATTTATATGAACTTTACAGGATATTAATCATAAATTATTAATTGTGAATGTCACATTGACCATAAAGGTGTGTTCTTTGGGAAGCTTGATTGGTGTATGTGATTGTGATCCACACTAAAACAAAACAGTGTACGTGATTGTGAATGCCCAAATCAAAGTAACACAAAAAGTGATAAAACAGTGAAGGGGAAGGGGAGGGAGAGGGAGGAGAAAGAATCAAGTTAAATCTAAATGTGAGAGAATACATATTAGTGTTCACATAGTGGTGTCAAACTAAAATGAAGCGGAGTAAAGTATAAAGGTGTCTGTATATCGAAAGTGAATCTATGAGTTTTATATTGTTTGGAATGGGTTTATATAAGAAGAGGCAGATGATACTGGAGCAGCCTAATAGTAGGAGAGGAGATATTCGGTCTCATCTAAGGAAAGGTATGTAACTATTTTCCTCATTAAGACCGTAAGGTGTTAATGTATTCATGAGGAAAATCAGTTTTGTTTCTTGTCTAAGTAATTCTCCATCTATGTCTCCCCCCCTGATGTTTAGATTGACTCTTTTCATTCCATATGCTGTGAGGAGGTTGGGATTGTTATCATGGTACCTGAGAAAATGTCTCGCTATAGGAGTAAGGGGTCTGAAATTGCGGTGATCTTTCTCTGCATTTCTGATGCTACCTAGATGTTCTAGTATCCTCTGTTTAAGGGGCCTTTTTGTTTTTCCTATGTAGCTTAAATTGCAGGGACATTGAAGATTGTAAATGATTGCTGTTGTATTGCAATCGATATGTTCTTTGATGATCCCTAGACGTTGTTCCTGATTACCTCTGAACTCCATAACTACTAGAACTTTGATTTTTCTCTGATTTTAACAAACTGATCGGCTAATCCTGGGATCCTATAAGGAGATCACTCCTTCCTCCAGAACCAGTTCCAGTCCCACACTCGACTCCTCATAAAAAAAACCTCGCAAAAATAGAATATCCTGAAAGAAAATGTTTGTCAGCGGGAAAGAGAGAAAAGAGAAATAGAACAAAACAACTCTTGTTCATAACAAATCAATTACATTGACTGGTCTTTCTGCAGTCCTTTAGTACGCTCAGGTAGTGTTCAACAGTGCCGCCTCTCAGTCTTCACGGAACAGAGTCTCTGGTGATACTTTTGCGATCTCACTCCATTTACGAGTTCCTTCCGGACTACCGACTTTCCTGCAATGGGAATCGTGGACCCAAGTCTCTCTCTCGGCTGCTTTCACTGGGATAGTGCTGTCACCAAAACTTGGTATGGTCCTTCCCACCTGTCTATTAGGCAACCTGCGCGTAAGAGCAATCACACAGTCTCTTGGTTCACAATCAAGACAGTTAGTATTTGGCATACCAGTAATCAACAGTTTCAAGGTCTTTTGTCAAGTTCTCAAATGCTGGCTCATCTCAATAAGGTACTGTACTGTCACCTCATTGATGCATCTCTGATCATTGTGCGGATCAGTCATGACATGAGGATGCCTTCCAAAAACAACCAAAAAGACACAAATACCAAAACCAAACAAAAACTAGTGATGTGCACCGGACATTTTTCGGGTTTTGTGTTTTGGTTTTGGATTCGGTTCCGCGGCCGTGTTTTGGATTCGGACACGTTTTGGCAAAACCTCACCGAAAATTTTTTGTCGGATTCGGGTGTGTTTTGGATTCGGGTGTTTTTTACAAAAAACCCTAAAAAACAGCTTAAATCATAGAATTTGGGGGTCATTTTGATCCCATAGTTTTATTAACCTCAATAACCATAATTTCCACTCATTTCCAGTCTATTCTGAACACCTCACACCTCACAATATTATTTTTAGTCCTAAAATTTGCACCGAGGTCGCTGGATGGCTAAGCTAAGCGACACAAGTGGCCGACACAAACACCTGGCCCATCTAGGAGTGGCACTGCAGTGTCAGACAGGATGGCACTTCAAAAAAATAGTCCCCAAACAGCACATGATGCAAAGAAAAAAAGAGGTGCACCAAGGTCGCTGGATGGCTAAGCTAAGCGACCCAAGTGGCCGACACAAACACCTGGCCCATCTAGGAGTGGCACTGCAGTGTCAGACAGGATGGCACTTCAAAAAAATAGTCCCCAAACAGCACATGATGCAAAGAAAAAAAGAGGCGCATCAAGGTCGCTGTGAGACTAAGCTAAGCGACACAAGTGGCCGACACAAACACCTGGCCCATCTAGGAGTGGCACTGCAGTGTCAGGCAGGATGGCACTTCAAAAAAATTGTCCCCAAACAGCACATGATGCAAAGAAAAAAAGAGGCGCACCAAGGTCGCTGTGAGACTAAGCTAAGCGACACAAGTGGCCGACACAAACACCTGGCCCATCTAGGAGTGGCACTGCAGTGTCAGGCAGGATGGCACTTCAAAAAAATAGTCCCCAAACAGCACATGATGCAAAGAAAAAAAGAGGTGCACCAAGGTCGCTGGATGGCTAAGCTAAGCGACCCAAGTGGCCGACACAAACACCTGGCCCATCTAGGAGTGGCACTGCAGTGTCAGGCAGGATGGCACTTCAAAAAAATAGTCCCCAAACAGCACATGATGCAAAGAAAAAAAGAGGTGCACCAAGGTCGCTGGATGGCTAAGCTAAGCGACCCAAGTGGCCGACACAAACACCTGGCCCATCTAGGAGTGGCACTGCAGTGTCAGGCAGGATGGCACTTCAAAAAAATAGTCCCCAAACAGCACATGATGCAAAGAAAAAAAGAGGCGGATAAAAGAGATGGATAGTATACTTAATGAATGACGACACAGAGGTAGGTACAGCAGTGGCCTTCCGTACCTCTATAGTATACTGGTGGTCACTGTGTCAGCAAACTGCAAAACTAAAATGCACCACAGGTATAGAATGTAGATGGATAGTATACTTAATGAATGACGACACAGAGGTAGGTACAGCAGTGGCCTTCCGTACTGCTATAGTATACTGGTGGTCACTGTGTCAGCAAACGGCAAAACTAAAATGCACCACAGGTATAGAATGTAGATGGATAGTATACTTAATGAATGACGACACAGAGGTAGGTACAGCAGTGGCCTTCCGTACTGCTATATATAGTATACTGGTGGTCACTGTGTCAGCAAACTGCAAAACTAAAATGCACCACAGGTATAGAATGTAGATGGATAGTATACTTAATGACGACACAGAGGTAGGTACAGCAGTGGCCTTCCGTACTGCTATATATAGTATACTGGTGGTCACTGTGTCAGCAAACTGCAAAACTAAAATGCACCACAGGTATAGAATGTAGATGGATAGTATACTTAATGAATGACGACACAGAGGTAGGTACAGCAGTGGCCTTCCGTACCGTACTGCTATATATAGTATACTGGTGGTCACTGTGTCAGCAAACTGCAAAACTAAAATGCACCACAGGTATAGAATGTAGATGGATAGTATACTTAATGAATGACGACACAGAGGTAGGTACAGCAGTGGCCTTCCGTACTGCTATAGTATACTGGTGGTCACTGTGTCAGCAAGCTGCAAAACTAAAATGCACCACAGGTATAGAATGTAGATGGATAGTATACTTAATGAATGACGACACAGAGGTAGGTACAGCAGTGGCCTTCCGTACTGCTATATATAGTATACTGGTGGTCACTGTGTCAGCAAACTGCAAAACTAAAATGCACCACAGGTATAGAATGTAGATGGATAGTATACTTAATGAATGACGACACAGAGGTAGGTACAGCAGTGGCCTTCCGTACTGCTATATATAGTATACTGGTGGTCACTGTGTCAGCAAACTGCAAAACTAAAATGCACCACAGGTATAGAATGTAGATGGATAGTATACTTAATGATGACACAGAGGTAGGTACAGCAGTGGCCTTCCGTACTGCTATATATAGTATACTGGTGGTCACTGTGTCAGCAAACTGCAAAACTAAAATGCACCACAGGTATAGAATGTAGATGGATAGTATACTTAATGAATGACGACACAGAGGTAGGTACAGCAGTGGCCTTCCGTACGGCTATATATAGTATACTGGTGGTCACTGTGTCAGCAAACTGCAAAACTAAAATGCACCACAGGTATAGAATGTAGATGGATAGTATACTTAATGACGACACAGAGGTAGGTACAGCAGTGGCCTTCCGTACTGCTATATATATAGTATACTGGTGGTCACTGTGTCAGCAAACTGCAAAACTAAAATGCACCACAGGTATAGAATGTAGATGGATAGTATACTTAATGAATGACGACACAGAGGTAGGTACAGCAGTGGCCTTCCGTACCGTACTGCTATATATAGTATACTGGTGGTCACTGTGTCAGCAAACTGCAAAACTAAAATGCACCACAGGTATAGAATGTAGATGGATAGTATACTTAATGAATGACGACACAGAGGTAGGTACAGCAGTGGCCTTCCGTACAGCTATAGTATACTGGTGGTCACTGTGTCAGCAAACTGCAAAACTAAAATGCACCACAGGTATAGAATGTTGATGGATAGTATACTTAATGAATGACGACACAGAGGTAGGTACAGCAGTGGCCTTCCGTACTGCTATATATAGTATACTGGTGGTCACTGTGTCAGCAAACTGCAAAACTAAAATGCACCACAGGTATAGAATGTAGATGGATAGTATACTTAATGATGACACAGAGGTAGGTACAGCAGTGGCCTTCCGTACTGCTATATATAGTATACTGGTGGTCACTGTGTCAGCAAACTGCAAAACTAAAATGCACCACAGGTATAGAATGTAGATGGATAGTATACTTAATGAATGACGACACAGAGGTAGGTACAGCAGTGGCCTTCCGTACCGTACTGCTATATATAGTATACTGGTGGTCACTGTGTCAGCAAACTGCAAAACTAAAATGCACCACAGGTATAGAATGTAGATGGATAGTATACTTAATGAATGACGACACAGAGGTAGGTACAGCAGTGGCCTTCCGTACTGCTATAGTATACTGGTGGTCACTGTGTCAGCAAACTGCAAAACTAAAATGCACCACAGGTATAGAATGTAGATGGATAGTATACTTAATGAATGACGACACAGAGGTAGGTACAGCAGTGGCCTTCCGTACTGCTATATATAGTATACTGGTGGTCACTGTGTCAGCAAACTGCAAAACTAAAATGCACCACAGGTAAAGAATGTAGATGGATAGTATACTTAATGACGACACAGAGGTAGGTACAGCAGTGACCTACTGTACCGTAATGCTATATATTATATACTGGTGGTCACTGGTCAGCAAAACTCTGCACTGTACTCCTCCTATATAATATTATACTGGTGGTCCCCAGTCCCCACAATAAAGCAGCACACTGAGCACAGATATGGAGTGTTTTTCAGGTAGACAACGTATACTGGTGGTCACTGTCAGCAAAACTCTGCACTGTACTCCTGCTATATAATACAGCTGCTCCCCAGTCCCCACAATTAAGCAGTGTGAGCACAGATATATGCAGCACACTGTGAGCACAGATATGGAGCGTTTTTTTCAGGCAGAGAACGGATAACTGGTGGTCACTAATCAGCAAAACTCTGCACTGTACTCCTCCTATATACAGCTGCTCCCCAGCCCTCCCCACAATTAAGCAATAGTGCACAGCACAATCAAGTTCAACAATAACGGAGAGGACGCCAGCCACGTCCTCTCCCTAACATTTCCAATGCACGAGTGAAAATGGCGGCGACGCGCGGCTGCTTATATAGAATCCGAATCTCGCGAGAATCCGACAGCGGGATGATGACGTTCGGGCGCGCTCGGGTTACCCGAGCCATACGGGAGAATCTGAGTATGCCTCGGACCCGTGTAAAAAGGGTGAAGTTCGGGGGGGTTCGGTTTCCGAGAAACCGAACCCGCTCATCACTAACAAAAACAAATTTCGAAGAGGGTGATTCGTTGAGTGAAGATCTGGGAGTCGTTCCGAAGCTACATAATACTAGTGGCAGTATCTATGATCACAATAGTACAATTTCAAACTTTGCTCCTACTTCTAGGGGTACCATTATCTACACACAAATTTCTGCGCAGTTTTCCTTTGCGGTAAACACAGCAGTATCTGTGGCGGCAGGAAATGCCTCTACCCAGTTTGAGAAAACATCAGTGCACACCAATACATAACAATAATTCCTAAAGGGTGTTAACTGTACGAAGTCGATTTGTATTTCCTGAAAAGATCCGTCTGCAGGAGGGATATGGGATGGCTCTGTTGGTATTGCTTTACCAATATTCTTCCTCAAGCAAGTAAGACAGGTCATTGCTCTCTTACCTGCATGAGAATAGAATCCTGGCGCACACCAGTAGGCTCTCATCAACCTGCACCTACCCTCTTTGCCTAGATGAGTCAGACCGTGTGCCACCTCAGCTAGACTTGGAAGGTATGCTCTGGGGGTTACTAGCTTACCGTGTCCACCTGCCCACAGTCATGAGGACTCCTGGCCATATCCCTTTGTCCTCCAGACTGCCTTTTCCTGTAGGGAACACAATTTTTTTTTGTATCTTAATTTAACTATCGTGTGTTTGCAATGTAGAGTACCATGAGCATAACTCCAAAAAGAAAAAGAAAAAAGAAACATCTCTAGAGGAGAGAAAGAAGAAGAAAATGAAAAAGAAAATGTCAGGTTTGCCATTCACCAACAGGCATATCAGTGTCTATACAAAATTTCCCTTCACCAGTATTCCCATTCTCCACCCTTTGTGCATGACAAGACACACTGCAGTAATACTGGTGTCATCGTGCTGTTGAGATATACTGGGTTCGGGCAGAACTCTGAAGGATCTAGACATGTGGAGTTTGAACTGTACTTGGGTCCATGTATTGTACTACCCTGTGTGAATGCAAAAGATGAAGAGGAAACTGTAGAGAAACAGAATAGAGGTTGGTGACAGATGAGTTTGTAGAGGTGAAGAAGATTTTATAAAAAAATTGACAACTGGATTGGGCACTACGGGGAAGTGATTCTCTACTTGGTCTATACCCCTTAAAAAAATTCTGTGTGTCTTATCTCTACTGGGACTATCCCAGCCATCAATCCAGTGTCCTGCCCATCCTAAGTTCATAGGGAACCCGGTATCTGTGAGATAATTTCCTCTACCTGTGATGGACATGCATCTAGAACAGCAGAATGCGACATTAGTCTTCAAGTTTTGTCAAAGGGTAATGTTGCATTTATTTTGTTCTTCCCATTAGCCGAATCTGTGTTTTCTATATGGCTTATGATTCCTTACTATATGTCCCTTGGTCCCGTCTATGTGTTTAATAATGTGGCTTGTGTTTTCTGTCTAGGGGATCTATATTGACTGTGTGTCCTACTACTCCTACAATCTCTGGCAAAATGCCCTTCCTTCCTACAAGTGTAGCATATTATTGACCATTAGGGATCTGGGGTTTGGACTGATGCGTCTTTCCTGTATGTGCCAGTATACTTACCGTCCTCAACCTCTCCACCTGTTGTTCTCTGTGCCTAGCACTATTCTTGTGATGTTCAATAGCACACTATCTAAGATTTGCACAGAGACAGCCACCTCCCATTTGCCGAATTAGTGTTTACCAGTGGTCTTATCCAGATGGAGAGTTTTCTATTACTGCAAGAGACAAAAAAAAAAAAAAAGTTTAACAAGCTTCTAGGTCATGCGAAGTATTTAATTCAATCCTTCTCATCCCGTATTAAGGGTCTGTACATGGGCCCTCATTCCGAGTTGATCGGTCGCAAGGCGAATTTAGTAGAGTTACACACGCTAAGCCGCCGCCTACTGGGAGTGTATCTTAGCATCTTAAAATTGCGACCGATGTATTCGCAATATTGCGATCACAAACTACTTAGCAGTTTTAGAGTAGCTCCACACTTACTCTGCCTGTGCGATCAGTTCAGTGCTTGTCGTTCCTGGTTTGACGTCACAAACACACCCAGCGTTCGCCCAACCACTCCCCCGTTTCTCCGGCCACTCCTGCGTTTTTTCCGGAAACGGTAGCGTTTTCAGCCACACGCCCATAAAACGCCGTGTTTCCGCCCAGTAACACCCATTTCCTGTCAATCACATTACGATCGCCGGAGCGAGGAAAAAGCCGTGAGTAAAAATACTATCTTCATAGCAAAGATACTTGGCGCAGTCGCAGTGCGAATATTGCGCATGCGCACTATGCGGAATTTCACTGCGATGCGATGAAAAATACCGAGCGAACGACTCGGAATGAGGGCCATGGTTCAACAAACATTTCCAAGCACATCTTTACTAGGGGCATTACTAGGAATGAATACTTCTTATATGGTAACTGAAAGAAATACCCGGGGGTTACCTTGTCTCTGTCCGCTTTCCTACTGGCAAATACTAATGTGCGGACAGGTTTTTTCTTCATTTCTGACGTTACTTTCTTGATTTTTTTTGTTTTATTTTTGGGTTTTACTATATATGTACACAAATGATACCATATTTACCTGTTCCACTGGTCTCAGCCACTTCCCCCACAGGCTACTGCTCTTCTTTTACCGGTTGGATACTCTTCTGGGTACATGAGAAATGGCTGAAAACAATCAGGTCACCTTCTCCTCCTAAATAAAACTTCAACATTCATTAGTACATATATAGGTTACAGTCATATTTCTCTAACGTCCTAGTGGATGCTGGGGACTCCGTAAGGACCATGGGGAACAGACGGGCTCCGCAGGAGACATGGGCACTTTAAGAAAGAATTTAGATTCTGGTGTGCTCTGGCTCCTCCCTCTATGTCCCTCCTCCAGACCTCAGTTTGAATCTGTGCCCGGACGAGCTGGGTGCTGTTTAGTGAGCTCTCCTGAGCTTGCTGTAAGAAAGTATTTTGTTAGGTTTTTTATTTTCAGGGAGCTCTGCTGGCAACAGACTCCCTGCATCGTGGGACAGAGGGGAGAGAAGCAGCCCTACTCTCTGAAGATAGGTCCTGCTTCTTAGGCTACTGGACACCATTAGCTCCAGAGGGATCGTACACAGGATCTCACCCTCGTCGTCCGATCCCAGAGCCGCGCCGCCGTCCCCCTCGCAGAGCCGGAAGACAGAAGCCGGGTGAGCATAAGAAGCAAGAAGACTTCGAAATCGGCGGCAGAAGACTCCAGTCTTCATATGAGGTAGCGCACAGCACTGCAGCTGTGCGCCATTGCTCCCACACACACCTCACATACTCCGGTCACTGTAAGGGTGCAGGGCGCAGGGGGGGGGCGCCCTGAGCAGCAATTGGGACCTCTTTGGCAAAAGTTTAGCATATATACAGTTGGGCACTGTATATATGTATGAGCCCCCACCAAAAAAATGTATATTTAAGCGGGACAAAAGCCCGCCGTCGAGGGGGCGGGGCTTCTTCCTCAGCACTCACCAGCGCCATGTTTTTCTCCACAGCACCGCTGAGAGGAAGCTCCCCGGCCTCTCCCCTGCAGATAGACGGTAGAAGAGGGTAAAAAAAGAGAGGGGGGGGCACATAATTAGGCGCAAAAATCATTATATACAGCAGCTACTGGGTTAACATTAAGTTACTGTGTTATTCCTGGGTTAATAGCGCTGGGGTGTGTGCTGGCATACTCTCTCTCTGTCTCTCCAAAGGGCCTTGTGGGGGAATTGTCTTCAGATGAGCATTCCCTGAGTGTGTGGTGTGTCGGTACGTGTGTGTCGACATGTCTGAGGTAAAAGGCTCCCATAAGGAGGAGATGGAGCAAATATGTGTGTAAGGGGTGTCTCCGTCGACAACGCCGACACCTGTTTGGATATGTGTAATTAAGTGCTAAGGTGAATTTATTGCACAAAAGATTAGAGAACAGACACGGAATCTACCCATGTCTGTCCCTATGTCGCAGAGACCTTCAGAGTCTCTCAATGCTCACTATCCAAAATAATAGACACTGATATCGACACGGAGTCTGACTCCAGTGTCGACTACGATAATGCAAAGTTACAGCCAAAATGGCAGGAAAGTATTCAATATATGATTATTGTAATAAAAGATGATTTATGATGATATATATTAAAGATGCTGTCTTAAGATATATATATAAAACATGCCCAAAAAGGCATTAGTCTACTGGGTTCTAGAGTCAACGCTATGTCGATTTCTGCTTGACGTGTCCTGTAGATATGCAATGGACAGGTGATGCCAACTTAAGAGGCATATGGAAGGCTGAGGATTGTGTGGAGAAGGGATCTCGGACCTGATCTCCACAGCTATGGCTGGTAATTCTGATCTTTTGCCTTATATTCCTGCACAGCCTAGGAAAGCACGACATTATCAAATGCAGCCTTTCGATCACAAAGAAACAAGAAAGTCCGAGGTACGTCCTTTCTTGCCAGAGGCAGGGGCAGAGGAAAGAAGCTGCACAACACAGCTAGTTCCCAGGAACAGAAGTCCACACCGGCCTCTACAAAATCCACCGCATGTCGCTGGGGCTCCACAGGCGGATCTAGGCCCGGTGGGTCTTCGTAATTTCAGCCACAAGTGGGTTCACTCCCTGTTGGATCCCTGGGCAATAAATATTGTGTCTCAGGGATATGAGCTGGACTTTGAGGAGATGCCCCCTCACCCACGGGCCTGCCAGCTTTCCCCCATGAGAGGGTAATAGTGTTAACTGCAATTCACAAATTGTATCTTCAACAGGTGGTGGTCAAGGTTCCCCTCCTTCAAGAAGGAGGGGGTTATTATTCGACCATGTTGTAGTCCCGAAACCGGACGGTTCGGTCAAACCCATATTGAATTTAAAATCCCTGAACATATACCTGAAAGGGTTCAAGTTCAAGATGGAATCGCTAAGAGCGGTCATAGCAAGCCTGAAAGGGGGAGATTTTATGGTGTCCCTGGACATAAAGGATGCATACCTTCATGTCCCCGTTTATCCACCTCATCAGGCGTACCTCAGATTTGCGGTACAGGATTGTTATTACCAATTTCAGACGTTGCCGTTTGGTCTCTCCACGGCCCCGAGAATCTTCACCCAGGTAATGGCGGAAATGATGGTGCTCTGCGGAAGCAAGGTGTCACAATTATCCCGTACTGGGACGATCTCCTCATAAAAGCGAGATCAAGAGAGCAGTTGCTGAACAGCGTATCACTTTCTCTGGAAGTGTAACGGCAACACGGCTGGATTCTAAATATTCCAAAGTCGCAGTTGGTTCCTACGGCTCATCTGCCTTTCCCAGGCATGATTCTAGACAAAAGGGTTTATCTCCCGATAGAGAGAGCTCAGAAGCTCATGACACTGGTCAGGAACCTATTAAAACCAAAACAGGTGTCAGTGCATCACTGCACTCGAGTCCTGGGAAGGATGGTGGCATCATACGAGGCCATTCCCTTCGGCAGGTTCCATGCGAGGACCTTTCAATGGGACTTACTGGACAAGTGGTCCGGATCACATCTTCAGATGCATCGGTTAATCACCCTATCCCCCAGGGCCAGGGTGTCTCTCCTGTGGTGGCTGCAGAGTGCTCATCTTCTCGAGGGCCGCAGATTCGGCATTCAGGACTGGATCCTGGTGACCACGGATGCAAGCCTCCGACGGTGGGGAGCAGTCACACAGGGAAAAAAGTTCCAAGCTCTGTGGGCAAGTCAGGAGACTTGCCTTCACATCAACATCCTGGAACTAAGGGCCGTATACAACGCCCTATGTCAAGCGGAGACCCTGCTTCGCGACCAACCGGTTCTGATTCAGTCAGAAGCCACCAGAATTCTTCGCTGGGCTGAGAATCACGTAAGTGCACTGTCAGCAGTGTTCATCCCGGGAGTGGACAACTGGTAAGCAGACATCCTCAGCAGGCACAACCTCCACCCGGGAGAGTGGGGACTTCATCAAGAAGTCTTCAGGCAGATTGCAAGTCCGTGGGAACTGCCACAGGTGGATATGATGGCATCCCGCCTCAACAAAAAGCTACAGCGGTATTGCGCCAGGTCATGAGACCCTTCAGGCGATAGCTGTGGACGCACTGGTGACACCGTGGGTGTTCCAGTCGGTCTATTTATTTCCTCCTCTTCCTCTCATACCCAAGGTGCTGAGGATAATAAGAAAAAGAGGAGTGAGAACAATCCTCATTGTTCCAGATTGGCCACGAAGGACCTGGTATCCAGATCTGCAAGAAATGCTCACAGAGGACCCGTGGCCTCTTCCTCTAAGACAGGACCTGTTGCAACAGGGGCCCTGTCTGTTCCAAGACTTACCGCGCCTGCGTTTGACGGCATGGCGGTTGAACGCCGGATCCTAGCAGAAAAGGGCTTTCCGGACGAGGTCATTCCTACGCGGATAAAGGCTAGGAAGGACGTGACAGCTAAACATTATCACCGTATATGGCGAAAATATGTTTCTTGGTGTGAGGCCAGGAATGCTCCTACAGAGGAATTCCAGCTGGGCCGTTTCCTTCACTTCCTACAGTCAGGAGTGAATTTGGGCCTAAAATTGGGTTCCATTAAGGTCCATATTTCGGCCCTATCCATTTTCTTTTGAAAAGAGTTGGCTTCTCTACCAGAAGTTCAGACGTTTGTAAGGGAGTGCTGCATATTCATCCTCCTTTTGTGCCTGCAGTGGCACCTTGGGATCTTCACATGGTGTTAAGCAGTGGCGTAACTACTGCCCCCGCAGTCCTCGCGGTGGCTTGGGGGCGAGGGGCTGCGGGGGCGCCACTGACTTAGAACAGATTGACATGCGGACGAGCGTCCGCATGTCAATCTGCGGTCTCCTCTCCCTCCCTGCTGTGTTGGAGGGACACGGAACGCACATCGCGCGTCTCTCCTGTGTCCCTCCCTGGCTCTCCCCCGGCCGGTCTAAGGAAGTGCCGTTCGTGAGCTCTGATTGGCTCACGAACCGGCACTTCTTTTATTAGACCAGCCGGGGGGAAAGCCAGGAGGGACGCAGGAGAGACGCGCGATGCGCTCCGTGTCCCTCCAACACGGGGGGGGGGGGGGGGAGCAGGGAGCAGGCACTTGGGGCATATACCTGGCACTGTGGGCATATACCTGGCACTGTGGGGGGAAGATCTGGCACTGGGGGCATATACCTGGCACTGTGGGGGGCAGATCTGGCACTGGGGGCATATACCTGGCACTGTGGGGGGAAGATCTGGCACTTGGGGCATATACCTGGCACTGTGGGGGGCAGATCTGGCACTGGGGGCATATACCTGGCACTGTGGGGGGCAGATCTGGCACTGGGGGCATATACCTGGCACTGTGGGGGGGGAGATCTGGCACTGGGGGCATATACCTGGCACTGTGGGGGGAAGATCTGGCACTTGGGACATATACCTGGCACTGTGGGGGGCAGATCTGGCACTGGGGGCATATACCTGGCACTGTGGGGGGCAGATCTGGCACTGGGGGCATATACCTGGCACTGTGGGGGGGGGAAGATCTGGCACTGGGGGCATATACCTGGCACTGTGGGGGGAAGATCTGGCACTGGGGGCATATACCTGGCACTGTGGGGGCAGATCTGGCACTGGGGGCATATACCTGGCACTGTGGGGGCAGATCTGGTACTGGGGGCATATACCTGGCAATGTGGGGGGAAGATCTGGCACTGGAGGCATATACCTGGCACTGTGGGGCAGATCTGGCACTGGGGGCATATACCTGGCACTGTGGGGGCAGATCTGGCACTGGGGGCATATACCTGGCACTGTGGGGGCAGATCTGGCACTGGGGGCATATACCTGGCACTGTGGGGGGAAGATCTGGCACTGGAGGCATATACCTGGCACTGTGGGGGGGAATATCTGGCACTGGGGGCATATACCTGGCACTGTGGGGGAATATTTGGCACTGGGGGGAGCAGGCACTGAGGGGGCATATGTGGCACTGTGGGGGAATATTTGGCACTGGGGGGAGCAGGCACTGAGGGGGCATATGTGGCACTGGGGGGTGGTATATGTGGCACTGGGGGCATGTACCTGGCACTGTGGGGGAATATCTGGCACTAGGGGCATATACCTGGCACTGTGGGGGAATATCTGGCACTGGGGGCATATACCTGGCACTGTGGGGGGCAGATCTGGCACTGGGGGCATATACCTGGCACTGTGGGGGGCAGATCTGGCACTGGGGGCATATACCTGGCACTGTGGGGGGGAAGATCTGGCACTGGGGGCATATACCTGGCACTGTGGGGGGAAGATCTGGCACTTGGGACATATACCTGGCACTGTGGGGGGCAGATCGGGCACTGGGGGCATATACCTGGCACTGTGGGGGGCAGATCTGGCACTGGGGGCATATACCTGGCACTGTGGGGGGGAAGATCTGGCACTGGGGGCATATACCTGGCACTGTGGGGGGAAGATCTGGCACTGGGGGCATATACCTGGCACTGTGGGGGCAGATCTGGCACTGGGGGCATATACCTGGCACTGTGGGGGCAGATCTGGTACTGGGGGCATATACCTGGCAATGTGGGGGCAGATCTGGCACTGGGGGCATATACCTGGCACTGTGGGGGCAGATCTGGCACTGGGGGCATATACCTGGCACTGTGGGGGGAAGATCTGGCACTGGAGGCATATACCTGGCACTGTGGGGGGGAATATCTGGCACTGGGGGCATATACCTGGCACTGTGGGGGAATATTTGGCACTGGGGGGAGCAGGCACTGAGGGGGCATATGTGGCACTGTGGGGGAATATTTGGCACTGGGGGGAGCAGGCACTGAGGGGGCATATGTGGCACTGGGGGGTGGTATATGTGGCACTGGGGGCATGTACCTGGCACTGTGGGGGAATATCTGGCACTAGGGGCATATACCTGGCACTGTGGGGGAATATCTGGCACTGGGGGCATATGTGGCACTAGGAGCATGGCCCTAGCAACAAGCACTACCCCCTAGCAACGAGCATGACACCCAGTGCATGAAACCCCTGGCAACGAGCATGACACCCTGAGCATGAAAACCCCTGGCACCGTGCATGGAACCAAGAGCATGAAACCCCTGGCAACGAGCAGGTAATTTAAAAGTAATTAGAAGCCTTACTGTAGAACTTAATGTGTAATGGGCATTACGGTGTGTGTCATAATGTATCAGGCATTACGGTGTGTTGCATACTATATCACGGGCATTGTGGTATGTGGTATAATGTCTCAGGATCATTGTGGTGTGTGTCATACTGTGTCACAGACATTGTATGTGCTATAATGTATCAGGGGCATTGCAGTGTGTAGCATAATGTATAACGGGCATTGCGATTCCTGTCATAATGTGTCACAGGCATTACGGTGTGTGGCAAAATGTGTCTGGGGCATTACAGTGTGTGCATATTGTGTCATGTGCATTATTGTGTGTGGAATAATGTCTAAGGGCCATTGCAGTATGTGGAATAATGTATACTGGGCATTACTATAAGGAGGAAAAATGACAAATAATGTAAGGGGCATGAATCAGGATTATTTTTCTTTCCTGTGGTGGCTAACGTCTGGGCGTGCAGGTTGCAAAACTGGGGTATAAGGTAGTCTTTTCCTGCAATGCCACGCCCTCCACGCAAAGCCACGCCCATTTCGACAAAGCCACACACCCTTTTTGTCGGCGCGCGCCGCATTTTTCTACCTTTGCTAGTGCCAATTACGGGGGGTATGGGGGGGGGGGGCGCCGAAGGATTTTTTGGCTTGGGGGAGAAAAATTTCTAGTTACGCCACTGGTGTTAAGTTTCCTGAAGTCACACTGGTTTGAACCACTTAAAACGGTGGAGTTAAAATATCTCACGTGGAAAGTGGTCATGCTATTAGCCTTGGCTTCGGCTAGGCGTGTGTCAGAATTAGCGGCTTTGTCACATAAAAGCCCCTATCTGGTTTTCCGTATGGACAGAGCAGAATTGCGGACCCGTCCACAATTTCTGTCAAAAGTGGTGTCTTCTTTTCATATGAACCAACCTATTGTGGTGCCTGTGGCTACTCGTGACTTGGAGGATTCCGAGTTACTGGATGTGGTCAGGGCTTTGAAGGTTTATGTAGCCAGAACGGCTAGAGTCAGGAAAACTGAGTCACTGTTTATCCTGTATGCATCCAACAAGCTGGGTGCTCCTGCTTCAAAGCAAACTATTGCTCGCTGGATCTGTAACACGATTCAGCAGGCTCATTCTGCGGCTGGATTGCCGCTGCCAAAATCATTTAAAGCCCATTCCACTAGGAAGGTGGGCTCTTCTTGGGCGGCTGCCCGAGGGGTCTCGGCATTACAACTATGCCGAGCTGCTACTTGGTCAGGTTCAAACACTTTTGCAAAGTTCTACAAGTTTGATACTCTGGCTGAGGAGGACCTATTGTTTGCTCAATCGGTGCTGCAGAGTCATCCGCACTCTCCCGCCCGTTTGGGAGCTTTGGTATAATCCCCATGGTCCTTACGGAGTTCCCAGCATCCACTAGGACGTTAGAGAAAATAAGATTTTACTTACCGGTAAATCTATTTCTCGTAGTCCGTAGTGGATGCTGGGCGCCCGTCCCAAGTGCGGACTTTTTCTGCAATACTTGTATATAGTTATTGCTGCAATAAGGGCTATGTTATTGTTGCATCAGGGTTGAACTGATGCTCTGTTGTTGTTCATACTGTTGACTGGGTAAGTTTATCACAAGTTATACGGTGTGATTGGTGTGGCTGGTATGAGTCTTGCCCTGGATTTCCAAAATCCTTTCCTTGTACTGTCAGCTCTTCCGGGCACAGTTTCTCTAACTGAGGTCTGGAGGAGGGACATAGAGGGAGGAGCCAGAGCACACCAGAATCTAAATTCTTTCTTAAAGTGCCCATGTCTCCTGCGGAGCCCGTCTATTCCCCATGGTCCTTACGGAGTCCCCAGCATCCACCACGGACTACGAGAAATAGATTTACCGGTAAGTAGAATCTTATTTTTTCATATTTTGATTATTTTCTATAGTTTGTATGCTGGCCGTAACTGCTTCCACATCTACATATGGCGGTGTACTTGCATTCTCTTTTTTTTTCTTCCTACTTGTTTATTGTTGCTACAAATTCAAACAGTTCTTATATTTTCATTTTTGTCTTATATGACTTTGGTTAGACATACCACCTGCAATACCTTAGGATCAAACTCACCAACCCCTCTTGCTGCCACAGGTTTAAACAATTTGTATGTCTGACCCTTTGTTTTTTTTATTTTATCAGACATATCCTTATCCTTAAGTTCTGCAATACCTCTGGTTCAAAGCTGCTCACCTTAGGGAATAGTACCATATCTTTGTCAGTCATACGTACCCATTCAGTGCAAAAAGCCTCCGTGTGTGAACCATATTGTTCACACCTAATAAACCTTGCTGACTCTCTTGGTCGCACCTCTTCAGCCTGAACTCTAGCTACCAAACGCCCACTGCTTGTGCAATTGGATCCCATCGCGGACTTTTTGCCAATAAACGCAATCCCCAATGCACACCGCAGATAGACGGTGAAAGACACCTAGCGCTTTCACTCGCTCCATCTCCGCTAAATACCACGACTCACTCCAATAATGACTACCGCGTACCCAGTGAGGCCCTATCTAGTTTCTATTTACTGGAAGTGTTGGGAGTGACTTACCCTTTCCAGTAAATTTCCGCCGTTGGAGATTTTCCTGAGAGAGACCAGCGAAAACTCCCTATTCTTATACACAAATCACGCTTGCGTATGCTCTACTCAGCACTAATGATACCGCGATTTTACGCAAAAGCTCATATAAGGGATATCAAGTTGCGCTATGTATCGCACCCACAAACGTGCGGTCCAATCGCACAGCGTATAGGTACTTGTTACCTATCTGCCGTACGACCACGGGTCGATGTACAAACTGCGACCCACAGCTCGGAGCGTAACAAAAAACCTTTTTACTTCAATACTACACAATGCACAATTCCCTATTACGCTCCTCTGAAAATCTCCTCACGATTTGCGTATTTCAATCTATATTAACGTGAGTCAGCCGCCTCACGCCACCAAGCCTCCTCCTACTTGGTGTACCACGGGACCCGATTTCGGAGTTCAAATCCACTCTCTCCTACGTTCGCTCACTCAAATACACTTTGGTTTTTCTGTACAGAAAATTTAAATTCATTCAGATAGGCAGCTTTACCCCAGAGGCAATACAGTTTTTTAAACTAAATTTAGAGTAACCTGCTTTTGAAATCTGATAGTTATGTGCTATTGTATTAAATGTCTACTAACCCACCTTTGAACTAAACGACACTATTGTATAATTTTGTACTCAGCGCCCGCATTCTTACGCACTTTGCGTAAACACGCGACCGTGCGTGTCTCTTACGCTGCGTGCGCAGTCCTTTACTTTGTCCGAGACACGTGTACAAAACCCTGCGTCTGCAATAAAACAAATGACTCAGTGTTAGGGTCTCCTGCCCTGTGCTGCCACGTCGTCATGGCAACCGGGAGACAAGTGCTAGCGGAGTAACCTGAGCGCAGCTGATACTCCGGTTCGGGTCTTTTGCTGTGCAGTGGTTACAGGCTCTGTGCACGGCAGGGGATCCGGTGCTGGTTTTTGTGCCCACAGTCTGTGAGGTCTGAGTGGGGCGTGGACAGCACCTGCTTTATAAGGCCTCTTCTCAGGTTAAGCAGATGCTGCTGAATCTTTGTTGGTTAGTCAGTTCCTGAAAGTTAGCCAGTACTGTGTAGCTTTGTATTTGTTGTTGCTTACTGCAAATAGGCCTGGGGATTTGGTACTACACTCTGCCAATCCAGACCTAGCAGTAAGACTGGAGTCAGTCGTTTAGCTTGCTGGGGTTCTTTTACTACTCTGTGAACTTAGCAAGTTTGCGGCTGTATTCTAAGACTTGCCTGCCTAAATCCTGTCTCACTGTGCAAGGTGTCAGGTGTCAGTTTAGTGGCAGTAAGCTGAACCAGTGCACTGCAAGTGAGGACTAGGATTGTGGAGACTCTCCTTGTGTCTATTATTCCATCTCTGACCAAGGAGTTTACTGCCACACCCGTTGGTAACCCTTTAGGGTTTTGCTGTTGCCCTTAGCAACAGCATTTCGGGTTCTCTACGTATTAAAACACAACATCTTGCTTTTCCCATCTGAGCATTACTAATACTAGGGATACACCCAGTTCCTTAGCCTCTGGGCTTCTCTGTTCACTTTGTGTGTATTTTGTTACCCTATCACCTTCTGTGTCTGTCTGTGAGTTCATTTGCTTTGCATACCTATCCGTTCAGACACCAGTACATTCCTGCAGGCACTGGTGTGCATAACAGTTCAAACACCAGTACATTCCTGCAGGCACTGGAGTGCATAACAGTTCTGACACCAGTACATTCCTGCAGGCACTGGTGTGCATAACATATTCAGCAGCCTAATACTCCTGTTGAAATTTTGTGGGAATATGGAGCATACCCCTCAAAATACGTTGCAACAGGTGGTCGATCAGGTGCAGGTCCTGACTCGACAATTTAATGATTTGTCCATTAAAATGCACACCTCCCAGGCCGCTGGCGGAGCTCCCGCAGCAGCAGCACCTTCAGGGGTTAAGGAGCCGAAAGTAAATCTCCCGGATCGTTTTTCTGGAGATCGCTCGCAGTTCTTTTGTTTCAAGGAGAGCTGAAAGCTATACTTCCGGCTTAGGCCTCAGTCTTCTGGGTCGGAGATTCAGCGGGTGGGCATAGTGATTTCCTTGCTACAAGGAGACCCACAGGTCTGGGCATATGGGTTGCAGCCTGACTGTCCGTCGCTTAAAAGTGTTGATGCTTTTTTTACGGCACTGGGCATGTTGTATGATGACCCTGACAAGACGGCCTCAGCCGAGGCTCAGATTTCGATCCTTAAGCAAGGGCGAAGGCCAGTTGAGGTTTACTGTACGGAGTTTCGGAGGTTGGCCCATGATACCCAGTGGAATGACCCAGCCCTGAGACACCAGTACCGAAGAGGTCTTTCTAACCAGATAAAGGACCAACTGGTACAATATCCCTTGCCTGATAGCTTGGATCAGCTCATGCAGTTATCCATCCGGGTGGATAGACGGCTGAGAGAGCATAGGCTTGAAAGGGAGACTGAGGTTTCTGTCAGGAATCTGCATTTTCCATCACATCACTGCTGTGGAACTACAGGTTCCAGCAGTTCAGTTCTGTTCCAGTTCTCGTTTTCAGTCCTCTGCAGCCTGGAGTACATAGTGCTTCAACTAACTCACAGCTGATCTGGACACCCAATCCAGCTAGTATCTCCGCCTGCAGTTTGTGTCCAATCACTGCTGGGCAGGTGGTATAACTTCCAGTTTGTGGCTCTCTCACATCGCCTTGGACAACACGTCACATCCCGTGAACAGACCGCTCCTGTTTGCAATCCTCTGTCTACAGAGATTTCCTTGTGTATTAGACCTGTGGAACAACAGGTCCCAGCTGTTCCAGTTCCCAGTTGTTCCTGTGTTCCCGTGGAACTACAAGTTCCAGAAACCCCTCCAGCTCTCCTGCGACATTCCGTGTGCAAGTTCCTGTGTTCCTGTGGAACTACAAGTTCCAGCAACCCCTCCAGCTCTCCTGCGACATTCAGTGTGCAAGTTCCTGTGTTCCTGTGGAACTACAAGTTCCAGCAACCACTCCAGCTCTCCTACTGCATCCAGTGGTTCCCTGTGTTCCAGTCTCCAGATCCCCTGTGTTCCTGGTTATCCTCCTGCATCTCTGTGGAACTACAAGTTCCAGCAACCACTCCAGCTCTCCTGCTGCATCCAGTGGTTCCCTGTGTTCCAGTCTCCAGATCCCCTGTGTTCCTGGTTATCCTCCTGCATCTCCGTGGAACTACAAGCATCAGCAATTCCTGCATTCATTTACAGGCTTCACACCAATCTCCAACACAGTGTGCTTCAGCCTCAGCTGTAGAGACTCCATCTCCAGGTGCAGCTCATCACCTCACCTGTGAATCAGCTTGCAAGCTGCCTGTGCTTTCCAATAGCACTGTGAACCCTGCATCAAGTCTTCTGCATCTGCTACCAGGTTTGCTACCATTATCATCACCTCTGCTGGCTCCACGTGTTTATCATCTCTGGTTCCCATACCAGCATATTGCCATAGACTCTCACTGTATTGCCATAGACTCTCACTGCATTGCCATAGACTCTCACTGTTTTGCCATAGACTCTCAGCTTCCACGCTGCATCATACCCATTGCATTTATTATTGTTTATTTCTCCAAGTATTCCTGCTGCCATATTGTTTTATCTTTCTGCTTAATAAACAACATTGCGCACATGCGCAGGAATCCAATCCAGTATCCTCACTTCTTCCATCCTACCTCCACTGACCCACTAGCGCCCCCTCCGGGGACACAAACCAGACCGAACCTGACAGTTTGTCCAAGGCCCATGGACTCGGATGGTGGTCAGAATGTGGGGTCAGGGGCCTTACAAAATCTGGTCTCCCGTTTGGATGGTCAAGAGGCTGCGCAGCAGCAGATGTTCCAGTTCCTACAGGGAATGTCTATCCGTTTGGATACCTTGCAGCAATCCCTTCCAAGTTCTGTTGTTTCTCCAGTTCCTGTTCAAGTCACTCCTGCTCCAGTCATTTCAACTTTCCCTGCACAATCCGTTCCTGTGGATGGATCTTGCTCAAGTCAGTCCTATGGCAGTCCCTTCACAGCTAATTCTCCTGAGAGAGCGACTTCCTCCTTTGAAAGCTTCAAGACTCCTTTGTTGTCTGCTGTGAACTCTGAACCAATAAGCACTCTTTATCATCTATTGGAACAACTTCAAAGTCTCCTAACAAAAATCATTCCAATAATGCCAGAAATCCTAGGTGGTGCTTTAAACGCAGTCAAGAGTACCGCTCAAAGTATTGAGACTAGTGCGACCTCCGTGTCAACTTTTCTTCAAGCTAAAGTCTCTTCTCCTATGCAGAGAGAGGGCAGATTCCAGAGCTACCCGCGCTCCAAACTAACGGAAGCTGAACGCCGGCATCGCAAGCAGCTTCACCTCTGCTTTTACTGTGGGAGTTCTAGTCATCTTATTAAGGACTGTTCCTTCCGCAACTCAAAAGTTGGTGACCGGTCCCAGCATCACAGTGTTTTCACCTGCAAACCTTCCAATGTATCCTCTGCAGTTTCAAGTTCCTTTTCCTCGGACAGGAGAGTCCAAAAAGTATACGATTGGGGTCCTGTGACAAATAGACCCAATCCCAAGTTCAGAAATCAACAGAGACTATCTATGTTACCCATAACTAAAGTAGTTTCTGTGCCTACAGCCCGAGAAGGGGCATCTGTGCCTACAGCCCGAGAAGGGGCATCTGTGCCTACAGCCCGAGAAGGGGCATCTGTGCCTACAGCCCGAGAAGGGGCATCTGTGCCTACAGCCCGAGAAGGGGCATCTGTGCCTACAGCCCGAGAAGGGGCGTCTGTGCCTACAGCCCGAGAAGGGGCGTCCGTGCCTACAGCCCGAGAAGGGGCGTCCGTGCCTACAGCCCGAGAAGGGGCGTCCGTGCCTACAGCCCGAGAAGGGGCGTCCGTGCCTACAGCCCGAGAAGGGGCGTCCGTGCCTACAGCCCGAGAAGGGGCATCCATGTCTACAGCCCGAGAAGGGGCATCCGTGTCTACAGCCCCAGGTGGGGCATCTGATGTTGTGACCCCAGTAGGGGTATCTGATGTTCAGGTTCCAGAAGTGGCATCCGGGCATGCAACTCAAAGAAGTGTGTCTGATCTATTAACCCCAGGAGGGGTCTTTAGAGTTTCAGCCTCAAGTGAGGAATCCAGGGCCAAGATCCCAGGAGGAATTCTTAAAGTCACAGATACAGACATGAACTTTTGTTTGCCAACTTCAGAGAGTGCTACCAGCTCAGTACCACTCCAAAAGGGATCATCAGAACATCCGGATTCTGTCTATACAGAGTCAAGTGTCAATGGACCTAGCCCGGTTCCAGCCGTCGGTCCAAAGTCTCCACTGGTTCCAGCCAGCCTGAGTGGCTCCAATGATGGGCTACCTCCTTCGGTTCCAGCCGATTCCAGAATCCTCGGATCAAATCCGGTCCTATCCGTCAGTCCGAGGACTCCACCGGTTCCTGCCGATTCAAGCTCTTCCGGACCCAATCCGGTCCCATCCGTCTGTCCGGATCAGCCTCCTCTGGTTCCAGCCAGCCCGAGTAGCTCTGTTTCCAATGCTGAGCTACCTCCTTCGGTTCCAGCCGATTCCAGCATCCTCGGATCAAATCCGGTCCTATCCGTCAGTCCGAGGACTCCTTCGGTTCCAGCCGATTCCAGTCTCTTTGTATCAAATCCGGTCCTATCCGTCAGTCCGAAGACTCCTGCGGTTCCAGCCGGTTCAAGCTTATCTGGACCCAATCCGGTCCCATCCGTCTGTCCAGATCAGCCTCTTACAGCTCAAGTCAATTCAAGTAGTCCTGGACAAATCCCTGTTCCATCCGTTTGTCCAAAGTTGTCGTCAGTTCCTGCCGATTCCAGTTCCTCTGAACCCGGTGTGGTTCTCTCCAGTGTTTTAAGTAAGCAACTCCTGTCGCTATGTCCAGAGTCTACAGTTCTTGCAGATATTGCAGTTGCCTCAACCCAGATGGAGGCTCTACGCATCTCACCCCAAGATGAAGCTTCTAGCATTCTGTCAACCTCAGCAAAGAATTCCCGTCAGTCAATCCAGGAGATGACGTCCTCTCTCCACCCTCGAGCATTTCAAGTTGATTCTACTCCTGCTTCTGAATGCTTATTCCAGTCCTCTACTCTCAAGTGTCCGACATGGTCTTCCGAGACTTCAACTGACATTCAGCCTTCCAAGTGTCCACCAGATACAAAAGCTCCAGTCTACTTTGATGGTGACTATGCTCAGTTTCGTGCAGTGGCGAGCCAATACCTCGCTTTTACTGAGTCGGAACCTTCAGTGACTATTTCTCCAGCCAATGCAATCAAATACTTCCTCCTGTTCTTCAAAGGTAGAGCACTGGACTGGGCGAATCCTCTCATTGAATCTAAAGATCCGCTACTGAGTGATCTTCCCGCTTTCTGCGAAGCCGTAAAACAGGAGTTTGCTCCAAAGTTTATGCATTCAGAGTCATCTGGGCATTCTGGCCAATTTGTCAACAGTTTGTCTACTGCTAAATCCTCTCCAACATCTCTGTCTGTGCAAGATCAGGATACATTAGACCAAGCTATTAAAGATTTCCAAGCTGTAAAGTCAAGACAAGGTTCTCAGACTTCAGATTTGAAAGTTGCATATACTCCCGTGTCTCCATCCTACAGCAACACTTCTGAAAGTATTGACTCCCCGGATTCAACATCTGATCAGTCTTCCAGTTCTCAGTTTTTCGACTCAACTCCTTCCAAACATGAACAGGTTCTGTTGCATCAATGTATCAGAGATTTCAAGAATTACAAGAATTGGAGAGCTCAAAAACCAGCTCAAAGTCTACCATCTGTTGATGTAAGTGTTGGCTATGCTGCCGTTACCCCTAGTCCTGGTGTCTCATATAGCTTCAAATTCACTGGTCCACAGGTTGTCTCAGATAATGTTATTCCTAAACAAAAGGCTCCCATGACCACACTAGACCTGGACTTTGACTCTGAAAGTGAGTTTGTTGATAAAGACTCAAGTTACATTATGGGAGGTTCTATCCTTCCTAGCTATGCCTTTTCCCAGGAAGTAAATTCTGTCTCAAATGACCATGAATGGTCTACTTGTTCTGACGGGGAAATTCTGTCTTCTGAAGATGAAAGTTGGGAAGACTTTTGAGGACCTCTGCTTTTGTGTATTTCTAAGTTCTTTTTCAAGGTTCCTCCAAGTTCCAGCGTGGGTGTTCGGTGCCCACCCATAAAAGGGGGGGTACTGTCAGGAATCTGCATTTTCCATCACATCACTGCTGTGGAACTACAGGTTCCAGCAGTTCAGTTCTGTTCCAGTTCTCGTTTTCAGTCCTCTGCAGCCTGGAGTACATAGTGCTTCAACTAACTCACAGCTGATCTGGACACCCAATCCAGCTAGTATCTCCGCCTGCAGTTTGTGTCCAATCACTGCTGGGCAGGTGGTATAACTTCCAGTTTGTGGCTCTCTCACATCGCCTTGGACAACACGTCACATCCCGTGAACAGACCGCTCCTGTTTGCAATCCTCTGTCTACAGAGATTTCCTTGTGTATTAGACCTGTGGAACAACAGGTCCCAGCTGTTCCAGTTCCCAGTTGTTCCTGTGTTCCCGTGGAACTACAAGTTCCAGAAACCCCTCCAGCTCTCCTGCGACATTCCGTGTGCAAGTTCCTGTGTTCCTGTGGAACTACAAGTTCCAGCAACCCCTCCAGCTCTCCTGCGACATTCAGTGTGCAAGTTCCTGTGTTCCTGTGGAACTACAAGTTCCAGCAACCACTCCAGCTCTCCTACTGCATCCAGTGGTTCCCTGTGTTCCAGTCTCCAGATCCCCTGTGTTCCTGGTTATCCTCCTGCATCTCTGTGGAACTACAAGTTCCAGCAACCACTCCAGCTCTCCTGCTGCATCCAGTGGTTCCCTGTGTTCCAGTCTCCAGATCCCCTGTGTTCCTGGTTATCCTCCTGCATCTCCGTGGAACTACAAGCATCAGCAATTCCTGCATTCATTTACAGGCTTCACACCAATCTCCAACACAGTGTGCTTCAGCCTCAGCTGTAGAGACTCCATCTCCAGGTGCAGCTCATCACCTCACCTGTGAATCAGCTTGCAAGCTGCCTGTGCTTTCCAATAGCACTGTGAACCCTGCATCAAGTCTTCTGCATCTGCTACCAGGTTTGCTACCATTATCATCACCTCTGCTGGCTCCACGTGTTTATCATCTCTGGTTCCCATACCAGCATATTGCCATAGACTCTCACTGTATTGCCATAGACTCTCACTGCATTGCCATAGACTCTCACTGTTTTGCCATAGACTCTCAGCTTCCACGCTGCATCATACCCATTGCATTTATTATTGTTTATTTCTCCAAGTATTCCTGCTGCCATATTGTTTTATCTTTCTGCTTAATAAACAACATTGCGCACATGCGCAGGAATCCAATCCAGTATCCTCACTTCTTCCATCCTACCTCCACTGACCCACTAGCGCCCCCTCCGGGGACACAAACCAGACCGAACCTGACAGTTTCCTTCTTTCCCAAGGGAACCTCAGACTCTGAGGAATTTTCCGAGGAGCCTATGCAGATTGGGGCTACCCGCCTCTCCTCGCGTGAGAAGACGCGGAGGAGACAGCAGGGGTTGTGTTTGTACTGTGGGAATAAAGGTCATGTGGTAGTATCATGCCCAGAAAAGCCGGAAAACTTCAGGGCCTGAGGGTGATGGGAAATATCCTGTCAGGCCAGAAGTCAGAATTTCCCAAGAAGACTTTTATCATTCCGGTGACCTTGAAGATCCTCGGTCAAACTGTCAAGACTGAGGCCTTTGTGGACAGTGGGGCCGACGGGGTTTTTATGGACCGCCAATTCGCCCTGAAACACTCTGTTCCCTTAGTACCCTTGGCATCGGAAATTGAGATTTGTGGGTTAAACGGGGAACCATTATCCCAAGGTAAAATTACCTCTTGCACTAGCCAGATTTCTTTGTTTATTGGAGCCACACACTCTGAAAAATTGTCCTTTTATGTGACTGTCTGTACTTTTGCCCCATTGGTGTTGGGGTTACCCTGGTTAAGGGCCCACAATCCTCAATTTGACTGGGTCTCTGGGGAGATTCTTAGTTGGGGTACTGATTGTTTCAGGAGTTGCTTGAGCCTTCCAGTCAGGCTCTCGCAGCTAAGTTTGCCAGGATTGCCAGGGTGTTATGCAGATTTTGCGGACGTGTTCTCCAAAAAAGTTGCAGAGGTACTACCTCCCCATCGCCCCTATGACTGTGCCATTGATTTGTTGCCAAATGCTAAGCTTCCCAAGAGCAGGTTGTACTCCCTGTCACGTCCTGAGACTCAGGCTATGGCAGAGTACATTCAGGAGAACTTAGCTAAGGGATTTATCAGACCTTCACAGTCTCCAGTTGGGTCGGGGTTCTTCTTCGTGGGTAAAAAGGACGGTTCGTTGCGACCCTGCATCGACTTCAGGGAATTGAACCGTATCACGATTAAAAACTCATACCCACTGCCTCTCATTTCGGTCTTGTTTGACCAGCTTCGTACTGCCACCATTTTTTCTAAGATTGACCTACGCGGTGCGTACAATCTAATCCGAATAAGAGAGGGGGATGAATGGAAGACTGCCTTTAATACCCACTCAGGGCATTATGAATATTTGGTGATGCCTTTTGGGCTCTGTAATGCCCCGGCAGTCTTCCAGGATTTCATGAATGATGTGCTCAGGGAATATTTGGATAGATTCTTAGTTGTATACTTAGATGACATCCTAATCTTCTCCCATTCCCTGGAGGAACATCGGAAGCATGTACGCTTAGTCCTCCAGAAACTCAGAGACCACCGGCTTGGGGCGAAGCTGGAGAAGTGCGAATTTGAAGTTCAGCAAATCGCATTTCTAGGATATATTATCTCCCCAGAAGGTTTCCAAATGGAGGGTTCCAAGGTACAGGCAGTCCTGGATTGGGTGCAGCCCACTAGTTTGAAGGCGCTTCAGCGTTTCCTGGGCTTTGCAAATTTTTATAGACGATTTATCGCTGGATTTTCGTCTATAGTGGCGCCTTTGGTGGCACTCACTAAGAAAGGGGCGGATGTTGCTCACTGGTCTTGTGAGGCTAAAGCGGCTTTTGCCCGTCTCAAAAGGGCATTTGTATCGGCCAAGGTGCTGCGACACCCATATCCAGAGCGTCCTTTTGTGGTGGAGGTGGATGCCTCTGAGATGGGTATTGGGGCAGTGCTTTCTCAGATGGGAGTGTCTGATAATCGCCTTCATCCCTGTGCTTACTTTTCCCGTAAATTTTCGCCTGCCGAGATGAATTATGACGTGGGTAACCGGGAATTGTTGGCTATTAAGGATGCACTCGAGGAGTGGAGACACTGGCTTGAGGGGGCTAAGTTTGTGGTCTCAATTCTCACCGACCATAAGAATCTGGCATATTTAGAGTCAGCGAAGCGTCTCAATGCCAGGCAGGCACGATGGGCTTTGTTTTTTGCTCGCTTTAATTTTTTGATAACATATCGCCCTGGGTCAAAAAACATCAAGGCTGATGCGCTCTCGCTGAGTTTTGCTCCAATCCAGGAGACCACCGAGGAGCCGTTGCCCATTGTGTCCCCATCATGTATTAAAGTGGGCATTACCCAGGACCTCTTATCATTAGTCCTTAGAGCACAGGAGCAGGCTCCTCCAGACCTTCCGGTAGGTCTTTTGTTTGTGCCTCCTAGGTTAAGACAGCGAGTGTTCCTGGAATTCCATGCCAAGAAGTCGGCAGGTCACCCGGGTATTGCCAGAACTCGGGAGTTGCTATCTAGGGCGGTGTGGTGGCCCTCGGTGGCTAAGGATGTGGATCAGTGGGTTTGGGCATGTGACATCTGTGCCCGAAATAAGACTCCTAGAGGGGTTCCTGTTGGCCCATTACATCCACTCTCTATCCCATCTAAGCCATGGACCCACATTTCAATGGATTTTGTGGTGGACTTGGCCAAATCCTCGGGGATGACAGCCATCTGGGTTGTCGTTGACAGGTTTTCGAAGATGGCGCACTTCGTTCCACTGGTTGGGCTGCCATCGGCCAGACGCCTGTCTGAATTATTTATGCTGCATGTTGTGCGTCTCCACGGGTTGCCACTTGATGTGGTCTCTGACCGCGGATCCCAGTTTGTGGCCAAATTCTGGAGGGCATTTTGTTCCGATCTCCAGATTTCTGTCAGCTTGTCGTCAGGCTACCATCCGCAGTCTAATGGGCAGACTGAAAGGGTGAACCAGTCCTTGGAGCAGTTCCTCAGGTGTTATGTCTCCAAGTGTCAGACTGACTGGGTTGCTCATCTGTCCATGGCGGAGTTTGCCTATAACAACGCGGCTCACTCTGCTACAGGGATCTCTCCCTTCCTTTGTGTGTATGGGCATCATCCTAAGGCCAATTCTTTTGACCCCCTGGACTCCACGCCTGGTGGTTCCTCTGTGGTTTCGGTCCTTAGAGGTATTTGGCGGAAAGTGAAGAAAGCCCTTGTGTCTGTGTCATTAGTGACCAAAAGGGTTTTTGATAAGCGGAAAAGACCCTGCAGCTTCAAATTAGGAGACTTCGTCTGGTTGTCTACCAAGAATTTGAAGTTGAGACAGCCATCTCATAAGTTAGGCCCCCGGTTCATCGGCCCTTATAAGATCACCAGGGTTATCAATCCGGTGGCATTTCAGTTAGATCTGCCCCGTTCTTTGGGTATCAATAAAACATTTCATTGTTCCCTTTTAAAATGGGCGATTAGTAATCCTTCTTCCAGTGGAAGACCTTCCCCTCTTCTGATACGTGGCCAGAGGGAGTTTGTTGTTGAAAGGATTCTTGACTCCAAGATGGTTCGGGGTCGGCTGTCATTTTTGGTGCACTGGAAGGGGTATGGCCCGGAGGAGCGGTCGTGGGTGCGCAGTTGTGATCTTCATGCCCCCAGACTGATACGCTCTTTCTTCTCGCTGTTCCCCGATAAACCCGGTGGTAGGGGTTCTTTGACCCCTCGTCAGAGGGGGGGTACTGTTAGGGTCTCCTGCCCTGTGCTGCCACGTCGTCATGGCAACCGGGAGACAAGTGCTAGCGGAGTAACCTGAGCGCAGCTGATACTCCGGTTCGGGTCTTTTGCTGTGCAGTGGTTACAGGCTCTGTGCACGGCAGGGGATCCGGTGCTGGTTTTTGTGCCCACAGTCTGTGAGGTCTGAGTGGGGCGTGGACAGCACCTGCTTTATAAGGCCTCTTCTCAGGTTAAGCAGATGCTGCTGAATCTTTGTTGGTTAGTCAGTTCCTGAAAGTTAGCCAGTACTGTGTAGCTTTGTATTTGTTGTTGCTTACTGCAAATAGGCCTGGGGATTTGGTACTACACTCTGCCAATCCAGACCTAGCAGTAAGACTGGAGTCAGTCATTTAGCTTGCTGGGGTTCTTTTACTACTCTGTGAACTTAGCAAGTTTGCGGCTGTATTCTAAGACTTGCCTGCCTAAATCCTGTCTCACTGTGCAAGGTGTCAGGTGTCAGTTTAGTGGCAGTAAGCTGAACCTGTGCACTGCAAGTGAGAATTAGGATTGTGGAGACTCTCCTTGTGTCTATCATTCCATCTCTGACCAAGGAGTTTACTGCCACACCCGTTGGTAACCCTTTAGGGTTTTGCTGTTGCCCTTAGCAACAGCATTTCGGGTTCTCTACGTATTAAAACACAACATCTTGCTTTTCCCATCTGAGCATTACTAATACTAGGGAGACACCCAGTTCCTTAGCCTCTGGGCTTCTCTGTTCACTTTGTGTGTATTTTGTTACCCTATCACCTTCTGTGTCTGTCTGTGAGTTCATTTGCTTTGCATACCTATCCGTTCAGACACCAGTACATTCCTGCAGGCACTGGTGTGCATAACAGTTCAAACACCAGTACATTCCTGCAGGCACTGGAGTGCATAACAGTTCTGAGACCAGTACATTCCTGCAGGCACTGGTGTGCATAACACTCAGCTCTATAAATGTGAACAATGCTAATTACTATTGCCCACTAGACACAACTTGCTCTGTATAAACTTTTATGCAGACCTGCGTTTGTGTCTTTACGCTTACTTCTTTAAAATACTGTTATTTCAAATTTACCTATAAATGTACCTATATAGCAACAAATGTATCCTATTTCACACAGATCTATAATGACTCTAGCAATAATCAATAATTTAAATGATATGATTCAGATTGGATAGCTATCTTGCAGAACATACACTGATATAAATATACACATAATTATAATATTATATATAATATATATTTCTATATATATACCACTTGACTCTCATAGAACCCCCACACACTACACACATACTGAATGAATGCATTTCCTTCAAAGTCTCTAATTTGCATATCAACAGAGGTTCATATGCCTGTTCAAGAGGGTAGTGGGACAGGTTAATTAACATTTCAATGGCTATCCTAAACTAGCAAGCAGATTTAACTAAATCCTGGAGGAAAAAGAAAAAAAAAACTTTGTTTATATCTGTGTGTAATTCTTACATCAAGTATTCATCTCACTATTAACTCTCACTAGGCCCAATTGAAACTATTTGTAATTGACTATGGCATGGGTTAAATAAATGCATTAGTAACTAATAAATGGTGTTTGATGTGACCAAGGAAAGCTGATTATTCTGAGCAGAGTGAAAATCAGCCATTTAGAAAATGACCTTCCCAAAATGGGCACTGCTCCTCCCCCTTCCACATCCATGAGGGTTACACAAAATGGTGGACAGGCCATGTGGCTAGTCCAAAATGGAGGACAGACCATGCAGCTTCCTTTGTCCCAAAGAAATCACGCACCATACAAGCACCAGAAGTTATTTTAGGCCTGAGTTATAAAAAAAAAAACTGTATCAAAGCTATGCAGCAACTTTTAAATGTACTTTTAAACCCTACTTAACAGATAAACAATCCAATCTGAATCAACCACAATATGACTTATTTGAACTTTGTTTTGCAACAATAAAAATACATTTGAGCATCTTAAATATTATGAGAAACGCATTGTCCCTTGAAATTTCATATAATTGGCTTACTGATACCACAACAATAAACGTGGATGTTATTTTCATCAGCGACGCGATGCGTCCATCGGAGCCGGTCGATTACAGCCATGTTTATAATGTGCAGTGCATCATTAAGACCCTGATATCCCGGACGAGCCCCCATCTGTGAATGCCAAATTGCTTTCTCACAAATATTTAAAATGCCCACTCTAATATATACTTTAAATGCCTGCACCTCTTATTACCATATCCCATGAATGTGCACTATATATCGCAAAACACTGCATCCCATAAAAGAAAAACAATACACCCACACATTATCTGAGTTCCAAAGCTCATTGATGTATATATTTGTTATTAAAAGGATATGGGTTCAATATATTACAAAGTACAGTATACCTATGGTTACATGGTTAGACTCACACAGTAAGCAGTTAAAACATACAGTTACATACAGTTACATATAGTTACAGTTACATGCCAGCATACAATACCATTATCCTTAAGTTATATAAATTTGTCTTTCCATATCACTCTCTCTCTCTGTAAAGTAATGCTGGGACTCCATCTTCCTCTGAGACCAAAACAGGAACTGCCTTCCTGTGTGGTCAGCTTATGTGTTATCTAGTTTTGGGTGAGGGAACTCTCTCTCATTCATGATGAGTCTCTAGTCTCTTTGTATATGCTGAACAGGTACAGCCTTGGGGACATCCAAAGGGGCTGGCCTGAGCTTCCTGTCCACTGTCCTAATAAGAGTGATTTTTAGCTTTCATACATATAATCATAACTATTTGTCACAATGTCCTACAACTTAATAACAAGTATCAAATTAATCTACACATTAAGCTGGTTGTTTTAATAGTATATATGACAGGTCTATCTTGCTTCATTCAAATAATACACATACATGACATTACTTCATTACATAATTTTAAGACATCATGATGTCTGGCGCTTGATATCACTATAATCATGTACTGTATGAAATAGGTGTTATATCCATCTCTGTGGCATGTCCGTGTAAATGCGTGTGTTACCATATTTTGCTGTGCTCGCTGCGCGTATTTGCAAGTATAGCGACTCATATGTGTGTAGTTTGTATGTTCTTTTTATGTAATATTTTTGACTTCGACACAGGTCAGCGCCTTATCCCCTCTGCTGGACTTCACCACCGGGTACTATGGAGCCTATAATATAAGGATTTTAGCAAATCTGACCTGTGCTCCCTGCCCTGGTGGATATAGTGGGGTCCCTGCACAGCCACAGTGTCCACGCCAGCAGCGCGGTCCATCTCCTGGGACCGCGACCGGATTGCGATTTTCTGCGGGTCCCACCTGGGGGACCTCTTACCTCCTCCCTGAAGTGTGGCCACGCGATCCAGGAGAGCAGCAGCGGTGATGTGTGTCTGATGACCGGAGCGCCTCCGCTGCAAGTACCCAGCAACCAGGGCGCGGGAGTATGCAGTGCTGCTGGGGGAGGTGATGGAGCCGCAGCACAGAATGTCAGCCTGACATGCCCTTGAAGTCTTCTTTCTTCTTAAAAAGCTCTTGTTAGGGCTGCCTAGCGCAGCCCCACCTGTTAGCTGTCTGCACTGCAGGCACCAATTTACAAACTGAGCTCCAGTGCCTGGAGGCAGGGCTATAGAGGAGGCGGTGCAGTGCATCCTGGGAACAGTCAAAGCTTTAGCCTGTTGGTGCCTCGGATCAAGATCTAACTCTACACCCCGATGTTATTCCCTGTGGAATACCAGTGTACCCCGCTGCAGAAAACCCCCTTAGTTAAATAAGTATGCCCAAGTAACGTAAGGTTAGGCTCACACATTTGTTAGGCCCACAGTTAACTAACTTGCAGGGGACGCTGTAGCTAACACATTTGTGTCCAAAGTGTTTATCTAACTTACGTAGCCTCTGTGCTCCTATCCAGCCCAGATATAATATACTGAGTGCCAGCAATGATGTTCCCAGCCTTATCACATCACCAGACAGTGCCCAATGTCTTGTGGTGTGATAAGGCTAGCAATATCTCAGGACTCAGTGACTGTACCATGAGTAGGGCTGTGAGTCAGTGGCATTGCCAACTGTTGACATGAGGGAGCGAAGATAATCTGGATGAGCCCAGGGCATAGGCGTGCGCATGGCACCAGGCACCCCATAATGTCTGGCATCCCCCACGCGCACATCAAAACATCAGGACTTTTGTCCCGGGTCCTGACGACAAGGGGGCCCGGGTGGCAGCGGAGTACATTTAAAATGCAGCTCCCGGTCACCAGCCAATTGGAGCTCTCGTACCGGCTGCCAAGCAAGAGCGGCGGCTCCTGATTGGCTGCTGGACTGCCCAGTCTGTCTACTAGAGCAACGATGCGGTGCCTGGCCTCACTATCCGCTGGCTCAGGTAAGGGAACCTACCAGTGAACGCAGGGGGAAAGGGGAGGATACTGAGAGACATAGAAAGAGGGAAGGCAAATTCAGGCTGAAAGAGTGAATGAGGGAGGCTGAGAGTGAAAGGGGAGCATGATGAGAGGCACAGAGTGAAGGGGGAGCAGGCTGAGAGGCACAGAGTGAAGGGGAAGCAGGCTGAGAGTCACAGAGTGAAGGGGGAGCAGGCTGAGAGGCACAGAGTGAAGGGGAAGCGGGCTGAGAGTCACAGAGTGAAGGGTGGGAGGCTGTGAGGCACAGAGTGAAGGAAGCAGGCTGAGAGGCACAGAGTGAAGAGGGAGCAGGCTGAGAGTCACAAAGTGAAGACTGGGAGGCTGTGAGGCACAGAGTGAAGGAAGCAGGCTGAGAGGCATAGAGTGAAGAGGGAGCAGGCTGAGAGGCACAGAGTGAAGGGTGGGAGGCTGTGAGGCACAGAGTGAAGGGGGAGCAGGCTGATGAGGTACAGAGTGAAGGAGGAGCTGGCTGAGAGGCACAGAGTGAAGGGGGAGCAGGCTGAGAGGCACAGATTAAAGGGGAGCAGGCTGAGAGGCACAGAGTGAAGAGGGAGCAGGTTGAGAGGCACAAAGTGAAGAGGGAGCAGGCTGAGAGACACAGAGTGAAGGGGGAGCAGGCTGAGAGGCACAGAGTGAAGGGGGAGCAGGCTGAGAGGCACGGAGTGAAGGGGGAGCAGGCTGAGAGGCACGGAGTGAAGGGGGAGCAGGCTAAGGCACAGAGTGAAGGGGGAGCAGGCTGAGAGGCACAGAGTGATTGGTGGGAGGCTGTGAGGCACAGAGTGAAGGGTGCAGGCTGAGAGGCACAGAGTGAAGGGTGGAAGGATGAGAGAAGAGGGAAGAGTGGGAGGTAGACAGGCATAAAGTGAAGAGGGGAGGCTGAGACAGACACAAAGTGAGGGGGATGGTGAGAGATGCAGGCGGGAGATGGTGTGGCTGAGAGACACAGGCAGGAGATGATGATGTGGCTGAGAAATGAGGAGGGGAGATGATGGTATGTCTGAGAGATGCGTGTGGAGGAGATGATGGTGTGGCAGAGAGATGCAGGCACGAGATGATGGTGTGGCATCACTCATTTGGTAACTATAAATTACTGTAAAGCTGCTTAGTGATATGCTGCAAATGTTACACTTAAGTTTGTCAGTATATTGCGCACTGCAAAGACTGACACAAAACATCCTAATGTGTAATATGTGTTTGTATTCTGCTGTGTTTCCTACCTCCACCAAGATCTGGGTTTTCAATGTTTTTTTTTTGTCTTTATTTTACTGTATGTGGATCTGGATTTTTCGAAGTACTGTCATTACGCCGTTCTGGCTATTTAAATATCTTTTTTTTAATGTGGATCTGGCTATTTACATGTATTTCATGTGGATCTGGCTATTTCAGTGTATATTATGTGAATCTATATATATTTGTATGCGGATATAATGGCGATCGAGTTAAAATGCTCTATGTAACGTTAACCTTATTCACATAGCAATGCCAATGCCTGCATCACATTCAGCGCTCTCCATTATTTTTGCATTCTTATATTTTCCCACTTGAACAAATTGTAAAATAGTGCTAGCCACGCCCAATAGGTGGTGCTAACCATGCCCAATAGATTGTGTTAACCACACCCAATAGGCGGTGCTAGACACGCCCCTCCAGTGGTGCACCCCCTGATAAAATGTGCTGTGCACGCCTATGGCCCGGGGCACTTATTTTTCTATGATATTAGTAAAGGTGCATGCATAGGTGCCAGGTAAACACATACACCTCCCTTATAATGTCCACCCACTCCCCTCCACACTGTTGACTGTCCTGTTCTCACAGGCTCTAATACTTCCATCCTCTCATGGGTAGCAAGCCACCTGCACTGCGTAGTAGATCGTTGGCTAGTCTCCAAGTCAGTTTCCTCCTTAAGAAAGCAGCAGCTGCAGAAGGTCTTCTTTTGGGAGCTGTGCCTGCTCTGTTGCATGTTAGCGTCTCCAGTTTCCATCCAACGTGACACTGAGCAAAGGCACCAAGGAGCAGCATTTGGGAGGGTCCGTAAACCATTTGTTTAGCTTAGATCTTAGGTCTTGCATACCCTATTTACAGATGGACTTCCTATATTGCAGGACTCCCCTATCAACAAACTCTGGGTCTCTCAGAGCTAGTCTCTGTTACTTACTCTTACCTTTTGTGTTAGTTTCATAAGAATTTGTTGCTTTATCTTAAAAGCAGTTGGGAGGATTATTTAGGGCCGCTACAGGGTAAAGATAGGAGCAGTTGCCTTGGGTAGTCCTCAGGACTCTACCACCAGTTACATTCCAGAAAATTAAATTTTTATTTTGCATAGGACACATCGCACATCTAATCGCCTTTTTTATTTTGAGGGAGGTCTCATTTTATTTGCCCAAAGTGTCTGGCTCTAGGGTGTACATTCTGGCATCTTCCATGGCTATGTCTTTTTGTAATTATTGGACCAATGCCATGATGGTGAGCTTAGCTACCTGTGGGCCTAATTCAGGTCCTGACACTGTTGTGGTAAAAGCGCAAACTACTGATGTTGGGTACTTGGCGCATGTGCAGTACGGGACCTGCATTGTCAGACATAGAACGGATGCATACATTAGTTGATTGGCAGACTGCAGACGTTTGAGGCAGGGAGGGGGTAGCGATGCCTGTTTAGTGGGAGTGCTGAGGCCAAGGTCTCCATCTTCGGATGGAGATTTCCTGGCCTCAGCGATGCAGCTGCAGCATCTGGTCTGCATAGGTTACTCAACTGGATAATGGTGTAGCAGGTGATCTGATGCATGCCCGTAGACACAGCAGAGGCCCACACATGCATGCAGGAGGCAACTACTTATACCTAGGCTTACCATACTATCCCTTCAAACCATCACACTCATGAATTACACAGGTTCTGTGGCTGGCTGACTTCAATCCTGAGTGTCACCTGGTTTTAATCAGCCACAGAACCTGTATAATTCATGTGTGTCCCTGTTTAAAGGGACAGTATGGTAAGCCTATTTATACCAGACGTCTCCTGCTGCATTAACATACAGATGTGTCCTCATAAATCTAGCCTCAGTATGCCATGCAGCGGGAGATGCCTGATAAGAGTGAGCTGACAGGTTCTGTGCAACTCCACTAGTGTCGGGCATTTCTTTTGCCGCGCAGGGAGACTGTGCTGATTCATTTGATATGCGACATGTGTATATCTGAGTGTGACTGAGTCTGTATATGAAGCACAGTGGAACTTGGCATTGAAAAAGCATTTCATATGCAGATTCAGAGACTCAGGCGCACACAGATATACAAGTGTCAAACTGTATATCAAATTAATCAGCGCAGTCTCTGGTGTGTCTTAGCTGCTTCCCATTGCGTTGCGACTTAGATGCATTTTCAACAAAAAAGACGTCCCATGCTAACAGAGTCTCACAGAACCTGGTGCGCCAGGAGGAGGTGTTTGATGCAAGTGCAGCAAAGATGTATGAGGACACACCTGTATGTTAGCATCACCCCATTCCAAGGAAGCAGCAGCAGTGAAATAAATGCAACCACATCTGAATCACATTCAACCCCCTCAGCTGTGTCTTTCTCCTTTCTTGTTCCACCAGTCTGTATTGTATGCTTGCCATTTTGGACAAGAACATTTTAGGCAAGTGTTGTTGACACTTTAACATCAGTTATGTATGTAGTGTAGGCTTTGATGGTGCCTTTGGGCCCTCACCTTGCCGACTTGGTGTCCCTGGTTAATGAAAAATGGTTAATAAAGTCATGAGAAGTTTGTGTATACCGGTAGAAATACTAACAAGTTTGACCATTTTTGGACAAGGTGTATGAAAGCGCCCTATGCTATAGGTATCCACAATGATGCTCAAGATAATGCTGATGGTCCTCAGAAAATTAGCCACCACCAGGCTCCCACAGTTTGATTGCATGCTCCTGCTTTAGGTAGGTTACACACAATGCTGTAGGTGGCCTGTAACTATTATGGTTTATAATGTCATGCTTTAAAGTTGCAACTGATTTTATTTACAATGCTGTGATTTCAGATGGGCGATGCTTTGCTGATGTCTGGTTGTCTATCGATAGTTTCTTTTTTCTTGTGTGTAAAATGTAAAAAGTTGCTTTCAAAATAAACTCAAGTGAAGTTGTAACTGAGATGTGTACTCTCCGAATAGCTGGGAGATGTGGTCACTCAATTATGCATTAGTCCTTCTATGTACTGTACAATATATTTCTCCATACCTAACAACACTGGTGTACTGAACAAGGTCTTCTCTTTAATAATAGACATGAAATTAAAGAAAAGTATTTTATTTAAAAAAAAAAAAACACAATATTTACAAGTCAGGACATTTGGTGAAGGTTCTGCATTGTGTTACTCCAGGTCAGTGCTTGGTCCATATACCACCTGGTCAAGCAGCATCTTCATTACACAGGCGCTGTTGTGGAATCTAAACCTCCGTTGATCGCTCTATCAAACTAAAAAACACAAAGAGTAAAAACCTGAATGCCTCGGGAGTGCTGTAGCCTGGAAGTCATGTCAATACCTTGAAGTGATTTAGGCAAATAGGTGTTTAGGGACTTCAATGGTTCTAAGTAAGATAGGGCAGCTCTTTGGCAGATGGTTACCTGAGATCCGCTAGTAGGTTTCTGTAAGGGTGGGGGGAACTGTCATGGGATAACTCATCAGTTTCCTCTGGCATCTCTCTGTGGGATGGAGTAGGGGAGAGTTAGTACCCCTGATAACAGCTAAATACATTGACTTCTGTGCTATGGGAAGAGTGTGGGGCCTAAACGATGGTGGCTAGAACATATAGGCTCCATAATTTAAATAGGAACCCTATGGGACTGGGTGTGGTATAGAAGATCTATAATGTCTAGGTTGACAGTCATTAGGTTGACCCCATATGGTCGACACTAACAAAAGGTCGACACATGAAAAGGTCAACAGGTACAAAATGTTGACACTGGAAAAGCTCAACACAAAAAAGGTCACAACACTTTTTTTATGTTTTTGGTGTCGTTTTCACCATCAGAACACAGGGAACCCCAATTAGTGTACCGTGTCACCCTGCATGGTGAACGAGCTGTGGGCACAGGATACTATTCCCAATCGTAGACCATGTGGATTGTAAAGTATGAAAAAGGTGGAAAAAAAAATAAAAAAAATAATAAGTCATGTCGACCATATGTGTTGACCATTGACCATTGTCATGTCGACTATTTGAACCTGCCTATTTTTTCCCGTTTCAACCTTTCATAGGTCGACATATTGTCCAGGACGACCTTTTGCCAGTCTCGACCTAATGCATGTCGACCTATTGACTGTCGACTTAGACATTGTCCGTCTAAACATTGGAACCCCATGGGACTAATGATTCACTTTGCTGGTAATACATATTTAAAGTTTTTATTTCAGGGTCTAAATTAAGCTCAGCACACGGGGCTGTGTGTAAGTTGTCCGAGGATTTTCCCAGAATTCCCGCGAGGACACTGCCAGCAGCCAAGTGGTCACTGGTCATGGACTGGCTGGTATTAGTAACTAAAGGACAGTTCTGCCGGCTTTCTGTATTTTTAGCTCAGTGATTTCCAGACTCTGTCCCTCCCTATCTGCTGTGGTTACTCATTAGGGGGCTGTATCACCCGACTTCTATAGGTAAAGTGATGACAGACTACTATTATTGGTACGGCGTGGGTTAGCTGATCAACATCACTGTCTGAAACTGCTTGAGTGTTAAAGCTTCTTAAGGTTGTTGTACAATGTACATTAAATTTATTTGTTCCAAATGTTATTTTATCCATTAATAATAAATACAGGGGCCAAATATTTGCTCAATACATAGATAATTACAAGTATAGTTTTGGGACATGTATGTATTTCTAGTTTGGGGCATGGTGTGTGTGTGTGTGTGTGTGTGTGTGTGTGTGTGTGTGTGTGTGTGTGTGTGTGTGTGTGTGTGTGTGTGTGTGTGTGTGTGTGTTTGTGCTGTATTGCACCAGAGTGGGATAAGGTAATACTTACCGGAGCTCATTGACCAGTTGCACGTACTTCTGCTGTAGACTTTTATTCTGTACAGACTGAGGTACATCAGGCACAAACCAGGCAGCAACAAACTTTATGCATACAGCCACGTGCTAACATGAGACAATAAACACAACAGCATGAGAGGACACACAACAGCAGTGTATTGCAATAACAGAATAGGAAAATAATAATACACAATAGAAAAACATGGAAGTTAATGGACTTTAAAAAAACTTGCACCTGAGACAATGGGGGTCATTCCGAGTTGATCGCTAGCTGACGTTATTCGCAGCACAGCAATCAGGCTACAAATCGGCATTTCTGCGCATGCATATGCACCGCAATGCGCACGCGTGACGAACGGGTACAAAGGCTTTTGTGGTTTTGCACAGGTTCCAGCAACATTTTCATTCGCACTGGCGGCCACAAGAAGATTGACAGGAAAGGGGTGTTTCTGAGTGTCAACTGACTGTTTTCAGGTAGTGCTTAGAAAAATGCAGGCGTGCCAGGGAAAACGCAGGCGTGGCTGGGCGAACGCTGGGCGGGTGTGTGACGTCAAAAGCCAACCCTCCAACGTTAGAATCATCGCACACGAAGAGTAAGTTCAGGGCTGGTCTTGTTTTGCACAAAATGATTTTGCAGCCGCTCTGCTGCACAGGCGTTCGCACTTCTGCAAAGCGAAAATACACTCCCTGGTGGGCGGCGACAATGCGTTTGCACGGCTGCTAAAAACTGCTAGCGAGCGATCAACTCGGAATGACCCCCAATGTTACCTCATTTTTATACATCTTACAAATGTTCAAAATAGTATGGATCTTTGGGGTGACTGGTTACATGAGGAAATGACTCATGAGCTATATATGTGGAAGCCTCTTTTGAATAGATTACAATGATGGTTTTCCAATTAATGTTTATCTAAAGCCTTAATATATCTGCTATAAAGAGATGTATTTTGTACAAACTACCCTTCAATGATTTATGAAAGCCCAGAAACCATGAAATAATAGTAACTCATTAATCATAGAATTAGTCTATATCAATTGAAGAATACATAAATGTAAACAATGAAAATGTACTTTGGGAAAGGGCTAGTCCCCCCCCCCCGCCCCCCCCCCCACACACATACACACTCCCCTACCTCCATAGGTGTGCGCAGGGGGGGTGCCTGGTGCGCACAGGCACCCCCTAATGTCTGGCACCCTGATCTCACAAGCCTGATGCAGCGATCGCTGAGCAGGCACCCTGTCAGGACTGCATTACTGACCAGACGCCTGGGTTAATCAAGGGTGCCACTGCCACCGTCTTTCAAACTCCCGGCTCCTCCTCCGTGTACAAAAACAGCGTGATGTGATTACATCATGCTGCTCGCACGCCCACCCGCCATACCCTCCACATGCCCACCTCTCTCCTTCTATGCTATGCCAACACTAGCCACTGATGAGGAGCAGAATGCAGCCAGCGTTCCTCTTAGGAAGACAAATTCAATACTGGCAGGCGGTCGGCAGCAGCATTGACACGTCACTCGTTTTTCCAGCAGCAGCAGTACTAGTCTGCGACTGTCAGTGTCAGTTAAGTGACTGACTTGTAAGTCAGCTGCTGCAGCTTGCAGGGGAAAGAGAGGGGGAGCCAGACCAGGCTGAGGAGGAGCAGTGTAATTCCAGTGAGTGCCATCAGGGGTGTTTGTTTGGTGCACACCACAACATCTGACAGTGTATCTGCATTATTAGGATTGGTACAAGGGTGGATATTTTATATTGCGTTGACCGTCAATAGATGGTGCTATACACGCCCAAAAGGCGGTGCTAGACACACCCCTCCGAAGGTGCACCCCCTAATAAAATGTGCTGCGCACGCCTATGCCTACCTCAAAGTAGCAGAACAGTGTCTGGACTCTGGGCCTAATTCAGATTTGTACGCGTAAACCTGATGGTTTATATACAAATCTAATGGTTTTGGATCTGCGCAAGTGCAGAATGCTATATCGCTTGCAGCCCCCTGTCAGCCGCATGCAGCATGATTTATATACTGCAGCGTTCGGGGCAGTAACCGGCACTGTTCCTCAAAACAGGGACTTCTCCCCCATTTTGTAGGCACAATGGGTACAGGGTCTGCAACTGTGGACCGGGGTGTCATATCCTACGGCCAGTCTGAGGTAAGCTTCAGCTTACACAGACTGACTGTTCCCTAAAAAGATTGCGAATGCACTTGGATCTCCCACAGCACCTGCGGCTGCATTCGAACTTTTAATTACACAGAACTGCACAGCCGCATCCTTGCTGAGGGCCTAATATGAATTATGCTTTCTGAGTGCTCTAAAAAGCACAGGTGTGTCTACTAGTTAGTTCCAACTCATTGGTTGGAGCATTTTCCCAAAGTCTTTATTGTATTCTTTATCATTTGTACTTGTTCTGGGTTTCCTGGAACAGTTGGTGTCAGATAAGTGCTGGGCCTGTTTCTGATGCTATTGGGGGTAATTCAGAGTTGATCGCAGCAGCTTATTTGTTAGCAGTTGGACAAAACCATGTGCACTGCAGGGGGGGGGGGGCAGATATTACATTTGCAGAAAGAGTTAGATTTGGGTGGGTTATATTGTTTCTGTGCAGGGTAAATACTGGCCGCTTTATTTTTACACTGCAATTTAGATTTCAGTTTGAACACACCCTACCCAAATCTAACTATCTCTGCACATGTTATATCTGCCCCACCTGCAGTGCACATGGTTTTGCCCAACTGCTAACAAATTTGCTGCTGCGATCAACTCTGAATTACCCCCATTATCCAGAAATCCTCTAACTCAGCCTCTCCCTATGAAAACTAATTCCAGATTACGACTAACTAGTGACCAGACTCCGCTATCTCCATATACATATACAATAGTTGTCTTGTAAATCTACCAATACTCGAGGGGGTTTGGCATACTTTGTGCGACAAGCGGGTTCTTCCTCATTCGCAGCACCATCTTACCTGTCATATTCAGGAAGATGACATGTGCACAAAAGAGCAAAGGCTCTGGAACAGTGCCAGAGTCTTTGCTTTCACAGTGTGGGGCCACCGTGGAGGTACAGCAGTGGCGCACCCAGGGGGGGTTCCGAGCACCCAGAAACCCCCCTCCACCTAAAAATTTTTATTTATTTTTTTTTTTGTTGCATGAGTATTATTAATGGCTGTCTAGCGTCCTCTGCAGCCTGCTGTCTTCCTGGTTGCACTTGTCAGTGCTTAATAAAAGTTTACTTTATTTTAATTATAGTACATATATATCCATGTGCATACACACACAGACACACATATGATATCTGTACATGCGTATATACGTGTACTGTATGTATGTATGCATGTATGTATATATATATATATGTATATGCATGTTTAATATGCTATGTGTATATGTACAGTATCTGTGTATATGTATGTGTATATATATATATAGATAGATAGATAGATAGATAGATAGGTGTATATACGGTATATATATATATATGTGTGTAGAGAGAGAGATATATATATATTATATATATATATATATATATATAGACACTAGTTTTACGGACCCAGCATATACTGGGTCACCTCAATCCCCACCCCCGTGCTTGGTTCCACCCAGTTCTGGAAACCCCCCCATGCAAATCCTGCGTTTGCCACTGTGCAGAGTGTGCAGTGCAGGGCCCATATGCACTACACACCCTGCACTCATTCTAAATACACCAATGGTTTACACATATGAAAATATGTTTGTAAGAACAGGGCTGTAGAGAGGTGGGCCGGGCCCAGGTACTTTTGTGGCGCATGGCCTAATCACTGGAAGTGTTGCCACGTCCTTTTATGAAAAAGAAAAAAATATTTTCAGCGCCGCTGCACGCAAAACAGGGGGGCACCATTGTGTCCTTCAGCCAGGGTTAAAGTCAGATGGAGGCACGCTCAGTGTGATTGCTCTCACCCCCCCTCCCAGAGGTGATTGCTGCTGCTAGGCTTGAGCAGCCTTCCTGGCCACACTACAGACCATCCAGCACACAGCAGCATTTGTTGCTGCTGACAGGTAACGTAGGGGGGGCAGTGGAAGACCCGGGCCTCTGCCGAGCCACCCCATCAGCCCCGGTAATTAGTACCCGACTCCCTCTCAGCAGCAGTGTGTATGAATACTGTAATTCTACCAACATCTCACACCTTTAATAGATATTACTAAATTGTTGTGTAGCTCCAAAACATTTCCTGCATTTCTTGGCTGTTATCTCCTCTTAGCGTTGTATAAAAGAATATTAATAAAACACTAACAAATGTAATCCTTATCTATTATTGTATCCCTTTATCCACCCTCTACCACTCATAACCATCGACACTTCACTTAAGCAAGGTGTCACACTTGAATGAAGGCTGTGCTTCTCCAGCTAGAACGTTCAGTGTTTGAATTACTGCTGCAATGACAAATTAAAATGAAAGGGAAACACTCCCACATCATGGAGCAGCACAGATCTAATCGCTGGGCTGCGGTTTTTGCTGTCCTGCGTTCAGATAGTCGCCACCTACAGTGGGAGTGTATTTTCGCTGTGCAAGTGTGCAATGCTATGTGTATGCTGAGCTGCTAAAATCCAGTGAGTGCAGACTCTGTGCAGCCCAGGACTTACACCTACAGTGCGATGAGAACAGGCTGATCGGGGCCGGAGCTGACGTCAGACACCCTCCCTGAAAACGCTTGGGCATGCCTGCGTTTTTCCAAACACTCCCAGTAAAAAGTCAATTACCACCCACAAACGGCTTCCTCCTGTCAATCACCTTGCGAACGCCCGTGCGAACCGATTTTTCGCACCATCCTGCCACTGACCAGCTTTGTTGTTGTCCAACACGTGTGCGCATTGCGGTACATACGCAAGCGCATTTAGTACCTGATCGCCGGCTGTGCGAAAATGATCTGAATTACCCCCATGGTTAGATAATGTCCATGACAGATATACATCCAAGCGCACGGTACTTTCAGCCATTTCAGAATTAAAGACCACTGACAGGTTTAAAGTCTAGTGTGTATAGGGCCTAATTCAGATCTGATTGCTGCAGCAAATTTGTTCTATAACGGGCAAAACCATGGTGGTCATTCCGAGTTGATCGCTAGCTGCATTCGTACGCTGTGCAGCGATGAGGCAAAATCGGCACTTCTGCGCATGCGTATGTGGTGCAATGCGCATGTGCGATGTACTATTTTCACACAGGGTCTAGTGAAGCTTTTCAGTCGCACTGCTGGCCGCAGAGTGATTGACATGAAGTGGGCGTTTCTGGGTGTCAACTGACCATTTTCAGGGAGTGTTCGAAAAAACGCAGGCGTGCCAGGAAAAACGCAGGCGTGGCAGGGCGTGTTTGTGACGTCAAAACAGGAACTGAACAGTCTGAAGTCATCGCAAGCGCTGAGTAGGTATTGAGCTACTCTAAAACTGCACACAAAAAAATTGCTGCTGCTCTGCGATCCTTTCGTTCGCTCTTCTGCTAAGCTAAAATACACTCCCAGTGGGAGGCGGCATAGTGTTTGCACGGCTGCTAAAAACTGCAAGCGAGCGAACAACTCGGAATGACCACCCATGTGCACTGCAGGAGGGGCAGATATAACATGTGCAGAGAGAGATAGATTTGGGTGGGGTGTGTTCAAACCGAAATATAAATTGCAGTGTAAAAATAAAGCAGCCAGTATTTACCCTGCACAGAAACAATATAACCCACCCAAATCTAACTTTCTCTGCACGTTATGTCTGCCCCACCTGCAGTGCACATGGGCCCTCATTCCGAGTTGTTCGCTCGCTAGCTGCTTTTAGCAGCATTGCACACGCTAGGCCGCCGCCCTCTGGAAGTGTAGCTTAGCTTAGCAGAATTGCGAACGAAAGAGTAGCAAAACTGCTACTAAATAATTCTTTGCAGTTTCTGAGTAGCTCCGGACCTACTCACAGATTGCGATCAGCTCAGTCCGTTTAGTTCCTGGTTTGACGTCACAAACACGCCCTGCGTTTGGCCAGCCAGTCCCCCGTTTCTCCAGACACTCCCGTGTTTTTCCCTGACACGCCTGCGTTTTTTTGCAAACGCCGGGAAAACGCTGAGTTACCACCCAGAAACGTCCCTTTCCTGTCAATCATTTACCGAACAGCAGTGAGACTGAAAAGCGTCGCTGAAGCCACAGCAAAACTGCTAAGTTTTGTGTTAAATAACTAAGCGCATGCGCCCTGCGTGCCTTGCGCATGCGCATTACCAACAAATCGCAGCATAGCGAAAATCGGCAACGAGCGAACAACTCGAAATGACCCCCATGGTTTTGCCCATTAGAGAACAAATTTGCTGCTGCGATCAGGTCTGAATTAGGCCCATAGTATGTTCCAGTAACACTGAACTAAGGCTGATCAGCCAGATCACAGGAGGTCCAGGTAGTGTTAGGAAAGCAATACCCAAAGGTATTCCCTGTACCCAGGCGCTAGATGGGTGGTTCCCCACAGCAGCTGTATAAGAAAGGGTTGGTCAGACCCCTAAAACAATAGATAAAACAAGTAAATACAGCGCTGGAATGGTCACATAAGCAAAAACAAGTAGTATAGGTAAAATCCTTATTTTAATAAAACATATATTAAAAAGTGGTCTGTAATAGTAGAGTATGTGTATCTAATTTGAACTTTCACATGATTTTCAAATATCAATCATGATAGGTGTTTTTCAAATGTCAATAAAGTCCTTGTAGAAGGTAAATGTTACGAGACCTGTTCCTATGATAGTCCCCTTGCATGTAAGGACCCTTTGTCCTATCCGTGAGTTTATAGTTACCACCGGCGTCCCTTGAGGTAATTAGGCGAAGCTGCGTCCGCAAATTTGCAGTTCCTCAGAGAATGGTAAATGTGGCTCCTCCACGGTACGTGTAGGTTCTTTTAAGGGTCCAAGTTGTTAAAAGGCAATTGCGGGGGCTTGGTCCAGGTCCAGTCCTTCCAAGGTTTAGGCAAACACACTATCAGGCAAGTCCCACCAACGCGTTTCGTTGCTTGCATGCAACTTTTTCAAGGACCTTGAAAAAGTTGCATGCAAGCAACGAAACGCGTTGGTGGGACTTGCCTGATAGTGTGTTTGCCTAAACCTTGGAAGGACTGGACCTGGACCAAGCCCCCGCAATTGCCTTTTAACAACTTGGACCCTTAAAAGAACCTACACGTACCGTGGAGGAGCCACATTTACCATTCTCTGAGGAACTGCAAATTTGCGGACGCAGCTTCGCCTAATTACCTCAAGGGACGCCGGTGGTAACTATAAACTCACGGATAGGACAAAGGGTCCTTACATGCAAGGGGACTATCATAGGAACAGGTCTCGTAACATTTACCTTCTACAAGGACTTTATTGACATTTGAAAAACACCTATCATGATTGATATTTGAAAATCATGTGAAAGTTCAAATTAGATACACATACTCTACTATTACAGACCACTTTTTAATATATGTTTTATTAAAATAAGGATTTTACCTATACTACTTGTTTTTGCTTATGTGACCATTCCAGCGCTGTATTTACTTGTTTTGTCCAGGTAGTGTGTTGGTCAGACCACAACACACACAGGCAGACTGCACATAAGAAAATCTTACAATCTGATCAGTATGCAGGGCCGGTTCTACGCCTTTCTGCGCCCCGGGCGGGTAGTATGGGCGTGGCTTCATACAGGGGGCGTGGTCAGTTACGCCCCCTGTACAGTAGTAGCGCCGCTGAAATGCTGTGCGGTGCGCGATGACGTCATCGCGCACCGCACAGCAAAGGTCCTCTGCACGAAGGGAAACTAGACGCGTAGCGTCTAGTTCCCTTCGTGGAGAGGACCTTTGCTGTGCGGTGCGCAATGACGTCATCACGCGCCGCACAGTAAAGGTCCTCTCCACGAAGGGAAACTAGACGCTACGCATCTAGTTCCCTTCACGGCGGGACGCCCTTCATAGCGGGACGCAGCGGGGGGCACCCGGCACAGCAGTAGCGGATCTTGCCATGGTGCGGCGCCCTCCAGATGGCGCCGGCGCCCCAGGCAAAAGTCCTGCTTGCCCGTGGCAAGATCCGCTACTGTCAGTATGACCTACTTGATCAACGTTGGTGTCAGTTTTGGTCTAAGAAAATTAAGCTTGCCATTAATATTGCATGGATGACTTGCAAGTTTTCCACAGATACTAAGGGTGTAAGCAAGAGGAGCATCAAAACATATGGGGGGAGAGTTATCAAATCTTGTGGAGAGAAAAAGTGGACAAGCTGCTAAAAGCAACCAGTCAGTGCTAGATATTTATAAAATATATTTGAAATTAATAAATTTCGCAAACAGGCAGCAGCAGAGAACATTAGCAATACGTACAGAGCAGCTACAGTGTGACTGATGAATCTTATGAGGCCACTCACATCACAAGCCTACACCAGAGGCACTCATCTCTGCAGTCTTCTCCTGCTAGCCTGACAACTACACATTCGCTAGAGCAGGGGTGGGGAACCTTTTTTCTACCAAGGGCCATTTGGATATGTATAAAATCCTTCGGGGGCCATACAAAAATGATCAACTTAAAAATTAGCCTGCCCCCATTAGATATGACCCCTAGTAGCGCCGCTTTCACACACACACACATTAAAAGGAAGAAAAAACACAATACTCACCAGCCCCGCTCCTGCTTCCGGACCCATGCCCTCTGCCTGGCTGCCCGCTCCTCAGAACTATGGGAGAGACGTCAGGACATCTCTCCCTTAACACCGCACAGGCACACACGCACACTGCCAGAGTCGGAAGCCGGAGCTCAGGAGTGAGCTCCTACCTCTGGCTGCTGTGGAGGGGAACAAGCCGGGCGCCCGCTAGTAACAAAATCTCAGCATGCGCCCGGCATCTCCCTTGGTTAGGTGAGCCTGGGAGGGCTGGATCAAGTGGCTTTGCGGGCCTTATACGGCCCTCGGGCCTGAGGTTCCCCACCCCTTCGCTAGAATTTACAGCGCTCATATAGTCTGCCCTCCTAAGAGGAAAGGGGCAGTAGGTGAGGGGTGCTGTAGAGATGAGTTAGGAGGAGGGCTGGTAAGTTTTGTTGAAAAGATGTGGGAGTGGATTCCAAAGGTGAGGAGCAGCATAAGAGAAATCTTGAAATCAGAAGTGAGAAGTAATAATCAGTGGGCATACAAGAAGGCAGCTGTTGCCAGAGTGGATAGGAGTGAGGGAGTTTGGACGGAGAGGAAGATTGGATGTTGCCAACAGGTAGGGGCGAGCCAGATTGGTGGAATAAGGGTAGAGACAGAGAATAAGCGATTGGTAAGGTAAGGTAAAACCAGGGGAGTCGGGTGTCATGGTGTAGAGCGTTTGCAATGAGAGAGGTTGGTCCATGGTGTAATATTAATATGTCTAAAGAAAACAATTGCTTCCCCAACAAATAGAAATGTATTATGCAACTAAACATTTTAGTCCTTATGTACTTTAAACAACTCATTTATCTAATAATATTCATGCAGTGAATCCTGTGGCGTGTACCACTCACCTCAAATACAATGACGAATGCAAGTCTTACAGCAAATATATGCCAGAACTGCACAGAGTGACTGTAATCATCAGCTGTACGGTAGTCACGATATCTGCATAAAGGGGAAACAAGTGTAAGTGGCAGATCCAAGTGTGCTGGAAGCTGTGTGCTGAGGGAGCATGAGTAGGTTTGTGATATAGAGAGGGGTGTATGCGGGGGGATCCGGTCTGAAGATCGACAGTGTCTAGGTCGACAATGTTTAGGTCGACCACTATAGGTCGACAGTCACTAGGTCGACATGGATGGAAGTTCGACAGGGTTTCTAGGTCGACATGTGCTAGGTCGACAGGTCTAAAGGTCGACATGAGTTTTTCACATTTTTTTTCTTTTTTTGAATTTTTTCATACTTAACGATCCACGTGGACTACGATTGGAACGGTAAAGTGTGCCGAGCGAAGCGAAGGCACCATGCCCGAAGCATGGCGAGCGAAGCGAGTCATGCGAGGGGACGCGGTGCACTAATTTGGGATCCCGGTCACTCTACGAAGAAAACGACACCAAAAAAAATAAAAATAAAAATCCTCATGTCGACCTTTAGACCTGTCGACCTAGCACATGTCGACCTAGAAACCCTGTCGACCTTCCATCCATGTCGACCTAGTGACTGTCGACCTATAGTGGTCGACCTAAACATTGTCGACCTAGACACTGTCGATTTGATGAACCACACCTGTATGCGGGTAGGTATACGCAGGGAGTAGGGAGGATATGAGTGGGTGTGTGATGTAGAGAGGGGTGTATGTAGGTAGGTATACACAGGGAGTAGGGAGGATATTAGTAGGTGTGTGATGTAGAGAGGGGTGTATGTAGGTAGGTATACACAGGGAGTAGGGAGGATATGAGTAGGTGTGTTATATAGAGAGGGGTGTATTTAGGTAGGTATACACAGGGAAGAGGGAAGATAGGAGTGGGTGTGTGATGTAGAGAGGGATGTATGTTGGTAGGTATACACAGGGAGGAGGGAGGATATGAGTGGGTGTGTGATATGGATTAGGGTGTTTGTAGGTAGGTATACACAGGGAGTAGGGAGGATATGAGTAGGTGTGTGATATAGAGAGGGGTGTATGTAGGTAGGAATACGCAGGGAGTAGGGAAGATATGAGTAGGTGTGTAATGTAGAGAGGGGTGTATGTTGGTAGGTATACATAGGGAGTATGGAGGATATGAGTGGGTGTGTGATGTAGAGAGGGGTGTATGTAGGTAGGTATAACACAGGGAGGAGGGAGGATATTAGTAGGTTGTGTGATATAGATAGGGGTGTATGTTGGTAAGTATACACAGGGAGGAGGGAGGATATGAGTGGGTGTGTGATGTAGAGAGGGTTGTATGTAGGTAAGTATACACAGGGCGGAGGAAAGATATGAGTGGGTGTGTGATGTAGAGAGGGGTGTATGTAGGTAAGTATACACAGGGAGGAGGGAGGATATAAGTGGGTGTGTGATATAGAGAGGGGTGTATGTAGGTAGGTATACGAAGGGAGTAGGGAAGATATGAGTGGGTGTGTGATATAGAGAGGGGTGTTTGTTGGTAGGTATACATAGGGAGTAGGGAGGAAATGAGTAAGTGTGTTATATAGAGAGGGGTATATGTTGGTAGGTATACATAGGGAGTAGCGAGGATATGAGTGGGTGTGTGATGTAGAGAGGGGTGTATGTAGGTAGGTATACACAAACTGTAGGGAGGATATGAGTGGCTGTGTGATGTAGAGAGGGGTGTATGTAGGTAGTTATAACACAGGGAGGAGGGAGGATATTAGTAGGTTGTGTGATATAGATAGGGGTGTATGTTGGTAAGTATACACAAGGAGGAGGGAGGATATGAGTGGGTGTGTGATGTAGAGAGGGGTGTATGTAGGTAAGTATACACAGGGAGGAGGGAGGATATGAGAGGGTGTGTGAAATAGAGAGGGGTGTATATAGGTAGGTATACACAGAGAAAAGGGAGGATAGGAGTGGGTGTGTGATGTAGAGAGGGGTGTATGTAGGTAGGTATACATAGGGAGTAGGGAGGATATGAGCAGGTGTGTTATACAGAGAGGGGTGTATGTTGATAGGCATACACAGGGCGGATGGAGGATATGACTGGGTGTGTGATGTAGAGAGGGGTGTATGTAGGTAGGTATACACAGGCAGTAGGGAGGATATGAGTTGGTGTGTTATATAGTGAGGGGTGTATATAGGTAGTTTTACACAGAGAAGAGGGAGGATAGGAGTGGGTGTGTGATGTAGAGAGGGGTGTATGTAGGTAGGTATACACATGGAGTAGGGAGGATGTGAGTGGGTGTGTGACATAGAGAGGGGTGTATGCGGGGGGTAGGTATACATAGGGAGTAGGGAGGATATGAGTAGGTGTGTTATATAGAGAGGGGTGTATGTTGGTAGGTATACATAGGGAGTAGGGAGGATATGAGTGGGTGTGTGATGTAGAGAGGGGTGTATGTTGGTAGGTATACACAAACAGTAGGGAGGATATGAGTAGGTGTGTTATATAGAGAGGGGTGTATGTAGGTAGGTATACACAGGGAGGGGGGAGGATATTAGTAGGTATACATAGGGAGTAGGGAGGATATGAGTGGGTGTGTGATGTAGAGAGGGGTGTATGTTGGTAGGTATACACAAACAGTAGGGAGGATATGAGTAGGTGTGTTATATAGAGAGGGGTGTATGTAGGTAGGTATACACAGGGATGGGGGAGGATATTAGTGGATGTGTGATATAGATAGGGGTGTATGTTGGTAAGTATACACAGGGAGGAGGGAGGATATTAGTAGGTGTGTGATATAGATAGGGGTGTATGTAGGTAGGTATACACAGGGAGTATATTAGTAGGTGTGTGATATAGAGAGGGGTGTATGTTGGTAGGTATGCACAGGGAGTAGGGAGGATAGGAGTGGGTGTGTGATGTAGAGAGGAGTGTATGTAGGTAGGTATACACAGGCAGTAGGGAGGATATGAGTAGATGTGTTATATAGAGAGGGGTGTATATGTATATAGGTAGGTATACACAGAGAAGAGGGAGGATATGAGTGGGTGTGTGATGTAGAGAGGGGTGTATGTAGGTAGGTATACATAGGGAGTAGGGAGGATATGAGTAGGTGTGTTATATAGAGAGGGGTGTATGTTGGTAGGCATACACAGGGCGGATGGAGGATATGACTGGGTGTGTGATGTAGAGAGGGGTGTATGTAGGTAGGTATACACAGGCAGTAGGGAGGATATTAGTCGGTGTGTTATATAGTGAGGGGTGTATATAGGTAGGTATACACAGAGAAGAGGGAGGATAGGAGTGGGTGTGTGATGTAGAGAGGGGTGTATGTAGGTAGGTATACACAGGGAGTAGAGAGGATGTGAGTGGGTGTGTGACATAGAGAGGGGTGTATGCGGGTACGCATACACAGGGAGGAGGGAAGATATGAGTGGGTGTGTGATGTAGAGAGGGGTGTTTGTTGGTAGGTATACATAGGGAGTAGGGAGGATATGAGTCGGTGTGTTATATAGAGAGGGGTGTATGTTGGTAGGTATACATAGGGAGTAGGGAGGATATGAGTGGGTGTGTGATGTAGAGAGGGGTGTATGTTGGTAGGTATACACAAACAGTAGGGAGAATATGAGTAGGTGTGTTATATAGAGAGGGGTGTATGTAGGTAGGTATACACAGGGATGGGGGAGAATATTAGTAGGTGTGTGATATAGATAAGGGTGTATGTAGGTAGGTATACACAGGGAGTAGGGAGGATATGAGTGGGTATGTGATATAGAGAGGGGTGTATGTAGGTAGGTATACACAGGGAGTAGGGAGGATATTAGTAGGTGTGTGATATAGAGAGGGGTGTATGTAGGTAGGTATACACAGGCAGTAGGGAGGATATGAGTCGGTGTGTTATATAGTGAGGGGTGTATATAGGTAGGTATACACAGAGAAGAGGGAGGATAGGAGTGGGTGTGTGATGTAGAGAGGGGTGTATGTAGGTAGGTATACACAGGGAGTAGGGAGGATGTGAGTGGGTTTGTGACATAGAGAGGGGTGTATGCGGGTACGCATACACAGGGAGGAGGGAAGATATGAGTGGGTGTGTGATGTAGAGAGGGGTGTTTGTTGGTAGGTATACATAGGGAGTAGGGAAGATATGAGTCGGTGTGTTATATAGAGAGGGGTGTATGTTGGTAGTATACATAGGGAGTAGGGAGGATATGAGTGGGTGTGTGATGTAGAGAGGGGTGTATGTTGGTAGGTATACACAAACAGTAGGGAGGATATGAGTAGGTGTGTTATATAGAGAGGGGTGTATGTAGGTAGGTATACACAGGGATGGGGGAGGATATTAGTAGGTGTGTGATATAGATAAGGGTGTATGTAGGTAGGTATACATAGGGAGTAGGGAGGATATGAGTCGGTGTGTTATATAGAGAGGGGTGTATGTTGGTAGGTATACATAGGGAGTAGGGAGGATATGAGTGGGTGTGTGATGTAGAGAGGGGCGTATGTTGGTAGGTATACACAAACAGTAGGGAGGATATGAGTAGGTGTGTTATATAGAGAGGGGTGTATGTAGGTAGGTATACACAGGGATGGGGGAGGATATTAGTAGGTGTGTGATATAGATAAGGGTGTATGTAGGTAGGTATACATAGGGAGTAGGGAGGATATGAGTCGGTGTGTTATATAGAGAGGGGTGTATGTTGGTAGGTATACATAGGGAGTAGGGAGGATATGAGTGGGTGTGTGATGTAGAGAGGGGTGTATGTTGGTAGGTATACACAAACAGTAGGGAGGATATGAGTAGGTGTGTTATATAGAGAGGGGTGTATTTAGGTAGGTATACACAGGGAGGAGGGAAGATATGAGTGGGTGTGTGATGTAGAGAGGGGTGTTTGTTGGTAGGTATACATAGGGAGTAGGGAAGATATGAGTCGGTGTGTTATATAGAGAGGGGTGTATGTTGGTAGGTATACATAGGGAGTAGGGAGGATATGAGTGGGTGTGTGATGTAGAGAGGGGTGTATGTTGGTAGGTATACACAAACAGTAGGGAGGATATGAGTAGGTGTGTTATATAGAGAGGGGTGTATGTAGGTAGGTATACACAGGGATGGGGGAGGATATTAGTAGGTGTGTGATATAGATAAGGGTGTATGTAGGTAGGTATACACAGGGATGGGGGAGGATATTAGTGGATGTGTGATATAGATAGGGGTGTATGTTGGTAAGTATACACAGGGAGGAGGGAGGATATTAGTAGGTGTGTGATATAGATAAGGGTGTATGTAGGTAGGTATACACAGGGAGTAGGGAGGATATGAGTGGGTATGTGATATAGAGAGGGGTGTATGTTGGTAGGTATACACAGGGAGGAGGGAGGACATGAGTGGGTGTGTGATATAGAGAGGAGTGTATGTAGGTAGGTATACGAAGGGAGTAGGGAAGATATGAGTGGGTGTGTGATGTAGAGAGGGGTGTTTGTTGGTAGGTATACATAGGGAGTAGGGAGGATATGAGTAGGTGTGTTATATAGAGATGGGTATATGTAGGTAGGTATACACAGGGAGTAGGGAGGATGTGAGTGGGTGTGTGACATAGAGAGGGCTGTATGCGGGTAGGCATACACAGGGAGGAGGGAGGATATGAGTGGGAGTGTGTTATAGAGAGGGGTGTATGTAGGTAGGTATACATAGGGAGTAGAGAGGATATGAGTAGGTGTGTTATATAGAGAGGGGTGTATGTTGGTAGGCATACACAGGGAGGATGGAGGATATAACTGGGTGTGTGATGTAGAGAGGGGTGTATGCAGGTCGGTACAGGCAGTAGGGACGATATGAGTCGGTGTGTTATATAGAGAGGGGTGTATGTAGGTAGGGAGGGAGTAGGGAGGATATGAGTGGGTGTGTGATGTAGAGAGGGGTGTATGTAGGTAGGTATACACAGGGAGGAGGGAAAATATGAGTGGGTGTGTGATATAGATAGGGGAGTATGTAGGTAGGTATACACAGGGATTAGGGAGGATATGAGTGGGTGTGTGATATAGAGAGGGGTGTATGTAGGTAGGTATACACAGGCAGTAGGGAGGATAGGAGTGGGTGTGTGATATAGAGTGGGGTGTATGTATGTAAGTATGCACAGGGAGTAGGGAGGATATGAGTAGGTGTGTGATATAGATAGGGGTGTATGTAGGTAGGTATACACATGAAGTAGGGAGGATATGAGTGGGAGTGTGTTATAGAGAGGGGTGTATGTAGGTAGGTATACATAGGGAGTAGAGAGGATATGAGTAGGTGTGTTATATAGAGAGGGGTGTATGTTGATAGGCATACACAGGGAGGATGGATAATATGACTGGGTGTGTGATGTAGAGATGGGTGTATGTAGGGAGGATATGAGTCGGTGTGTTATATAGAGAGGGGTGTATGTAGGTAGGGAGGGAGTAGGGAGGATATGAGTCGGTGTGTGATGTAAAGAGGGGTGTATTATGTAGGTAGGTATACACAGGGAGGAGGGAAAATACGAGTGTGTGTGTGATATGGATTGGGGTGTATCTAGGTAGGTATACACAGGCAGTAGGGAGGATAGGAGTAGGTGTGTGATATAGAGTGGGGTGTATGTAGGTAGGTATGCACAGGGAGTAGGGAGGATATGAGTAGGTGTGTGATATAGAGTGGGGTGTATGTAGGTAGGTATACACAGGGAGTAGGGAGGATATGAGTAGGTGTGTGATATAGATAGGGGTGTATGTAGGTAGGTATGCACAGGCAGTAGGGAGGATAGGATTGGGTGTGTGATATAGAGAGGGGTGTATGTAGGTAGGTATACACAGGCAATAGGGAGGATAGGAGTGGGTGTGTGATATAGAGAGGGGTGTATGTAGGTAGGTATGCACAGGCAGTAGGGAGGATAGGATTGGGTGTGTGATATAGAGAGGGGTGTATGTAGGTAGGTATACACAGGCAGTAGGGAGGATAGGAGTGGGTGTGTGATATAGAGAGGGGTGTAGGTAGGTAGGTATACACAGGCAGTAGGGAGGATAGGAGTGGGTGTGTGATATAGAGAGGGGTGTATGTAGGTAGGTATGCACAGGCAGTAGGGAGGATATGAGTAGGTGTGTGATATAGATAGGGGTATATGTAGGTAGGTATGCACAGGCAGTAGGGAGGATAGGAGTGGGTGTGTGATAGAGAGGGGTGTATGTAGGTAGGTATGCACAGGGAGTAGGGAGGATATGAGTAGGTGTGTGATATAGAGTGGGGTGTATGTAGGTAGGTATACACAGGGAGTAGGGAGGATATGAGTAGGTGTGTGATATAGATAGGGGTGTATGTAGGTAGGTATGCACAGGCAGAGGCAGTAGGGAGGATAGGATTGGGTGTGTGATATAGAGAGGGGTGTATGTAGGTAGGTATACACAGGCAGTAGGGAGGATAGGAGTGGGTGTGTGATATAGAGAGGGGTGTATGTAGGTAGGTATGCACAGGCAGTAGGGAGGATATGATTGGGTGTGTGATATAGAGAGGGGTGTATGTAGGTAGGTATACACAGGCAGTAGGGAGGATAGGAGTGGGTGTGTGATATAGAGAGGGGTGTATGTAGGTAGGTATACACAGGTAGTAGGGAGGATAGGAGTGGGTGTGTGATATAGATAGGGGTATATGTAGGTAGGTATGCACAGGCAGTAGGGAGGATATGAGTGGGTGTGTGATATAGAGAGGGGTGTATGTAGTTAGGTGTACACAGGCAGTAGGGAGGATAGGAGTGGGTGTGTGATATAGAGGGGTATATGTAGGTAGGTATGCACAGGGAGTAGGGAGGATATGAGTGGGTGTGTGATATAGAGAGGGGTATATGTAGGTAGGTATGCACAGGCAGTAGGGAGGATATGAGTGGGTGTGTGATATAGAGAGGGGTGTATGTAGTTAGGTGTACACAGGCAGTAGGGAGGATAGGAGTGGGTGTGTGATATAGAGGGGTATATGTAGGTAGGTATGCACAGGGAGTAGGGAGGATATGAGTGGGTGTGTGATATAGAGAGGGGTGTATGTAGTTAGGTGTACACAGGCAGTAGGGAGGATAGGAGTGGGTGTGTGATATAGAGGGGTATATGTAGGTAGGTATGCACAGGGAGTAGGGAGGATATGAGTGGGTGTGTGATATAGAGAGGGGTATATGTAGGTAGGTATGCACAGGCAGTAGGGAGGATAGGAGTGGGTGTGTGATATAGAGGGGTATATGTAGGTAGGTATGCACAGGGAGTAGGGAGGATATGAGTGGGTGTGTGATATAGAGAGGGGTGTATGTAGTTAGGTATACACAGGCAGTAGGGAGGATAGGAGTGGGTGTGTGAAATAGAGGGGTGTGTGTTGTTAGGTATGCACAGGGAGTAGGGAGGATAGGAGTGGGTGTGTAATTTGGAGGGGGTGTACGCTGGTAGACATGAACAGGTTGAAGGTAAGTGTTAAGTAGATATATGTCAGAGGAAGGTACTACAGAGGCAGCTGTCCATTGGTAACATTTCTGTCAATAAAAGGACATGTTATAACAGTAATAACCACATGGGCTCCAGCATGTGCTTTAGAATACTGACAATAGGAGAAAGTCTATACAGAAGGACAAGTAGTGTAGTTGCCAAAATTGTTCTTATACCTTCTTGCAGCAAGATATGGATGTAGGTGAAGTTACCTGCATTCTGTGACATTTGAGTATACTGATTGTGAGACTTGGGTCAGCCTCTCAAAGTCCCGAGTGTGGAATATGGACAGACTCTGGTTAATGTAACCTGTGAGACAGCTGAGAGAAAGACAGATACTTTACAATCATTTATAATGATAATAGTTATAATGATAATTCCTCCTTATTAAATATCTGCATCGCTAAAATTCACTTCTATCTCCAAAGCAGATTATTCAGTCCTGCCTTTCTTTCCATCTTCTCTGCGAGCTATTTCCCTCCTGCTTTTACTGTATAGTACTTGCTGTTTTACTGTATTTTACGGACAGCCAAGGATTAGATAGAAAGTAACAGGGAACATTTCTGCCACAGCTCTGTGATTATAGACAGGGAGTCCACCAAACGGTTGCACAAAGGGATCAACACAATTAGGGGCCTAATTCAGACCTGATCGCAACAGCAAAATTGTTCTCTAATGGGCAAAACTATGAGGGTAATTCAGACCTGATCGCTGGGCTGCTAAAATTGTTGTCCTGCGTTCAGATAGTCGCTGCCCAAGGGGAGTGTATATTCGCCGTGCATGTGTGCGATCACGTGTATGCCAAGCTGCTAAAGATCCCTCAGTCAGCGGACAGCTGCAAATCCGTTCACACCTCACTCACTGTTGATTGATTTTTCTACTGTGTGCAGTCTGTGTACAGCCCAGGACTTACTCCTACAGTGCTATGAGAACGGGCTGATCGGGGCCGGAGCTGACGTTATTTTGTCTAAAATTTGCTAAACTACAGTATACCGTAATATAAATGCTGTTTGAAATACTAATTTACATTCAGAATTTCCATTTGTGTGAACCAGACTGTCCTCTTTGCAGCCAATGGGAAGCAACTGTAATATTTTTGTTTAAACAACTATTATTTTATAGCACGATTCCTCAGAAATGCTATAGGTATAACCCAAGGATTAATAGAAACAGAGCACTACAGATCATAAGCAGTTGGGAGCAATTCCATCTAAAGGGTGCACCTCTGTAACTTGTCAATACATGTTGCTATGATATGTAAATGAAAAAACTTGTCTTTGTATTTTCAGCACGCGTGTACTGAGATTTGAAGATGTGTCGCTACTCCCCCACCCCGAACCAAATATAAAATTTGCCCCACATCCTAAAAAAAAAAAAAGGGGTGCTCATCAAAAACATCTGAATATGGGCTCAACCAGATCTTGAAACAACTTAACAGTAAATGTAATACAGTAATAGGGGAGGCAGTCAATTGACCGCCAGACGGGATCCCGGCGGTCAATATACCGATGTCGGAATCCAGACACCATCTGCAATACCAACGGTTGGAATCCGGAGCGCCGGCTGGTTTCCCCACTTGGGGGTCTACACCACCACCCAAGGGGGAGTAGAATCTTGTGTCGCCACCGGGCCCGAAGTGTGGCAAGCGCAGCGAGCAGCAGGAGAGTGGAGTACTTACTGGACCTTGGACAGGGGAAAGGCTGACCAGACGATTGTAACGTGGACGAGGGAACCAGGTTCCGGAGCCAGTTACCCTAAGGTTACATCCGAACGCCCGTAAAACACTCTTATCTGGTAATCCTCCACCCATATCACCCTCCAATTGGGTGAAAACATTTAAAGAAAAGAGACTTGCATTTTATGTGTGTGACATTTGTTTCATCTATACTTGAATGTTTATTGTATTAAATTTTCCCTATATAAATATACTACACTATATGCTTTTTATCTGTTTCCTTGCATATGGAACCAGTTCAAGAATTTATGCATATATGAAGTATTAAGGGAAGCATTGTTTTCTTTTTTCCACGTTAAAGGGATTTAACTTGCCACATTTGATATCCACCTATTAAGCGCACCCTATTGTACCTACTCCATACATGTTCACGTATACACTTCGGTATAAGGGAATACCATTGGTGCAAAGGGGGTAGCTGCTTGTATCCTGAGTTGGCGCCACATTAGCTTTTATACCTTCTTTACACCATGACACACTGCGCTCGCCGCCAGGATCCCGGCATCGATCTCCTGACTGCCGGGATCTCAAACTGATCCCAGTAATACATCAGTCAGTAGTGTAATGGAGATGGTCATTGTATGCTGCCAATTACAGTTGTGCTTTTGGACCTTTTAGAGATATGTAGGCTACAGTACCAGCTGGAAATGAATCAGCCATATTCACATATGTTCCCAGATTTAGCAGATATCCACGCCAAGCAGCTATTCATGATCACGACTATGGAAACCAATCCCGGGATCGGGAGCAGCGGGAAGATAATATTTTCATTGATCAACTCAATCCCGGGTATGTTAGGCTTGAGATGTTTTCAAACCTAAATCCTGGGATTGAAAAAATGAGACAAAATTGCCTTCCCTAAGGGATTTGTTTAAGATGCCAGCTGTCAAGATCCTGGCAGTCAGAATACCAATGCCGGAATCCCGACCCCGTCAAAATGCTGACAATGGAATCCCGACAGGATCAGGAGACCGACGCCAGAATCCCGAACGGAAGTATAGCGGGCGGGTTAGGGTTAGAGTCGGGGGGAGGTTAGGATTAGGCTGCGTGGAGGGGAAGTTATGGTTAGGCACTAAGGGAGGAGGATTAGGGTTAGGCTGCAGGGAAAGGGGGGGGGGGGGGATTTAGGTTTAGGCACCACCGGGGGGAGGTTAGTGTTAGGCCGTGGGAAGTGAAGGTTACTGTTAGGGGGTGGGGGAGCGGGAGGGACATACTTACCTCGCCCCAGTCAGGATTTCTTACTTCAGGATTCTGGTGTCGGCATTGTGACTGCCGGCAACCCGTCTGGCGGTCACTCATACTGATCCCCTTCCCTAATCATGACAAACAACTGCTTGAACTAATAACCTACAAAAATATTGTAATCAGAGGGCCTGTGTTAGTGAAGTATACTATGGTAACAAACATTTGTGATGCTGTAAGATCTGTACATGCGCAGGAGCCGCACTGAGCATGTGCAGATCAGGGTTGGCAATGTTGCTCGCAGTGCCCCAAAAGCCACACGAATGACACGTTGCGCCAGCAGTGTGATTTGGCCAGACAGCCGCGCATAACCTGAGGGTTACTGGGGATCACAGAAGCTGTAAGCGGACGTCCTTTGATTGAAGACGCCTCCTTCTGCTTGCATATTTTAGCAAAACACACAATGGCTGAGCGATTTTCTACCATTTCTGGGTCAGGCCCACAGTTCTATTGGGTGTAGTAGGGTATTCCGGCGCCGGTATGCTGGTCGTCGGGAGCCAGACCGCTGGCAAAGTGAAGACCACCCGTTCTATTAGGGAGGAAACCTGTGACCATGGGCTGGTACCCTCAGTCAGCAGTGCTCAGTAACAGATTTTTTTTTGGCTCTTTCCTATTTTTTATAAGCTCTATAACTTACTCAATGTCCTTCTCCCCGTGTGCGCAGGGTCCATAGGCATATTTGTATATAAGCCTAGGGATGAAGTCAGACGTGATAGCAATGACTAGGCCATTAGTGATGACAGCAAGTACACCCACAGCTTCTAGGACTTGCAGCCAGATACCTGAAGAATAAAGACATGCAGCATTATCAGAATTAACCAATAAACATTACCATATAAATTAATTATAAACATTGTATGGTCTTGACGTGTAAGCAGTGCAAACATGTGAACTAGCAGTTAGGTGATATATATATACACAGAACATGAACACCCTACCTATGTCATTTGCTTTTCTGGGCACTAGGCGGCGCTGCAGGCGGGTCATTTTGATGGCATCCAGACGGATTTCCAGCACATTGTTGAGGAAAGCAAGGAGTGGGGCCAGGGGGAAGGCAGCCACGAAGATTGTAGTGAAACTGTACTGGATGACTAGAGAGAATGAGAAAGAAATGGACCAATCAGATCAATTGTGAGAAGATAGAATCTAATTGATGCAAACATCAAGTGTACGTCTGAGACTCACCCATTTCCAGAAATTCATCAAACAAACTGAATATATGCACTTTGCCCATCCTGTAATTGGCTTTCCATGACTCCATGACATAATCTTCTGAGCCCTGCTCAACATGCACCCTGCTCATCCGAGCCTGCAGGTAGTGCACCTTGAGGCATAAGTATCTGCAAACAGGATTGATTTTCAGGTATTTGATCAGATAAATGTCCTGATTCTACATCACAAGCAAAATCGCATGCGTTATTGTGTATTGGCAGCCGCCCACTGGCGTATCTATAACAGGTGCAAGGTGTGTGGTGCACACGGGTCCCTGAGTCCATGGGGCCCCACACACCCTGCACCCATATAATTATACTTATCGCTCTGTCAGTCCGGCGTTGGCTGCAGAAATCACCGGGAATATGGCAGCCACTGCTATTATACTGGTTATTTACTTTCGCAGTAGAGATGTCCCCTGAAACGCAACATGGACACCATGTTCCCGAAGACCTGTACACGTGCAGTAGACTCTGCCACAGTCAGAGTATACTGCACCACCGGAGAGGAGGGGGCCCAATAGGAGCCTGCAATTGGCCCCATCTCTATTAAAACGCCCCTGCAAACGCCTGTCTGCGAGTTTATGCAAATGTCACTACACATTGCGCCCCTTGGGGGTCATTCCGAGTTGATCGTAGCTGTGCTAAATTTAGCACAGCTACGATCATCTTCCCTGACGTGCGGGGGGACGCCCAGCACAGGGCTAGTCCGCCCTGCATATCAGTGCCGCCCCCCCTTCCCCGCAGAAGTGCAAAGGCATCGTACAGCGGCGATGCCTTTGCACTTCAAGAGTAGCTCCCGGCCAGCGCAGCTTTAGCGTGCTGGCCGGAAGCTACTCATCGCTCCCCTGCCCGCAGCTGTTGCGTGTGACATCACGCAGCCGCTACGGCCCGCCCCCCATTCGGTCCGGCCATGCCTGCGTTGGCCGGACCGCACCCACGAAACGGCGGCCAAGTGCCGCCGTTCCGCCCCCTACCGCCCAGCGATCGCCTCTGCCTGTCAATCAGGCAGAGGCGATCGCATCCCTGCTACGGCCTTTGGCCGTCTGGTATGCGCCGGCGCACTGTGGCGCCGGCGCATGCACAGTAGGGGCCCGTTTGCTCTGCTGCGTTAAAAAGCAGCGAGCGAACGGGTCAGAATGACCCCCCTTGTGCACATTTGTGTGGCCAAATGTGCAAACACTGAGATGCCCACTTTCAGTGCCCATGCACACTGTAATAACGATTGGTGCATAACTATATGCCACCATCGGTCGCACCATGGAAAATTTGCACCACCCCTATGGTCTCCTATGTGAGCGGTGGAGTGTCTGGGAACGCAGCCGGTGACACCCCATAATATGCCCACTGCACGTCACATTTGCCTGCACTACTAGTCACCTCCCAGAAATGCCAATCATTTTTCCTCTACCTTCCTGTTATTGTCTATATTAATTGCAATAGCCCCTTTGGGCGTACACTCTGTGTAATGGATGCACAGAAGGGGTTCTTTGAAATTTCTGCACATGCACAATAGCAAATAATTGCCCAACTACATGAACATCGGCATTGCGCCTGGCTCAGTATCAGGCACAAATTGTCAGCATAGCAGGAATCGGAAAGTGTTCTCCAATGTCAGGAAAAATAAGATTTTACTCACCGGTAAATCTATTTCTCGTAGTCCGTAGTGGATGCTGGGGACTCCGTAAGGACCATGGGGAATAGCGGCTCCGCAGGAGACTGGGCACAACTAAAGAAAGCTTTAGGACTACCTGGTGTGCACTGGCTCCTCCCACTATGACCCTCCTCCAGACCTCAGTTAGGATACTGTGCCCGGAAGAGCTGACACAATAAGGAAGGATTTTGAATCCCGGGTAAGACTCATACCAGCCACACCAATCACACCGTATAACTCGTGATACAATACCCAGTTAACAGTATGATAACAACTGAGCCTCTCAACAGATGGCTCAACAATAACCCTTTAGTTAGGCAATAACTATATACAAGTATTGCAGACAATCCGCACTTGGGATGGGCGCCCAGCATCCACTACGGACTACGAGAAATAGATTTACAGGTGAGTAAAATCATATTTTCTCTAACGTCCTAAGTGGATGCTGGGGACTCCGTAAGGACCATGGGGATTATACCAAAGCTCCCAAACGGGCGGGAGAGTGCGGATGACTCTGCAGCACCGAATGAGCAAACTCTAGGTCCTCCTCAGCCAGGGTAACCAACTTGTAGACTCTTGCAAAAGTGTTTGAACCCGACCAAGTAACAGCTCGGCAAATTTGTAAAGCCGAGACCCCTCGGGCAGCCGCCCAAGAAGAGCCCACTTTCCTCGTGGAATGGGCTTATACAGATTTAGGGTGCGGCAGTCCAGCCGCAGAATGTGCAAGTTGAATCGTGCTACAGATCCAGCGAGCAATAGTCTGCTTAGAAGCAGGAGCACCCAGCTTGTTGGGTGCATACAGGATAAATAGCGAGTCAGTTTTCCTGACTCCAGCCGTCCTGGAAACATATACTTTTCAGGGCCCTGACTACGTCCAGAAACTTGGAATCCTCCAAGTCCCAAGTAACAGGCACCACAATAGGTTGGTTCACATGAAAAACTGATACCACCTTAGGAAGGAATTGGGAACGAGTCCTCAATTCCGCCTTATCCATATAAAATACAGATAAGGGCTTTTGCATGACAAAGCCGCCAATTCTGATACACGCCTGGCCGACGCCCAGGCCCACAGCATGACCACTTTCCACGTGAGGTATTGTAGCTCCACGGATTTAAGTGGCTCAACTCAATGCGACTTCAGGAAATCCAACACTACGTTGAGATCCCACGGTGCCACTGGAGGCAGAAACGGGGGCTGACTATGCAGCACTCCCTTAACAAAAGTCTGAACTTCAGGCAGTGAAGCCAGTTCTATTTTGGAAGAAAATCGATAGAGCCGAAATCTGGACCTTAATGGAACCCAATTTTAGGCCCATAGTCACCTCTGACTGTAGGAAGTGCAGAAATCGACCTAGCTGAAATTCCTCCTTTGGGGCCTTACTGGCCTCACAGCACGCAACATATTTCCGCCATATGCGGTGATAATGGTTTGCGTTCACTTCTTTCCTAGCTTTAAATAGCGTAGGGATAACTTCCTCCGGAATGCCCTTTTCCTTCAGGATCCGGCGTTCAACCGCCATGCCGTCAAACGCAGCCGCGGTACGTCTTGGAACAGACAGGCCCCCTGCTGCAGCAGGTCCTGTCTGAGCGGCAGAGGCCATGGGTCCTCTGAGATCATTTCTTGGAGTTCTGGGTACCAAGCTCTTCTTGGCCAACCCGGAACAATGAGTATAGTTCTTACTCCTCTCCTTCTTATTATTCTCATTACCCTGGGTATGAGAGGCAGAGAAGGGAACACAAACACCGACTGGTACACCCACGGTGTTACCAGAGCGTCCACAGCTATCGCCTGAGGGTGCCTTGACCTGGCGCAATATCTTTGTAGCTTTTTGTTGAGGCGGGACGCCATCATGTCCACCTGTGGCCTTTCCCAACGGTGTACAATCATTTGGAAGACTTCTGGATGAAGTCCCCACTCTCCCGGGTGGAGGTCGTGTCTGCTGAGAAAGTCTGCTTCTCAGTTGTCCACTCCGGGAATGAACACTGCTGACAGTGCTAACACATGATTTTCCGCCCATCGGAGAATCCTTGTGGCTTCTGCCATCGCCATCCTGCTTCTTGTGCCGCCCTGTCGGTTTACATGAGCGACCGCCGTGATGTTGTCTGACTGGATCAGCACCGGCCGGTGTTGAAGCAGGGGTCTAGCCTGACTTAGGGCATTGTAAATGGCCCATAGTTCCAGAACATTTATGTGTAGGGAAGTCTCCTGACTTTTCCATAGGCCTTGGAAGTTTCTTGCCTGTGTGACTGCCCCCCAGCCTTGAAGGCTGGCATCCGTGGTCACCAGGACCCAGTCCAGTATGCCGAATCTGCGGCCCCCTAGAAGATGAGCCCTCTGCAGTCACCACCACAGCGACACCCTGGCCCTTGGAGACAGGGTTATCCGCCGATGCATCTGAAGATGCGACCCGGACCACTTGTCAAACAGATCCCACTGGAAGATCCTTGCATGGGACCTGGCGAATGGAATTTCTTCGTAAGAAGCTACCATCTTTCCCAAGGCTCGCGTGCATTGATGCACCGACACCTGTATTTGTATTAGGAGGTCTCTGTCTAGAGACGCCAACTCCTTGGACTTCTCCTCCGGGAGAAACCCTTTTTATCCTGTTCTGTGTCCAGAACCATACCCAGGAACAGTAGAAGCGTCGTAGGAACCAGCTGCGACTTTGGAATATTCAGAATCCAGCCGTGCTGTTGTAGCACTTCCCGAGATAGTGATACTCCGACGAACAACTGCTCCCTGGACCTCGCCTTTATAAGGAGATCGTCCAAGTACGGGATAAGTACTTCGGCCATTACCTTGGTAAATACCCTCGGTGCCGGGGACAGACCAACGGCAACGTCTGGAATTGGTAATGACAATCCTGTACCACAATTTTGAGGTACACCTGGTGAAGAGGGTAAATAGGGACATGCAGGTAAGCATCCTTGATGTCCAGTGATACCATGAAATTCTCCAGGCTTGCAATAATCGCCCTGAGCGATTCCATTTTGAACTTGAACCTTCGTATATAAGTGTTCAAGGATTTCAACTTTAGAATGGGTCTCACCGAACCGTCTGGTTTCGGTACCACAAACATTTTGGAATAGTAACCCCGGCCTTGTTGAAGGAGGGGTACCTTGATTTCACCTGCTGGAAGCACAGCTTGTGAATTGCCGCCAGTACTACCTCCCTTTCTCCGAGGGCAGCAGGCAAGGCTGATGTGAGGTAACGGCGAGGGGGAGTCGCCTCGAACTCCAGCTTGTATCCCTGTGATACTACTTGCAGAACCTAGGGATCCACCTGTGGGCAAGCCCACTGGTCCCTGAAGTTCCCGAGACGCGCCCCCACCGCACCTGTCTCCACCTGTGGAGCCCCAGCGTCATGCGGTGGACTCAGAGGAAGCGGGGGAAGATTTTTGATCTTGGGAATTGGCTGTCTGGTGCAGCTTTTTCCTTCTTCCCTTGTCTCTGTGCAGAAAGGAAGCGCCTTTGACCCGCTTGCTTTTCTGAAGCCGAAAGGACTGTACCTGAAAATACGGTGCTTTCTTAGGCTGTGAGGAAACCTGAGGTAAAAATTTTTTCTTCCCAGCTGTTGCTGTGGATACGAGGTCCCAGAGACCATCCCCAAACAATTCCTCACCCTTATAAGGCAGAATCTCCATGTGCCTTTTAAGGCAGCATCACCTGTCCACTGCCGGGTCTCTAATACCCTCCTGGCAGAATAGACATTGCATTAATTCTGGATGCCAGCCGGCAAATATCCCTCTGTGCATCCTTCATATAAGACGACGTCTTTAATATGCTCTATGTTAGCAAAATATTATCCCTGTCTAGGGTATTAATATTATCTGACAGGGTATCAGACCACGCTGCAGCAGCACTATTTATGCTGAGGCAATTTTAGGTCTCAGTATAGTACCTGAGTGTGCATATACAGACTTCAGGATAGCCTCCTGCTTTTTATCAGCAGGCTCCTTCAAGGTGGCCGTATCCTAAGACGGCAGTGCCACCTTTTTTGACAAACGTGTGAGCGCCTTATCCACCCTAGGGGATATCTCCCAACGTGACCTATCCTCTGGCGGGAAAGGGTACGCCATCAGTAACTTATTAGAAATCACCAGTTTCTTATCGGGGGAACCCACGCTTCTTTACACACTTCATTCACTCATCTGATGGGGGAACAAAACACTGGCTGCTTTTTCTCCCCAAAAATAAAACCCCTTTTATGTGGTACTTGGGTTCATGTCAGAAATGCGTAACACATTTATCATTGCCGAGATCATGCAACGGATGTTTCTAGTGGATTGTGTATATATATCTCAACCTCGTCGACACTGGAGTCAGACTCCGTGTCGACATCTGTGTCTGCCATCTGAGGTAACGGGCGTTTTTTGAGCCCCTGATGGCCTTTAAGACGCCTGGGCAGGCGTGGGCTGAGAAGCCGGCTGTCCCACAGCTGTTACGTCATCCAGCCTTTTATGTAAGGAGTTGACATTGTCGGTTAATACCTTCCACCTATCCATCCACTCTGGTGTCGGTCCCACAGGGGACGACATCCCATTTATCGGCCTCTGCTCCGCCTCCACGTAACCTTCCTCATCCAACATGTCGAGACAGCCGTACCGACACACCGCACACACACAGGGAATGCTCTGACTGAGGACAGGACCCCACAAAGTCCTTTGGGGAGACAGAGAGAGAGTATGCCAGCACACACCAGAGCGCTATATAATGCAGGGATTAACACTATAACTGAGTGATTTTTCCCCAATAGCTGCTTGTATACATATATTGCGCCTAAATTTAGTGCCCCCCCTCTCTTTTTAACCCTTTGAGCCTGAAAACTACAGGGGAGAGCCTGGGGAGCTATCTTCCAGCTGCACTGTGAAGATAAAATGGCGCCAGTGTGCTGAGGGAGATAGCCCCGCCCCTTTTTCGGCGGACTTCTCCCGCTTTTTCTGGAATACTGGCAGGGGTATTTTTACATCTATATAGCCTCTAGGACTATATATGATGTAGATTTGCCAGCCAAGGTGTCTTATATTGCCCTCAGGGCGCCCCCCCCCAGCGCCCTGCACCCATCAGTGACCGGAGTGTGAGGTGTACATGAGGAGCAATGGCGCACAGCTGCAGTGCTGTGCGCTACCTTGGTGAAGACCGAAGTCTTCTGCCGCCGATTTTCCGGACCTCTTCACTCTTCTGGCTCTGTAAGGGGGACGGCGGCGCGGCTCCGGGAACGAACACCAAGGTCGGGTCCTGCGGTCGATCCCTCTGGAGCTAATGGTGTCCAGTAGCCTAAGAAGCCCAAACTACCACCTGTTAGGTAGGTTCGCTTCTTCTCCCCTTAGTCCCTCGCTGCAGTGAGTCTGTTGCCAGCAGATCTCACTGTAAAATAAAAAACCTAAATATACTTTCTTTCTAGGAGCTCAGGAGAGCCCCTAGTGTGCATCCAGCTCAGCCGGGCAAAAGATTCTAACTGAGGTCTGGAGGAGGGTCATAGTGGGAGGAGCCAGTGCACACCAGGTAATCCTAAAGCTTTCTTTAGTTGTGCCCAGTCTCCTGCGGAGCCGCTATTCCCCATGGTCCTTACGGAGTCCCCAGCATCCACTTAGGACGTTAGAGAAAGTGTGGCTCATCTGACAGAATTATTTGGACATTTTGCACCAATGAGGTAAAATTGGGATGGTTTGGGAGAAGCCATCACTCCGTGTGTAAGAAAAGTGTTACAGACCTACTGTATTTTCACATATACAGCAAAAATCTTAACAAATACAAGAAGTGTTATTATAGTACACAGAGCACTGATCATACTCACGGGGAGAGAAATTCCACACAGTTACTGAGCGTCTGTTTAAGAATCATGATGATACACATCTGTATAAAGAGGTCTGTGATGCAGCCACTTGGGTGACACTGTAATGAGAGGTTGACGTTACAATCAGACTACAGTATTCCTACCCACCTGACATTACACTAACGAACACTTACTTCTTCCAGCCGCCAGTGCCCCGCAATACGCACATAATTTCCTGGATAACCGTTTATCCTATGAGGAGAAAAATACTTGAATTCAGTTTCCCACATACACATAAAGAGAGATCTATAGGCGCTTCGGGTCCGCTGGCGAGTGAAGTTGGGATTCTGGCTGCGGTCGGGATTCCGAACGCCAGCATTTCCCCACCTGTCGGGATTCCGGCGTCAGTATCCTGTATGCCGGGATCCTGACATGTGGTATATTAACCGCATCCCCCCCTCAGGGATTGGAACCTGTCATAAAGGGCTGTTACTGGGCTGTCCCTTCTCAAAACCATATGCCCCGAACCCCCCCTACTGCTATGTCTCCAGGCTGTCACGTTGGTCACAGCTCAGAACAATGGGGTCTTGCTAAAGTTAACTAAGTGGCTGGGTCCAGGTGAGGCCTAGGTAATTATTAGTTTTACTCTTCACATCCTGTTTCCCAGAGATCAAGGCCCAGATTTATCAAGCCTTGGAAAGTAATAATTAGCACGGTGATAAAGTACCAGCCAACCAGCTCCTAACTATCATTTTTCAAACACAGGCTGTGGCATGGAAGTTAGGAGCTGATTGGTTGGTACTTTATCACTCTCCAAGGCTTGATAAATGGGGGCCTTAGCATGCAGTTGATTGTGACTTCCTGTCTCAGTGACAGGGACAGGATACAGCAGTCTTTTCAAAGCATGTGAATGGGGCTCTCATAACAGTTATCTATAAGCCACCTTGCAACATAACAATGTAAACTAGGAATGGCCACCGGTGGGTTGACCACCGATGTTCACCATTGGTGGTTAACCTTGATGGTGTAAAACAATCTGCAAAGGGAACACGATGGATGGTATCACCTTACCAATGGTCATCCCTGCTTTACTATTAACTGGGCTGCCGGCTAAAAAGGGTGCGCGGTGGTGGTGGTGGTGGTGGTGAGGGGGCAGGTGGAGGGGGTTGAGTGGGGCAGAGCTAGGCTCCGTGTCCCTACACCTTGTAGAAAATAAATAAATTATATATATATATATATATATATATATATATATATATATATATATATATATCTGGTGGTTCTGTACCATCAATGGTAAAAGTGTTCAACACCAAGCATAGACCATTAATGATTTTAAATGATTGATGGTCAATGGCCATCCCTATTGTAAACACCCACAACATTCCCTACAAGTTCAAATATACATATTTTCCACAATATACCACATGGGAAACATGGTGCAGGATTCCAAAGGTGAAATTAACCCCTCATTTTATTACAATATTGAAGGCTGTGGTGTGGCAGTATACATTGTAGGAAGGGGTTCCAGATGATAGGTCGACATGCATTAGGTCGACAGGTACAAAAGGCTGTCACTACTTAAATGTTGACAGGTACAAAAGGTTGACAGGTTCAGATGGTCGACATGACAATGATCGACACAAGTTTTTGTTTTAATTTTTTTCAGAATTTACCATCCACGTGGACCTGTGCCAAGCGCAGCAAGGGGACGCGGTATACTAATTGGGGTCACATGCAATTTAACATAGAATATGACACCCAAAGAACCAAAAAAACCTGTGTCAACATTTTCCATGTTGACCATCTACATGTGATCTTTTGACTGTGTCGACCTTTTGTACCCGTCGACCTTCTCAAGTGTCTACCTTTTTACATGTCGGAATATTGACTTTGTTGACCTATTGCATGTTGACCATCTGGGATCGATCTATTGACTGTCGACCTAATTCAGGTCGACACTATGATCTACGTAGGAAAAGTGGTATAATATATTGTAACCATTATAAAACTGTAAGGTGTAATATTCTACAATGGTAGATGGAAACAAAGTTCTCATTTTCAGCATGTTACCTTCCCAGGAAGAACGCCACATAGAAAAGAGATGAGAAGTGTGTGACGAACTGAAATGTGAACACTTTCGTTGTGAAGCTGTTTTCTCGATCTGTGAAAGTCCGAGGTTTCTCTGAGGGGAAAAATGGGAGCGCTTTATTATACTCCTAATAAGTCCCTGGTGTCACCCTTTTATAATGCCACTGCCTATATTATACCAGCCAATACTACTGGTAACAGTTGTTATCAGGCACGGGAACCACCCTTTGTTCAGCCTCCATGTACTTATTCAATGCACAACACAGAGGATTGCCAGAGCCGGCCTCAAGTGTAGGCTGTACAGGCAAATGCTTGTGGACATCTGGGCAGGCTGGACATAGAACCGACTCCAGATAATAGAAGTCCTGACTGACAGTGGCTGTCTTCCAATGGGATATACAGGCTTTCTAGCACTGCCGCACCGCTGCCTGTTATATTAGAGCAGCAGCAGAAAATCGGTACAGCCCAGCGCCTATCAAACAGCTTCTGGAGCCTCCATCAGTATCACTCAAGCACCATTCGCAGCAGAGAGCACTCCACTGAGGAGAGAAGACAGCCAAAGCAAGTAAATTAGGAGCGTTAGCCTGAGGATTGGATTTTTGGGGACACACAAGGGGAGAGATCTGATTGCTGGAGAGACACAAGGGAAAAGATCCGATTGCTGGAGAAACACAATGGAGAGACACTTGATGGCTGGAGACACACAAGGGGGTGGGGGGGGGGTGGAGATTTGATTGCTAGAGACACAAGGGGGAGGGACTTGATGACTAGTGACACTAGGAGGAGAGATTTGACGGCTGGAGACATAAGATGGAGAGATTTGATGGCTGGAGACACTGACCCCCTCTGCCTCCCCAGTCACACACCATCATGAGACCACACCTATTCAGTGAGACCACTCCCCTTTCTCTGGTGTGTGCGGGAAGGGTTCTAGATTGGGGCCAGAATCTTGCCTAGTGCATTAAATTGGTGATGGCCGGCCCTGATTGTATGCAAGCACCTTTACAAGAGTAAGGCTCCCATGTGTTATTATAGACTTTCATGGTGGAATTGATACCTTAGCTGCATACTTTTTCATAATCCGGGCTACTACTGCACCCAAATAAACCTGATGTGGAAATTCCTATAATGGGATTACTTTATTTGCTAACAAGAAGGAAGTAAACTATGGGAGTAATTCAGACCTGATCGTAGCAGCAAATTTGTTAGCAGTTGGGCAAAACCAGGGTGCGTCATTCCGAGTTAAACGCTCGCTACGGATTTTCGCAGCGCAGCGATCATGGCAGAACAAGGCTAATCTGCGCATGCGTATGCACCACAATGCGCAGGCGCATCGTACGAGTACACAATGGTTCCGTACCCAGCGATGGCTTCTACGACTATTCCGTTCGCACAGCCGGTCGCAAGGAGATTGACAGAAAGAGGGTGTTTGCGGGTGTCAACTGACCGTTTTCTGGGAGTGGTAGGGAAAACGCAGGCATGTCCAGGCGTTTGCAGGGCAGGTGTCTGACGTCAATTCCGGGAACAAAAACACTGAAGCGATCGCAAGGACTGAGTAAGTCCAGACCTACTCTGAAACTGCACAAAATGTTTTTGCAGAGCTCCGCTGCACACGCGTTCGCACACTTGCATAGCGAAAATACACTTGCGCGTGGGCGGCGACTATGCGTTTGCACGGCTGCTAAAAGTAGCTAGCGAGCGATCAACTCGGAATGAGGGCCCATGTGCACTGCAGGAGGGGTAGATATAACATGTGCAGAGAGAGTTATATTTGGGTGGGGTGTGTTCAAACTGAAATCTAAATTGCAGTGTAGAAATAAGGCAGCCAGTATTTACCCTGCACAGAAACAAAATAACCCACCCAAATTTAAGGGCTGTACTGACGGGGAGATTTGCTCCAGAGATGTGTGCTGAGCAGTCTGTGCTAGACACATATCTCTCCCCCCGCTCAGCACAGCGCGATGTGCTGAGCGAGGGTGGGACAGACACGGGGGGCCGCTCATTTCACCCAGCGGTGAAATGAGCGACCTGCTAGATTGTGCCTGCATGCAGGCCAATATAGCACCGGCGATAGCGACGCGCGGGACCACGCATCGCTGTTGCCGGCACCCCTACACACGGAGCGATGTTCAGCTAATTTATAAGCAATCTAGTCAGATTGCTTAGAAATTAGCTGAATATCGCTCCGTGTGTACCCCCTTAACTCTCTCTGCAAATGTTATATCTGCCACACCTGCAGTGCACATGGTTTTGCCCAACTGCTAACAAGTTTGCTGCTACGATCGGGTCTGAATTTTCCCCTGGTTGTGCAAACTTGTCAAAGGTTTTGTTTTCAAATTTACGGGCCCCTATGTATGAACCATTGTTAATATGAAAAATAAAATAAAAGGGACTAACCCAAGTTACATAAATAAGTGGACACTTTGCGATTCACCTGCAAAACAAAGAATGTAACAATTAATAACTTACACTCAATCAGTATCCTTAAGAATTTACATGAAACAGTTGCTCACTGGTACCAACATACTGGAAGAATGGAACAAAGAAAAGCCAGGAGGAAAACTGTAACACATGTAATATAGGATAAAAAATGTAATTGTAACCCATAGCTACAACCTGGACTATGTCCTTTTATCTGAAAAATTATCTGAAAATTGGTATCTGATTGGGGAAGGGGGAAGGGGGAGGGGGGGGGTTGCTGGAGAAGATGTACCAAAGCTTGGTGTAAAATAAAGTGGAGAGAGATAAAATACCAGCCAATCAGCCTCTGTCATTTTACAGGCTGTGTTCAAAAAACTGCAGTTGGTGACTGATTGGTTGGTACTTTATCTCTCTCCACCTTATCTACGGGCCTTTATACATCTCACTCTGGCTGTTATGGGTTGTAACACTTTTTTCCACATTTGTACCAGTCACATAGATAACACAATGTGTTCCGCTTCACCAACACACAGTAACAGTGGCCCTCATTCCGAGTTGTTCGCTCGCAAGGCGATTATAGCAGAGTTACACACGCTAAGCCGCCGCCTACTGGGAGTGAATCTAAACATCTTAAATGTGCGACCGATGTATTCGCAATATTGCGATCAAAACCGAGTTAGCAGTTTCTGAGTAACTCCAGACTTACTCTGCCTGTGCGATCAATTCAGTGCTTTTCGGTCCCGGCTGACGTCATAAACACACCCAGCGTTCGCCCAAGCACTCCCACCGTTTCTCCAGACACGCCTGCGTTTTTTCCGGAAACGGTAGCGTTTCCTGCCACACGCCCCTAAAACGCCGTACATCCGCCCAGTAACACCCATTTCCTGTCAATCACAATGCGTTCTCCGGAGCGACGAAAAAGCCGTGAGTAAAATTACTTTCTTCTTAGTAAAGTTACTTGACGCATGCGCAGTGCGAACATTACGCATGCGCACTAAGAGAATTCTCACTGCGATGCGATGAAAAATACCGAGCGAACAACTCGGAATGAGGGCCAGTGACCTTGAGGAGTTTACACATTACAAAGTCACGTCTTACCTTGGTCATGATGACAATAGTGATGTAATGCAGTACAGCTCCAGACATGACGGCAGCTGTGGTGGAATGTTCACGTAATAAGTCCCAAGATGAGCGCATGAAGGACACTGTCACTACCACTCGGTATATGACTAGAGCTTGTGCTATGCCAATTAAAATGGCTATCTGACAGGTGAAGATGGAGAAGAGTGAAGGGTTAAGTAATGACTAATAAAGCAGAGTGTGCACTGTTGTAGGATTTAGCAATTGGAAGGGCATACCATAAGAGCAACTCCCAGGAGAACCCCAATGGAGCGTAGATAAGAATGTTGGTGTGCCTGGTAACCACAACCTGGATTATTAATCTGCTCTAGAGCCAGCTCCTCCTGTGATAAACACATTGCATTAAATCTACAGTAAACTCTAACACAAAGGAAGGACTTACTATATTCTGTATCAGACAGTGTTACCTCATCCTCATCCCAACTGAACAGGTTCCACCAAGTGGCAACTTTCGCTCTCTGCCTCTTCCACAGCTCCAGGAATAATGTAGCTGAAGGAACACGAGAGAAGGTTTCAGGCCTAAAAAATGTCTATCCTCAGAATTTTTCTTTTAATTATTGTGCATCCATGAAAATAACTGATTCATAGATTTCTCTGGGAGATAATGAGTCTGTCTGCCATTAGTGGTCCCTTCGGCTTGAATAGAATCTGTTTCCTTCAGTAAGTATAAGTGTCATTAGGCCAATATATATGGTGTAATTTGGTAGGCCAAAAGTCACATAATAGAGCAATGTGGTGAATATTAACAGTTCCATAGAGATCGGAGAATTAGGCTTATTTAAGGAGACAGATCCTATCCAATACAACAGTTACTTCCTCCATCTCCCGCCTTCAAGATTATATCCATGCTATTCCCCATAACTGGAACTCTCTTCCTCTCCCTATCAGACTCTCCACCTCTCTACAAAGCTTCTTTGCCAAAGCCTTCCAACTCTCATACTAACCCATTGCTATAGATGGAGCCACGCTAATCGTGGCTCCATCTGTGCCTGTGCGCACCCGGCGAAACGGTCCACCAGGAACGAACAGGGCGGGCGAGTGTCGTAGACGCTAACGCGCCCCATTCAAAGCGAATGGGAGTGTCTCTGTGCATTCAGCGGTGCGCCAAGGCGCAGACACGCCGCTCGCACCCGCCTGCGATGCAGCCACGCTGAATGAGCATGGCTCCATCTGTATATGGATTACCCCTGGTTCACTGTCCTGGCTCACCGTCTCCTCTCTGTGTCACCCCTGACTGTCTGCCCCTTCACTTTAGACTGTAAGCTCTCATGAGCAGGACCCTCTCCCTCATGTGCTTTTTCTTCCCTCCCTTATACCATCACCCTCTCCCCACTGCCTACAACACCACCTATCCCCTGATTTTCCTATAGCCAACACAGGGCTGAACCAGCCAGGGGGCTTATGCTATAGCAGGGAGACACACAGTGTGAAGGTTATTCTTAAAATTCTGTGGCTAAACATTTTTATAGAGGTGCACACAGAACCAACTAAGGGCATTAGCCATATATGTTTTCCAGTCCACTTTGTGGTGGAATCTACTAAAATGGACACTATAGTGGAAGTGTATAGCAGCTTAGCAGACACTGAAACAAACTATTATTTATACAGGGCTTAATTCAGAGGTGGACATTGGTCAGTAGCAGCTGTGACTTTATGTTAATGCTGCAGCCGATGTGCTGTCTATTGAGACGCCCATCGGCTGCGGCTCTACTCCACCGTGGTGTGAACAAAGGTGCACCATCAAGCAGACATAAGCTGCACCATCGGACTTATGGGTGCTTCGAATATTCAACAGTATTTGGCTGCCAGTGTTTGTGGAACTACATCTTCCAACAAAGGAGGTCATTCAGATCTGATCGCTGAGCTGCGTTTTTTTCTGTCCTGCGTTCAGATAGTCGCCGCCTACAGGGGGAATGTATTTTCGCTGTGCAAGTGTGCGATCCTATGTGTACGCCGAACCGCTAAAATTCTTTTTGTGCAGTCTCTGTGCAGCCCAGGACTTACTCTTCCAGTGTGATAGATGCAGGCTGATCGTGGGCCGGAGCCGACGTCAGACACCCTCCCTGAAAATGCTTGGGCACACCTAAATTTTCCCGAATACTCCCAGTAAACGGTCAATTGCCACCCACAAACGGCCTCTTTCTGTCAATCACCTTGCGAACGCCTGTGCGATCAAATTTTTCGCACCATCCTGTCGCTGACCCGCGATCCCCATTGTTGTCAGACGCGTGTGTGCGCATTGCGGTTCATACGCATGCGCTGTTATGACCTGATCGCCCGCTATGCAAAAACGCACAGCAGCGATAAGATCTGAATGACCCCCACAGTCCCTAACACCGGCATACCCCCAGCACGCCAGTTAACTCACCATCCAGGAATGCTTATCAGAACTGCATGGATGTCCAAGCAGCTGATTGGTTGCCATGGCACACTTCTCCACGGGTACCCTTCTCCACCCTTATCACTGCTTCATACATACACATAAATTCTTCACCAAGCACACTCATTTTATAGTCCATTTTACAACAGCCAATTAACCTCCCAGTATATTTTTGGACTGTGTAAGAGAACTACAGCACAAGGAGGAAACCAATGCATTCACTGGGTGAACAAGCAAACTCCACGCAGATGGAGGCCAGCACTTTGAATCGGCTAACCACTTTGTCACTGTGCTGCTACATTTATATAAATCTATTCATTGATAACTCTATTATACACATTATAAAGATTTAAAAATAAGTTTGGTATGCCTTGAAAGATATTAGATAACATACATAGAGACTGACTCGGGGCCACATGCAACGGGTAGTGGATAAGTGGAATAGCCTCCCATCAGAGGTGGTAGAGGCTAAGACTGTAGAGCAATTTAAACATGCTTGGGATAGGCATATGAATATCCTTACAAAGAAATAAGGTTCAAAAAGGACTGAGATTACCTAAAGGATAAAAAAAAGGGGGCAGACTAGATGGGCCAAGTGGTTCTTATCTGCCGTCAAATTCTATGTTTCTATGTAAGGCCAATGTTAACATAGTTTAGCATTTGTTTGTAACTGAGTTTGTGCAGAAAGTTCTAAAAGTTCCTGCGGCGCCTGCGTCACACAGAGTTCACGGACAAAGACACTGTTGCGCTTCTTTGTGGAAAAGTGATAGACGTTCCTGGGCGATGGCTAGTAATGCAGTAAATATGGGGCCTAATTCAGACCTGATCGCTGTGCTGCTAATTTTGCTGTCCTGCTATCAGATAGTCGCCGCCCAAGGGGAGTGTAAATTCGCTCGTGCAAGCGTGCGATCACATGAGTGTGCCGTGCGCAAATGTCCATCAGTCAGCGGACAGCTGCAAAACAGTTTGCACCTCACTCACCATCAAATGATTTTTCCACTGTGTGCAGTCTGTGCGCAGCCCAGGACTTACTCGTACAGTGCGATGAGAACAGGCTGATCGGGGCCGGAGCTGTCACACACCCTCCCTGAAAACGCTTGGGAATGTCTACATTTTCCCTGACACTCCCAGGAAACGGTCAGTTACCACCCCACAAACGGCCTCTTCATGTCAATCAGCTAGCAAATGGCTGTGCGATGGAACCTTTCGCACCAGCTTGTCGCTGTTTGGCGATGCCTGTTGCTGTTTGGCGATGCGCGTGTGCATTGCGGTGCATATGCAGTCAATCAATAATCGCCCACTGTGTGAAAACGCACAGCAGCGATCAGGTCTGAATCGGGCCCATTGTCCATTCAGTGGGCATCCTATGGGAGTGTCGCTGGCAGGTCAATGCAAGTGGCTACGCTCACAGACCCACAGCCGCAGGTATAGGAGGAAATAGACGGAGAAACTGCACCTGCCATAGTGACTGATGGTGGTGTATAAGGATGCATCAATCGGTATTACAGCGTGCACATTTGGCCGCACACAAGGGAAGGCGGTTGTATAACCATCTGCATACAGTCGCAGGCGAGCGTCTCAGAATTGGCTCATAAACTCCTAACAATACAGCAGTGTATTTTCATTATATATTAAAGAAGATTTGCATAATTCCTGCAGACACCACTGTATACTCATTATACTTACCCCAGAGTGCCATGAACATAGCAAAGAATACAGTGCCCTCATTGTCAAATAAATGTGTAACCTGTTCAGAAGATAACAAATGGAAATATGCTAATTCAAGTTTATACAGATTCTTGCAATGCTTCTCCAGAATTTATATACACATGTTTTCCCATTTCTACACCTCAGGAGAATACAATCTGAGGGGTACATTTATTAAAGCTTCTAAAACTGACAATTGGTGATGTTGCCCATAGCGACCAATCGGATGCTGTCTATCATTTTCTAAAAGGCAATAGAGAAATGATAGACAGCATCTGATTGGTTGCTATGGGCAACATCACCAATTCTCTGTTTTAGTAGCTTTAGCAAATTTACCCCTGAATGAGCCAATGACTTAGTGTCATGACGGTAGAAAGAAGGGAAGATCATTCTAAAGGATTTTTATTATTCATTACTAACAGATGGTAATAAAATGGTTTACCAGTTGTGGTTGTTATAATTATTCTTATTCTTGTTGTTATTATTATTAATATTATTATTGTTGTTGTTGTTAAACATCAGGTTCTCTGCAACTGTTTTGTGTTGATCATCTTCTAGAATGTTTAACTGTTTAAATTTTATTTCCACAATGTGCAGTAACTATGGCGGCTGAGGATGCCCTGAAATCTGCTACTGAATTCAGTCACTGAGATGAGCTATGAAACCTCACAAGGAGGCTGAATTCACCTTTATACAAGCAGAAGTAAACAGTATTAGTTTGATCTACCCTCAGTTCTACCCTCAGTTGTACAGCGCTGCAGACGCCTTGTGGCGCCTTACAAATAAACAAAGGTGATACTACTACTAAAGCTTTAATATGTTCTTTATTTCCACCAGAAGGTAATAAAAAGGATATGTAATCCATTTAATACACAACTATGGATTTGAAAAACAAAATGTGTGGATTACTGGTTTTATTGCATATACCGGGTGTTTCAAAAAGATGGACTCAATTTGACATCGCTATATCTCTGCCACCTTGAACCGCCCATGAATGAAACTCTTACCACTTGAAAGAACGAGGCATAGGGTTTCAAATGACTACCGCTAGATGGCTCTCTGGGCGCAGCAACAGCCCCTAGCCTTGGTCGTTCGCGAGATGGTGACCCGCAACACAAGGTGTTTTGCGTTCTGAAGTTCAGCAAGACTGAAACCGTAATTGTGGTGCAGCACGTATTTTAATGGGATTTTGGCATTGATCCGCCAATGCCAAAGAACATTCGTTGTTGGTTCCGACACTTTGAGGAAAGAGGCTGCCTATGTAAAATGAAAAGGACAGGGTGACCGCACACTTCAGAAGAAAATGCCAGCCGAGAACTTGCCATCCCTCATCCCTCTGGCATGTGTCAAGGTGACATAGAGCATTTATAAAATGGAGAGTCAAATTTGCTAACTCATTAAACCATTTGTAACTTTTTATGTTGCCATCGATGAATGTTATGCTTTGAAATTGGGTCCATCTTGTTGAAACACCCTATTAAGAAAACTCAATTTGAAGAAAACCAAGGCTAGCGGTAGAAGGCTTTATCTAACTTTATCTTTCAGCGGGTCTTACCTTTGCATATGTACAAGTGTCTGACAATGGCCAGTACGGGCAGTTCTGGTCACAGAGAGGACACATCAGCGTTGAGTTGGCTGTGCAGATCTCTTGGCTGCGGAGAAAAGAGAATAGGTCTAGCTTGGATTACAGTGTGAATGATAAATGATATTGATGGCATGTTGGTGTAAGGGCAGTAGCCTGCAAATCGTCTTAAACAAAGATGTAAGTCATAAAATAATTCAATGATTCCAAACCAGTGTGTCAGGAGTCTGGGCCTAATTCATGTGTGCAATTCCGATTCTCTAGGCTATGGAACTGCTAATAAAAAGAGACACCCACCAGAGTCATCACAAACTCATTTGTAATTGCATACACATTGGCAGCCTATACGCAAGAACAAGGAACATTGGTGGTCATTCCGAGTTGATCGCTAGCTGCATTTGTTCGCAGCGCAGCGATCAGGCTAAAAAAACGGCAGTTCTGCGCATGCATATGCGGCGCAATGCGCACGCGCGTCATACGGGCACAACAAACTACGTAGTTTTGCACAGGGTCTAGGGAAGCATTTCAGTCGCACTGGTGGCCGCAGAGTGATTGACATGAGGTGGGCGTTTCTGGGTGTCAACTGACCGTTTTCAGGGAGTGTTCGGAAAAACGCAGGCGTGCCAGGAAAAACGCAGGCGTGGCTGGGCGGGTTTGTGACATCAAAACAGGAACTGAACAGTTGGAAGTGATCGCAAGCGGTGAGTAGGTTTTGAGCTACTCTGAAACTGCACAACAAAACTTTGTAGCCGCTGTGCGATCCATTTGTTTGCACTTCTGCTAAGCTAGCATACACTCCCAGTGGGCGGCGGCATAGCGTTTGCACGGCTGCTACAAACTGCTAGCGAGCGATCAACTCGGAATGACCACCATTGAGAATAAGGGTAGTCCTATGGCTACACAGAGTGAACACAGCAGTAGTGATGCAGGAGCCATTAATTTGTATGTATGAGCTTGTAGCTGACAGCAGATACCCCCCCCCCCAAAAAAAAAAAAAACGTCCATGGCATACCTTTGTTTTGCCAATCATTTTGCAACGCAATCCTAATTGCGAGTGAGATCGCAGCGGCACCTTCTCGCATGTGCACTGCAATCTCAGAACATGGACATTATACCGATAAGTCGCTCTATTGCGTGATAATCGCACGTTGCATACAAACATGATTTAGTATGGGGTGACGGAGCATGTCCTGTGTATGTTCTGGAACCAAGTGTAGACAAGTAAGGGCGATGCACAGGCATATGCATTTCAGTCGCATCTTAATGCGAGGCATTCTCAGTATGGTGTGTCATCGGTAGTGTGGGCTATTTACAGTTGGATGAAAGGGTAAATAGTCATGTTATCATCAGACATATCTTTTGCACATAGGGGGTAATTCCAAGTTGATCGCAGCAGGATTTTTGATAGCAATTGGGCAAAACCATGTGCACTGCAGGGGAGGCAGATATATATAACATGTGTAGAGAGAGTAAGATTTGGGTGCGTTAATTTGTTTCTGTGCAGGGTAAATACTGGCTGCTTTATTTTTACACTGCAAATTAGATTGCAGATTGAACACACCACACCCAAATCTAACTCTCTCTGCACATGTTATATCTGCCTCCCCTGCAGTGCACATGGTTTTGCCCAATTGCTAACAAAAATCCTGTTGCGATCAACTTGGAATTACCCCCATAGTGTAGGGCTGGTGCTCATGTGTACTAATGATGATGATGAAGAGTAGCAATATAAAATGACTGGTCCGTGAAACACGTCAGTGAGCTTTCAACACAGAGCAAAGACTAGACAACAGCCTGAAATAAACCAACTGCAACACTTACTCACTCCACTATAAAAGATGTCTTGAACATGTCAATTCTGGAGACTTAAATCATTGGTCTTGTAAGACAGAAAAGAGATCAGAATTGATTTAGAGGGAATAGAACATACCTGATTTTGCTGGTGTTGAAATGCATAAACCCGTAAAAGAAAACCCCAATCCCAACCAGGGCAGCAGGAAACAAGGTGATGGTGTACCATCCAAGCCATGCAAAGTATAGCGCCACCTTCTCTCCAAAGTACTCTCTGCAAAAACAGAAGATCACAGTGTTGTCACCTCCTACAAGCACCGCGGTAACGACTGAACATGACAGGGAAGGACGCCATTTCCGTTTAAACATACATCCAAACTGCCAATGCAGAGCTAGTTAATGGGCAGTAACAACATTAACCATGGAGGCGACCCAGATTCCCCAAATATTTACATAGCACCAATGTGTCACCTGATCTCCTGCACAGGCTGCGTGTAAATGACATCTCGCCATCTTGCCCACTTATGCTTTAGGTCTTTGCCGAGAGGTTCATCCAACTACGAGACAGGAGGGAAATAATAATATTAAGAGTGGTTAAGCTGCAATACATAGTAAAATACTTGCACCAATCAACACCTTCAGCATATATATATATATATATATATATATATATACAAAAAGATATAACCCGGAGGGCGCGAAAACATCAAATGACCATTGTCCATATAAAAGTCCATATAGTTTTATGGTTTCCGATGTCTGAATGTTTTCAACCGTATTTTAATTGGACTTGATTAAAATCTGAGCCTGGAATGAATGTTTGAGATCCGCTGCTCGATTGTACTCAGCCAGGTATTTCACCTGCAAGATACCCTCTTATTTTAAAATCCTACGCGTTTCGTCCTTTTGACAGGACTTCCTCAGGGGTATATTTGATCTAAAAGTGTACCATACGGTGGATACTTATAAATTCCACCCGCCTAACGAGAATGATAATGGGCAACGAATAATAGTGCCTAGGCTAAGGATAGTATTGCCGATAATGGCGAACAAGATGTAAAAACTTCACTGGCCCAGTTAGATTTGTGAACTATACACTCCCAAAGTTGTAATTATTCTGACAATGGGAGTAATTATAGTTCCTATTAAAACCACTGGTCAAACACGTCTCAGGTGATCAGGAGGTACATAAAGCTGTGTATGTCCTATGTCCACAGTGATCATAACACCTCAGTGTCTGCAGTGCATATACACACACACACACACACACACACATGTAAGGGGTGGTCTATCCATGTGAAAGTTATACTGTACTAAATGTCTAGAGGGTGGTCATTGTAAAGTTCTGGTTTGTGGATAGTTTAGATCTAGAACAGTCTAACACTTTGATTACATCGTGGATGAGCCCTGTGGATTTACTACGGCACTAACTGGCTGCATGTTGGGTCTCCCCAAACTGCTCTGTACATCTTATACAACCAGCATTTAAAAGGACAGGAAAAAGAATACAAGTTTTTATGCTCCAATAAAAAGCCCATACAAAAACAAGAGAATTGAACTATATGTTTAAAACAAACATTAAACCCCAATTGTGTGGTGGTAGTCCAGTAAAGCAGTACAGGAACTTCAGACCCAGGTCTGCCAATTAGTCTACCAGCTATTTAAAACCAAGTTAAGCAATGACCACTGGGTAGCACACTTTGTAGCCCTCTTTTGAGTGAATGAGTAAAAATCAAAATGTACTGTAACTTGTTAACATTGATGTTAGCAACAGTAAGACGGTGCATTGCTACATGGGGGCTTTTATATGGAGCTCTAAGCAGATGGTGCTATAGACATAGATCACCAAAACTGCCATAATTTGGGAACCCCAGAATTCTTAACGACAACACTGAGATCCTGATGACCCAGAAACAGGCAGAGTAGTTTGGTGAGTGTATCTCTTCTTCCTATTGTTACCATGTTTAAGGTTTTTGGGGGGTTTCATGGTATAAGTGGAGCATATTTTGAAAAATAGACTAAATAAATACATAAATAAATAAATTACAAATATAATTATAGACGTACGGCGTGTAATGGGAAAGCGGTCTCAAATATTCCACTGTTTATTAAATCATCTAAAGTTTCTGAAAAAAGAAAATATAGACACCATGAACAGAAATGCCATTTGCTATTACAATTTATAAATACAATACACATGACCTTAAAAATACGGATGTGGATCATCAAATCGACAGTGTCTAGGTCGACAATGTTTAGGTCGACCACTATAGGTCGACAGTCACTAGGTTGACAGGGTTGGAAGGTCGACATGTGCTAGGTCGACAGGTCAAAAGGTCGCCATTATGTTGTTGTTGTTTTTTGGTGTCGTTTTCTGCGTACAGTGACCGGGAAGCCGAATTAGTGCACTGTATGGGGCAAGTTTACGTTCCAATCGTAGTTAAGTATGAAAAAGTTCAAAAAAAGAAAAAAAAATGTGAAAAACTCATGTCGACCTTTTGACCTAGAAACCCTGTCGACCTTCAAACCCTGTCGACCTAGTGACTGTCGACCTATAGTGGTCGGCCTAAACATTGTCGACCTAGACAGTGTCCATCTTCAGACCAGATCCCAAAAATACAGTTCTATATAACCCTACTGCTAATCTACAGAAAGCAAACAGTCCAATAAAAAGCATAATAGGAGGGAATGTATTTGGACTTTTCACATTAAAAATAATAAAGTTGGTAGAACCTCCTTCCTTCTAATCTCAAATGATGATCTATGAAACTTGTTTTGCTTCTGCCATATTAAATGATAAATCAATGCATGTATCTAAAGATAATCCATCTGTCATATTATGGGCTATTCATAGTGACACAGAGGGGAAATATACTCAATACAATAAACTAAGCAGTCTGTAAAAGACATTTAGGGCTGTTTGTATCACTTCAGACCAGGGACGGGATGTAATGAAGTCCAAGTTCAGCGGCCGTGCGGGATGCCGGCCAACTTCGGACATTTTTTTAAAAGGACAATCATTTACAATGCTAAACAATGCCTTGTAAATGATTGCCCCTTTAAAAAAAAAAGGTCAGAGTTCGGCCGGCATCCCACACAGCCGTTGATCTCAGACTTGATTACATCCCGTCCCCAGGCATTTCTTTTTCACTATTGTAGCTTTGCAAGGTGCCACCATGCTTCATAGTGTCCTGACATTGGGGAAAATAGGACATACTGTACACGGTAGACAAAACAAATACAGACATGAACAGAAAGGGCAGGGAGGGCTCTGCTCGTGCAAGAGCTAACAATCTATTTGGAAGAGAGCATAGCTCTGACAAAAAGAGTGATTGTGCCTCCAAGTGGATATTGGGACAAATTTGAGTGTGCATTGGTGTGGGTCATGTAGGTAGGTATAGGGTAAACTTTAATAAAGACACTGGCATATCTATAATGTGTGCAGGGTGTGTGGTGCACACTGACCCCTGAGTCCACATAATTAAACTCCATCGGCTCGGCGCTGGCTGCAGAGCTGCAGAGATCACTGGGAAAATGGCCGCAGCGTCCATTTTCCCAGCCATATGCGCAAGTGTAGTAGAGATTTCACAAAGCCAAAGTCTACTGCATCATTGGGGAAGAGTGGGACCGCACGGAGCCTACATGTCTCTTAAACCGATCCTGAATAAAGAGATGGCTTTTCAGAGTGTTTACATATTTTAATGCTCTGATTGGGCACGGTATTGAATACCATAAGTGAGTAACGGCATAGGAGAAGTTTTGTAGCTGGTAGAGATGGATGGTTAGACAAGCAAAGGTCGGGTTAGAAACTGATCTAAGAGGGCAAGAGAGACCGAATGTAATGATGAAATTTGTGGGGTGGTTTTGTTGGTGGTTTTGTAGGTAAGGGAAATTTGAACAGTATTCTAGAAGTCAAGAGAGACAGTGGGGTATATTTACTAAGCTCCCGATTTTGACCGAGATGCCGTTTTTTCTTCAAAGTGTCATCTCGGTTAATCTCGGTCATTTACTAAACACTAATCACGGCAGTGATGAGGGCATTCGTAATTTTTTGCTAGTTCAGGTAAAAAATTACGAATGAATACACCATCGGTCAAAACGCGGCTGTTTAAGTATGAATCTCGGTCATTTACTAAGAAGTGCAAAGCAAAAAAAGAACAAACACTGCCGTGAAAAATTACAACTCGTAAAAAAGTGCTAAAAAAAACCAGAACTTTTTTTTTTATTCGTGTTTGGATAGGCATGCACGGATCCATGAGATCCGTGCATGTATATCAGTGGGAAGGGGTGGGAAAGTGCTTATTTTTAAAAAAAAAATTGCGTGGGGTCCCCCCTCCTAAGCATAACCAGCCTCGGGCTCTTTGAGCCGATCCTGGTTGCAGAAATATGGTGAAAAAAATGACAGGGGTTCCCCCATATTTAAGCAACCAGCATCGGGCTCTGCGCCTGGTCCTGGTCCCAAAAATACGGGGGACAAAAAGAGTAGGGGTCCCCCGTATTTTTAAAACCAGCACCGGGCTCCACTAGCTGGACAGATAATGCCACAGCCGGGGGTCACTTTTATATAGTGCCCTGCGGCCGTGGCATCAAAAATCCAACTAGTCACCCCTGGCCGGGGTACCCTGGGGGAGTGGGAACCCCTTCAATCAAGGGGTCCCCCCCCCCCAGCCACCCAAGGGCCAGGGGTGAAGCCCGAGGCTGTCCCCCCCCATCCAATGGGCTGCGGATGGGAGGGCTGATAGCCTTTGTTGTAAAATAAAAGATATTGTTTTTAGTAGCAGTACTACAAGTCCCAGCAAGCCTCACCCGCATGCTGGTACTTGGAGAACCACAAGTACCAGCATGCGGCGGAAAAACGGGCCCGCTGGTACCTGTAGTACTACCACTAAAAAAATACCCAAAAAAACACAAGACACACACACCGTGAAAGTATAATTTTATTACATACATACACACATACATACATACATACTTACCTTATGTTCCCACGCAGGTCGGTCCTCTTCTCCAGTAGAATCCAAGGGGTACCTGTTGAATAAATTCTACTCACCAGATCCAGTGGTCCAGGCTCCTCGGCAAATCCAGGGATAATCCACGTACTTGAATAAAACAAAAAAACGGTTGCCCGACCACGAACTGAAAGGTGACCCATGTTTGCACATGGGTCACCTTCCCACGAATGCCAGAAACCCACTTTGCCTTCTGGCTAAGTGGGTTTCTTCAGCCAATCAGGGAGTGCCACGTTGTAGCACTCTCCTGATCAGCTGTGTGCTCCTGTCCTCACTGACAGGCGGCACACGGCAGTGTTACAATGTAGCGCCTATGCGCTACATTGTAACCAATGATGGGAACTTTCTGCCCTGCGGTTGACCTAAAGTGACGTCACCGCTGAGCAGAAAGTTCCCATCATTGGTTACAATGTAGCGCATAGGCGCTACATTGTAACACTGCCGTGTGCCGCCTGTCAGTGAGGACAGCAGCACACAGCTGATCAGGAGGGTGCTACAACGTGGCACTCCCTGATTGGCTGAAGAAACCCACTTAGCCAGAAGGCAAAGTGGGTTTCTGGCATTCGTGGGAAGGTGACCCATGTGCAAACATGGGTCACCTTTCAGTTCGTGGTCGGGCAACCGTTTTTTTGTTTTATTCAAGTACGTGGATTATCCCTGGATTTGCCGAGGAGCCTGGACCCATGGATCTGGTGAGTAGAATTTATTCAACAGGTAGCCCTTGGATTCTACTGGAGAAGAGGACCGACCTGCGTGAGAACATAAGGTAAGTATGTATGTATGTGTGTATGTATGTAATAAAATTATACTTTCACGGTGTGTGTGTCTTGTGTTTTTTTGGGTATTTTTTTAGTGGTAGTACTACAGGTACCAGCGGGCCCGTTTTTCCGCCGCATGCTGGTACTTGTGGTTCTCCAAGTACCAGCATGCGGGGGAGGCTTGCTGGGACTTGTAGTACTGCTACTAAAAACAATATCTTTTATTTTACAACAAAGGCTATCAGCCCTCCCATCCGCAGCCCATTGGATGGGGGGGGACAGCCTCGGGCTTCACCCCTGGCCCTTGGGTGGCTGGGGGGGGGGGACCCCTTGATTGAAGGGGTTCCCACTCCCCCAGGGTACCCCGGCCAGGGGTGACTAGTTGGATTTTTGATGCCACGGCCGCAGGGCACTATATAAAAGTGACCCCCGGCTGTGGCATTATCTGTCCAGCTAGTGGAGCCCGGTGCTGGTTTTAAAAATACGGGGGACCCCTACTCTTTTTGTCCCCCGTATTTTTGGGACCAGGACCAGGCGCAGAGCCCGATGCTGGTTGCTTAAATATGGGGGAACCCCTGTCATTTTTTTTCCCATATTTCTGCAACCAGGATCGGCTCAAAGAGCCCGAGGCTGGTTATGCTTAGGAGGGGGGACCCCACGCATTTTTTTTGGGGATTTTACATTGTTTAATTAAAAAAAAAAAAAAAAAAGAACCCCAGCACGGATCACACAGATCCGGCCGAGATTGATTGTAAAAAAAAACGGCAGTGTTTTGCTAATCACTGCCGTAAAATTAGGTAAAAAAAAACGAATGACATCGACATCGGAAGAAAAGAAAAACCCGAATACGACAGCTTAGTAAATCCATCGTAATAAATTCAAAAAGTTGCAGTTTTACACTGTCGATGTCATTCGTGATTGAACTTTGACCTATTTTCGGAAATTACGAATGTTAGTAAATGTACCCCAGTGTGGGGACAAAGTGGTGTGGCAGATGAGGAGTGGCGAGAGGAAGATAGGTTTTGCTGAGGCATTTAAGATACTGATATTGGGACAGACGGGTGAGGACTCGGAGAATTCCAGGTCTGAAAAGGTTACAGTAAACAAGGCAGGAGTTGATGACAGTGGAAAAGAATTTTCCAGCCGGCAGAGACAAGTGTGACACCAGGACAGACTGTGGGAACTGCAATGTTATTGACCCTTGAAATGTGAAATGAGGTGGTGAGTCTGGAAGGAGGGAAGATGATAAGCTCTGTGTTGGGCATATGGAGATTTAGGTAGCATTGGGATATGCATGTTCAGATAGCAGAAAGACAATTTATACATGAAATATTACTTTTTACTCCAGCTACCATCAAATCCTCGTAGGACTCCCATGGTAATCTCAACAATAGTCAGCAATTGTTTATCAATGGGCACTCATCCGGTTATCTGTCCAGATGTCATGTGTTTTATAAAGCAGAGACAATCAGAGAATTTCATTTTTCTTTTTGCTCATTTAAAGTAATCATCCCGGCTTCTCTCCATTAGCTAAGGCTGAGAATGACAAACTGGTTTACTGTAACTCTGCATGAAAGTACCAGTTTAAATATTTCCACATATAGGGCTCATATATGGATATCTTAAGTGTTCTACTTTCCTTTTAGATCAGTTTCCTGAAATATATTTTTATTAATGACAAGCAAGGGTTTTTATATTTACTTCAGTGTTGTTTTGCTGTCACTAGATGGCACTGTTCTATTGCTGTATGCAAATTATAGTTTATTATGCAAAGGCAGGACAGTCTATATAGCAATGCACTCTTCCTATGGGAGGACCGGATATTCTATGCGCTTTAATGGATATCTATAGAACAGTAAGCTATAATAACTTTTAGCATAGTGGCTGAGTGAGACATGTCATTTCTCTTACCTCCAGAGTTAATGTTGGTTTTGTGCAGAATAAAATGAACAATGCGAATCCTATAGAGAAATAATAGGAAATAATGACACCTGCACATATAGGGGCTAATTCAGTTATGAGCAAAGCATAAAATAGGAGTACACAAACCATGTCGTAGTGCAAGGGCTGCAAATCAGGGTTGCATACTTTAAATAGCTCCTCTCCAGGAGAAGCCCAAAGAGGAGACGCAGCAGGAGACTTCAGGGGGTGTGGCCGGGCTCTGACATCATCAATCCCCGCCCCCACACCGGGAAACACTGCAATTCGCGGGTCCGCATGAAGGGGGTGGGGCTAAAATGACGCGAATACGGCAGTGTATCTCTTCATCCTGCCCGCATCACTAGGGTGCGAGCAGGATGCGTGAGACCTGCCTAACCTTCCGGGGGTGCGGGGGGCTACCCCCGGAAGAGTAGGCAAGTATGCTGCAAATACATTAATACCACTTTTACACTCGCAGGAAAGTTCATTCCCGGGAATGTGTCCCGGTATATTTGCCGGGACACATTCCCGGGAATGACCCTTTCACATTAGCGGGCTGACCCGGCATATTGCCGGGTCAGTGACGTCACCGCCGAGTCTCCCAGAGGCGGTGCTTGGAGATAATCTTCTCCAAGCACCGCCTCCTCCTATGAAGAGAACGGGTGCCGGGTCGCCTTGACCCGGTATACCCGTTTACACTGGCAGCTTCCCGGGACGGTCCCGGGTTCAACCCTGCTTTTGACCTGGGATGAAATCCCGGGATGCTCGTCCCGGGAAATTGTCCCTGTACCCATTTACACTGAGAAGAATCCCGGGATGATGCGCGTTCACGTGCAATATCCCGGGATTTTTCTGCGAGTGTAAAAGGGGTATTACTGGTTTAGCATGCAGGTGAATAAAACATAGGTGCATGGATTCTTTGATCAGACACTACAGCATAGTAAATTCAAGAACCTAATCTATCCTAGTACATAACTTGAAGAAGGGTGTTAGCATTGGCAAGAGCAGACACACTTGCCGATACTGGCAGCGATGGCGGGGCCATGCTGCATTCGGCACCATGACCGTTGCTAACTGGTCTAGGTCATGTAGGGCTGATGGAGGATGTCACTGATGACCCGCAGGAGCATGCAACACAGTGGGTACACACTAGACGATGTGCCCGATATGTCGGTCTGATCTGCCAGTTTTGAGGACACATTGTCTAGTGTGTACCCAGCTTTACTAATGACTGCTGTTAAAGATCCCACACCAATACATTCCACATAGGCAATCCATTACTAATCCATTATACACTATGGGCCTGTTTCAGAGATGGACGAAAATGTGTCTTTTGAATTTCAAGACGCCCACTGTCGGCTTCTGTGATCCGCTGCTGCAATTGAAGACACATCATGGGTTCATTTGTGTGACTATAAGACATCTGAGTAACCCTTAGGTTACTCAGGATGTTTTGCAAAATCATGCTGCAGGGGCAAGTAAAGCACTGGCTTTGGTACCCCCATTTTCTGGTATTCTCCCTGTCGACAACCCCAAATGCTAGCAACATGTCAACAATGCTGCATCTTTTGGGGCACTGCGACCGATGTCACAGGAACAGATCTGCACATGCGCAGATTCTCGGAAATATCGAATTTATGTAAATCTCTGAATCAGACCCTATACATATACACAAACAACTGGCCTTTGGGGGAGATGTAGCAGGTAATAAGTGTGAAAATACGCTAGAATCAGCGCTATGTCACACTTACATTGATTGTAAGCTTGCGAGCAGGGCCTTCCTACCTCTATGTCTGTCTGTTTTTACCCAGTTTTGTTCTATTAGTGTTGTTCTAATTGTAAAGCGCAATGGAATATGCTGCGCTATATAAGAAACTGTTACTAAATAAATAAATAAATAAATCTGTATGCATGAAAGCAGGTAACGCAGAGAAAATCACTTTTCTCCACAGTATTGGTAAACATCTAACAATTTCACTGTCACCATACTAATGTATGGCTATGGAAATCATGCAGATGCTACCCAAAAAAACAAGCCGGCAGTGATTGACAGCGCATATGAGCAGGGGCATGTAAATGCCCGCCCAGATCGTGACGTACACACAGAGCCGAATTAAGGGAGGAGCGAAAGGGGCGGCCATCCCTGGGCCTCCACACACTGTAAATAAAACAACAGCTGTAGTTTTATTTAGAGCTGCTTCACTGAAATGTGATGCCGCAGGACACCGGGTGCTGTGCGTGTCTGTGTGTGTGTGTGTGTGTGTGTGTGTGTGTGTGTGTGTGTGTTTTTTGCAGTGGTACTAGTGGGGGCCCCCACTATCTCCATTGCCCTGGGCTCCCACCAGCCTTGATCCGGCCCTGTGTGCATAACACACTTCCCAAATCCACCTATAGATTTAGCTGCAGATCAAGAGGAATCAAAATAGTAACTCTTCTAGTAAATATAAATATTTTGGTGAAATATGGTAGAAACACAGGGAAAAAAAAGAGATGCAGGTAAATATTTATAAACCGTTTTCAATAGTTGACTTTTTTCACCGTAAGCAAGAAGATTTTGTTGATGAAGACCCAAACATCATGGTAATGCTGATATTATCTCCAGTATATCACTTTGATACATGGCTTTTCAGCTGCTTGAGTGATATGCAAAGTTAGTGCAAGCCCTGTGGGCACACCTGCCCTGGCCCCCATTCAGATATGGTGGAACACCCCTACTCCCAACCCATGTCAGAGGTGGAGTACTCCCTTCTCTCCTCATTCACTCAAAGTGGCAGTGTGGAACATTTTAGATTTCACTGGGAGTGTTCTTAGCTATCACAGACGAGCGATGTAGCATTTCTCCTTCAGATCGGATGTCATTGTTCCATGTGGGGGTATTAAAGTCATTAGTTCCCCAGGCAACTTATAAATTTGCCTATTGGCAGTGCCAGTCCTGGTGATGACATTACATATCATACAGAAATACATGTGCTCTACCATGGCATCGGTCACTTTATACTCCCTAAAGAAAGGGTAGAACACTCCATAGTCTGCCGTGACACTGTATGACTAATGAGTCTATTACAATCTATCGGGAGCTTAACGTTTATGTTACCATCAAAATAATAAAAAAATAAAATAATGTACTATAAAACATTCAAGAAGAATGTGTGCAGAGGTGAAATGCTGAGTATACACATGCATAAGAGAAATAGCTGCTCTACAAGAAGAAATATTGGTCACCTGCTTGTTTCAGAAACATGTTCATTGGTGGGAACGGAAGTGCCTTGATCTGGGTTCTTGAGCAGTCGGACATATTTGTGGAAAATATCCGGAGGTGCCCGGACTCCATAGAAGATCTTCTTACCATCTCTAGCTTTCTGTGAGACAGAACATCCATTTGGGGTTATGGGGAGGCTGGAGGGCACTAACACGTTGCTTACATTACATAATAGTCGTATACAATCAAAGGTATTTATATGATGGATATCTAGTATATGATGGATATCTAGTATAACCCACGAGATCAGAGAATGAAGGCCTGAATCTTCACTGTGGGTGAGGATGTCAAACAGTACTACTTCCCTTCAACAATTGGCCAAATAGTTCATTATATACCCAACAGAACACTTTTCACAGTGATGTAGCTGCTGTTTTAAATCATGGTGAAGTCCACACCTTTATCTTGAAGTGCTTCATTTCCAGTTCAGAGATATACTTCCGCCTCGTCTCCTCCTCCTTACTGTCAATAGAGCTGCTCTGACACACCAGCACATAGTCCCATTTCAATTCCTGGCCCTGAATAGAACAGGATTATAACCACTTCCATACACCTCTTACATAATATGGAAAAATTACAGAATATCAGACTAAAAGCAGCTAAAACTTCAGTACCCACGGAAGAAGCTTTACTGGGCTTCAAGAAATATACAAAACACAGAATAGTAGGTACAGGTAAGTAAAAGCGTTGAAAAGACAGTCTTACCTCCCTTCAATGATGGAAGTTTCCTTGTGGAGATTTGATCATATCTACTCCAAATAGTTCAAGATGTTCCTCAAGGCTCAGATCACGTCAATATGGAAACACAACAAAAAACAAAACATATCATGGTGTAGTATGTCTATAATCAGTCCATGGTGTAAAGATAAAGGGGGTCATTCCGACCTGACTGCACGCTGCCGTTTTTCACAGCGCAGCGATCAGGTCACTACTGCGCATGCATATACACCACAATGCGCAGGCGTGACGTGTGGGTACAAAGCGGATCGTTGCTGTGAGATGGATTTAATGAAGAATCCATTCGCACAGCAGATCGCAAGGAGATTGACAGGAAGAAGGCATTTGTGGGTGTCAACTGACCGTTTTCTGGGAGTGTTTGGAAAAACGCAGGCGTGTCCAGGCGTTTTCAGGGCGGGTGTCAATTCCGGGCCCGGACAGGCTGAAGTGATCGCAAGGGCTGAGTAAGTTCTGAGCTACTCAGAAACTGCACAAACTATTTTTGCACCGCACGGCTGCACATGCGATCGCACACTTGCACAGCAAATATACACTCCCCTGCGGGCAGCGTTTGCACGGTTGCAAAAAGTAGCTAGTGAGCGATCAACTCGGAATGACCCCCAAAGTCCCTGGATGGTGTTTTCTATCTATTCTCTATAGAAGGCTGGTGAGTTGACAGAAGACCCCTCACCATCTCACGTCATGAAATCAGTGATAGCATACCATACTCACATGATGGCTAAATAGGTACTCTAAACAATAAAGGCGTCCCAAGCTCACAAGGTGGAAAGGTTAAATGTACACATAAAGGTATCTTTCAATCTGAGTAGTGACTCCAAAGTAGATAGGCGTACCCCAACTCACACTCTGTGACGTTAGACTCTGTCTATCAAGGTATCTTTAATTCCCAAAACCGTATCAGGGTAAGGTATCTGTACTGTGAATGCAGGATAGGCGTGCCCTACTCACAATTAGGTGTGTTGTCAATTGCTTATAAAGGTATCTTTAGCCTGTTCCCAACTAGTGGAGATATCAGGCTCCAAAAAAGTTTTTCATGAAAGTGTTCGTCAGAAAAATGGTAAGTACACTTTATTTTTAAAAATCCAAATAATGCAACAATACATGGAATAAAAAATGGGAAAGTAAAAAGATTATTAAAAAATGATTACTAAATTATAAAAAAATATATATAAGAGAGCATAGGATACACACCAACAGCAGCGATGTAATAAACCTGATGCAGGGCGTCCGGACTTCTTAATCACCAGTCTTCTTAGTGGTCAAAATAAGTTTCTATATTGATGTGCTTACAAAGAAATGCTCCTTTCTGTTGTCTACCAACGCGTTTCAATCCTGCTGTGAGTGGGCTACGCCTATCCTGCATTCATAGTTACAGATACCTTACCCTGATACAGTGTCTAACATCATCGAATGTGAGTTTGGGTACGCCTCTGTTGTTTAGAATACCAAAGAAACACTTATACGCATATCCCCTATAGCCATCATGTGAGTATGGTACGCTATCACTCATTTTATGACATGAGATGGTGAGGGGTCTTCTATCAACACACCAGCCTACTATAGAGAATAGATAGAAAACACCATCCAGGGACTTTGGGGGTAATTCAGAGTTGATCGCAGCACCAAATTTGTTAGCAGTTGGGCAAAACCATGTGCACTGCAGGGGGGGCAGATATAACGTGCAGAGAGATTTAGATTTGGGTGGGTTATATTGTTTCTGTGTAGGGTAAATACTGGCTGCATCATTTTTACACTGCAATTTAGATTTCAGTTTGAACACACCCCACCCAAATCTAACTCTCTCTGCACATGTTATATCTGCCCCCCCTGCAGTGCACATGGTTTTGCCCAACTGCTAATAAATTTCCTGCTGCGATCAGGTCTGAATTAGGCCCTTTATCTTTACACCTTGGACTGAATATAGACATACTACACCATGATATGTCTTGTTTTTGTTCTGTTTCCATATTGACATGATCTGAGTCTTGAGAAAAATCTTCAACTATTTGGCATAGAAGTGATCAAATCTCCACAAGGAAACTTCCATCATTGAAGGGAAGTAAGACTGTCTTTTTAGCGCTTTTACTTACCTGTACCTACTATTCTGTGTAATTCACCTCTTACATATATGCACTGGAACGAAACACGTTTAGATTCTGTGCTGCTTTGCTGGATCTGCCTGTGGGCTCTAAAGACATTGGACGCTGCTCTTTAACTTGCTGGGAGTGTTTTCAGAACATATATTAAAATTCAAGTAAGCCATATATTAAAATTCAGATAAGCCATAAAAGATTTAATGTGAATCCTTATACATCTCTATTTTTGCCCCTGTTACTAAATCTGGACTTTCAGAGTGGGGCGACGGCTCACCCCTTTACCGTCTGGCATTCAGAGGGGATTCGCAATGTTGCTCATGTCTTGGACAGATCCACCGACACCGCTCTCTTTTGCAGTTCTATGTACATAACCTGGCATTTTCACAGGCTCAACATTATGCTAGCTGCATTGCCCACTGGTTAACGCCGGTGGACTTGTCTAACCCTTTGGACCTACTGCTGCAACATCCGCTTCCATCTTGAAAAGCCATCTCAATATACATTACAACTTGTTACATTGCCCATTAGATTATTCTAAAACATCCGGGGGCATAATGAAGTGGCCCGACCACTTCCCTCATATATAACGATTGACACGTTACTACGGTCTCTGGCCAACTCTTCCCGTACTATCTCCGCAATAACTAACACAGAAATGTTCTACAACCTATTCCACAATTTGTCTCCCAAAACACACTTTTATATTGGTTTGTCAAAGGACCATAGTTGCCATAAGTGTAAGGCTCCTATTGCTGACCTATTTCACTGTCTCTGACAATGCTCCAGTATTAAAAAAATGTTGGTCTGACGTTTGCCAATTTACTGTTTGTCATCTAGTTAGTCCTTTCCTCCTCACTCCAGAATGGATTCCGAATCCAAAAAGGCCCTAAAAAGTGTGCCAATGGAAGGAGGGACGGGAGCTGGTAACTGTGCACAGGGGAGGAGGGAGGGAAGGGAGCTGGTAGCTGTGCCAAGGGATGGAGGGAGGGGAGCTGGTAAATGTGCCCAGGGATGGAGGGAGGGGAGCTGGTAACTGTGCCCAGGGAAGGAAGGAGGGAGGGAGGGGAGCTGGTAACTGTGCCCAGGGAGGGAGGGGAGCTGGAACCTGTGCCCAGGGAAGGAAGGAGGGAGGGACGGGAACTGGTAACTGTGCCCAGGGAGGGAGGGAGGGAGGGAGGGGAGCTGGTAACTGTGACAAGGGAAGGAGGGAGGGACGGGAGCTGGTAACTGTGCCCAGGGAAGGAAGGAGGGGAGCTGGTAACTGTGCCCAGGAAGGAAGGAGGGAGGGACGGGAGCTGGTAACTGTGCCCAGGGAGGGAGGGGAGCTGGTAACTGTGCCCAGGGAAGGAATGAGAGAGGGAGGGAAGCTGGTAACTGTGCCCAGGGAGGGAGGGAGGGGAGCTGGTAACTGTGCCCAGGGAAGGATGGAGGGAGGGAGGGCAGCTGGTAACTGTGCCCAGGGAAGGAAGGAGGGAGGGACGGGAGCTGGTAACTGTGCCCAGGGAGGGAGGGAGGGGAGCTGGTAACTGTGCCCAGGGAAGGAATGAGAGAGGGAGGGAAGCTGGTAACTGTGCCCAGGGAGGGAGGGAGGGAGGGGAGCTGGTAACTGTGCCCAGGGAAGGATGGAGGTAAACTGGTAAGTCTGTCCTGGGAGGGACGGAGGGAGGGGAGCTGGTAGCTGAGCCCAGGGATGGTGGATGGGAGGGGAGCTGGTAAATGTGCCCAGGGAGGGAGGGAGGGGAGGTGGTAACTGTACCCAGGAAGGGAGGGAGGGGAGCTGGTAAATGTGCCCAGGGAGGGAGGGAGGGAGGGGAGCTGGTAAATGTGCCCAGGGAGAGAGGGAGGGGAGCTGGTAAATGTGCCCAGGTAGGGAGGGAGGGGAGGTGGTAACTGTGCCCATGGAGAGAGGGGAGCTGGTAACTGTGCACAGGGAAGGAGGGAGGGGACCTGGTAACTGTGCCCAGGGAGGGAATGAGGGGAGCTGGTAACTGTGCCCAGGGAGGGAGAGGAGCTGGTAACTGTGCCCAGGGAAGCAGGGAGGGGAACTGGTAAATGTGCCCTGGGAGGGAGGGAGGGAGGGAGGGGAGCTGGTAACTGTGCACAGGGTGGGAGCGAGGGATGAGAGCTGGTAAATGTGCCCAGGGAAGGGAGCTGGTAACTGTGCCCAGTGAACGAGGGATGGGAACTGCTAAATGTGCCCAGGGAGGGCGGGAGGGGAGCTGGTAACTGTGTCCAGGGTGGGAGCGAAGGATGGGAGCTGGTAAATGTGCCCAGGGAGGGAGAGGAGCTGTGCCCAGGGAGGGGAGCTGGTAACTATGCCCAGGGAGAGAGGGATGGAAGGAGGGGAGCTAGTAACTGTGCACAGGGAGGGAGGGATGGAAGCTGGTAACTGTGCCCAGGAAGGGAGGGAGGGTGGGGAGGTGGTAACTGTGCCCAAGGAGGGAAGCTGGTAAATGTGCCCAGGGAGAGAGAAGAGCTGCTAATATTATTGATAACAGCATTATATGGTAGCTGAACCCGTCAATGTTGGACTGTGCCGCATGTTCTGGAATGCGGCAGTGAAGTCACTGATCCTTATCGTTGAACGACAACGATCAGTGCGTACACACTATATCATTGAACGCTATATCGTTCAATGGCGGCATTTCCCCTTGTGTATACCCGCCTTTACACCCTCTCTCTCTCGCTCCTATCTTTTGCTTATTCCCTCATTTTCCATGAAACCCTCTCTCTCTCTCCCTGACCTCCCTCTATTTCTCGCACCCCTCGCTATTTCTCTCTACCCCTGATACCCGCTTTGTCTTTCTCACTCTCTCCTGCTCCCCTAAGGAGCATTGAAGTGACAATGGCGGGGGGTAGGGGTGGCCCTGTCAAAATTTTTCTATAGGAACCACAAAGTTCTAGTATTACCCTGCCTTACACCATCCTGCATCAGCCGCCTTGTCACTGCCTATCCTCCCCTCCTCCCTCCTACCTCCCCCTTTTCCCCCACGGCCACCAAATTTTTGCTAGACTACTGCCTACATGTGAGTGATGGCCTAGGAACCCGCCAGAGAACCGCTGCCTGGCCAGAAAGACAATGCAACCTCCTCCCGGAGACCTCCAGGTAACTGCTCTCCTGGGCACACATTCTGCTGATGATGATATACCTCTCTCTCTCTCTCTCTCTCTCAAGGTCTCTCTCTCCCCATCTCTCTCTCCATGTGTCCCTCTCCAGGTCTCTCTCTCTCACCATGGGGTATATTTACAAAGATTCGTGTTTTTGCCGTTTTGAAGGGTGTTTGAACTCGAATGGTATCGGGTGCATTTTACTGCAACTTTTTGAATCCTGATACGATCATTCACTAAGCTGCCGAGTTTTGCACAATCGTTTTTTCCGATGTCGATGTGATTCGTAATATCAGGCAGTGTTTTACGGGAGTGATGAGTAAAACACTGCCTGACAAAACACAAGGAATCCCGGCTGGATCTGTGAGATCCGTGCAGGGCTTCATTGTGTACCTTAAAACGTTGTTTAAAGTCTTAAAAAATCTGAAAAAAATTGCATGGAGTCCCCCCTCCTAAGCACAACCAGCCTCGGGCTCTTTGAGCCGGTCCTGGTTGAAAAAATATGGGGGGAAAAATGACAGGGGTTCCCCCATATTTAATCAACCAGCACCGGGCTCTGCGCCTGGTTCCAAAAATACGGGGGACAAAAAGCGTAGGGGTCCCCCGTATTTTTGAAACCAGCACCGGGCTCCACTAGCCAGGTACATAATGCCACAGCCGGGGCACACTTTTATACTGGTCCCTGCGGCCCTGGCATTACATACCCAACTAGTCACCCCTGGCCGGGGTACCCTGGAGGAGTGGGAACCCCTTAAATCAAGGGGTCCCCCCCCTCCAGCCACCCAAGGGCCAGGGGTGAAGCCCGAGGCTGTCCCCCCCATCCAAGGGCGGCGGATGGGGTGCTGATAGCCTTTTGAAAAAATGTGAATATTGTTTTTAGTAGCAGTACTACAAGTCCCAGCAAGCCTCCCCCGCAAGCTGGTACTTGGAGAACCACAAGTACCAGCATGCGGTGGAAAACCGGGCCCGCTGGTACCTGTAGTAGTACTACTACTAAAAAAATACCCCCCAAAAAACAGGACACACACACTGTGAAAGTATAAGTTTATTACATACATGCACACCTCCATACATACATACTTACCTATGTTCCCACGAGGCTCGGTCCTCTTCTCCATGTAGAATCCTTGGGGTACCTGTGAAAAAAATTATACTCACATAATCCAGTGTAGAATCAGACCTTTGTATAATCCACGTACTTGGCAAAATAATAAAACGGAAACCCTACCACGCACTGAAAGGGGTCCCATGTTTACACATGGGACCCCTTTCCCCGACTGCCAGGACCCCCCCTGACTCCTGTCAAAGAGGGTCCCTTCAGCCCTTCAGCCTATGCGCTCCATTGTTGCCAATGGTGGGAACTTTGCGGTCAGCGGTGAGGTTACTTTCGGTCAACCGCTGACCGCAAAGTGCGTGGTCGGGTTTCCGTTTTATTATTTTGCCAAGTACGTGGATTATACAAAGGTCTGATTCTACACTGGATTATGTGAGTATAATTTTTTTCACAGGTACCCCAAGGATTCTACATGGAGAAGAGGACCGAGCCTCGTGGGAACATAGGTAAGTATGTATGTATGGAGGTGTGCATGTATGTAATAAACTTATACTTTCACGGTGTGTGTGTCCTGTTTTTTTGGGGGTATTTTTTTAGTAGTAGTACTACAGGTACCAGCGGGCCCGGTTTTCCACCGCATGCTGGTACTTGTGGTTCTCCAAGTACCAGCTTGCGGGGGAGGCTTGCTGGGACTTGTAGTACTGCTACTAAAAACAATATTCACATTTTTTCAAAAGGCTATCAGCCCCCCATCCGCCGCCCTTGGATGGGGGGGGACAGCCTCGGGCTTCACCCCTGGCCCTCGGGTGGCTGGAGGGGGGGGACCCCTTGATTTAAGGGGTTCTCACTCCTCTAGGGTACCCCGGCCAGGGGTGACTAGTTGGGTATGTAATGCCAGGGCCGCAGGGACCAGTATAAAAGTGTCCCCCGGCTGTGGCATTATGTACATGGCTAGTGGAGCCCGGTGCTGGTTTCAAAAATACGGGGGACCCCTACGCATTTTTTCCCCCATATTTTTTCAACCAGGACCGGCTCAAAGAGCCAGAGGCTGGTTATGCTTAGGAGGGGAGACCCCACGCAATTTTTTTTTTCAGTTTTTACACTAAACAGACCCTTTCCCATAGATAACCATGCACAGATCTCACTGATCCGTGCATGGTTATCCAAACTCAACAGGAAAAAGCAGGTCTATTTTTTTGCTGCTTTTTTTAACGAATCGAAAAAAAATAGACCCGCACTTGAGCACTCAGAAACTAACACCCAAATACGAATGAATAGTGAATGCCCGTATTGTATGAAATAACAGCCGTGTTTGACCGATGGTTTATTCATTCGTATTTCGGAACTTTGCAAATCAAACCATTACGAATAGTCCAAACACTGCCGAGATTGGTGCTTAGTGAATTCCCGGATTGGGACTTAGAAAAAAAACAACAAATCGGACAAACTCGAATTCTTAGTACATATTGGCCCATGTCTCTCTCTCTCGCCATGTCTCTCTCGATTTTTGTTATGAGGTATAACACAGAGGGGGCGACATTTAGGGGCGCCAAACTGAAATTATATCTTGGCCTCCCCCACTTAAAAACGTTCTCACGCCACTGCCGCTATCCATTGTGCTGCTGCAACATAGTTAGCTGCATTATCAAGCAGATGTATAGGTATGCCAAACAAACTGCCCACTAAGAAAGTGTAACTGTAAAAAGCTCTCTTGCAGATTAGTTAACTTTAACCCCTGGTAACAACTGTTATCTTATTAGGATTTCTTTAATACTTTAGATTGCAAGCTCTGTTGAGCGGGGCCCTCTTCCCTCATGAGTTCTGCCACCCTGCTGCTTATTTGAGGTTTATAATGCTACTGCAGAAATGTTTATAAACCATATCCTGCAATATTTTGTAATGTAAGTGACTTTTTCATTTATTTGTTACAACTTACTACTGTCTCTGTCTATGCAGTCTGTAAAGACACTGCAAATGCCGTGTAGTGCCAAAGAACTAAAGGATACTACTAATAATAATAATAATAATAATAATAATAACAACTAGCTGGTATGACCGGTTTCAACCTGACAAAGGTTTGCTGGGCGGAACATTTTACCCCTTTTCGAAAAATCCCTGCTCAGTGAGTGGATGGCTGCAAATACCTCTCACAGTTTCCAGACCTCTCAGCAGGTCACATGTTCCAGGTCACCCAGCAGGTGCACAGGAAGAGTTCACCAACTGTCACATTTTCCAGAGCACAGTGGTGATGCATTGTAAATGGCAAACGGATGTTTTGCCACATAATTCCAAAACTAAGCAACCAATTATAATGACAATATTTTATGCACATCTATAGACCAAGACATTTCATTTGGTATATGATGTACTTTACTCAGACAACGGCATCATAGAAATATGTCAAGCATAATAGTCGTCCTTCTGCTATTAATATATAGAAAATAATAATGAAATGTTATTAAAATAAATCAATGTAAGTGTACAAAATTTCCACAAACTGTAAAGGTATATAACTGACCTGTTCCAGTGAATATATACATAAATAAAACATCCTTTCATGATAAGTATAAACCAACTAAAACATTACCGTCATACTTGCTGCATTTATCATAGGGTCCAACTGTAGCAAACTTTCCCACCATGGTGTCCTCAGCGGTTCCTGAAACATATACAGTTATAAGATCAGTCAGCTTTACTATAAATGTACAGGACTTTTTCCACATTTTATGTTACAGCCTTATTTAAAAATGGAATAAATTCATTTTTTCCCTCAAAATTCTACACAGGGGGTAATTCCAAGTTGATCGCAGCAGGATTTTTGTTTGCAGTTGGGCAAAACCATGTACACTGCAGGGGAGGCAGATTTAACATGTGCAGAGAGAGTTAGATTTGGGTGGGGTGTGTTCAATCTGCAATCTAATTTGCAGTGTAAAAATAAAGCAGCCAGTATTTACCCTGCACAGAAACAAAATAACCGACCCAAATCTAACTCTTTCTGCACATGTTATATCTGTTTCCCCTGCAGTGCACATGGTTTTGCCCAACTGCTAAAAAAAATCCTGCTGTGATCAACTTGGAATTACCCCCACAATACCCCATAATGACAACGTGAAAAATTTTTTTTTGAGATTTTTATATGTTTATCAAGTGGCCCTGACCATGCTCTCTAATTGTTAGCTACGCCCCTAAGCATGGCCCCTACCACCGCATTTCCCCCGGTGGGCCCTTCATGCCCCAGTTTGACACTGGGCGCGGCTAAGCCATGCCTGCCTGGAAAAGGGGGCCTGGCCTCATATAAGGGGCATGGATTCATGCTAATGCCACGATCGCGAGCCACACCCCCATTCTCTGTCACTTGTCTCCGTGAATAGACAACTGTGCTTAGCAGAGCAGAGACAGAGCCTCCCAACTGTCCCCTCCCACCGCGGGCCAGCGGGACAGTCCCAAAGAAATGGACTGTCCCTTGAAAATCGGGACAGTTGGGAGGTATGTACAATATATATATATATATTGTTGCCAGATAGGTAACTGTTCACATAATATATAATTCAGGAATATTGAGATTAAAGAAATATTGTCTGGATGAAAATATCATTAATGGTAAAAGGTGATTTTTACCTTGGTGAATAGTATAGTGTTTATATTTTATCATACGAAATAGGTTTGAACGTATCAGGTAAATGTTTCGATGATTTAGGAAATAATGATGTGTACATGTGTGCATATAGATGTGTACTCTTGTTGCTGTAAAGGGCCCTACACACTCAAAGATTTCACTAAAAGATATGAACGATCTTGTTAATTAATGAACTAGTTAAGGCGCATACACACTGAGCGCTTTTCCCCCCTGCCCAGCGATGTCAGCAGGGGTGAACGGCTTTCCATAGCAGGACGCTATGGAAAGCCGCTCACCCCGCCGTTCATCTACTGGTAATACCAGTAGATGAACGGCGGCCACCGGCGATGAAGTGGGATCGCGCATCAGCGCTCACCGCTCATCGCTTGTGCATACACACTGGGCGGCTTTGAGCTGAAAGCCGCTCAAGACACCAAAAGTGAGCTGCTTTCAGCTCAAAATTGCCCAGTGTGTATGAGCCTTTACAGTTCATATCTTTCAGTGTGTAGGCACCAACGATGAACGATGCACTGCCCCGCGCTCGTTCATCATTGGTGCTGGCTCGTTCAATCTTGTCCATATTAGCATGCAGGGCTATGGAGCCGGGTGACGGAGGGGGGGGGGAGGGAGTGGAGAAACTTCACTCCCCCCGTCACCCCTACCCCCCAGCCGCCGGGTCGTCCGACGGCCGCATCGGCCAGTCGCCGAGTGTGTAGGGCCCATTAGACTACATTGTGTAGGGAACAGGTTTATACTGCTCTAGCCATGACTGAGGCTAGAGAGGTCACAGTATAACGCAGAATGCGTTTACAATTAAATGGGCACTGGAATCCACAGGTGTACACTAAGATCAGAATCAAGATTTGCAAAACCTTTGGCAATTATAAAACTAGCTGGTCAATAGTCTAGTTATACAGTAGGTCAGATCATGGGTCATAAACAGTAGATTACATTAGCTACTACAAAAAGAGATCACATTTATTAATAAAACATGGTCTAAACCACTTCAAGCAAAACTTGTCAACACAACAGAACTTTGGATGAAAAGAGTCTGAATTTTACAACACTCTCCATGCTTGAGGTAAGGTGGGCACCACACGTTTTATGACACCATGTGTTCTTGAGCAGGACAAGCCAGCTTAGTTCAATGTTTGTTTTATGACACCTTGGAATGTAAATGGCAAACCTATAATTAGCTATTACAATGAAAACACTATGAGAATACACCAGCAAAATGCTAAGTTATAGGTATACGGTATATACATGAGTTCAGTCAGTATTAGAGAGAGAAAGAAGTCAGGAGGAGGGGAGATCAGAAGATGAAGTAAGCTAAAAGACAGAGGGCTAGAAGGAAGCCTGGTGCAGGAGGAGGAATGAGCAATGTTCACACAAGAAATAATCTTAGGATGGTAACTATGTATAAACTTTATGTTAAGGGCCCTACACAGTAGGCAATATGCCGCCGAGGTGTCCGACGGCTGATACGGGCGACCCAGCGGCGCGCGGGGGGAGTGAAGCTTCTTCACTCACCCGTCACCCGACCCCATAGCAATGCATGCTAATATGGGTGAGATTGTCCATATTGGCCTGCATGTATAAGCAACCCGGCACCAACGATGAACGAACGCGGGGCCGCTCATTGTTCATCGTTGGTGCCTACACACTGAAAGATATGAACAATATCTTGTTCATTAATAAACAAGATCGTTCGTATCTTTCAGTGATATCGACTAATGCACAGGTTCTCAAACTCGGTCCTCAGGACCCCACACAGTGCATGTTTTGCAGGTCTCCTCACAGAATCAAAAGTAACATAATTAGCTCCACCTGTGGACCTTTTAAAATGTGTCAGTGAGTAATTAATACACCTGTGCACTTACTCGGTTACCTGCAAAACATGCACTGTGTGGGGTCCTGAGGACCGAGTTTGAGAACCACTGGACTAATGTGTAAGGCCTATAAGTAATTGTCTAAGTGTTTCATGTTTTATGTGCTATAAATTAAGGAAGTATAAACATAAATAGTATTAGTATATATGTCACCACTATATATATCTTATTCTGTATGATTTGATTTTGCCTGTAAATAAACAATCAGATGATAAGAGCGGTAATCTCAAATCTGAACTCTTTTAGGAATCAGAACTTCATAATTTCATAAATCATATGTATTACGACTGCATATATTTATCAGCCACTTAGATTGTAAGCCTGACAATATATTTGCAGATATATGTGATAAATGCATATTAATTAAAAAATATATCAATATATTAATAATCATATATTAAATATTAATATCATTTATAAATATGATTCCATAAATCAATAATATATAGTATTGTATATATATATATATATATAAATATACACGTATATACTGTATATAAAAATAAATAAATACATATATATATATATATATATACTGTATATACAGTGTCTCAGGTAGGTGGTGTGGCAGGTTTGTACAGCTGCCACCGAAAGGGTGACATTCAGCTATTTAGGGTTGCCAAAATTAAATTACATCTGTGCCCCCCCCAACCTAAAAACCTTGTGGCACCCCTGTCTGTACAACAGGTACCTGCACTGTAAGGCACAAAACAGACCGTGCTATAGATAATGTATTTCTGTCATAAAGTTTTTTGCTTTTTTACTAAATGTTTGGGATTTTTTCCCCCTCCCTTTAACATAAAATACAAAACATCAAAGAAACTATGAGAAGCTGTAATGTACAGTAGCTCACGAAGTACCATTGGGGACAATAGAGTACTGTCAATGGTCTGGATTCACTAAAGCGATCCTATGTGCAGTTTCCCGATGGTGGAGCTTTGCATCGACCATCTAATAGGCGATCGCATCGCAAATGCAGGCAGGAGGTGGTAGGCACCTCCTCCATTTGCATTGCTAAGCATTTGCAATCCTTAATGAATCAGACCCAGTGTGTACTGCAGACCTGTCGGAGTAAACAGCTTCAATGTATAGTGTCAGCAAACCATACGCACACGCAGGGGGGTTTCCAAGTACCTAGAACCCCCCCCCCTGCCAGGCGATATATCGCGCAGCAGTTTACCGATATATACCTATTTTTTTAATACATTACATCTCTGCCTGAGCCTCAGAAGCAAGTGTGACACTGCGCGTCTGCAGCAGCTGCCTCATACGCACTGAGACGAGGCTGGCTGCTGCATGCAGGGGGAGCAGCTCCTCCCAGGCTGAGAGGTAAGGCACATAGCGGTGCAGTCTTCCGTGTGTTCACTCCCGCCAGCCCACGGCACTAACCCAGTCGACTCCAGAGCAGCGAGGTGATAATTGTGCGTGACTATGCCGGGGGCGGGTGGACGCCAAGCAGCTCTCATCTTATGCTCTCACCGACCAGCATAAGTGTGGGGACGCAGGTGAGGGGCGGCAGTGGCGGAGCAGGCACTTGTGATCAATAATAAATTATGCTCTCATTGCATGAGTGCAGGGAGGTGCGGAATGATTATAGTGCCTGTGTGCTGTTGTCTATGTGTGGGGGGAAGGGATGGTCGTAGTGCCTGTGCTGCCGGTAGCGTCTAGATTCTCTTCGCGCTAAGGACCTTTCCCATAACCCCCTGGTTCCATGTCACAATCTATTTGGAATAGTAAAGTGTGGCGAGCAAAGCGAGACACCGAGCCCGATGCGTGGCGAGCAAAGCGAGCCCGCGAGGGTCCAATGCTGCATAGAGAAATAAATTTGCCCCAAACGATCAGAGAACGAAGGAGACATTTAGATGCTGTAAGGGCGGAAGTGCTCTCCTGCCCTCTCGTTTTGTCACGTCCAGGTCCTTAGCACGAAGGCAACATAGACACAACCCTGTGCTGCCAGTCTCGAGGGGGGACGACGACAAGAAATGATCATGGTGCCTCTGTGCTGTTATCTATGTGTGTGGGGTAAGGGATGGTAATAGTGGGATTGGGATGCGGTTAATTTACCTGCTGTCGGAATCCCAACACCCGTCAGAATGCCGTCACAGGAATCCCGAAATGGTAAGGATACCAACAACGGAATCCCGACCTAGGTAACTATAGCGCCTTCCTTAGGGTTCCAACTGGGAGAGGGTAGGGGGGTGGCGGGTTAGGTTAAGGCTGTGGGGAGGGGAGGTTAGGGTTAGGCTTTGGGAAGGGAGGGTTAGGGGGTAGGGGAGAGGGAACAACAGCCCCAACTCACCCCTGTAGGTACTGCAAATTTCAGGATCCCTGCGTTGGTCTTCTGACCACCGGGATCCCAAGCGTCGATATCTCATACTGAATACGTGGTAGTGCCTGTGCTCCCAGTCGAGGGAGGGGGGATGATCATGGTGCCCGTGTGCTGTTTATATATGGGGGAGAGGTCGTGGGGGATGTAGTCAATTTACCTCCAATCAAAATCCTGATGGTCAAAATACCGACGACCATTGACCTATGGTCAAAATAAAATACAGACAAGGTTAAAATACTTCCAAAGTCAAAATACCGACAATTAAAATGTCAACAGGTCAAAAAATCGTCAGTTTTTCATGATTTTTTCATTGAAACCGACTTGTTCATACTTTCCCATCCCAGTGGACCTGCAGGGGGAATATAATAGTGTGCCAAGCACAGCGAGGCACCATGCCCGAAGCCAAGCCATGCGAGAGGACGAGGTACGCTTATACGGTGTTGTCGACCTATGGCGACATACCAAAAAAACAATGAAAAACTTGTGTCGACTTTTAAATGTCGTGATTTTTACCATGTCGGAATTTTGCCCTTGTCTGTATTATGGCCATCGGTCAAATGTTGTCAGTATTTTGACCGATGGGATCTTGATCGTAGGTATTTCATACTGATCCCGGTCGTGGTGCCTGTGCTTAATCTGGTTAGACTTTTTTCATTGGTCTGTATCCAATTATTTGGAAACCCCCCTTTCAAAATCCTGCGTTTGCCACTGGTAAACAACTAATGGCAGGCTGGATAATCTCTCCTAATTACACTTTCTGGAGCTTGGTAAATCCATACCTCCCAACATGACCCTCTCCAGGAGGGACAGAATGCTCTGCTCCTGGACTTCCCTCTTAGTCAGGGCCGTTTCTAGCCAATTTGGCTCCCAGTGCGTGATTTAAAAATGCCCCCCCCCCCCATAGATATAAAGAGGAAAAGGGGGCGTAGCCTCGTTAAAATGGTCGTGGTTTTCTTAAGATGGGCGTGGCCTCATCTGACCTCATCACGTCCACCACAGGATAATTAAAAAAAAAAAAAGTCCTCATTTTACACATTACAGCAGGCACGCGACCCCATTTTACACAGCACGGCAGGCAAGTGTCCCCATTTTACACAGCACGGTAGGCAAGTGTCCCCATTTTACACAGTACAACAGGCAAGTGTCCCCATTTTACACATTGCGGCAGGCACCTGCCCCCATTTTACACAGTACGGCAGGCAAGTGTCCCCATTTTACACATTGCGGCAGGAAAGTGTCCCCCTTTTACACATTGCGGCAGGCACGTGCCCCCATTTTACACAGTACTGCAGGCAAGTGTCCCCATTTTACACATTGCGGCAGGCACGTGTCCCCATTTTACACTTCCGGCAGGCAAGTGTTCCCATTTTACACATTACGGCAGGCAAGAGTCCCCATTTTCCACATTACGGCAGGCAAGAGTCCCCATTTTACACTTTACAGCAGGCAAGAGTCCCCATTTTACACATTACGGCAGACAGGTGTGCCCATTTTACACAATATGCAAGGCAAGAGTCCCCATTTTACACATTACTGCAGACTGCGTCCCCATTTTACACATTCTGGCAGGCAAGAGTCCCCATTTTACATATTATGGCAGGCAAGTGTCCCCATTTTACACATTCCGGCAGACAGGTGTCCCCATTTTACACAGTACGGCAGGTGGTGGGGAGGGGGGAGGGAGGGAGAGAGAGGGAGAGGGGCTGACTTACATTTGAAGCGGTTCTTCCCGCTCTTCAGCGCCTCTCCATCTACTGCGCGGCGCCGGCCGGCTTGGCTCCCCCTTCTCCCTCCTCCCGAGTGCCCAGCTCAGGGGACGGGGTTTCGCGGAATGACGCGATTGCGTTGTGATGTCACGACGCAAACGCGTCATTCTGCGAAAACCCCGCCCCCCGAGCGGGGCACTCGGGAGAAAAGGGGAGGGGGGATTCAAAGTGCTGAAGAAAGAAGTGCCACGGCGGGCGCCCCGTGCGGTTGCACGGCTCGCCCGCCGCAAGAAACGGCACTGCTCTTAATCTATGATTGCCATCACCTGTGCTGAAACACCTTTCTTATCCATTAACCTGTTCAACACAGGTGCCGGCAATCATTAATTTAGAGAAAAGTCCAGAGTGGTATGTAAATTAGTGATGAGCGGGTTCGAATCCTCGGGATCCGAACCCGCCCGAACTTCACCTTTTTTTCCACGGGTCCGAGCGACTCGGATCCTCCCGCCTTGCTCGGTTAACCCGAGTGTGCCCGAACGTCATCATCCCGCTGTCGGATTCTCGTGAGATTCGGATTCTATATAAGGAGCTGCGCATCGCCGCCATTTTTCACTTGTGCATTGGAAATGATAGTGAAAGGACGTGGCTGGCGTCCTCTCACTTTGTTTCAGGGGGCTGCAAATATCTTTATTCTGGGGACCAGCAGTATTATAGGAGGAGTACAGTGCAGAGTTTTGCTGACCAGTGACCACCAGTATTATACGTTCTCTGCCTGAAAAACGCTCCATATCTGTGCTCAGTGTGCTGCATATATCTGTGCTCACACTGCTTTATTGTGGGGACTGGGGACCACCAGTATATTATATAGGAGGAGTACAGTGCAGAGTTTTGCTGACCAGTGACCACCAGTATTATACGTTCTCTGCCTGAAAAACGCTCCATATCTGTGCTCAGTGTGCTGCATATATCTGTGCTCACACTGCTTTATTGTGGGGACTGGGGACCACCAGTATATTATATAGGAGGAGTACAGTGCAGAGTTTTGCTGACCAGTGACCACCAGTATTATACGTTCTCTGCCTGAAAAACGCTCCATATCTGTGCTCAGTGTGCTGCATATATCTGTGCTCACACTGCTTTATTGTGGGGACTGGGGACCACCAGTATATTATATAGGAGGAGTACAGTGCAGAGTTTTGCTGACCAGTGAAAACCAGTATTATACGTTGATCTATTACTGGCATATAATTCCACACATTAAAAAATGGAGAACAAAAATGTGGAGGGTAAAATAGGGAAAGATCAAGATCCATTTCCACCTCGTGCTGAAGCTGCTGCCACTAGTCATGGCTGAGACGATGAAATGCCATCAACATCGTCTACCAAGGCCGATGCACAATGTAGAGAGCATGTAAAATACAAAAAAATAAAGCTCAGTAAAATGACCCAAAAATCTAAATCAAAATCGTCTGAGGAGAAGCGTAAACTTGCCAATGTGCAATTTACGACATGGAGTGGCAAGGAACGGCTGAGGCCCTGGCCTATGTTCAAGGCTAGTGGTTCAGCTTCACCTGAGGATGGAAGCAGTCATCCTCCTGCTAGAAAACTTAAAAGAGTTAAGATGGCAAAAGCACAGCAAAGAACTGTGCGTTCTTCTAAATCACAAATCCTCAAGGAGAGTCCAATTGTGTCGGTTGCGATGCCTGACCTTCCCAACACTGGACGGGAAGAGGTTGCGCCTTCCACCATTTGCACGTCCCCTGCAATTGCTGGAAGGAGCACCCGCAGTCCAGTTCCTGATAGTCAAATTGAAGATGTCACTGTTGAAGTACACCAGGATGAGGATATGGGTGTTGCTGGCGCTGGGGAGGAAATTGACAAGGAGGATTCTGATGGTGAGGTGGTTTGTTTAAGTCAGGCACCCGGGGAGACACCTGTTGTCCGTGGGACGAATATGGCCATTGACATGCCTGGTCAAAATACAAAAAAATTCACCTTTTCGGTGTGGAATTATTTCAACAGAAATGCGGACAACTGGTGTCTAGCCGTGTGTCGCCTTTGTCAAGCTGTAATAAGTAGGGGTAAGGACGTTAACCACCTAGGAACATCCTCCCTTATACGTCACCTGGACCGCATTCATCAGAAGTCAGTGACAAGTTCAAAAACTTTGGATGACAGCGGAAGCAGTCCACTGACCACTAAATCCCTTCCTCTTGTAACCAAGCTCCTGCAAACCACACCACCAACTCCCTCAGTGTCAATTTCCACCTTACACAGGAAAGCCAATAGTCCTGCAGGCCATGTCACTGGCAAGTCTGACGAGTCCTCTCCTGCCTGGGATTCCTCCGATGCATCCTTGAGTGTAACGCCTACTGCTGCTGGCGCTGCTGTTGTTGCTGCTGGGAGTCGATCGTCATCCCAGAAGGGAAGTCGGAAGACGACTTGTACTACTTCCAGTAAGCAATTGACTGTCCAACAGTCCTTTGTGAGGAAGATGAAATATCACAGCAGTCATCCTGCTGCAAAGCGGATAACTCAGGCCTTGGCAGCCTGGGCGGTGAGAAACGTGTGTCCGGTATCCACCGTTAATTCACAGGCAACTAGAGACTTGATTGAGGTACTGTGTCCCCGGTACCAAATACCATCTAGGTTCCATTTCTCTAGGCAGGCGATACCGAAAATGTACACAGACGTCAGAAAAAGAGTCACCGGTGTCCTAAAAAATGCAGTTGTACCCAATGTCCACTTAACCACGGACATGTGGACAAGTGGAGCAGGGCAGACTCAGGACTATATGACTGTGACAGCCCACTGGGTAGATGTATTGCCTCCTGCAGCAAGAACAGCAGCGGCGGCACCAGTAGCAGCATCTCGCAAACGCCAACTCGTTCCTAGGCAGGCTACGCTTTGTATCACCGCTTTCCAGAAGAGGCACACAGCTGACAACCTCTTACAGAAACTGAGGAACATCATCGCAGAATGGCTTACCCCAATTGGACTCTCCTGGGGATTTGTGACATCGGACAACGCCACCAATATTGTGCGTGCATTACATCTGGGAAAATTCCAGCACGTCCCATGTTTTGCACATACATTGAATTTGGTGGTGCAGAATTATTTAAAAAATTACAGGGGCGTGCAAGAGATGCTGTCGGTGGCCCGAAGAATTGCGGGCCACTTTTGGCATTCAGCCACCGCGTGCCGAAGACTGGAGCACCAGCAAACAGTCCTGAACCTGCCCTGCCATCATCTGAAGCAAGAGGTGGTAACAAGGTGGAATTCAACCCTCTATATGCTTCAGAGGATGGAGGAGCAGCAAAAGGCCATTCAAGCCTATACATCTGCCTACGATATAGGCAAAGGAGGGGGAATGCACCTGACTCAAGCGCAGTGGAGAATGATTTCAACGTTGTGCAAGGTTCTGCAACCCTTTGAACTTGCCACACGTGAAGTCAGTTCAGACACTGCCAGCCTGAGTCAGGTCATTCCCCTCATCAGGCTTTTGCAGAAGAAGCTGGAGACATTGAAGGAGGAGCTAAAACAGAGCGATTCCGCTAGGCATGTGGGACTTGTGGATGGAGCCCTTAATTCGCTTAACCAGGATTCACGGGTGGACAATCTGTTGAAATCAGAGCACTACATTTTGGCCACCATGCGCGATCCTAGATTTGAAACGTACGTTGTATCTCTCTTTCCGGCAGACACAAGTCTGCAGAGGTTCAAAGACCTGCTGGTGAGAAAATTGTCAAGTCAAGCGGAACGTGACCCGTCAACAGCTCCTCCTTCACATTCTCCCACAACTGGGGGTGCGAGGAAAAGGCTAAGAATTCCGAGCCCACCCGCTGGCGGTGATGCAGGGCAGTCTGGAGCGAGTGCTGACATCTGGTCCGGATTGAAGGACCTGCCAATGATTACTGACATGTCGTCTACTGTCACTGCATATGATTCTGTCACCATTGAAAGAATGGTGGAGGATTATATGAGTGACCGCATCCAAGTAGGCACGTCAGACAGTCCATACGTATACTGGCACGAAAAAGAGGCAATTTGGAGGCCCTGGCAGAAACTGGCTTTATTTTACATAAGTTGCCCCCCCTCCAGTGTGTACTCCGAAAGAGTGTTTAGTGCAGCCGCTCACCTTGTCAGCAATCGGCGTACGAGGTTACTTCCAGAAAATGTGGAGAAGATGATGTTCATAAAAATGAATTATAATCAATTCCTGCGTGGAGACATTCACCAGCAATTGCCTCCAGAAAGTACACGGGGACCTGAGATGGTGGATTCCAGTGGGGACGAATTAATAATCTGTGAGGAGGGGGATGTACACAGTGAAAGGGGCGAGGAATCGGACGATGAGGAGGAGGTGGACATCTTGCCTCTGTAGAGCCAGTTTGTGCAAGGAGAGATTGATTGCTTCTTTTTTGGTGGGGGCCCAAACCAACCAGTCATTTCAGTCACAGTCGTGTGGCAGACCCTGTGGCTGAAATGATGGGTTTGTTAAAGTGTGCATGTACTGTTTATACAACATAAGGGTGGGTGGGAGGGCCCAAGGACAATTCCATCTTGCACCTCTTTTTTCTTTCATTTTTCTTTGCATCATGTGCTGTTTGGGGACTATTTTTTTGAAGTGCCATCCTGCCTGACACTGCAGTGCCACTCCTAGATGGGCCATGTGATTGTGTCGGCCACTTGTGTCGCTTAGCTTAGTCATCCAGCGACCTCGGTGCAAATTTTAGGACTAAAAATAATATTGTGAGGTGTGAGGTGTTCAGAATAGACTGCAAATGAGTGGAAATTATGGTTATTGAGGTTAATAATACTATGGGATCAAAATGACCCCCAAATTCTATGATTTAAGCTGTTTTTGAAGGGTTCTTGTAAAAAAAAAAAAACGAATCCAAAACACAACCGAATCCGACAAAAATTTTTCAGGGAGGTTTTGCCAAAACGCGTCCGAATCCAAAACATGGCCGCGGAACCGAATCCAAAACCAAAACACAAAACCCGAAAAATGTCCGGTGCACATCACTAAATGTAAATCTGACAGCTTTGCAGCCCCCATAGAAAGTGAAACCTATGAGGGCTGCAGCTGCTGTCAGAGGTAACTGCAGCGATCCTTCTGTAGTACATTCAGGAGATTATTTATTTATTTATTAACAGTTTCTTATATAGCGCAACAAATTCCGTTGCGCTTTACAATTGGAAATAACAATGATATAACAAAACAATGATATAGCAAAACTGGGTAATAACAAACAGTCATAGAGATAGGAAGGCACTGCACGCAAGCTTACAATCTATAGGGAAATAGGTATGGATACACAAGGATAGGTGCTATCTATTGCATAGTTGTCCACCAGATTGCAAAGGTTCTTGGTGGGCTGTATGATATGGTCACACAGCAATGATGAACCGGGGTCGAGATGAAGGATTAGAAGACGTGTGAGGCAGTGGCGGAACTAGCGAGCGGTGGGCTCAGGTGCGACAAAATGCTTTGGTCCCCCTTCCCCCACTCATCCCATCCAAGTCCACCCCCTCACCCCTGGAGAGGATCTGGTGAGGGGGACCTGCTCAGGGCCAGGGAAATGGATACCTAGCAACAGTGCCGTGACTAGACATTTTAGCACTGTGTGCAAGAAACGGCATCGGAGACCCCCCCCCCCTCCATGTAAAATAGGGACAGTGCGCGCCTATGGCACGCACAAAAAATATAGGGGCGTGGCATCGTGGGGAAGGGGAGTGGCCACAAAATAATACCAATTCATATAACGGTGCACAGTAGTCTCCATTATTCAAATTACGCCGCACAGTAGCACCACTACACCAGGTAGAGCCCCTTTTACACCTTATGGCGGACAGATTCCCCTTTTTACACATTAAGGCAGACAGCGTCCACCTTTAACACATTACGGCAGACAGTGTCCCCTTTTTACATATTATGGCAGACATTGTCCCCTTTTTTATACATTACGGCAGACAGCGTCCCCCTTTTTACACACTACGGCAGACAGCGTCCCCCTTTTTACACATTACGGCAGACAGCATCCCCTTTTTTACACATTACGGCAGACAGCGTCCCCCTTTTACACATTACGGCAGACAGCGCCCCCTTTTTACACATTACGGTAGACAGCGTCCCCTTTTTTACACATTACGGCAGACAGCATCCCCCTTTTTACACATTATGGCAGACAGCGTCCCCTTTTTACACATTACGGCAGACAGTGTCCCCTTTTTTACACATTACGGTAGACAGCGTCCCCCTTATGGTGGCCAATCCCGGGATCGGGATCGGCGGGATCCCGGGATTTAAGCTCCAATCCAATTGAGGGATCAGCGTTGAGTGAGAGGTCACGCTGCGCTGTCAGCTACTGGTGGGAGCCGCCAGCAGCGTTCACAGGATGTTCCCCTCCCGCCCGCTCCCGGTATATGGAGAGTTATATGTGCGGGGCGGGGTGAGGGGGCGGACACCTAGGTAAAAGCAAATCCCGGGTATCCCGGGATTGGCCATTTTTCAATCCCGATACCCGGGATTGAAAAAATGGCCCGGGATTGGCTTCCCTAGTCTCCATTTTTACACATTACGGCAGACAGCGTCCCCTTTTTTACATATTACGGCAGACAGCGTCCCCTTTTTACACATTACTGCAGACAGCATCCCCCTTTTTACTAGAGATGAGCGCCGGAAATTTTTCGGGTTTTGTGTTTTGGTTTTGGGTTCGGTTCCGCGGCCGTGTTTTGGGTTCGACCGCGTTTTGGCAAAACCTCACCGAATTTTTTTTGTCGGATTCGGGTGTGTTTTGGATTCGGGTGTTTTTTTAAAAAAACACTAAAAAACAGCTTAAATCATAGAATTTGGGGGTCATTTTGATCCCAAAGTATTATTAACCTCAAAAACCATAATTTCCACTCATTTTCAGTCTATTCTGAATACCTCACACCTCACAATATTATTTTTAGTCCTAAAATTTGCACCTAGGTCGCTGGATGACTAAGCTAAGCGACCCTAGTGGCCGACACAAACACCGGGCCCATCTAGGAGTGGCACTGCAGTGTCACGCAGGATGTCCCTTCCAAAAAACCCTCCCCAAACAGCACATGATGCAAAGAAAAAAAGAGGCGCAATGAGGTAGCTGTGTGAGTAAGATAAGCGACCCTAGTGGCCGACACAAACACCGGGCCCATCTAGGAGTGTCACTGCAGTGTCACGCAGGATGTCCCTTCCAAAAAACCCTCCCCAAACAGCACATGACGCAAAGAAAAAAAGAGGCGCAATGAGGTAGCTGTGTGAGTAAGATAAGCGACCCTAGTGGCCGACACAAACACCGGGCCCATCTAGGAGTGTCACTGCAGTGTCACGCAGGATGTCCCTTCCAAAAAACCCTCCCCAAACAGCACATGACGCAAAGAAAAAAAGAGGCGCAATGAGGTAGCTGTGTGAGTAAGATAAGCGACCCTAGTGGCCGACACAAACACCGGGCCCATCTAGGAGTGGCACTGCAGTGTCACGCAGGATGTCCCTTCCAAAAAACCCTCCCCAAACAGCACATGACGCAAAGAAAAAAAGAGGCGCAATGAGGTAGCTGTGTGAGTAAGATAAGCGACCCTCGTGGCCGACACAAACACCGGGCCCATCTAGGAGTGTCACTGCAGTGTCACGCAGGATGTCCCTTCCAAAAAACCCTCCCCAAACAGCACATGACGCAAAGAAAAAAAGAGGCGCAATGAGGTAGCTGTGTGAGTAAGATAAGCGACCCTAGTGGCCGACACAAACACCGGGCCCATCTAGGAGTGGCACTGCAGTGTCACGCAGGATGTCCCTTCCAAAAAACCCTCCCCAAACAGCACATGACGCAAAGAAAAATTAAAGAAAAAAGAGGTGCAAGATGGAATTGTCCTTGGGCCCTCCCACCCACCCTTATGTTGTATAAACAGGACATGCACACTTTAACCAACCCATCATTTCAGTGACAGGGTCTGCCACACGACTGTGACTGAAATGATGGGTTGGTTTGGACCCCCACCAAAAAAGAAGCAATTAATCTCTCCTTGCACAAACTGGCTCTACAGAGGCAAGATGTCCACCTCATCATCATCCTCCGATATATCACCGTGTACATCCCCCTCCTCACAGATTATCAATTCGTCCCCACTGGAATCCACCATCTCAGCTCCCTGTGTACTTTGTGGAGGCAATTGCTGCTGGTCAATGTCTCCACGGAGGAATTGATTATAATTCATTTTAATGAACATCATCTTCTCCACATTTTCTGGATGTAACCTCGTACGCCGATTGCTGACAAGGTGAGCGGCGGCACTAAACACTCTTTCGGAGTACACACTTGTGGGAGGGCAACTTAGGTAGAATAAAGCCAGTTTGTGCAAGGGCCTCCAAATTGCCTCTTTTTCCTGCCAGTATAAGTACGGACTGTGTGACGTGCCTACTTGGATGCGGTCACTCATATAATCCTCCACCATTCTTTCAATGGTGAGAGAATCATATGCAGTGACAGTAGACGACATGTCTGTAATCGTTGTCAGGTCCTTCAGTCCGGACCAGATGTCAGCATCAGCAGTCGCTCCAGACTGCCCTGCATCACCGCCAGCGGGTGGGCTCGGAATTCTGAGCCTTTTCCTCGCACCCCCAGTTGCGGGAGAATGTGAAGGAGGAGATGTTGACAGGTCGCGTTCCGCTTGACTTGACAATTTTCTCACCAGCAGGTCTTTCAACCCCAGCAGACTTGTGTCTGCCGGAAAGAGAGATCCAAGGTAGGCTTTAAATCTAGGATCGAGCACGGTGGCCAAAATGTAGTGCTCTGATTTCAACAGATTGACCACCCGTGAATCCTTGTTAAGCGAATTAAGGGCTCCATCCACAAGTCCCACATGCCTAGCGGAATCGCTCCGTGTTAGCTCCTCCTTCAATGTCTCCAGCTTCTTCTGCAAAAGCCTGATGAGGGGAATGACCTGACTCAGGCTGGCAGTGTCTGAACTGACTTCACGTGTGGCAAGTTCAAAGGGCATCAGAACCTTGCACAACGTTGAAATCATTCTCCACTGCACTTGAGACAGGTGCATTCCACCTCCTATATCGTGCTCAATTGTATAGGCTTGAATGGCCTTTTGCTGCTCCTCCAACCTCTGAAGCATATAGAGGGTTGAATTCCACCTCGTTACCACTTCTTGCTTCAGATGATGGCAGGGCAGGTTCAGTAGTTTTTGGTGGTGCTCCAGTCTTCTGTACGTGGTGCCTGTACGCCGAAAGTGTCCCGCAATTCTTCTGGCCACCGACAGCATCTCTTGCACGCCCCTGTCGTTTTTTAAAAAATTCTGCACCACCAAATTCAAGGTATGTGCAAAACATGGGACGTGCTGGAATTTGCCCATATTTAATGCACACACAATATTGCTGGCGTTGTCCGATGCCACAAATCCACAGGAGAGTCCAATTGGGGTAAGCCATTCCGCGATGATCTTCCTCAGTTGCCGTAAGAGGTTTTCAGCTGTGTGCGTATTCTGGAAAGCGGTGATACAAAGCGTAGCCTGCCTAGGAAAGAGTTGGCGTTTGCGAGATGCTGCTACTGGTGCCGCCGCTGCTGTTCTTGCGGCGGGAGTCCATACATCTACCCAGTAGGCTGTCACAGTCATATAGTCCTGACCCTGCCCTGCTCCACTTGTCCACATGTCCGTGGTTAAGTGGACATTGGGTACAACTGCATTTTTAGGACACTGGTGAGTCTTTTTCTGACGTCCGTGTACATTCTCGGTATCGCCTGCCTAGAGAAGTGGAACCTAGATGGTATTTGGTAACGGGGGCACACTGCCTCAATAAATTGTCTAGTTCCCTGTGAACTAACGGCGGATACCGGACGCACGTCTAACACCAACATAGTTGTCAAGGCCTCAGTTATCCGCTTTGCAGCAGGATGACTGCTGTGATATTTCATCTTCCTCGCAAAGGACTGTTGGACAGTCAATTGCTTACTGGAAGTAGTACAAGTGGGCTTACGACTTCCCCTCTGGGATGACCATCGACTCCCAGCAGCAACAACAGCAGCCCCAGCAGCAGTAGGCGTTACACGCAAGGATGCATCGGAGGAATCCCAGGCAGGAGAGGACTCGTCAGAATTGCCAGTGACATGGCCTGCAGGATTATTGGCATTCCTGGGGAAGGAGGAAATTGACACTGAGGGAGTTGGTGGGGTGGTTTGCGTGAGCTTGGTTACAAGAGGAAGGGATTTACTGGTCAGTGGACTGCTTCCGCTGTCGCCCAAAGTTTTTGAACTTGTCACTGACTTATTATGAATGCGCTGCAGGTGACGTATAAGGGAGGATGTTCCGAGGTGGTTAACGTCCTTACCCCTACTTATTACAGCTTGACAAAGGCAACACACGGCTTGACACCTGTTGTCCGCTTTTCTGTTGAAATACCTCCACACTGAAGAGCTGATTTTTTTGGTATTTTCACCAGGCATGTCAACGGCCATATTCCTCCCACGGACAACAGGTGTCTCCCCGGGTGCCTGACTTAAACAAACCACCTCACCATCAGAATCCTCCTGGTCAATTTCCTCCCCAGCGCCAGCAACACCCATATCCTCCTCATCCTGGTGTACTTCAACACTGACATCTTCAATCTGACTATCAGGAACTGGACTGCGGGTGCTCCTTCCAGCACTTGCAGGGGGCGTGCAAATGGTGGAAGGCGCATGCTCTTCACGTCCAGTGTTGGGAAGGTCAGGCATCGCCACCGACACAATTGGACTCTCCTTGTGGATTTGGGATTTCGAAGAACGCACAGTTCTTTGCGGTGCTTTTGCCAGCTTGAGTCTTTTCAGTTTTCTAGCGAGAGGCTGAGTGCTTCCATCCTCATGTGAAGCTGAACCACTAGCCATGAACATAGGCCAGGGCCTCAGCCGTTCCTTGCCACTCCGTGTGGTAAATGGCATATTGGCAAGTTTACGCTTCTCCTCCGACAATTTTATTTTAGGTTTTGGAGTCCTTTTTTTACTGATATTTGGTGTTTTGGATTTGACATGCTCTGTACTATGACATTGGGCATCGGCCTTGGCAGACGACGTTGCTGGCATTTCATCGTCTCGGCCATGACTAGTGGCAGCAGCTTCAGCATGAGGTCGAAGTGGATCTTGATCTTTCCCTAATTTTGGAACCTCAACATTTTTGTTCTCCATATTTTAATAGGCACAACTAAAAGGCACCTCAGGTAAACAATGGAGATGGATGGATACTAGTATACTTATGGATGGACTGCCGAGTGCCGACACAGAGGTAGCTACAGCCGTGGACTACCGTACTGTACTGTGTCTGCTGCTAATATAGACTGGTTGATAATGAGATGTAGTATGTATAAAGAAGAAAGAAAAAAAAAACCACGGGTAGGTGGTATACAATTATGGATGGACTGCCGAGTGCCGACACAGAGGTAGCTACAGCCGTGGACTACCGTACTGTACTGTGTCTGCTGCTAATATAGACTGGTTGATAATGAGATGTAGTATGTATAAAGAAGAAAGAAAAAAAAAACCACGGGTAGGTGGTATACAATTATGGATGGACTGCCGAGTGCCGACACAGAGGTAGCTACAGCTGTGGACTACCGTACTGTACTGTGTCTGCTGCTAATATAGACTGGATGATAATGAGATGTAGTATGTATAAAGAAGAAAGAAAAAAAAAACCACGGGTAGGTGGTATACAATTATGGATGGACTGCCGAGTGCCGACACAGAGGTAGCTACAGCCGTGGACTACCGTACTGTACTGTGTCTGCTGCTAATATAGACTGGATGATAATGAGATGTAGTATGTATGTATAAAGAAGAAAGAAAAAAAAAACCACGGGTAGGTGGTATACAATTATGGATGGACTGCCGAGTGCCAACACAGAGGTAGCTACAGCCGTGAACTACCGTACTGTGTCTGCTGCTAATATAGACTGGTTGATAATGAGATGTAGTATGTATAAAGAAGAAAGGAAAAAAAAAAACACGGGTAGGTGGTATACAATTATGGATGGACTGCTGAGTGCCGACACAGAGGTAGCTACAGCCGTGGACTACCGTACTGTACTGTGTCTGCTGCTAATATAGACTGGTTGATAATGAGATGTAGTATGTATAAAGAAGAAAGAAAAACAAAACCACGGGTAGGTGGTATACAATTATGGATGGACTGCCGAGTGCCGACACAGAGGTAGCTACAGCCGTGGACTACCGTACTGTACTGTGTCTGCTGCTAATATAGACTGGATGATAATGAGATGTAGTATGTATAAAGAAGAAAGAAAAAAAAAACCACGGGTAGGTGGTATACAATTATGGATGGACTGCCGAGTGCCGACACAGAGGTAGCTACAGCCGTGGACTACCGTACTGTACTGTGTCTGCTGCTAATATAGACTGGATGATAATGAGATGTAGTATGTATAAACTGAAGAAAGAAAAAAAAAACCACGGGTAGGTGGTATACAATTATGGATGGACTGCCGAGTGCCGACACAGAGGTAGCTACAGCCGTGGACTACCGTACTGTACTGTGTCTGCTGCTAATATAGACTGGTTGATAATGAGATGTAGTATGTATAAAGAAGAAAAAAAAAAAACCACGGGTAGGTGGTATACAATTATGGATGGACTGCCGAGTGCCGACACAGAGGTAGCTACAGCCGTGGACTACCGTACTGTACTGTGTCTGCTGCTAATATAGACTGGATGATAATGAGATGTAGTATGTATAAAGAAGAAAGAAAAAAAAAACCACGGGTAGGTGGTATACAATTATGGATGGACTGCCGAGTGCCGACACAGAGGTAGCTACAGCCGTGGACTACCGTACTGTACTGTGTCTGCTGCTAATATAGACTGGATGATAATGAGATGTAGTATGTATGTATAAAGAAGAAAGAAAAAAAAAACCACGGGTAGGTGGTATACAATTATGGATGGACTGCCGAGTGCCGACACAGAGGTAGCTACAGCCGTGAACTACCGTACTGTGTCTGCTGCTAATATAGACTGGTTGATAATGAGATGTAGTATGTATAAAGAAGAAAGAAAAAAAAAACACGGGTAGGTGGTATACAATTATGGATGGACTGCCGAGTGCCGACACAGAGGTAGCTACAGCCGTGGACTACCGTACTGTACTGTGTCTGCTGCTAATATAGACTGGATGATAATGAGATGTAGTATGTATAAAGAAGAAAGAAAAAAAAAAACACGGGTAGGTGGTGTCAGGAATCGACTTACCAGGCTGACATCCGTCCGCCGCTGCGGACTCCGTCCTGGCTCCCTGCGGTCACCTGTCACCTATGCCCCTGCCATGGGACATCATCAAGGGCCTGGGAATACTCCTGAGACAGCGGGCGTGTAGCGCGCCGCGTCCCCGCTAGGCCGCGGCGTGGGCGCCGCCATGACAGTCTGCAAACAGCCAGTATACTGCGGCCAATCCGGTGCTTGGCCGCACCCACTTTCCTTCACTCACCCAATCCCTGTGCACCATGGGGTACATAAGAGACTGCAGGATCAGTCTGCAGGCATCCTGGACTTTGTGTCACTCCAGCGACCCATGTGAAAGGATCTGTTCCTGTTCCTCCTGTGTTCCTGGTTCTCTGGTTAAGAACTTGTACTCCTGGTTACTCTGCACAGCTCCGTGGAACTTCAAGGCCCAGCAATACCTGCAACCTGCAAACAAGGCTTCACACTCATCACCACCTTGTGTGCTTCAGCCTGCAGTTGAAGACTGACTCCAGGTGTGTTTCATTCCTCCACCTGTGATACAGCTTGCTGCTGCCAGTGCCTCATCACCTGCACTGTGAAGTCAGACTCCTGCCTCTGCTCAGGTTTGCCATTTCCACCTTGCTGCCTAAGTTTCCTGTTTTAAAACCTGCACTGGTTTCCAAACCAGAACCATTTCACAAACACTTGTTCTTCTGTTTATATATTACCGGATATTATTTTCTCAAGTCATCTGTCATCCATTGCCATAGACTTTCAGTTATCATACTGAGTGATTGACTTTATTCATCTGTTATTATTGTTTCTGCTACCATTCTGTATTATATCATCTGCCAAATAAAATACCATTGCGCTCATGCGCAGGAACGTTATCCAGCCTCCTCGTTTTCTCCCATCTACCTCCACTGACCCACTAGCGCCCCCTCCGGGGACACAGCCCAAACACAATCTGACAGTAAGTCCAGGATCGATGGACTCGGATGGTGGACGGAGTGTGGGGTCAGAGGCCTTGCAAAATCTGGTCTCCCGTCTGGATGGTCAAGAGGTTGCGCAGCAGCAGATGCTTCAATTCCTGCAAGGGATGTCCTCCCGATTAGATACACTACAGCAATCCCTGCCTAGTGTACTCTCTCCTACTGTTCCTGTTACTCCAGCACCTGCCAGTGCTGTGAGTTCTTCTATGCCGACTGCATCAGCTCCAGTGTCACGTCTGCACCTGCCCGTGCCGAGCAAGTATGATGGCAGTCCAAAGTTATGTCGCGGGTTTCTCAACCAATGTGAAATACAGTTTGAGTTATTGCCACATAATTTCCCCACGCCAAGATCCAAGGTTGCCTACATCATCTCCTTACTCTCTGGATCTGCTCTGAGTTGGGTGTCTCCTCTGTGGGAACGTGCTGACCCTCTGATTAACAACTACACAGACTTCGTGTCAACCTTCAGACGGATCTTTGACGAGCCTGGTCGTGCAACATCAGCTTCGGCAGACCTGATCCAACTTCGTCAAGGTACCCGAAGCATGGGACAATATGTCATCCAGTTCCAGACGTTGGCTGCAGAGATTCAGTGGAACAACCAAGCTCTGGTAGCAGCTTTCTGGCACGGACTCTCGGATCGGATCAAGGATGAACTGGCGACCCGTGACATTCCTGTTCAACTGTCTGATTTGATCTCCCTGTGCATTAAGTTGGACTCTCGCATCCGCGAACGCAATAATGAACGCGCTCGGAGTGAGCCACGCAGATCAAGGTTCATACCTTCTGTACAGTTCCAGTCTCCCTCTTCTGACGAGCCTATGCAGATAAATAGGTCCCGCCTAACTCCTGAAGAGCGGGCAAGAAGAATACGTGAGAGACTCTGCCTATACTGTGCTGCTGCGGGCCATCAGATTAACTCCTGCACGGTGCGTTCGGGAAACGCCAGATCCTGACTTGTAAGGGAGGAGTCAAGTTAGGATCTTTCAGTCAAGCTCCTTCTCAACAAGACCTCATCCTTCCAGTGACGCTAGAGACTTCAGTTGGGCTCCAGTCTGCGTCAGCATTAGTGGACTGCGGTGCTGCAGGAAACTTTATCACCCAAGCTGCGGTAAATACATTTTGCCTATCTACCTGTGAACTTTCTTGTCCAGTTTACATTACTGCTGTGGATGGTAGTCGAATCTCCAAGGGGAACATTTCTCATCAAACTGCCCCAGTGGTTCTGGGAGTTGGATTTCTCCATTCTGAACTGATTAAGTTCCTGGTCATCCCTCAAGCCACCCAGGAGATTGTCTTGGGCATGCCCTGGCTCCAGCTACATAATCCACAGTTTGACTGGTCAACGTTGCAGCTTACCTCATGGGGTTCACATTGTCATCAATCCTGTTTAGCCCAAGTGTGTCCCATAAAGTCTACCGAAGTAAAGACACAGTCAAGTCTCCCAGCAGCTTATCAAGACTTCTCAGACGTCTTCTGTGAAAAGGCTGCTGATATCCTGCCGCCCCATAGGGAATGGGATTGTCCCATCGATCTCCTTCCTGGCAAGAAGCCACCTAGGGGGCGCACCTACCCGTTGTCTGTTCCTGAAACTGAGGCGATGAGTGATTACATCAGAGAGAATCTTCAGAAGGGATTCATCCGTCCGTCATCATCACCCGCTGGTGCAGGTTTCTTCTTTGTTAAAAAGAAGGATGGAGGACTGCGTCCATGCATTGACTATCGGGGTCTCAATGACATTACCATCAAGAATAGTTATCCATTACCACTCATTACCGAATTATTTGACAGAGTTAAAGGAGCCCGCATCTTCACCAAGTTAGATCTCCGCGGTGCCTATAATCTCATCAGAATCCGGAGTGGTGACGAGTGGAAGACAGCTTTCAACACTCGAGATGGCCATTATGAATACCTGGTAATGCCATTTGGGTTGAGTAATGCTCCAGCAGTGTTCCAACACTTTGTGAACGAAATCTTTCGTGATGTCCTGTATAAGTACCTCGTTGTTTACTTAGATGATATCCTTATCTTCTCCCAAGACCTTCCATCTCATCGTCTACAAGTCTGTGAAGTTCTCCGACGTCTTCGTGAGAACCGGCTCTACGGGAAACTATCTAAATGCACCTTTGAAGTTCCCTCTATACCCTTCCTGGGTTATATAATTTCCGGATCGGATCTTCAGATGGACCCGACAAAATTGGAAGCTATTGCCAATTGGTCCATTCCAAATTCTCTCAAGTCTATCCAGCGGTTCCTGGGTTTCGCCAACTACTATAGAAAATTTATTCGAGGATTCTCCACTCTCATCGCTCCTATTACCAACCTGACTCGGAAAGGGGCAGACCATTCCAACTGGTCAGAAGAAGCCTTGGCAGCCTTCCAGAAGATCAAGCTAGCCTTTATGTCTGCTCCAGTGCTGTCTCAGCCAGATGTCAACAGACCGTTCGAGTTGGAGGTAGATGCCTCTACAGTTGGGGTTGGAGCTGTTCTCTCCCAGAAGGGATCCGATGGGAAAGTCCACCCTTGTGGATTTTATTCTCGCAAGTTTCTTCCTGCAGAAGCTAACTACTCCGTGGGAGATCAAGAACTACTGGCGATCAAGCTGGCTCTCGAGGAATGGAGATATCTCCTAGAAGGGGCCAAACATCCGTTTAACATCTACACGGATCATAAAAACCTGCTATATTTAAAGGCAGCTCAGTGCCTTAACCCTCGCCAGTCCAGGTGGGCTATGTTTTTCTCACGTTTTAATTTCAAGCTTCATTTCCGCCCAGGTTCGCAGAATGTGAAAGCCGACGCGTTATCCCGATCCATGGAATCTGAAGAAGGAACATCTGACTCAGTGCCACATTCCATCCTGAGTCCCGTGGTTTTCGCTGCATCTCAAGTCTCCCCAGCTCCTCCTCCTGGTAAGACTTTTGTTTCCCCAGAACTCCGTCCCAAGTTGCTATCTTGGGCCCATCAATCCAAGTTCACTGGTCATCCTGGTGTCCTGAAGACCTTCAAGTTCCTTTCTGCGACATATTGGTGGCCAAAGATGAAAATGGACATCCAGGATTTCGTGGCATCCTGTCCTAAATGTGTGCAGCACAAGACTCCTCGTCAGTCTCCAGCAGGTCAGTTACAACCATTGTCTGTCCCTAGTCGTCCCTGGTCACACCTGTCCATGGATTTTATCACCGACCTTCCTCCTTCTCAAGGACATAATACCATTTGGGTTGTAGTGGACAGATTCACCAAGATGGCTCATTTTGTTCCTCTCCAGGGTCTCCCTTCTGCCCCGAAACTTGCCCAAATCTTCCTACGGGAGATTTTCCGCTTACATGGTTTACCCTCAGAAATAATATCTGACCGGGGGGTACAGTTTGTAGCGAGGTTTTGGAGGGCCCTCTGTTCTGCCATGCAGGTCAAACTGAAGTTTTCGTCATCATACCATCCTCAGACGAATGGGCAGACAGAGAGGGTTAATCAAGAACTTGAGACTTTTTTAAGATTATATGTTTCATCTTCCCAGGATGACTGGTTCGATCTGCTCCCATGGGCCGAGTTTGCCCACAACTTTCGATACCATACTGCTACTGAAACGACACCATTCTTTGCAGTATATGGGCAACATCCCCGTGTACCTGATTTCCAAGAACTCCCTCATATGGATGTTCCTGCTGCCACTACTGCTCTGACTCAGTTTTCATCTATTTGGAGAAAAATTCACGTTTCTCTCAAAAAGGCCTCCAGTCGGTACAAGTTCTTTGCCGACCGCAAGAGACGTGCGGTTCCTCATTTGAAACCTGGGGACAAGGTTTGGCTATCAACCCGTAACCTCCGTCTCAGGGTCCCATCCATGAAGTTTGCACCACGCTTCATTGGTCCTTACCCTGTCGAAAGAGTCATCAACCCAGTGGCCTACAAATTGAAGTTACCATCTTCCCTTCGTATACCTAACGCTTTTCATGTTTCTCTCCTCAGACCTCTAGTCCTAAACCGCTTTCAGAATACTCTTCCAGTAGGTCCCAAGGTTCGAACTCAGCGGGGCGTGGAATTCGAGATCAACAAAATTCTGGACTCCCGTTGCCGGTATGGACGTCTCCAGTACCTGGTCGATTGGTCCGGTTATGGCCCAGAGGAGAGAAGTTGGGTGAATTCGTCCGATGTCCATGCTCCTAGGTTGGTCCGTGTCTTCCACAGCACTCATCCCTCCAAGCCACGTGGGTGTTCGGTGTCCACCCCTAAAGGAGGGGGTACTGTCAGGAATCGACTTACCAGGCTGACATCCGTCCGCCGCTGCGGACTCCGTCCTGGCTCCCTGCGGTCACCTGTCACCTATGCCCCTGCCATGGGACATCATCAAGGGCCTGGGAATACTCCTGAGACAGCGGGCGTGTAGCGCGCCGCGTCCCCGCTAGGCCGCGGCGTGGGCGCCGCCATGACAGTCTGCAAACAGCCAGTATACTGCGGCCAATCCGGTGCTTGGCCGCACCCACTTTCCTTCACTCACCCAATCCCTGTGCACCATGGGGTACATAAGAGACTGCAGGATCAGTCTGCAGGCATCCTGGACTTTGTGTCACTCCAGCGACCCATGTGAAAGGATCTGTTCCTGTTCCTCCTGTGTTCCTGGTTCTCTGGTTAAGAACTTGTACTCCTGGTTACTCTGCACAGCTCCGTGGAACTTCAAGGCCCAGCAATACCTGCAACCTGCAAACAAGGCTTCACACTCATCACCACCTTGTGTGCTTCAGCCTGCAGTTGAAGACTGACTCCAGGTGTGTTTCATTCCTCCACCTGTGATACAGCTTGCTGCTGCCAGTGCCTCATCACCTGCACTGTGAAGTCAGACTCCTGCCTCTGCTCAGGTTTGCCATTTCCACCTTGCTGCCTAAGTTTCCTGTTTTAAAACCTGCACTGGTTTCCAAACCAGAACCATTTCACAAACACTTGTTCTTCTGTTTATATATTACCGGATATTATTTTCTCAAGTCATCTGTCATCCATTGCCATAGACTTTCAGTTATCATACTGAGTGATTGACTTTATTCATCTGTTATTATTGTTTCTGCTACCATTCTGTATTATATCATCTGCCAAATAAAATACCATTGCGCTCATGCGCAGGAACGTTATCCAGCCTCCTCGTTTTCTCCCATCTACCTCCACTGACCCACTAGCGCCCCCTCCGGGGACACAGCCCAAACACAATCTGACAGGTGGTATACAATTATGGATGGACTGCCGAGTGCCGACACAGAGGTAGCTACAGCCGTGAACTACCGTACTGTGTCTGCTGCTAGTAGACTGGATGATAAATAATGATATAAAAAATATATATATATCACTACTGCAGCCGGACAGGTATATATTATATAATGACGGACCTGCTGGAGTGGACACTGTCTGTCAGCAGAATGAGTTTTTTAATTTTTATAGAATAAAAAAACACCACACAAGTCACACGACGAGTGTACTTTTTCAGGCAGACATTCAATCACAATATACTATACTGGTGGTCAGTGTGGTCAGGTCACTGGTCACAGTGGTCAGTGGTCAGTCACACTGGCAGTGGCACTCTGGCAGCAAAAGTGTGCACTGTTTAATATGTACTCCTGGCTCCTGCTATAACCTATAACTGCTCCCCAGTCTCCCCCACAATTAAGCTGTGTGAGCACAGTCAGATATTATACATAGATGATGCAGCACACTGGGCTGAGCACAGATATGGTATGTGAGTGTGACTGAGTCACTGTGTATCGTTTTTTTCAGGCAGAGAACAAGAACAGAACGGATTATTAAATAATAATAAATTATAAAACTGCACTGGTGGGTCAGGTCACTGGTCATCAGTCACTAGTATAACTCCTCCTAAGCTCCAGTAAGTAAATGAAGTGTCTCACTCTCCTATCTATTTTAATTTCTAAACGGAGAGGACGCCAGCCACGTCCTCTCCCTATCAATCTCAATGCACGTGTGAAAATGGCCGCGACGCGCGGCTCCTTATATAGAATCCGAGTCTCGCGATAGAATCCGAGCCTCGCGAGAATCCGACAGCGTGATGATGACGTTCGGGCGCGCTCGGGTTAACCGAGCAAGGCGGGAAGATCCGAGTCGCTCGGACCCGTGTAAAAAAACGTGAAGTTCGGATTCAGAGAAACCGAACCCGCTCATCTCTACTTTTTACACATTACGGCAGACAGACAGAATATATAGAAGAAAGAAAGAATATATTATACTTACTGTCTCCGCTGGCTCAGGCTCCTCGGTGCAGCTTGATGGCAGATGATGATCCCAGGCAGGGGAGAAGAAAGAGGAGGGAGGGGGACTCGGGAGCCGCAGCAGCGCAGTGTAATTGGTGTAGGCGCCGCTGCTGCTGTCCCTCTCCTTCACCCAGGGTCGGACTGGCCCACAGGGGTATACGGGAAACCACCGGTGGGCCCCACCGCCTGGGGGCCCACTCCTTCCTCTAGGGATCAGGTTGCAGACTGTGCACTTGTATTATACATGGCAGATATTTTGCATTACACTGCACAAGTCTATTGTGTATTTCTCTGACGTCCTAGTGGATGCTGGGAATTCCGTAAGGACCATGGGGAATAGACGGGCTCCGCAGGAGACTGGGCACTCTAAAAGAAAGATTAGGTACTATCTGGTGTGCACTGGCTCCTCCCTCTATGCCCCTCCTCCAGACCTCAGTTAGATTTCTGTGCCCGGCCGAGCTGGATGCACACTAGGGGCTCTCCTGAGCTCCTAGAAAGAAAGTATATGTTAGGTTTTTTATTTTACAGTGAGACCTGCTGGCAACAGGCTCACTGCAACGAGGGACTAAGGGGAGAAGAAGCGAACCTACCTGCTTGCAGCTAGCTTGGGCTTCTTAGGCTACTGGACACCATTAGCTCCAGAGGGATCGACCGCAGGACCCGTCCTTGGTGTTCGTTCCCGGAGCCGCGCCGCCGTCCCCCTTACAGAGCCAGAAGCATGAAGATGGTCCGGAAAATCGGCGGCAGAAGACTTCAGTCTTCACCAAGGTAGCGCACAGCACTGCAGCTGTGCGCCATTGCTCCTCATACACACTTCACACTCCGGTCACTGAGGGTGCAGGGCGCTGGGGGGGGGGCGCCCTGGGCAGCAATAAGAACACCTTGGCTGGCAAAATAATCACAATATATAGCCCCAGAGGCTATATATGTGATAATTACCCCTGCCAGAATCCATAAAAAAGCGGGAGAAAAGTCCGCGAAAAAGGGGCGGAGCTATCTCCCTCGGCACACTGGCGCCATTTTCTCTTCACAGTGTAGCTGGAAGACAGCTCCCCAGGCTCTCCCCTGTAGTTTTCAGGCTCAAAGGGTTAAAAAGAGAGGGGGGGCACTAAATTTAGGCGCAATATTGTTTATACAAGCAGCTATTGGGGAAAATTCACTCAGTGATAGTGTTTATCCCTACATTATATAGCGCTCTGGTGTGTGCTGGCATACTCTCTCTCTGTCTCCCCAAAGTGCTGTGTGGGGTCCTGTCCTCAGTCAGAGCATTCCCTGTGTGTGTGCGGTGTGTCGGTACGGCTGTGTCGACATGTTTGATGAGGAGGCTTATGTGGAGGCGGAGCAGATGCCGATAAATGGGATGTCGCCCCCTGTGGGCCGACACCAGAGTGGATGGATAGGTGGAAGGTATTAACCGACAGTGTCAACTCCTTACATAAAAGGCTGGATGACGTAACAGCTATGGGACAGCCGGCTTCTCAGCCCGCGCCTGCCCAGGCGTCTCAAAGGCCATCAGGGGCTCAAAAACGCCCGCTCCCTCAGATGGCAGACACAGATGTCGACACGGAGTTTGACTCCAGTGTCGACGAGTTTGAGACATATACACAATCCACTAGGAACATCCGTTACATGATCCCGGCAATAAAAAATGTGTTACACATTTCTGACATTAACCCAAGTACCACTAAAAAAGGGTTTTATGTTTGGGGAGAAAAAGCAGGCAGTGTTTTGTTCCCCCATCAAATGAGTGAATGAAGTGTGAAAAAGCGTGGGTTCCCCCGATAAGAAACTGGTAATTTCTAAAAAGTTACTGATGGCGTACCTTTTCCCGCCAGAGGATAAGTTACGCTGGGAGATATCCCCTAGGGTGGATAAGGCGCTCACACGTTTGTCAAAAAAGGTGGCACTGCCGTCTTAGGATACGGCCACTTTGAAGGTACCTGCTGATAAAAAGCAGGAGGCTATCCTGAAGTCTGTATTTACACACTCAGGTACTAGACTGAGACCTGCAGATAGTGCTGCTGCAGCATGGTCTGTAACCCTGTCAAACAGGGATACTTTTTTGCGAACATAAGTCGTCGTCTTATATATGAGGGATGCACAGAGGGATATTTTGCCGGCTGGCATCCAGAATTAATGCAATGGCCATTCTGTCAGGAGGTTATTAGAGACCCGACACTGGACAGGTGATGCTGACTTTAAAAGGCACATAGAGCCTTATAAGGGTGAGGAATTGTTTGGGGATGGTCTCTGGGACCTCGTATCCACAGCAACAGCTGGGAAGAAGAAATTTTACCTCAGGTTTCCTCACAGCCTAAGAAAGCACTGTATTATCAGGTACAGTCCTTTCGGCTTCAGAAAAGCAAGCGGGTCAAAGGCGCTTCCTTTCTGCACAGAGACGAGGGAAGAGGGAAAAAGCTGCACTAGTCAGCCAGTTCCCAGAATCAAAATTCTTCCCCCGCTTCCTCTGAGTCCACCGCATGACGCGGGGGCTCCACAGGCGTAGCCAGGTACGGTGGGGGGCCGCCTCAAAAATTTCAGCGATCAGTGGGCTCGCTCACAGGTGGATCCCTGAATCCTTCAAGTAGTATCTCAGGGGTACAGGTTGGAATTCGAGGCGTCTCCCCCCGCCGTTTCCTCAAATCTGCCTTGCCGACAACTCCCTCAGGCAGGGAGGCTGTGCTAGAGGCAATTCACAAGCTGTATTCCCAGCAGGTGATAGTCAAGGTGCCCCTACTTCAACAAGGACGGGGTTACTATTCCACACTGTTTGTGGTACCGAAACCGGACGGTTCGGTGAGACCCATTTTAAATTTGAAGTCCTTGAACACATACATAAAAAAATTCAAGTTCAAGATGGAATCGCTCAGGGCGGTTATTGCAAGCCTGGAGGAGGGGGATTACATGGTATCCCTGGACATCAAGGATGCTTACCTACATGTCCCCATTTACCATCCTCACCAGGAGTACCTCAGATTGTGGTACAGGATTGCCATTACCAATTCCAAACACTGCCGTTTGGACTGTCCACGGCACCGAGGGTCTTTACCAACGTAATGGCAGAAATGATGATACTCCTTCGAAAAAAGGGAGTTTTTAATTATCCCGTACTTGGACGATCTCCTTATAAAGGCGAGGTCCATGGAGCAGTTGTTGGTCGGAGTAGCACTATCTCGGGAAGTGCTACAACAGCACGGATGGATTCTATACATTCCAAAGTCACAGCTGGTTCCTACCACACGCCTGCTGTTCCTGGGGATGGTTCTGGACACAGAACAGAAAAAAAGTGTTTCTCCCGCAGGAGAAAGCCAAGGAGCTGTCATCTCTAGTCAGAGACCTCCTGAAACCAAAACAGGTATCGGTGCATCACTGCACACGAGTCTTGGGAAAAATGGTAGCTTCTTACGAAGCAAAATTCCATTCGGCAGGTTCCATGCAAGAACCTTTCAGTGGGACCTCTTGGACAAGTGGACGAAATCGCATCTTCAGATGCATCGGCTGATAACCCTGTCTCCAAGGACCAGGGTATCTCTACTGTGGTGGCTGCAGAGTGCTCATCTTCAAGAGGGCCGCAGATTCGGCATACAGGACTGGGTCCTGGTAACCACGGATGCCAGCCTTCGAGGCTGGGGGGCAGTCACACAGGGAAGAAATTTCCAAGGACTTTGGTCAAGTCAGGAGTCGTCCCTACACATAAATGTTCTGGAACTGAGGGCCATTTACAATGCCCTAAGTCTGGCAAGGCCTCTGCTTCAAAACCAGCCGGTACTGATCCAATCAGACAACATCACGGCAGTCGCCCATGTAAACCGACAGGGCGGCACAAGAAGCAGGATGGCGATGGCAGAAGCCACAAGGATTCTCCGATGGGCGGAAGATCACGTCTTAGCACTGTCAGCAGTGTTCATTCCGGGAGTGGACAACTGGGAAGCAGACTTCCTCAGCAGACACGACCGACACCCGGGAGAGTGGGGACTTCATCCAGAAGTCTTCCAACTGTTGGTAAACCGTTGGGAAAGGCCACAGGTGGACATGATGGCGTCCCGCCTAAACAAAAAACTAGATATTGCGCCAGGTCAAGGGACCCTCAGGCAATAGCTGTGGACGCTCTAGTGACACCGTGGGTGTACCAGTCGGTTTATATATTCCCTCCTCTGCCTCTCATACCAAAGGTACTGAGAATAATAAGAAAACGAGGAGTAAGAACGATACTCGTGGTTCCGGATGGGCCAAGAAGAGCTTGGTACCCAGAACTTCAAGAAATAATATCAGAGGACCCATGGCCTCTACCGCTCAGACAGGATCTGCTACAGCAGGGGCCCTGTCTGTTCCAAGACTTACCGCGGCTGCGTTGGACGGCATGGCGGTTGAATTCCGGATCCTAAAGCAAAAGGGCATTCCGGAGGAAGTCATTCCTACGCTGATAAAAGCCAGGAAAGAAGTAACCGCAAACCATTATCACCGTATTTGGCGAAAATATGTTGCGTGGTGTGAGGCCAGGAAGGCCCCAACAGAGGAATTTCAGCTGGGTCGTTTTCTGCACTTCCTACAGTCAGGAGTGACTATGGGCCTAAAATTGGGTTCCATTAAGGTCCAGATTTCGGCTCTGTCGATTTTCTACCAGAAAGAACTGGCTTCACTGCCTGGAGTTCAGACATTTGTAAAGGGAGTGCTACATATTCAGCCCCTTTTTTTGTGCCTTCTGTGGCACCTTGGGATCTCAACGTGGTGTTGAGTTTCTTAAAATCACATTGGTTTAAGCCACTTAAAACTGTGGATTTGAAATATCTCACGTGGAAAGTGGTCATGTTATTGGCCTTGGCTTCGGCCAGGCGTGTGTCAGAATTGGCGGCTTTGTCATGTAAAAGCCCTTATCTGATTTTCCATATGGATAGGGCAGAATTGAGGACTCGTCCCCAGTTTCTCCCTAAGGTGGTATCAGCTTTTCACTTGAACCAACCTATTGTAGTGCCTGCGGCTACTAGGGACTTGAAAGATTCCAAGTTACTGGACGTAGTCAGGGCCTTAAAAATGTATATTTCCAGGACGGCTGGAGTCAGGAAAACTGACTCGTTTTTTATCCTGTAGGCACCCAACAAAATAGGTGCTCCTGCTTCTAAGCAGACTATTGCTCGCTGAATTTGTAGCACAATTCAGCTGGAGCAATCTGCGGCTGGATTGCCGCATCCTAAATCAGTAACAGCCCATTCCACGAGGAAAGTGGGCTCATCTTGGGCGGCTGCCCGAGGGGTCTCGGCTTTACAACTTTGCCGAGCTGCAACTTGGTCAGGGGCAAACACGTTTGCTAAATTCTACAAATTTGATACCCTGGCTGAGGAGGACCTTGAGTTCTCTCATTCGGTGCTGCAGAGTCATCCGCACTCTCCCACCCGTTTGGGAGCTTTGGTATAATCCCCATGGTCCTTACGGAGTTCCCAGCATCCACTAGGACGTCAGAGAAAATAAGATTTTACTTACCGGTAAATCTATTTCTCGTAGTCCGTAGTGGATGCTGGGCGCCCATCCCAAGTGCGGATTGTCTGCAATACTTGTATATAGTTATTGCCTAACTAAAGGGTTATTGTTGAGCCATCTGTTGAGAGGCTCAGTTATATTTCATACTGTTAACTGGGTATAGTATCACGAGTTATACGGTGTGATTGGTGTGGCTGGTATGAGTCTTACCCGGGATTCAAAATCCTTCCTTATTGTGTCAGCTCTTCCGGGCACAGTATCCTAACTGAGGTCTGGAGGAGGGGCATAGAGGGAGGAGCCAGTGCACACCAGATAGTACCTAATCTTTCTTTTAGAGTGCCCAGTCTCCTGCGGAGCCCGTCTATTCCCCATGGTCCTTACGGAGTTCCCAGCATCCACTATGGACTACGAGAAATAGATTTACCGGTGAGTAAAATCTTATTTTCAAGCCTCTGTGGAGGCTGGTCACACACCTTTTGTAGGCTGACCACACCCCTAAGTATGGCCCCTATCACTGCATTCCCCCAGGCGGGCCCTTCATGCCCCAGTCCGACATTGCCTTCACCATAGGCTGTTCTCCGCCGCTGTGATGAGGAAAGCGGCGGAGAACAGCCTATGGTGAAGGAGAGGGACAGCTGCAGCAGCGCCTCCACCAATTACATTGCGCTGCTGCGGCTCCGGAGTCTCCCTCCCTCTTCCTCCTGACGCCCCCCCTCCCGGCCGCTGCGCTCATCTCCTCGGCGGGTGGCTGCGTGTTGCGGGCGGCGGTGCTGCTGCTGTCCCTCTCCTTCACCATAGGCTGTTCTCCGCCGCTGTGATGAGGGAAGCGGCGGAGAACAGCCTATGGTGAAGGAGAGGGACAGCTACAGTAGCGCGTCCACCAATTACATTGCGCTGCTGCGGCCCCGGAGTCCCCCTCCCTCCTCCTTCTTAGAGCCCCCCCAGCCCACCCGGCCGCTGCGCTCATCTCCTCGGCGGGTGGCTGCAGGCAGCGGTGGCCCGCAGCACACAGCGGCATGTTAGAGTCAGTTTGACTCATTACTTGCCGCGCTGCTTTGGGCCCCTTGACAGTGGAGGGCCCCAGTGCAAGGCACAGCTTGCACCGGCGGTAGTTCCGATACTGATGTAAGGATATGTATGGACTGTGCAGAGTGGATGCAATTTGATGGGAAGGTTTATGAAAGTTATGTGGGCGGTTCTGGAATTTGATACACTTGCCTGAAGAGGTGAGTTTTCAGGGAACGCTTGAAGGTTTGGAGACTAGAGGAGAGTCTTATTGTACATGGTAGGGCATTCCACAGAGTGGGTGCAGCCCGATGAAAGTCCTGCAATCGTGAGTGGGAGCGAGTAATGAGTGTGGATGAGAGACGCAGATCTTGTGAAGAGCGAAGAGGTCGGGTTGGGAGATATTTTGAGATAAGCAAAGTGATGTACGTTGGTGTAGTTTGGTTAATGGCCTTGTGTGTGAGTAAAAGTATTTTATATTGAATACGGTAGAATACAGGTAACCAATGGAGGGACTGACAGAGTGGATCTGCAGACGATGAATGTCTAGCGAGGAAGATTAGCCTCACAGCTGCATTCAGAATAGATTGTAGTGGTGAGAATCTCGTTTTGGGAAGACCAGTTAGGAGACTATTGCAATAATCAATGCGGGAGATAATGAGAGCATGGATTAGAGTTTTAGCAGTGTCTTGTGTAAGGTATGGTCGTATTTTTGATATGTTTTTTAGATGCATGTAACATGATTTTTAGACAGATTGAATGTGGGGAACAAAGGACAGATCAGAGTCAAGGATGACACCTAGGCAGCGAGCTTGTGGGGTAGGGCAGATTGTCGAGTTTTCAACAGTGATAGAGATATCAGGTTGGTACCTACTATTGGCCGGTGGAAATATAATTTATACCACGTTCACACTGCCTTGAAATATCCGGGTTATTGCACGTGAACCCGCAGTAATCCGGGTTTATGTGCAGTGTGAAATGGGGTCCTGACTAATTCCCGGGTGGTCTGACCCGGTATTTCAACCCGGGAATAAAGAAGGGTTATTCCCGGGTCAATATCGGGTCAGGCGCAAATGTGAACGGTGTTAAGTGTTCCCGGGTCGATGCGACCCGGGACACTTCAACACTATTGGAGCTGGCGGTGCTTGTAGATCATCTGATCTCCAAGCACCGCCCCCGCATGTGACCCGGTGACGTCATCGACGCGGCATATTGCCGTGTCGGGGCCGCCAGTCTGAACGGGGTCTCAAGTGGGTTGCACCTGGGAAGGTCTCGTGCACGAGTCCCGGGTGCAACCCCGCCATTGTCAGTCTGAACACGATATAAATCTGTCTTTGAAATATTAAGTTTGAGGTGGCGAGATGTCATCCAAGATGAGATGGCAGATAGGCATTCAGTGACACGGCCCAGTACAGATAGGGACAAATCAGGGGAGGATAGGTAGATTTGAGTAATATTAAGGAGATACTTAATATTTGCGGGTATATCCTGAAAGCAGCTGTTTTTTGGGGAATATCCTTCAGATAATATTTGATAAATAGTATCCTAATGGTAAGATGTACTAAAGCAGAAATGCGGTAAAAAAAAATAATATCCAGGGTTTTTATAGCATTTTCTAATGTACTAAATCCCTGACGTTGGGGCTCCGATGTGGAGGGTAACGCTGGCGAGATGCAATGTGTGGCGGGATATACATCTCAAAGTTAATACATCCCACCCTATGTATCTTCAGCCTTATATGTGAAGATGCTCCATACTTACCTACTTTTTTTCCCCATCTTTGAGAGAAGTACGGACAGCAGACACAGCATCTCACTTCGGGGGGTGGGGCCGGACTCTCAGGTCACAGGCCCCACCCTCAAGATGGGAAACGCCCACGATTCACGTGTCCACAGGTATGGGTGGGACTTTAGCCCCACCCCTTTGCGCTGTCGCTGTATGTTCTGTGCATTTATCCTCATCCTGCCCGCTTCAGTAGGAAGCTGGCAGGTGCGGACGGAATGCGGGAGAGCCATATACCCTTCCAGGACTGCGGGGTACTAGTCTAAAAATAGAAAGTTAGCTTCCGGAATGGAAGGTAAGTGTGAGATGCACACACATACCTCCCAACATGACCCTTTCCAGGAGGGACAAAATACTCTGCTTCTGGACTTTTCTCTTAATTTGTGATTGCCAGCACCTGTTTTGAACAGGTGAACGGATAAGAAAGGTGTTTCAGCACAGGTGATGGCAATCATAAATTAAGAGGGAAGTCCAGGAGCAGAGCATTGTGTCCCTCCTGGAGAGGGTTATGTTGTGTCAAAGTCGAAAAATATAGCGACCTATGATGCCTTGTACTAACCCCATGCGCTTGCCCGCTGCACGTGCACATTCTCTCGCGTGCGTGCGCATATTCGCAGTTGCGGGACGGCACCTCCACGGTCGTGCGCTCAGGCGCGTGGTATGCGCATTTACGGTAGAGTTTGTGTGCGTCTGGCGGGCGACTCTATCGTTACATAGTTAATCTAAATAGTGTATTTTATAGGTTATGGTCCCCTTAATAATATCAGTAAGTTTGTTTAGTGTAACTGGTTCATGGACAGAGAGATCCCTCTTTACATGATACGAAGGGTCAGACAGGTTTTGAGCAGTGGTGTTTAGTATGCAACGGAAGAGTATATTATTAGTAACATTCCGGTGTTGGTTTGAAAGAGATTAATCGCTCCTGCGTATAGTTATGTTTATAAGAAGTTTATGGACATTATTTGCAGTTCATTATCCATGCGGCGGTAAACCTCAGATTCCCTCCCACCTGAGCAGTTTGAAATAGTCACAGCCCACCTGTTCGAATCAACCTATGACCTTTTGTTATAATGTGAAGACAGATTCCTGTGTCCAATGAACAATGAGATTGTAGGGCCCTTTGTAGTGTACTGTATGTAGTGTATATAAGAACAGCCAGCCTGGGCCAGCTCAGTCTTCTCTCCACAAAAGTTTTCATCATTGACTAACTAGAGAGCTGGTTCCAGGACTGCGCTAGCGATCATTCCCCACGTGTGTAAGTTCTCTGTAACCAACTTATTCTCTGTCTGTATTTGCCATACTCTCTCTCTCACTGTTATTGTTTAGGATTAAGACGCTGTTGTATATTGTATATTTTCAGTTATTCTGTTTAGGTGTTTTATGTTAGTGCTGTAGTGTATAAGCTGTTAACTGTTTTCCCCTTTTTACATAGCTAAATCTCGTTAGTAAAGGTGTTGAAACCTCAGCAAGGTGTCTGTGTTTCACTAGCTAGTATAGAGGGTTTCTGAGCGTCTCAATCGCTCAAGCAGCTTTTATATAATAGAGGTTAATCAGCGTTACATTGTGTTAACATTACAAGACCAAGGTTTACAGTATAGGCTTAGCCTTTCATTGTGTTGCATACAAGGTTTACTGTGTGTCATCCTGTGAGCGTCTGCGCCGCTCGTGTTCCTCTCATGGACACAGCGTCCGCTACGCTAGTAGCGTAGCATTACGGTGCTCGGGCCGCCTATAGCGTGCTCGATACCCAGCGTAAGCCGTGAGCGAACGTGCCGCTCGTGCGTCTCGACCACGGCCTAGCGTCTGCTACGCTAAGTGCGTACCATTACGGTACCCCGTACGCCCATTGCTTACTGAGTCTCTTACCAATATATAGTGAATGTTATAAGATAAATAATTAGCTTTATCAGTTGGGAGGTATGCACACAACTTGCTAAAACACACAAACAGAAGTACATTCACCTTTGTATCAGCCCCATTAGTACTATTTAACCTATGGCTTGATCAGATGCATCGATCACACCTGGGACGCAGGTAACACACCTGTGATTATACAATCACTCATCTGTAAGGTAAACATACTCACTGGAGAACTAGATGCCTCTGGAATAGAAAAGATTGTCCGCTAAATACAACCACTTAACTGCAAATATGTTTTCTCTGACGTCCTAGTGGATGCTGGGTACTCCGTAAGGACCATGGGGAATAGACGGGCTCCGCAGGAGACTGGGCACTCTTAAAAGAAAGATTAGGTACTATATCTGGTGTGCACTGGCTCCTCCCTCTATGCCCCTCCTCCAGACCTCAGTTAGAATCTGTGCCCGGCCAGAGCTGGATGCACCTAGTGGGCTCTCCTGAGCTTACTAAAAAAGAAAGTATTTGTTAGGTTTTTTATTTTCAGTGAGATCTGCTGGCAACAGACTCACTGCTACGAGGGACTGAGGGGAGAGAAGCAAACCTACCTGCTTGCAGCTAGCTTGTGCTTCTAAGGCTACTGGACACCATTAGCTCCAGAGGGATCGAACACAGGGCCCGACCTCGATCGTCCGTTCCCGGAGCAGCGCCGCCGTCCCCCTTGCAGAGCCAGAAGATGGAAGAACCAGGAGAAAATCGTCGGCTGAAGACTCCGGTCTTCAATAAGGTAGCGCACAGCACTGCAGCTGTGCGCCATTGCTCCCACAGCACACCACACGCTCCGGTCACTGGTGGGGGCGCCCTGGGCTGCAATATGTATACCTTCTTGGCAAATGTGCACATAATACAGTTATAAACTGTATATGTGCCTAATCCCCCGCCATTAATATTATTAAAAAAGCGGGAGAAGCCCGCCGCGGAGGGGGCGGGGCTCTCTCCCTCAGCACACCGGCGCCATTTTCTCTTCACAGCTCCGCTGGAAGGACGCTCCCCAGGCTCTCCCCTGCAGTATACACTACGAGAAGGGTAAAAAAGAGAGGGGGAAGGGCACATAAATTTAGGCGCAAAAAGGTGATATAAGCAGCTATTGGGGGAAAATTCACTTTGTGTTAGTGTACATCCCTCTGTTATATAGCGCTCTGGTGTGTGCTGGCATACTCTCTCTCTGTCTCCCCAAAGGACTTTGTGGGGTCCTGTCCTCAGTCAGAGCATTCCCTGTGTGTGTGTGCGGTGTGTCGGTACGGCTGTGTCGACATGTTTGATGAGGACGCTTACGTGGAGGCGGAGCAGGAGCCGATAAGTGTGATGTCGCCCCCTGCGGGGCCGACACCAGAGTGGATGGATATGTGGAAGGTATTAACCGACAGTGTCAACTCCGTGCATAAAAGGTTCGATGACGTAACAGCTTTGGGACAGCCGGCATCTCAGCCCGCGCCTGCCCAGGCGTCTCAGAGGCCATCAGGGGCTCAAAAACGCCCGCTACCTCAGATGGCAGACACAGATGTCGACACGGAGTCTGACTCCAGTGTAGACGAGGATGAGACAAATGTACAGTCCACAAGGGCCATCCGATGCATGATTACGGCAATGAAACATTTCTGACATTAACCCGGTTACCACTAAAAAGGGTATTATGTTTGGGAAGAAAAAGCAGCCAGTGACTTTTCCCCCATCTGATGAGTTAAATGAATTGTGTGAAGAAGCGTGGTGTTCCCCAGATAAGAAATTAGTGATTTCTAAGAGGTTACTAATGACGTACCCTTTCCCGCCAACTGACAGGTTGCGTTGGGAAACATCCCCTAGGGTGGACAAGGCGCTCACACGCTTATCAAAAAAGGTGGCACTGCCGTCTCAGGATACGGCCGCCTTAAAGGAGCCTGCAGATAGAAAGCAGGAGGCTATCCTGAAGTCTGTGTATACACACTCAGGTACTATACTGAGACCTGCAATTTCTTCAGCATGGATGTGTAGTGCTGCAGCTGCTTGGTCTGATACCCTGTCAGATAACATTGATTCCCTTGACAGGGATACTATTTTGCTAACCATAGAGCATATTAAAGACGTAGTCTTATATATGAGGGATGCACAGAGGGACATTTGCCGGCTGGCATCTAGAATTAATGCAATGTCCATTTCTGCCAGGAGAGTATTATGGACTCGGCAGTGGACAGGTGATGCTGATTCTAAAAGGCACATGGAGGTTTTGCCTTATAAAGGTGAGGAATTGTTTGGGGACGGTCTCTCGGACCTCGTATCCACAGCAACAGCTGGGAAGTCGACTTTTTTACCTCAGGTTCCCTCACAGCCTAAGAAAGCACCGTATTATCAAGTACAGTCCTTTCGGCCTCAGAAAGGCAAGCGGGTCAGAGGCGCGTCCTTTCTGCCCAGAGGCAGGGGTAGAGGGAAACAGCTGCACCAGACAGCCAGTTCCCAGGAACAAAAATCCTCCCCTGCTTCCACTAAGTCCACCGCATGACGCTGGGGCTCCACAGGTGGAGCCAGGTGCGGTGGGGGCGCGTCTCCGGAACTTCAGCGACCAGTGGGTTCGCTACAAGTGGTATCTCAGGGATACAAGCTGGAGTTCGAGGCTTCTCCCCCTCGCCGTTACCTCAAATCAGCCTTGCCAGCTGCTCCCAAGGAAAGGGAGGTAGTACTGGCGGCAATTCACAAGCTGTACCTTCAGCAGGTGATAATCAAAGTTCCCCTCCTTCAACAGGGACGGGGTTACTATTCCACAATGTTTGTGGTACCGAAACCAGACGGTTCGGTGAGACCCATTCTAAATTTGAAATCCTTGAACACTTATATAAGGAAGTTCAAGTTCAAAATGGAATCGCTCAGGGCGGTTATTGCAAGCCTGGAAGAGGGGGATTTTATGGTGTCACTGGACATCAAGGATGCTTACCTACATGTCCCCATTTACCCACCTCACCAGGAGTACCTCAGGTTTGTGGTACAGGACTGTCATTACCAATTCCAGACGTTGCCGTTTGGTCTGTCCACGACACCGAGGGTATTTACCAAGGTAATGGCCGAAATGATGATACTCCTTCGAAAGAAGGGAGTTATAATTATCCCGTACTTGGACGATCTCCTTATAAAGGCAAGGTCCAAGGAGCAGTTGTTAGTCGGAGTAGCACTATCTCGGGAAGTGCTACAACAGCACGGCTGGATTCTGAATATCCCAAAGTCGCAGCTGATTCCTACGACGCGTCTGCTGTTCTTGGGCATGATTCTGGACACAGAACAGAAGGTGTTTCTCCCGGAGGAGAAGGCCCAGGAATTGTCATCTCTGGTCAGAGACCTCCTGAAACCAAAACAGGTGTCGGTGCATCACTGCACGTGAGTCCTGGGAAAGATGGTAGCTTCTTACGAAGCAATTCCCTTCGGCAGGTTCCATGCAAGGATCTTTCAGTGGGATCTGTTAGACAAGTGGTCCGGATCGCATCTTCAGATGCATCGGTTGATCACCCTGTCCCCGAGGGCCAGGGTGTCTCTGCTGTGGTGGCTGCAGAGTGCTCATCTCTCGAGGGCCGCAGATTCGGCATTCAGGACTGGGTCCTGGTGACCACGGATGCAAGCCTCCGAGGTTGGGGGGCAGTCACACAGGGAAGAAACTTCCAAGGACAGTGGTCGAGTCAGGAGACTTCCCTACACATAAATATTCTGGAACTAAGGGCCATTTACAATGCCCTAAGTCAAGCAGAACCCCTGCTTCAAAACCAACCGGTACTGATTCAGTCAGACAACATCACGGCGGTCACCCATGTAAACCGACAGGGGGCACAAGAAGCAGGATGGCGATGGCAGAAGCCACAAGGATTCTCCGATGGGCGGAGAATCACGTGCTAGCACTGTCAGCGGTGTTCATTCCGGGAGTGGACAACTGGGAAGCAGACTTCCTCAGCAGGCACGACCTCCACCCGGGAGAGTGGGGACTTCATCCAGAAGTCTTCCAGCTGATTGTAAATCGTTGGGAAAGGCCACAGGTGGACATGATGGCGTCCCGCCTCAACAAAAAGCTAAAAAGATATTGCGCCAGGTCAAGGGACCCTCAGGCGATAGCTGTGGACGCTCTAGTGACACCGTGGGTGTACCAGTCGGTTTATGTGTTCCCTCCTCTTCCTCTCATACTAAAGGTACTGAGGATATTAAGAAAGAGAGGAGTAAGAACTATACTCATCGTTCCGGATTGGCCAAGAAGAACTTGGTACCCGGAACTACAAGAAATGATCTCAGAGGACCCTTGGCCTCTGCCGCTCCGACAGGACCTGCTACAGCAGGGGCCCTGTCTGTTCCAAGACTTACCGCGGCTGCGTTTGACGGCATGGCGGTTGAACGCCGGATCCTAATGGAAAAGGGCATTCCAGTTGAAGTCATTCCTACGCTGATAAAAGCTAGGAAGGATGTGACAGCAAAACATTATCACCGCATATGGCGAAAATATGTTGCTTGGTGTGAGGCCAGGAAGGCCCCAACAGAGGAATTTCAGCTGGGTCGATTTCTACACTTCCTACAGTCAGGAGTGACTATGGGCCTAAAATTGGGATCCATTAAAGTCCAGATTTCGGCCCTGTCTATTTTCTTTCAAAAAGAACTGGCTTCACTGCCTGAAGTTCAGACGTTTGTTAAGGGAGTGCTGCATATTCAGCCCTCTTTTGTGCCTCCAGTAGCACCTTGGGATCTCAACGTAGTGTTGGATTTCCTAATCACATTGGTTTGAGCCACTTCAGACTGTGGAGTTGAAGTATCTCACGTGGAAGGTAGTCATGCTGTTGGCCTTGGCCTCAGCTAGGCGTGTGTCAGAATTGGCGGCTTTGTCCTGTAAAAGCCCATATCTGATTTTCCATATGGACAGGGCAGAATTGAGGACTCGTCCCCAATTTCTCCCAAAGGTGGTATCAGCGTTTCATTTGAACCAACCTATTGTGGTGCCTGCGGCTACTCTGGACTTGGAGGATTCCAAGTTGCTGGACGTAGTCCGGGCCCTGAAAAACTATGTTTCCAGGACGGCTAGAGTCAGAAAAACTGACTCGCTGTTTATCCTGCATGCACCCAACAAGCTGGGTGCTCCTGCTTCAAAGCAGACTATTGCTCGCTGGATCTGTAGCACGATTCAACTTGCACATTCTGCGGCTGGACTGCCGCATCCTAAATCAGTAAAAGCCCATTCCACGAGGAAGGTGGGCTCTTCTTGGGCGGCTGCCCGAGGGGTCTCGGCTTTACAACTTTGCCGAGCTGCTACTTGGTCGGGATCAAACACTTTTGCAAAATTCTACAAGTTTGATACCCTGGCTGAGGAGGACCTTGAGTTTGCTCATTCGGTGCTGCAGAGTCATCCGCACTCTCCCGCCCGTTTGGGAGCTTTGGTATAATCCCCATGGTCCTTACGGAGTACCCAGCATCCACTAGGACGTCAGAGAAAATAAGAATTTACTCACCGGTAATTCTATTTCTCGTAGTCTGTAGTGGATGCTGGGAGCCCGTCCCAAGTGCGGACTTTCTGCAATACATGTATATAGTTATTGCTTAACTATAGGGTTATTGTTATGAGCCATCTGTTAAATGAGGCTCAGTTGTTGTTCATACTGTTAACTGGGTATAGTTATCACAAGTTGTACGGTGTGATTGGTGTGGCTGGTATGAGTCTTACCCTGGATTCCAAATCCTTTCCTAGTAATGTCAGCTCTTCCGGGCACAGTTTCCCTAACTGAGGTCTGGAGGAGGGGCATAGAGGGAGGAGCCAGTGCACACTAGATATAGTACCTAATCTTTCTTTTTAGAGTGCTTAGTCTCCTGCGGAGCCCGTCTATTCCCCATGGTCCTTACGGAGTGCCCAGCATCCACTACGGACTACGAGAAATAGAATCACCGGTGAGTAAATTCTTATTTTAAAAACTCAGATTTTTTTTTTTAATAACTGAATTAGATCAGAACATCTATGCAAAACATATCCAACATGATTTTATTTTATTTTTTATTTATTTTTAAATAGTATAGCATGAAAATGGCAATTTTTACGGTATACTTTAGTGATGTCAATCAACAGCTGTACTATGGACAACTGAAGGTTTTAAACTATGGTTAGAAAACCATTGATGGTTTGCACATGTGCCGCCGATGTTCCCTTGACATTGGGGGTGCCATAGATGGGAGAAAAAACAAAACACTGCCAACCACTGATGGTCATTGGCCTTGCCTAATACACTGCACTTCTACCTTACATTTTAAACTTTAAACACTGTTATACTAAGAGTGTGGTTCACTAATATAACTTTCAGACAGAAAACAAAGCAATTTACCGGGTTGAGAATTTCGACCTGGTAATTTGTGGATCAACACGACTATTTTGTCTGTGTGAAAGGGTCAACCAAGGTTGAAATTCCCGTGTGTCCGACCCTGTTAAATTCCAGGGTCGAAGTCCTGTGAATTTCAACCCGGGTTGACCGTTTCACACAGAAAAAGGACCCGCATTTTTTATGAAATTACCAGCTAGACCTCTCATGTGTAATGTTCTCTATTTCATTCTAATTTTCCACCAGGTTGGTAGACCACATAGAAGTAGCACAATGCACATCAGATACAGTAAGTGATATATAGAAGTAGCACAGCGCACATCAGATAAGTGATGTATAGAAGTAGCACAATGCACATCAGTTAAGTGATGTATAGAAGTAGCACAGCGCACATAAGATAAGTGATGTATAGAAGTAGCACAGCGCACGTCAAATAAGTGATGTATATAAGAAGCACAGTGCACATCAGATAAGTGATGTATAGAAGTAGCACAGCGCACATCAGTTAAGTGATGTATAGAAGTAGAAAAATGAACATCAGATAAATGATGTACCTGTAGAGAAGTAGCACAGCGCATGTCAGATAAGTGATGTATAGAAGTAGCACAGCGCATGTCAGATAAGTGATGTATAGAAGTAGCACAGTGCACATCAGATAAGTGATGTACCTGTATAGAAGTAGCACAGCGCACATCAGATAAGTGATTTGTAGAAGCAGTACAGTGCACATCAGATAAGTGATGTATAGAAGTAGCATAGCACACATCAGATAAGTGATATATAGAGGTAGCACAGCGCATGTCAGATAAGTGATGTATAGAAGCAGCATAGCACACATCAGATAAGTGATGTATACAGGTAGCACAGCGCATGTCAGATAAGTGATGTATAGAAGTAGCACAGCGCACATCACAGAAGTAATGTATAGAAGCAGCACAGCACACACCAGATAAGTGATGTATAGAAGTAGCACAGCGCACATCAGATAAGTAATTTATAGAAGCAGCACAGCGCACATCAGATAAGTGATGTATAGAAGTAGCACAGCACATATCAGATAAGTGATTTATAGAAGAAGCACAGTGCACATCAGATAAGTGATGTACTGTATAGAAGTAGCACAGTGCACATAAGATAAGTGATGTACCTGTATAGAAGTAGCACAGTGCATATCAGATAAGTGATGTATAGAAGTAGCACAGCGCACATCATATAAGTGATTTACAGAAGCAGCACAGTGCACATCAGATAAGTGATGTATAGAAGTAGCACAGCGCACATCAGATAAGTGATTTATAGAAGAAGCACAGTGCACATCAGATAAGTGATGTACTGTATAGAAGTAGCACAGTGCACATCAGATAAGTGATATATAGAAGTAGCACAGCACACACCAGATAAGTGATGTATAGAAGTAGCACAGCGCACATCAGATAAGTGATGTATAGAAGTAGCACAATGAACATCAGATAAGTGATGTATAGAAGTAGCACAGCACACATCAGATAAGTGATGTACAGAAGTAGCACAGTGCACATCAGTTAAGTGATGTATAAAAGTAGCACAGCGCATGTCAGATAAGTGATATATAGAAGCACAGCGCACATCAGATAAGTGATGTATAGAAGTAGCACAGCGCACGTCAGATAAATGATGTATAGAAGCACAATGCACATCAGATAAGTGATGTATAGAAGTAGCACAGCGCACATCAGTTAAGTGATGTATAGAAGTAGCACAATGCACATCAGTTAAGTGATGTATAGAAGTAGCACAGCGCACATAAGATAAGTGATGTATAGAAGTAGCACAGCGCACGTCAAATAAGTGATGTATATAAGAAGCACAGTGCACATCAGATAAGTGATGTATAGAAGTAGCACAGCGCACATCAGTTAAGTGATGTATAGAAGTAGAAAAATGAACATCAGATAAATGATGTACCTGTAGAGAAGTAGCACAGCGCATGTCAGATAAGTGATGTATAGAAGTAGCACAGCGCATGTCAGATAAGTGATGTATAGAAGTAGCACAGTGCACATCAGATAAGTGATGTACCTGTATAGAAGTAGCACAGCGCACATCAGATAAGTGATTTGTAGAAGCAGTACAGTGCACATCACATAAGTGATGTATAGAAGTAGCATAGCACACATCAGATAAGTGATATATAGAGGTAGCACAGCGCATGTCAGATAAGTGATGTATAGAAGCAGCATAGCACACATCAGATAAGTGATGTACTGTATAGAAGTAGCACAGTGCACATCAGATAAGTGATATATAGAAGTAGCACAGCACACACCAGATAAGTGATGTATAGAAGTAGCACAGCACACACCAGATAAGTGATGTATAGAAGTAGCACAGCGCACATCAGATAAGTGATGTATAGAAGTAGCACAATGAACATCAGATAAGTGATGTATAGAAGTAGCACAGCACACATCAGATAAGTGATGTACAGAAGTAGCACAGTGCACATCAGTTAAGTGATGTATAAAAGTAGCACAGCGCATGTCAGATAAGTGATATATAGAAGCACAGCGCACATCAGATAAGTGATGTATAGAAGTAGCACAGCGCACATCAGATAAGTGATGTATAGAAGTAGCACAGTGCACATAAGATAAGTGATGTATAAATGTAGCACAGCGCACATCAGATAAGTGATGTATAGAAGTAGCACAGCGCACATCAGTTAAGTGATGTATAGAAGTAGCACAGTGCATGTCAGATAAGTGATGTACCTGTAGAGAAGTAGCACAGCGCATGTCAGATAAGTGATGTATAGAAGTAGCACAGCGCATGTCAGATAAGTGATGTATAGAAGTAGCACAGTGCACATCAGAGAAGTGATGTATAGAAGTAGCACAGCGCACATCAGATAAGTGATGTATAGAAGTAGCACAGTGCACATCAGATAAGTGATGTACCTGTATAGAAGTAGCACAGCGCACATCAGATAAGTGATTTATAGAAGCAGTACAGTGCACATCAGATAAGTGATGTATAGAAGTAGCATAGCACACATCAGATAAGTGATGTATACAGGTAGCACAGCGCATGTCAGATAAGTAATGTATAAAAGTAGCACAGCGCACATCAGAGAAGTAATGTATAGAAGTAGCACAGTGCACATCAGATAAGTGATGTACCTGTATAGAAGTAGCACAGCGCACATCAGATAAGTGATATATAGAAGCAGCACAGCACACACCAGATAACTGATGTATAGAAGTAGCACAGCGCACATCAGATAAGTAATTTATAGAAGCAGCACAGCGCACATCAGATAAGTGATGTATAGAAGTAGCACAGCACACATCAGATAAGTGATTTATAGAAGAAGCACAGTGCACATCAGATAAGTGATGTACTGTATAGAAGTAGCACAGTGCACATCAGATAAGTGATGTACCTGTATAGAAGTAGCACAGTGCACATCAGATAAGTGATTTATAGAAGCAGTACAGTGCACATCAGATAAGTGATGTATAGAAGTAGCATAGCACACATCAGATAAGTGATGTATAGAGGTAGCACAGCGCATGTCAGATAAGTGATGTATAGAAGCAGCATAGCACACATCAGATAAGTGATGTATACAGGTAGCACAGCGCATGTCAGATAAGTGATGTACCTGTATAGAAGTAGCACAGCGCACATCAGATAAGTGATTTACAGAAGCAGCACAGTGCACATCAGATAAGTGATTTATAGAAGCAGCACAGCGCACATCAGATAAGTGATATATAGAAGTAGCACAGCGCACATCAGATAAGTGATTTATAGAAGAAGCACAGTGCACATCAGATAAGTGATGTACTGTATAGAAGTAGCACAGCGCACATCAGATAAGTGATTTACAGAAGCAGCACAGTGCACATCAGATAAGTGATATATAGAAGCAGCACAGCACACACCAGATAAGTGATGTATAGAAGCAGCACAGCACACACCAGATAAGTGATGTATAGAAGCAGCACAGCACACATCAGACAAGTGATGTATAGAAGCAAACCTTTGTGGTACATCCCACCACTTAACGTATTGATACTAATTGCATGTATACTAACATATGTGATTAGTAGGACCAGGATTTTTAGGATTTAAAAAAAAAAAATATATATATATATATATATTTCAATCCATGCTTTAGGATTTTATAGGTTTTAAAAATTTTAATGGAAGTCGGGATACCAGAGTTGGTATTCTAACCGCTGACATCCCGTAACCAACCCATTTTAAACACTGTGCCTTTATTATAATCCTGCAGCATTAACTCCCATGATGTGCTATGCACGCGGGAGGCTGTGATCCATTTGCAGCCACTGATTTCCCATAGAAGCAAAGGGATTGTGGATGCTACATATGCTATGCAGCAAGGCTGAAACAGGACACATCTGTATACAGCTTACATATCTGCTCCATGCACTACAAATTGCATTATATGTAATGCGTGAGTACCGTGTGACTTAGTAGTGCCGAGCGTCTTTTTGCGTTTTCCCCCCGCAAAAATGCGTCTTAGACGCAAAGTAATGCAAAATTACGCACGGACAGCTTCTGCTGATTAAAATGAAATGCAATATGCCAATATTCTTTGTGTGATTTACATACAAAATGCTATGCTACAGTGTTTTTATGGAAAACAATGTAACGTTTCATTTTGGGTGCAGATAGAGCCGTAATCACACACAGAATATAGGAATGCTGCATATCACTTTAATCAGCAGAAATGAAACTGAAATTTTGAGTGTAATAGGTAAGGGTTAGAGAATAGGTTAGAACCTAAGAATCCTGGGCTTAGTGATTAGTATCGCAAACGACAGCTCTCCTCGATAAAGAGCTGTCCTTTGCAATGGCCGCACTTCCGGGTTTTGGCCCCGGAGTCCCTCTGTGCACGCGCAGGGTGACACAGCAGCCACGAGGGATGCTGGGAGTGATCTACAGCATCAACAGCATGGACGCGGAAAGAAGCCCATATGCTTCTATAGGGTAACGCCCTCCACACCAGAAACCCGGCAGACGGGTGTTAGCACATATTGAAGTAAAAAAAAAAACGAAGCACAAATACGGGCTCTTGGTCACATTTGTGTGACATAATGTGTAATGGGCATTACGGCATGTGACATTATGTGTAATGGGCATTAAGGTGTGTGGAATAATGTGTAATGGGCATTATTGTGTGTGGCATAATGTGTAATACTGTATGTGTTACTGTGTGTGGCATAATGTGTAATGGGTATTAAGGTGTGTGCCATAATGTGTAATGGGCGTTACTGTGTGTGGCATAATGTGTAAGGGGCATTACTATAAGGAGGAATAATGACAAAAAAATGTAAAGGGCATGAATCAGGATTTTTTTTTCATGTGTTTTTATTTTTACTGTGTTGTATAATGAGCTCTGCCTGGCGTAATGTGTATAAAGGGTACTACTGCATGGTGTAATGTAACTGACAGACACTACTGTGCGGTGGAATGTGAATTGGTACTATTCTGTGGCCACGCTCTATTTTTGGCATGTGCATGTCGACCTTTTTCATGTGTCGACCATTTCTATGTCAACCTTTTTCATATCGACCTTTTTGGGGTCGACCGTCTAACTGTCGACCTACTATACCACACCCTTCTACATTTGGCTGTTTGGACTTACAACTGTGCTCACCTTTGCAACTTATGCATGCCAGGATTTCTGCATGTGATTTCTTGCCCAAACTGAGTAAACATGTGGTATGGCATCAATTCAGTGTCTCCTTATTTAAAAGTGTGGAAACAATAGGTGATGGAGATGAGGAGCACTACAGTCATTCATATGTGGCTATTTTTCTGCTAATGGTAGCAAGCAATGTCACAATGTAAGGAAGGCCTATGGTTTGTATTATATGGTTTAATTTATCTAGAAATCCATTAGATACATCATATTGGAAAGCTTTATAATTGGGTGTGTCTCATACAAGAAAGCTTTGCATGGCCTATTTATATAATGTCAGGTAGGCACTTTACTTCATTTTATATTTTCTTCCAAATTTATATGAAAAAAAACAACCCTTTTATCGTAGGGGTGCCGTGAAGCAGATGCTGATATTCTAGGGTGACGTGATTCAAGAACATTTGGAAACCACTGGTATAGGGTTTATCCTGGTGCCTGTAGATAACAGGAGACATGAAACATACTGCAAGATAGAAGAATAAGCTATTGGGTCTTAGGGGTCTATTCATGAAGCAGTGACAAGAGTGGAGAATTGAGCCTGTGGAAAAGTTACCCATGGCAACCAATCAGCAGCTCTGTACAGTTATATAGTATGCAAATTATAAATGTTACTTCAATGCTGATTGGTTGCCATAGCCAACTTCTCCACTGGTTCACTTCTCCACCCTTTTCACTGCTTCATGAATAGACCCCTTAGTCCTTCCTCGACATACGACAGTAGCACATGCCGAGTGTTTGCCATAAAGTAGTTTCTAAGCTCTGTTTGATTAATAAGCATTTTATACCAAATGAGGCTGGTTGCACCCAAGAGCCTGACATGGGTGCTTCCCGGCCAGGACCCACCTCAGGCCCCTCGCCACCGCTGTTTCCAACCCAACATATTGCACATGGGGGGTCATTTCGAGTTGATCGCTAGCTGCTGTTGTTCGCTGCATAGCGATCAGTGAACAAAAACGGCTAATCTGCACATGCATATGCACCGCAACGCACACGGACAACGTACGAGTACAAAGAGCATCCTGGTTTTGCACAGGTTCTAGCAGCGCTTTCAGTCGCACAGCCGATTGCAAGGAGATTGACAAGAAGAGGGTGTTTCTGGGTGTCAACTGACCATTTTCTGGGAATGGTAGGAAAAATGCAGGCGTGGCCGGCCGTTTGCTGGGCGGGTATCTGACGTCATTACCGTGTCACTCGTCGCAGCAATCAACGCACAGGATAAGTAACTACAGGGCTAGTCTTGTTTTGCACAAAATGTGTTTGCAGGCGCACTGCTGCACAGGCGTTCGCACTTCTGCAAAGCGAAAATACACTCCTCAGTGGGCGGCAACTATGCGTTTGCACGGCTGCTAAAAACTGCTAGCGAGCGATCAACTCAGAATGACCCCCATGATCTCTAAGCGCCACCCATCCACACTGAGTGAACGGGAAACGGGGTCGCATTGACCCGGCTTCCCGTTTACACAGCACAGCGAGACGCGTTGAACCCGTGTTCAACCCTACAAGCTACCCGAGTTGGAACACCGGGTAACCCGACCCGAATTATTCCAACTGGGCCCTTTTACACCGCACAGCAACACGGGTTATGCATGCTCATGTGAAATAACCCGTGTTCAAAGCTGTCGGTGTAAAAGGGGTATTAGTTTGTCAAAAGCTTACAATGAGTTTGTGTAAACTAGATCTCAAGGTACAATTTTTTATTGATAGCTGTCACTCGATAACATTATATCACTGTATCTGCATTAGACGTGGCAATTATTTAATGCACATGAATGATGCCAATGGGAGTGTTTATTATGTGCAGTATACGTTACATAAAGCTGTACCAATATATGTAGAAAAATGATTGTCTCTAATTAGTTTGTTGCTTAATTGCTCAATACACTCTGCCACACAGATTGGTAATCGCTGCAATTTAAAGTAGCACTTCCAGGTAGGGTTAGAAACTCTCCTTACCCTGGATGCCATTGACTAGAGCTTCCTGGGTTGCTCTATGCTGTCCATTTCCCAGGGTCCCATGCTTCATCTCACAGCCCTAGCCAAAAACTGTGGCTGTGTGATGCTGTGGAGGGGTATTTGTAACTATTTTCTGGATGCCTCTGATTCTGTAATACTGAACTTACAAACGCTCCAAGTTCTCCACATTAGCCACTTATCTGACACGGTTTCATGAGACGTGACCGTAGCCAGCTGGGCTTTAGCTGATATGGTCCCAGGCGTCCATGACATCACGCTCCATCTCCCGTCTTTTATCAAGAAAATACACGTGTACAGAACGGAATATCCCCCACATGTCACAGTCTGTGACCGTCAACATCACTTCCTAGATTGTGCCCCAGAATGCCGTGCACTCTGGGGTGCATGTGTTGTAAAGAAAAAGTCCCCAATATACTGATCTCCGCGAGTGGTGCTGCAGCATGCTCCACTGCACTCTGCAATAAGGTGAGGGGATGGGAGTATGGCATGGGTTGGGGTGTTAATGTGAGCATCTTTGGCTCTGGGTTGGTAGGCGGGTTATAGCCCACAAAAATAGTTTTTGCCATGCCCAGAGGAGTGTGGGGATATGTTAAAAAGGGTATTTATTGCATGACCGGCGGTCAAGAGACCGCCAGTCAGCATACCGGGGGAAGGGGTCGAGCGTAAGAAGCCCCTTGCGGGTTTGCTACGCTGTGGGCTATGGCTGTCGTGGACTCGGAATAGTGCCTTTTGGTTGGCATGCTGACCGTCGGAATTGTGAACGGGCGGCATGTAGGGGGAGGTAATGTAACCGTCGGTCACATAACTACATCCCAACAAAAATATACACCAGTATTTAAAGTGACACATGGGGATGTGGGGGCCAATACACCAGGTGGGCCCACTGACACTTGAGGTGGGGGTGGTTGCTTTACCACTGGGATCTATTACTATTATGGAGGTGGCAGGTGATTCTGTGGTTAAAATGGCTTTGTAGGCATACTTGCTTGAGTTGGGTACACACTAGAAAGATATATCCTTCGTTCAAGCGATGAACAATATATCTGTAGTGGATCAGTGGGTGTGTACACCTGATATGTCTGTAAACAGCGTCGTTCACAGACATAGGAGGTTGGCACTGCAGCACAGGTATTTCTCTGACGTCCTAGTGGATGCTGGGAACTCCGTAAGGACCATGGGGAATAGACGGGCTCCGCAGGAGACTGGGCACTCTAAAAGAAAGATTAGGTACTATCTGGTGTGCACTGGCTCCTCCCTCTATGCCCCTCCTCCAGACCTCAGTTAGATTTCTGTGCCCGGCCGAGCTGGATGCACACTAGGGGCTCTCCTGAGCTCCTAGAAAGAAAGTATATGTTAGGTTTTTTATTTTACAGTGAGACCTGCTGGCAACAGGCTCACTGCAACGAGGGACTAAGGGGAGAAGAAGCGAACCTACCTGCTTGCAGCTAGCTTGGGCTTCTTAGGCTACTGGACACCATTAGCTCCAGAGGGATCGACCGCAGGACCCGTCCTTGGTGTTCGTTCCCGGAGCCGCGCCGCCGTCCCCCTTACAGAGCCAGAAGCATGAAGATGGTCCGGAAAATCGGCGGCAGAAGACTTCAGTCTTCACCAAGGTAGCGCACAGCACTGCAGCTGTGCGCCATTGCTCCTCATACACACTTCACACTCCGGTCACTGAGGGTGCAGGGCGCTGGGGGGGGGGGGGGGGGGCGCCCTGAGCAGCAATAAAAACACCTTGGCTGGCAAAATAATCACAATATATAGCCCCAGAGGCTATATATGTGATAATTACCCCTGCTAGAATCCATAAAAAAGCGGGAGAAAAGTCTGCGAAAAAGGGGCGGAGCTATCTCCCTCGGCACACTGGCGCCATTTTCTCTTCACAGTGTAGCTGGAAGACAGCTCCCCAGGCTCTCCCCTGTAGTTTTCAGGCTCAAAGGGTTAAAAAGAGAGGGGGGGCACTAAATTTAGGCGCAATATTGTTTATACAAGCAGCTATTGGGGAAAATTCACTCAGTGATAGTGTTTATCCCTACATTATATAGCGCTCTGGTGTGTGCTGGCATACTCTCTCTCTGTCTCCCCAAAGTGCTGTGTGGGGTCCTGTCCTCAGTCAGAGCATTCCCTGTGTGTGTGCGGTGTGTCGGTACGGCTGTGTCGACATGTTTGATGAGGAGGCTTATGTGGAGGCGGAGCAGATGCCGATAAATGGGATGTCGCCCCCTGTGGGCCGACACCAGAGTGGATGGATAGGTGGAAGGTATTAACCGACAGTGTCAACTCCTTACATAAAAGGCTGGATGACGTAACAGCTATGGGACAGCCGGCTTCTCAGCCCGCGCCTGCCCAGGCGTCTCAAAGGCCATCAGGGGCTCAAAAACGCCCGCTCCCTCAGATGGCAGACACAGATGTCGACACGGAGTTTGACTCCAGTGTCGACGAGTTTGAGACATATACACAATCCACTAGGAACATCCGTTACATGATCCCGGCAATAAAAAATGTGTTACACATTTCTGACATTAACCCAAGTACCACTAAAAAAGGGTTTTATGCTTGGGGAGAAAAAGCAGGCAGTGTTTTGTTCCCCCATCAAATGAGTGAATGAAGTGTGAAAAAGCGTGGGTTCCCCCGATAAGAAACTGGTAATTTCTAAAAAGTTACTGATGGCGTACCTTTTCCCGCCAGAGGATAAGTTACGCTGGGAGATATCCCCTAGGGTGGATAAGGCGCTCACACGTTTGTCAAAAAAGGTGGCACTGCCGTCTTAGGATACGGCCACTTTGAAGGTACCTGCTGATAAAAAGCAGGAGGCTATCCTGAAGTCTGTATTTACACACTCAGGTACTAGACTGAGACCTGCAGATAGTGCTGCTGCAGCATGGTCTGTAACCCTGTCAAACAGGGATACTTTTTTGCGAACATAAGTCGTCGTCTTATATATGAGGGATGCACAGAGGGATATTTTGCCGGCTGGCATCCAGAATTAATGCAATGGCCATTCTGTCAGGAGGGTATTAGAGACCCGACACTGGACAGGTGATGCTGACTTTAAAAGGCACATAGAGCCTTATAAGGGTGAGGAATTGTTTGGGGATGGTCTCTGGGACCTCGTATCCACAGCAACAGCTGGGAAGAAGAAATTTTACCTCAGGTTTCCTCACAGCCTAAGAAAGCACTGTATTATCAGGTACAGTCCTTTCGGCTTCAGAAAAGCAAGCGGGTCAAAGGCGCTTCCTTTCTGCACAGAGACGAGGGAAGAGGGAAAAAGCTGCACCAGTCAGCCAGTTCCCAGAATCAAAATTCTTCCCCCGCTTCCTCTGAGTCCACCGCATGACGCGGGGGCTCCACAGGCGTAGCCAGGTACGGTGGGGGGCCGCCTCAAAAATTTCAGTGATCAGTGGGCTCGCTCACAGGTGGATCCCTGGATCCTTCAAGTAGTATCTCAGGGGTACAGGTTGGAATTCGAGGCGTCTCCCCCCCGCCGTTTCCTCAAATCTGCCTTGCCGACAACTCCCTCAGGCAGGGAGGCTATGCTAGAGGCAATTCACAAGCTGTATTCCCAGCAGGTGATAGTCAAGGTGCCCCTACTTCAACAAGGACGGGGTTACTATTCCACACTGTTTGTGGTACCGAAACCGGACGGTTCGGTGAGACCCATTTTAAATTTGAAGTCCTTGAACACATACATAAAAAAATTCAAGTTCAAGATGGAATCGCTCAGGGCGGTTATTGCAAGCCTGGAGGAGGGGGATTACATGGTATCCCTGGACATCAAGGATGCTTACCTACATGTCCCCATTTACCATCCTCACCAGGAGTACCTCAGATTGTGGTACAGGATTGCCATTACCAATTCCAAACACTGCCGTTTGGACTGTCCACGGCACTGAGGGTCTTTACCAAGGTAATGGCAGAAATGATGATACTCCTTCGAAAAAAGGGAGTTTTTAATCATCCCGTACTTGGACGATCTCCTTATAAAGGCGAGGTCCATGGAGCAGTTGTTGGTCGGAGTAGCACTATCTCGGGAAGTGCTACAACAGCATGGATGGTGTTAGGTTCCTGGTGCTCAGAACAAGGGAGATGTTATGAAGCGAATCCAGAGCACCAGGACGGAATGCTGGGAAAGGGGAATGGAAAGGGAATAGCCCCTGGCGCCCTATCTCCGTTGTCTCACCCGTGCTGTCAGTACACTCTTGCGAGACTATGGTTGCTTGAGCCCATGGCAGCCGCGTTTGAAGGGCGGATTACGTCTGCCCAACTTCGATGCCCCCTCAGGTCTTAATGAGAGACAAAGAGTGAACCGAGACAGGGTGATAACAAGGGGCCCTCTGACTAAACAACAAGGCCAAAGGCTACTAACAAACCTAAAGCCAAAGTATGTGCGGATTGCCGCCAAAGGAAAAGAACAACAAAGGAAATGCTGACCACACGCCGACAATACTTTTGTGTACCGGCGGTGACAGCATAAGCAGAACCCTCTGCAAAACACCAGTGACAGAAATAATAAGGGAATACAGCGGCCTAAGCCAACGGACGCGGCCGTGCCGCTACTCACGGAACCGGTACGAATACTGGCAAACGGACAGGAACTCCCAATGCTGCTGACACAGACTCTCAGAACTGGAGGACAGGCAGAATCCCAAACGACAGACCGGTGGACACCATGAAGCCAGAAACTTGCACAGGCAAAGGTACTGGACCTCAGGACAGGAACGCCTCACGGTAGGACACGGGATCAGACATAGGAATCGACACAGGGACTGACACAGGAATCGACACAGGAAGCTCAGGAACTAGCAGGAACCAAGCTCAGAACTCAAGCAGACTGAAAACCCAGGAATATCACCAGCATCTGTGAATTGCAAACAGCCAGCATATAACAGAGAGGCCTAATTAATAATCCCATGCAGCTGCCTTGTTGCATGATTCCAAACTGACCAGATGCAATTAGCAGCCAGGTGAGGCTGAACACAAGGGAACAAGCTGCAATTACACAGACTCACCAGCGGCAGCAGACAAGAGTATTCTAAAACAGAGCAACAGGAAATCCTGGCATGCAAGACAACTTTATAAACATAAAATAGGAATGAACCACTACCTGTGGTTCATAACAGTATCCCCTCCTTAAGGGTGAGCTCCGAGCACCCCATGACACCCACGGGGAACATAAACAGAAGTATAACATGAAATACAGAACAAAACTGCAAAACAGGAATGAGCCACAGCCGTGGCTCATAACATTACCCCCCCCCCTTGAGGAGGGGTCAAAAGACCCCAAAATTCAGACTATCCAGAACAAGGGATACAAAAAAAAAAAAAAACCTGACACAGTGGTCTAACAGACAAGAAAACAAAAAACAAGTTGTAGCAACAACTTGTAACAGTGCCCTCCCCTTGATGGTGGCCACTGGACACAAGACAAGGAAAAAAAAAATTCTTTTTTTTTTTTTTTTTATCAAGGCAAGAGTCAAAAATTATTTATTTTTCTTCTTCTTCTTTTTACAAAGCTCTTTAGGTCTGACCAAGGTAATTCCCCAAACATTGTCTGAACTGATGGTACCACCCAGCAAGGCTGCGTTCAAATCAGAGACAGGTCTCTTACCCTTGGGAGCTGAACTTTCTGGTAAAGTACTATTATTAGAAGAAGAAGTCAAAAAAGCACATCCTGCAGTCAAAACAACGGGCTGGGACTCTTGTGCAGAGTTTACAGTATTTGGTGGACTCTCAGCAGACAAGACGGGTGACTTAGAGGAACCTGAACCAATTTCTTTGGAACCGTATCTTTTAACAATTGCATCACAGAATGCTAGGGGATCCTGAAGAATGGGATCTTCAGCTTTCATTAGGCTGGTTGCCCACTCAGAAGGCTCTCCTCTAAAAGAATAAATCAGATAGAGCCCAAGGTTTTCTGAAGTGATGCCCAGAAATGGTCTAGACAACATAATAGTGTAATAGTGTTTGAAAAGCGCCAGAAATTGGGCGAAGTCCCCATCAAAGGTTATGGATGTTGAGATATCAGAGTCAGGATCTGTTTCCTTCTCATCTGACTGACTGGAGTGCTTTGCTAGGACCTGGTCACTATTGACCTTACTCGAGGCTGAGACTCTCTGAACCCCACCCGGGGCTGAGACTTTCTGAACCCCACCCGGGGCAGTGACTTTCTGAACCCCACCCGGGGCAGTGACTTTCTGAACCCCACCCGGGGCAGTGACTTTCTGAACCCCACCCGGGGCAGTGACTTTCTGAACCCCACCCGGGGCAGTGACTTCCGGGAACCCCGCCGGGGCAGTGGCCTCTGGGAACCCCGCCGGGGCAGTGGCCTCCGGGAACCCCGCTGGGGCAGTGGCCTCCGGGAACCCCGCTGGGGCAGTGGCCTCCAGGAACCCCGCTGGGGCCAGCACCTCGGATTCTTTTACTGGGACCGGGCCGTTGGCGTCCCTGACTGGGATCGGGCCATCGGCCTCCCTCTCTGAGTCGATAATTATCGAAAGTTCTCCCGGGACTATGACTTCCGGGACTTTTGCTGAAGCAATAACGTTCAGATCCTCCACTAATGCTATGCTTCTTAAGTTCTTTCCTGGGGAAGCGACTTCTAGACCCTTCTTTGGGGCTGCGTCTCTCGAGACCCCACTTAGGGATATTACTTCAAAGATCCCTTCTGGGGTTTTGCTTCTCGAGTTCCCTTCAAGAACTATGGTTTTAGAGACCCTTTCTTGGGTTGCGCTTTTCAAGTCCCTACCTGGGGTGACAGCTTCTGAGACCCCTTCCGGTATGGACACCTGAACTATAATATTTGATGTCCCTCTATAAGCTAGGGCATCGGGTACCGCTCCAGCACTCTGGGCATCGGGTACCGCTCCAGCACTCTGGGCATCGGGTACCGCTCCAGCACTCTGGGCATCGGGTACCGCTCCAGCACTCTGGGCATCGGGTACCGCTCCAGCACTCTGGGCATCGGGTACCGCACCAAGAACCTGGGCATCGGGTACCGCACCAAGAACCTGGGCTACGGGCACCACTCCAGGACCCTGGGCTACGGGCACCACTCCAGGACCCTGGGCTACGGGCACCACTCCAGGACCCTGGGCTACGGGCACCACTCCAGGACCCTGGGCTACGGGCACCACTCCAGGGGCTTGCAACTCCGCTTCCACAGGAACCTCAAGAGAGGAGAAAAACATTCTCTTTTGATTCCTGAATCTATAATGGGGCTCCCTTGCCCAAGGACCCCAATTATAGGACAGAGAGCTTTTTAGTGTGGGTTGTGTGACAAGTACCTCTGCCACAGTAGAGACAGGAGTAGGTCTTGTATCCTGACTCAACTTGGCCAGAGGGCAAGACTCGTCACCACACTTTGGCTTGCGCAACTCACAGGTCTGCAGATAGTGGCCTAAACCCCCACAATATAGGCATAAGTTTAAGTTTCTGCGACGCAGACGCTCCTCTTCTGAGAGCCTGGGCCGCAGAAAACTTTTAAACCTTTTCTCTTCAATTAAACCAGAGGATTCTCTTGTCACCATACTGTGAACAAGAGTCTCTTTAGAGATAGATGTACTCTCAACGACTTCTGGCAAAATGAGCAAGATTTTAGTCAGAAGGTTTTGCAGTTGCTTTAGGGATTGCTGCAAAACTTCTAGTCGCTCTGGTCTCAAAGCACTGAATACAGAGAGATGCCTGCAGGGCTTGCATAGTAGACATAGGAGGATTTAAAACTAGACAGGACAAGACAAGGCAAGGCAAGGCAAGGCAAGGCAAGACTAAATTTTGCTAAACAAAACAAGACTTTTTTTTTTAAACACCGGACTGGATTCTAAACACCGGACTGGATTCTAAACACCGGACTGGATTCTAAACACCGGATTCTAGACAAGGCTGGATTCTAACACCGGACTGGATTCTAACACCGGACTGGATTCTAACACCGGACTGGATTCTAACACACTGAAATCTAGACAGGACTGGATTCTAGACTAGACACTGGACTGGGCCAAAAAAGAAAAAAAAAAGTTTTATTTCTTTTTTGTGGTAGGGCTGGTGATAATGTTAGGTTCCTGGTGCTCAGAACAAGGGAGATGTTATGAAGCGAGTCCAGAGCACCAGGACAGAATGCTGGGAAAGGGGAATGGAAAGGGAATAGCCCCTGGCGCCCTATCTCCGTTGTCTCACCCGTGCTGTCAGTACACTCTTGCGAGACTATGGTTGCTTGAGCCCATGGCAGCCGCGTTTGAAGGGCGGATTACGTCTGCCCAACTTCGATGCCCCCTCAGGTCTTAATGAGAGACAAAGAGTGAACCGAGACAGGGTGATAACAAGGGGCCCTCTGACTAAACAACAAGGCCAGGGGCTACTAACAAACCTAAAGCCAAAGTATGTGCGGATTGCCGCCAAAGGAAAAGAACAACAAAGGAAATGCTGACCACACGCCGACAATACTTTTGTGTACCGGCGGTGACAGCATAAGCAGAACCCTCTGCAAAACACCAGTGACAGAAATAATAAGGGAATACAGCGGCCTAAGCCAACGGACGCGGCCGTGCCGCTACTCACGGAACCGGTACGAATACTGGCAAACGGACAGGAACTCCCAATGCTGCTGACACAGACTCTCAGAACTGGAGGACAGGCAGAATCCCAAACGACAGACCGGTGGACACCATGAAGCCAGAAACTTGCACAGGCAAAGGTACTGGACCTCAGGACAGGAACGCCTCACGGTAGGACACGGGATCAGACATAGGAATCGACACAGGGACTGACACAGGAATCGACACAGGAATCGACACAGGAAGCTCAGGAACTAGCAGGAACCAAGCTCAGAACTCAAGCAGACTGAAAACCCAGGAATATCACCAGCATCTGTGAATTGCAAACAGCCAGCATATAACAGAGAGGCCTAATTAATAATCCCATGCAGCTGCCTTGTTGCATGATTCCAAACTGACCAGATGCAATTAGCAGCCAGGTGAGGCTGAACACAAGGGAACAAGCTGCAATTACACAGACTCACCAGCGGCAGCAGACAAGAGTATTCTAAAACAGAGCAACAGGAAATCCTGGCATGCAAGACAACTTTATAAACATAAAATAGGAATGAACCACTACCTGTGGTTCATAACAGTATCCCCTCCTTAAGGGTGAGCTCCGAGCACCCCATGACACCCACGGGGAACATAAACAGAAGTATAACATGAAATACAGAACAAAACTGCAAAACAGGAATGAGCCACAGCCGTGGCTCATAACAGATGGATTCTATACATTCCAAAGTCACAGCTGGTTCCTACCACACGCCTGCTGTTCCTGGGGATGGTTCTGGACACAGAACAGAAAAAAAGTGTTTCTCCCGCAGGAGAAAGCCAAGGAGCTGTCATCTCTAGTCAGAGACCTCCTGAAACCAAAACAGGTATCGGTGCATCACTGCACACGAGTCCTGGGAAAAATGGTAGCTTCTTACGAAGCAAAATTCCATTCGGCAGGTTCCATGCAAGAACCTTTCAGTGGGACCTCTTGGACAAGTGGTCGGAATCGCATCTTCAGATGCATCGGCTGATAACCCTGTCTCCAAGGACCAGGGTATCTCTACTGTGGTGGCTGCAGAGTGCTCATCTTCAAGAGGGCCGCAGATTCGGCATACAGGACTGGGTCCTGGTAACCACGGATGCCAGCCTTCGAGGCTGGGGGGCAGTCACACAGGGAAGAAATTTCCAAGGACTTTGGTCAAGTCAGGAGTCGTCCCTACACATAAATATTCTGGAACTGAGGGCCGTTTACAATGCCCTAAGTCTGGCAAGGCCTCTGCTTCAAAACCAGCCGGTACTGATCCAATCAGACAACATCACGGCTGTCGCCCATGTAAACCGACAGGGCGGCACAAGAAGCAGGATGGCGATGGCAGAAGCCACAAGGATTCTCCGATGGGCGGAAGATCACGTCTTAGCACTGTCAGCAGTGTTCATTCCGGGAGTGGACAACTGGGAAGCAGACTTCCTCAGCAGACACGACCGACACCCGGGAGAGTGGGGACTTCATCCAGAAGTCTTCCAACTGTTGGTAAACCGTTGGGAAAGGCCACAGGTGGACATGATGGCGTCCCACCTAAACAAAAAACTAGATATTGCGCCAGGTCAAGGGACCCTCAGGCAATAGCTGTGGACGCTCTAGTGACACCGTGGGTGTACCAGTCGGTTTATATATTTCCTCCTCTGCCTCTCATACCAAAGGTACTGAGAATAATAAGAAAACGAGGAGTAAGAACGATACTCGTGGTTCCGGATGGGCCAAGAAGAGCTTGGTACCCAGAACTTCAAGAAATAATATCAGAGGACCCATGGCCTCTACCGCTCAGACAGGATCTGCTACAGCAGGGGCCCTGTCTGTTCCAAGACTTACCGCGGCTGCGTTGGACGGCATGGCGGTTGAATTCCGGATCCTAAAGCAAAAGGGCATTCCGGAGGAAGTCATTCCTACGCTGATAAAAGCCAGGAAAGAAGTAACCGCAAACCATTATCACCGTATTTGGCGAAAATATGTTGCATGGTGTGAGGCCAGGAAGGCCCCAACAGAGGAATTTCAGCTGGGTCGTTTTCTGCACTTCCTACAGTCAGGAGTGACTATGGGCCTAAAATTGGGTTCCATTAAGGTCCAGATTTCGGCTCTGTCGATTTTCTTCCAGAAAGAACTGGCTTCACTGCCTTGAGTTCAGACATTTGTAAAGGGAGTGCTACATATTCAGCCCCTTTTTTTGTGCCTTCTGTGGCACCTTGGGATCTTAACGTGGTGTTGAGTTTCTTAAAATCACATTGGTTTGAGCCACTTAAAACTGTGGATTTGAAATATCTCACGTGGAAAGTGGTCATGTTATTGGCCTTGGCTTCGGCCAGGCGTGTGTCAGAATTGGCGGCTTTGTCATGTAAAAGCCCTTATCTGATTTTCCATATGGATAGGGCAGAATTGAGGACTCGTCCCCAGTTTCTCCCTAAGGTGGTATCAGCTTTTCACTTGAACCAACCTATTGTAGTGCCTGCGGCTACTAGGGACTTGGAAGATTCCAAGTTACTGGATGTAGTCAGGGCCTTAAAAATTTATATTTCCAGGACGGCTGGAGTCGGGAAAACTGACTCGTTTTTTATCCTGTAGGCACCCAACAAAATAGGTGCTCCTGCTTCTAAGCAGACTATTGCTCGCTGAATTTGTAGCACAATTCAGCTGGAGCATTCTGCGGCTGGATTGCCGCATCCTAAATCAGTAACAGCCCATTCCACGAGGAAAGTGGGCTCATCTTGGGCGGCTGCCCGAGGGGTCTCGGCTTTACAACTTTGCCGAGCTGCAACTTGGTCAGGGGCAATCACGTTTGCTAAATTCTACAAATTTGATTCCCTGGCTGAGGAGGACCTTGAGTTCTCTCATTCGGTGCTGCAGAGTCATCCGCACTCTCCCGCCCGTTTGGGAGCTTTGGTATAATCCCCATGGTCCTTACGGAGTTCCCAGCATCCACTAGGACGTCAGAGAAAATAAGATTTTACTCACCGGTAAATCTATTTCTCGTAGTCCGTAGTGGATGCTGGGCGCCCATCCCAAGTGCGGATTGTCTGCAATACTTGTATATAGTTATTGCCTAACTAAAGGGTTATTGTTGAGCCATCTGTTGAGAGGCTCAGTTATATTTCATACTGTTAACTGGGTATAGTATCACGAGTTATACGGTGTGATTGGTGTGGCTGGTATGAGTCTTACCCGGGATTCAAAATCCTTCCTTATTGTGTCAGCTCTTCCGGGCACAGTATCCTAACTGAGGTCTGGAGGAGGGGCATAGAGGGAGGAGCCAGTGCACACCAGATAGTACCTAATCTTTCTTTTAGAGTGCCCAGTCTCCTGCGGAGCCCGTCTATTCCCCATGGTCCTTAAGGAGTTCCCAGCATCCACTACGGACTACGAGAAATAGATTTACCGGTGAGTAAAATCTTATTATTGTCTGGCTGTGTGTACAGCTGCCCCGCGACCGTCCCATATACTGGCGGCAGGAACCCAAATTCAAATGCCCGCCTAGTTGTGATGAATGGCCCGACATAGAAACATAGCACTTGACAGCAGATAAAAACCACTGGACCCATCTAGTCTGCCGGATCCGTTGGCACAGTGGGTACCCAGCATTACCATCCTGGAATTTTGGGGCGCTCTCCTGTCCTTGCGGCTGACATGATTCCCCAAATAAGTGGCTGGTCTGGGGACCCAAAGACGCAATTGTGTAACAATAGCTCTATTACCCGGTGACCTCCGGGAGGGAGCCAGAGAAAAGTTGGCAAGTATTTGCGGAGAGGGTTGTGAGAGGGGAAGGGATGGCATTAGGAAACTGCAATCTCTGCAAACACAAAGTTTCCGAATGGAGCAGTCCCCAAGGCTGGGGGGGAGGAGATGAAGGAGGCGAGTAAAGGAATGTAGATACTAGGTGATAACGCAGCCTTCAAGTAAACATTCGACTTTGCCATTGATCAAGTGATAAATTATAATAAATAGCAGCTTCACTTTTTTAGAAAGTATAAAGTCCAGTTTCACCACCAGGTTGTCATGACAAACATAAATGTTGTATCAGCTCTTACCTGCATCTTGCCGTGTCACTGTCCCCAGGTGTCCTGTATGTCCTGCAGTTCTTGAGGAAAGTCCCTTTCACAACTTGGTATCAGTCCTGCACCCTCTCTGTGTTACCTGCCTCCTCCTGCATGGCTGGGGTGTGGAGGGTCCTTCACAAGTGCTGGTACAATTACATCTGCCCTTCATTAGCCATGGGAAAGTTGAGCCCCACTGTTGGCAGATCCTTGTGTGGGCACTGCTGGCAGAACCTTGTATGGGCAGAGTCTGAACTGAGCACACAGCCTGGGTTCTAATCAAACTTTTAAAAAAGTTACTCAGGTGGTCTCCAGTATGTGGAGTGTGGGAGATCTCCCCCCAGCCCTGTGAGAATCCAGCTTCCCTGCTCAGGTGAGTGTGAGAGAACTGACTTCCGTGATTCCTGCCTCTCCTCCGCCCAGTGTGCCTGGGGCAGAGAGTGGAGGTGGCAGCGTTGTGTGATGCAGATCAGCAGGTGACAGGAGGACTCTCCCAGATCCACAGTGCAACAATGGGCGTCCCCTCCCAGCAGCAGCAGCTCACCTGTAACCCGTCACCAGCTGCAGTGTATACACCTATACAGCAAACATGTACAGCATGTACAGCTCTCACTCCCAGTACACATGCTACATACACTGATACATTATCTTCCTGCTGCAGAGCAACACTGTAACAAGTGCAAGGGGTCTCATGGGGGTTCTGATACTGCGGAAAATTATCTCCCCACTGCCTGCCCCTAACCAACATAAAAAGTAAAGTTACTATAAATAAAAGAGGTTATTTTTAATCTCTCTCTGTGATTGCATTCAGGGATATCTATATCTATCTATACACACACACACACACGTACTATGGTGGTCATTCGAGTTGATCGATCGCTAGCAGTTTTTAGCAGCCGTGCAAACGCATTGTCGCCGCCCACCGGGGAGTGTATTTTTGCTTTGCAGAAGTGTGAACGCCTGTGCAACAGAGCACCTGCAAAAACATTTTGTGCAAAACAAGACCAGCCCTGTACTTACTCTTTCTGTGCGTTGATTCTAACTTGGAGGGTTGGGTTTTGACGTCACACACCCGCACAGCGTTCGCCCAGCCATGCCTGCGTTTTCCCTGGCACGCCTGTGTTTTTCTAAGCACTCCCTGAAAACGGTCAGTTGACACCCAGAAATGCCCCTTTCCTGTCAATCTTCCTGCGGCCGCAAGTGCAAATGAAAACGTCGCTAGAACCTGTGCAAAACCACAAAAGCCTTTGTACCCGTACGTTGCGCGTGCGCATTGCGGTGCATACGCATGCACAGAAATGCAGATTTTTAGCTAGCGATCAACTCGGAATGACCCCCCTATGTACATGCACACACTGTATATTTACTCAGTGAAGCAATGTACTGAACAATGGGTCTTGATAATGATGATGATGATAATAATAATAATAATAATAATAATAATAATAAAAAAAAGGTAAGTAGTGGGGATGCAGTCGTAAAGTTGATATTTACTATTTCAACATCCATAATGTCAACACCAGTATCATACCTCCAACATTTTACACATAAAAATCGGTACAAATTAGAAAAGGGGGCGTGGTCACGGGTAAAGGGGATGTGACCACGCCCCTTTTTCTATACTTTCAATGGAAGTTTGGAGAGCCAAAAATCGGTACAGACCATAAAAAAAAGGTACTGTACCTATTAAAAAGGTACAGTTGGAGGGTATGCAATATGGAATAATGTTATGATATCGACATCCAAAATGTTGACCTATATTGACATTGTGAATATGTTGACATTATGGCAGTGTCGTTATGTTACAAGTCAAAATTGTGCATGTTGATGTGTACTCTGTTGACATACAGTACACGTCGACATAATTACCAAAATGTACAGTATATACTGCAGTACACGTTGACATAATTACCGACAATGTTCAGTATATACTCCAATTAGTGTATGTGACACAGAACATTTTATATATCTAATGCATAGATTCTCAAACTTTTGTGAATCACGGTGCCCTAGAGCATCAGAATTTTTTCATGCCACCCCTAGGCCAAAAGTATCTTATTCAGAAATGTGTAAATTAAATATTAACTTAGGTAAATTGTGTTTATATGTCATCTTTAGGTTCTGTTGTGTGGTGAGGGACAAGATTTGCTTCTGTTTGTCCACATATGTTATGATTGACAGCCACCAGCCAGGGGTGTAGCCAGAAATTTGTGGGCCCCATAGCAACATTTTGAAGGGGCCCCATCCCAATGCTTCTAGAGCAGTGGCGTGCGGTGAGGTCAGTGGCTGGTGAGGCACTACCATAATGTCCGCCTAATCCTGGCGATGACCCCTACTGCTACCGAGCCAATGCCCGCTACTGCCTCTGAGCCGTTGCCCACTGCCACCGCCAATGGCTTACAAACTCGGCCACCATCAACTGACCCAGCCCTCCACCACTAATTTGCATCTCAGTCCGATGCCGCCAATGCCCGCTGCCTGCCTGCTCATCATAAAAATATAAAAATTAGTGTTTGGGACTGGGAAGGGAGTGGGAGGAGGACATGAATGCAATTTTGTTGTCCAGGGCTTCCAGTAACTTGATGTAAAAAAAAAAATGCGTGATGTCCCCCCTCCTAAGTATAACCAGCCTCGAGCTCTTTGAGCCAGTCCTGGTTGTTTAAATACTGGGGGAAAAATTGGACAGGGGTTCCCCGTATTTAGACAACCAGCACCGGGCTCTTAGTCCGGTCCTGGTTCCAAAAATATGGGGTACAAAAGATGTAGGGGTCCCCTGTATTTTTAAAACCAGCACCGGGCTCCACTAGCCAGGGACATAATGCCACAGCCGGGGGACACATTTATGTAGGTCCCTGCGGCCGTGGCATTACCCCCCCAACTAGTCACTCCTAGCCGGGGTTCCCTGGAGTGGGGACCCCTTAAATCAAGGGGTCCCCCCCCTCCAGACACCCAAGTGCCAGGGGTGAAGCCCGAGGCTGTCCCCAGCACCCCTGGGCGGTGGGTGCCGGGCTGATAGCCATGTGTGTAAAAAAAAGAATATTGTTTTTTGTTGTGGAACTACAAGGGCCAGCAAGCCTCCCCCGCTTGCTGGTACTTGGAGAACCTCAAGTACCAGCATGCGGGGAAATAATGGGTCCGCTGGTACCTGTAGTTCTACAACAACAAAAATATACAAATAAAAACACAACACATACACCATGAAAGTAAAATTTTATTATGACACACGTACACACTCACACATACTTACATCCCACGCCGGTCACGTCCACTTGTCCAGTAGAATCCAATAGGGGGACCTGTAAAAAAGAGAGAGATTACTTACCTACATCCCACGCCGGTCACGTCCACTTGTCCAGTAGAATCCAATACCTGGAAAATAAGTAAGTTACACATAAATGCTTCAATCCACAGGAGGGGGGGAAAGGGGAGGGAGAGAGAGGGAGGGGGAGAGAGAGAGAGAGGGGGGAGAGAGAAAGAGGGAGAGAGAGAGAGGGGGAAGAGAGAGAAAGAGGGAGAGAGAGGGAGGGAGAGAGAGAGACCGACCAACAAAAAAAAAACCTGCCTGCTGTTGTGTGCGGACGGAGCAGCCGGAGAGAGCCGCACAGAGGATAAGTGGCTGTCAGCAGGAGGGGAGGACGGAGCCGCCGGACACTGGCAGGTGTCAGCCGCCCACAGGAGAGACGTCTGGTGCCTGTGTGCGGGAGGAGGGGACGGAGCTGCCGGAGAAGGACTGGGAGAGCCGCACAGCCACAGAGGACAAGTGGCAGTCAGCGGAAGGGGAGGACGGAGCCGCCAGACTCTGGCAGGTGTCAGCCGCCCACAGGAGAGACGTCTGGTGCTTGTGTGCGGGAGGAGGGGACGGAGCCGGCGGAGCATGACAGGGGAGAGCAGCAGTCACTGCAGACCCACCACTGCTGCTGCTCCCGTCCCAACTTCTGCCTCCCGCCGCGTCTTGGTGATTGGACAGCGGATCCAGTGCTGGATCCGCAGTCCAATCACAGCTGCCTCGCTGACATGGGGGTGGTGTCCCTGTCAGCGAGGCACTTTTTTCAGTGCCGCTTTGCCACTGTTTTTCAATGGGCTTTTACAGCCCAGTGCTAGGCTCCGCCCCCCGCTCTCTCCCTGTTCCTATTCTGTATGGGAGGCACTGCTAACAGTGCCTCCCAAAGTAATTTCACACACACAAAAAATATGGCATTACATAAGGAAGATACTTATGACATAGAATATGTGTCGTAAGTGTCTTCTATGTATTCTTTTAATAATTAATCACAGGGGAGGCACTGCCTCCCCTGACTGCACGTCCCTGTTCTAGAGAGATACTTCTCTGCAGCAGTTGTTAATTTTATGCCATATAACAGTGCCCTAGTTCATTTTCTGAACCATAGTAGAGCCTTTTTTAATGTTATGCCGCATAGTAGTGCACTAGTTTTATGAATCGCAGTAGTGCTTAAGTTCACCCTATGTCACATTTCAGAGCTGCCAATACACATTATGCCACACAGTACCCCCAATTTACATTATTATATATAGTGCTCGCTGTTCATCTTGTGCATCATTACAGTGCCCCGGTTCATATTATATAACATTGAAATGCCCTCCAGTTAATTTTATACCACACTCAGTGGCGTAACTACTGCCCCCGCAGTCCTCGCGGTGGCTTGGGGGCGAGGGGCTGCGGGGGCGCCACTGACTTTGCACAGATTGACATGCGGACGAGCGTCCGCATGTCAATCTGCGGTCTCCCTCCCTGCTGTAAGGACTTGGAAGGACACGGAGCGCATAGCGCGTCTCTCCTATGTCCCTCCTGGCTCTCCGCCGGCCGGTCTAAGTGCCGTTCGTGAGCTCTGATTGGCTCACGAACCGGCACTTCCTTTATTAGACTTGCCGGGGGAGAGCCAGGAGGGACACAGGAGAGACGCGCTATGCGCTCAGTGTCCCTCCAACACAAAGGTGCGGGGGGGGGGGGGGGGATGGGAGAGCAGGCACTGGGCGCATATACCTGGCACTGGGGGCATGTACCTGGCACTGTGGGGGAAGATCTGGCACTGGGGGCATATACCTGGCACTGGGGGCATATACCTGGCACTGTGGGGGTAGATCTGGCACTGGGGGCATATACCTGGCACTGGGGGCATATACCTGGCACTGTGGGGGAAGATCTGGCACTGGGGGCATATACCTGGCACTGGGGGCATATACCTGGCACTGTGGGGGCATATACCTGGCACTGTGGGGGCATATACCTGGCACTGGGGGCATATACCTGGCACTGGGGGCATATACCTGGCACTGTGGGGGAAGATCTGGCACTGGGGGCATATACCTGGCACTGTGGGGGTAGATCTGGCACTGGGGGCATATACCTGGCACTGGGGGCATATACCTGGCACTGTGGGCATATACCTGGCACTGTGGGCATATACCTGGCACTGGGGGCATATACCTGGCACTGTGGGGGAAGAACTGGCACTGGGGGCATATACCTGGCACTGGGGGGCATATACCTGGCACTGTGGGGGTAGATCTGGCACTGGGGGCATATACCTGGCACTGGGGGCATATACCTGGCACTGTGGGGGAAGATCTGGCACTGGGGGCATATACCTGGCACTGGGGGCATATACCTGGCACTGTGGGGGTAGATCTGGCACTGGGGGCATATACCTGGCACTGGGGGCATATACCTGGCACTGGGGGGGAGATCTGGCACTGGGGGCATATACCTGGCACTGGGGGCATATACCTGGCACTGTGGGGGAAGATCTGGCACTGGGGCATATACCTGGCACTGGGGGCATATACCTGGCACTGTGGGGGTAGATCTGGCACTGGGGGCATATACCTGGCACTGTGGGCATATACCTGGCACTGGGGGCATATACCTGGCACTGTGGGGGAAGATCTGGCACTGGGGGCATATACCTGGCACTGGGGGCATATACCTGGCACTGGGGGCATATACTTGGCACTGTGGGGGAATATCTGGCACTGGGGGCATATACCTGGCACTGTGGGGGAATATTTGGCACTGGGGGGAGCAGGCACTGAGGGGGCATATGTGGCACTGTGGGGGAAGATCTGGCACTGGGGGCATATACCTGGCACTGGGGGCATATACCTGGCACTGTGGGGGAAGATCTGGCACTGGGGGCATATACCTGGCACTGGGGGCCTATACCTGGCACTGTGGGGGAAGATCTGGCACTGGGGGCATATACCTGGCACTGTGGGGGAAGATCTGGCACTGGGGGCATATACCTGGCACTGTGGGGGAGCAGGCACTGAGGGGGCATATGTGGCACTGTGGAGGAATATTTGGCACTGGGGGTAGCAGGCACTGAGGGGGCATATGTGGCACTGGGGGAGGGGTATATTTGGCACTGGGGGCATGTACCTGGCACTGGGGGCATATACCTGGCACTGTGGGGGACTATCTGGCACTGGGGGCATATGTGGCACTGGGAGCACGGCACTAGCAACAAGCACTACCCCCTAGCAACGAGCATGACACCCAGTGTATGAAACCCCTGGCAACGAGCATGACACCCAGTGCATGAAACCCCTGGCAACGAGCATGACACCCTGAGCATGAAAACCCCTGGCACCATGCATGGGACCAAGAGCATGAAACCCCTGGCAACGAGCAGGTAATTTAAAAGTAATTAGAAGCCTTACTGTAGAACTTAATGTGTAATGGGCATTACGGTGTGTGGCATAATGTATCACGGACATTGCGGTGTGTGTCATAATGTGTCGGGCATTACGGTGTGTTGTATACTATATCACGGGCATTGTGGTATGTGGTATAATGTCTCAGGATCATTGTGGTGTGTGTCATACTGTGTCACAGACATTGTATGTGCTATAATGTATCAGGGGCATTGCAGTGTGTAGCATAATGTATAACGGGCATTGCGATTCCTGTCATAATGTGTCACAGGCATTACGGTGTGTGGCAAAATGTGTCTGGGGCATTACAGTGTGTGCATATTGTGTCATGTGCATTGTTGTGTGTGGCATAATGTCTAAGGGCCATTGCAGTATGTGGAATAATGTATACTGGGCATTACTATAAGGAGGAAAAATGACAAATAATGTAAGGGGCATGAATCAGGATTATTTTTCTTTCATGTGGTGGCTAACGTATGGGCGTGCAGGTTGCAAAACTGGGGTATAAGGTAGTCTTTTCCTGCAATACCACGCCCCTTTACGCAAAGCCACACCCCCTTTTTGGCGGCGCGCGCCTACGGCGCGCACATATTTATCCCTTTGCTGATGCCAATTATGGGGGGTATGGGGGGGGGGGGGGGGGGGGTGCGCCGAAGGATTTTTTGGCTTGGGGGAGGAAAATTTCTAGTTACGCCACTGACCACACTGCAATGAGCAGGTCCAGGGGCATACCTATAAATATTGCAGGCCACAAGGAAAAAGTTTGTAAGGACCCCTACATACTGCTCAATGGCAAAAAATTTATATAATACATGTACTTTGACAGGGAAGGTGGGCCCCTCTCAGCACTGGGCCCCATAGCAGCTGCACTGCCTGCACCTATGGTAGCTACGCCCTTGCCACCAGCACTGGTTTTGCCTATTACACTGACCAGAAATAATTGACTAGAAATAATTTGAATTGTTCCTGGACTATTAACCCGAGGCACCCCTGCAAGTGTCTCGAGGCACCCCAGGGTGCCATGGCACACAGTTTGGGAACCACTGATCTAATGAATTATGACTATTACTGCAGAACCCAGTGTAAACATTTTCTGGTTGATCTGCAGTGTTTCATTCATAGCTTTATCTGCAATAATTGCTGTGTATAGGAGTCGCTGCTTTAGAATTTGGTATTGTAAACTCTCATGAGAGTAGGTGAGAGCTTTTGCTGTACATTCATAAAGCATGTATAATGCACCTCCGATCTCCAATACCGATCAGATCAGTGCTCCAATTCACCAATTGTTTGGATGTTTGTTGATTTCTAAGAGGATCGTCAAAATACCACGTTAAAAATCCCAGACTTGCCGATTCCAATAATTTCTGGGTCAGAATAAGTAAATCGAGATTGTCCAACATGTTGGATTTTGCCGATCCCCAGAACCACTGGCAGAATGAGGAAATGCCGTAATTAGTTTCTGATGTATGGGCCCCATTAGTCTTAATTCTGATGTAAACATAGCAGCCCCAGTGTCTGATCAATCAAAAGGCTAATTAGGCTGCAGCCTAGAACGTCAGGACTTGGTTGGGGGGGGGGCTGCTACTGAAATGGCAGACTGGGAATGAAATGGAGAACTAACATTCCATGCTGGCAGTAGCCATAGAGCTTAATTAAAATAACTTCCAGAACCACTGGCTGCCACACAGCTTGTTAGGTATCCGGTCGCCCTGAAGCGGTGTTGAGGGGAAACACCTGCAGTTCTCAGAGTGACTGCCAGAAGACTGTACTGATTTGATCATGTAACTTACTAATAAAACCTTTACTTTATGCACATTGGGGGCTAATTCTGAGTTGATCGCAGCAGGATTTTTGTTATCAGTTGGGCAAAACCATGTGCACTGCAGGGGAGGCAGATATAACATGTGCAGAGAGAGTTAGATTTGGGTGGGTTATATTGTTTCTGTGCAGGGTAAATACTGGCTGCTTTATTTTTACACTGCAAATTAGATTGCAGATTGAACACACCACACCCAAATCTAACTCTCTGCACATGTTATATCTGCCTCCCCTGCAGTGCACATGGTTTTGCCCAGTTGCTATCAAAAATCCTGCTGCGATCAACTTGGAATTACCCCCATTGTACTACAGCACCAACTGGGGCCGCAGGTGAGCTGCAGGAGATTTTCTTCTGAGACTTCACCGCTTTCATCAGAATGGTGTTACTGTATATGGCACATCTGGTAACCATAGGGGAGTGAAATAAATGTATTATTATAGGCACATTTCACTTTTAAAACCTGGTGGAAAGCAGCCAGGCGATCAAAAAATCCTGTTTTATTAATATATGCTTCTCAAAACCATAGCTGCCTGATTCAGACTTGTGCCTGAGGAAAATGTCCTGTGTGCATGGGCTGCAGGTCTTCATGTATGCTCATCAATAAAACAGTACCTTTTAATCGGCAAGTCAAAATTATGCAGTCTGTGCTGGGCTTGGGGGGGGGGGTGCTCCTGTTGCTGGGATATGCTAAAACTATTCCCAGAAACTAACTGGATATTCCAGAATCTGCATGGGTATTGGATTTAGATGGCCATACTACCTACCTCTGTTTGGGAGTGGAGACCCCATATCCTCAGTCCTTATTAGAGATTATAAATAAAAGTATACTGTATAAAATATTAAATGTAACAAAAATATTTTCCACTAGAAATGTTTCCTGTCTGGGCAGATAAAGGGGGTTATTCAGAGATGGACGCAAATAGCTGCATACACAGAAAGATCTGCTAGAAAAAGTGGAGTTTAGAGAAAGTCCCTGCGCTCTAGGTGCAGCTATAGTTAGTGTGGACAGGAGGATATCACCAAATACACCCCAAAGGTTACACGTACAAATAGAATTTTGGTACACACTTACAGTAGCGCTCCGTAAAATAACAATATCATAAATGATATAAATAATAAGTTCTCTTGTAATTCTAGAGAGGTTTCATTTCTCAAGAGGTCTAGTGTTGATGAGGTATTTTCCAGCCGTCTCCGTCAGTTCAAATCGTGGAAGAAAAGAAGGGGGGGACAAGAAAGAAAAAAACCTCAGTTTCTATATCCTACACATTTGGATATGAATGTATAAAAGAATGAATCCTCAATCTTCCTCCTTATGGGTGGTGTATGTTTCTTAAAGTTCTTATGGGGTCACCCTTGTGACAAAACAGTCAATTATGTGCTCACAATGTTCTTACACAGAGCATAGGAGAAAATTCTTATAAAGGTTTCTTTTCCCGTCACAATTAGTCGTACAGAAAATGGGGGAATGCTCACATGTATGCTTACATCAGATTGAATGTGGATAAACACATCAAGGTTTCTTTTATCGATCCTCCCTGATTCCTTCAGATAGTTCCTCGTGATTTCCCCAGTGGGGCCACAGAAAGTAAAGCAGAAGGAAGTGGTTAATAGAAGGATTTCTTAAAAAGGTATTCACCTGTTAAGGGTACCCTTAGTTAGCAGGGTAGTGATGCAAAGGAAAGTATGTATGGGACCACCCGTACAGTGAAGTCGGATAGAAAAGGCAGCTTACATGGAGGCTTACATGTAAACAAATATTGAATCACACATAAAGGTATCTTTTTTTCAAGGGTTCAAATCTCACATGGGATAATCTGAAATGCTCACTTTATCCGCTTACATCAACAGGGATGGTTCAAGCTCATAAAGGTTTCTTTTCCCAGTACCAGATGGGTTCAGATGGTACCATAAAAAATGTACTGGAATCCACGTGATAAAAACAGTTCTTTACATTTATTCCAGAAAATAAAAAGTACAAATACCACAATAAAAATACAATAAAAATACGAAAGACCTCTGGGTTTAGATGCCAGATGGAATCGCTGGCCAAAGGGGAGAAAAAAAGTTCCTGGGTTTCTCACCACTACTGGTCAGCGGGGTATCAGTCCCAAAGGTCAATCCTGGTATCCTATCAGCTCCTCACCAACGCGTTTCGACCTGATGTGTGGTCTTTTTTTATACACCTTGAAAAAGACCACACATCAGGTCGAAACGCGTTGGTGAGGAGCTGATAGGATACCAGGATTGACCTTTGGGACTGATACCCCGCTGACCAGTAGTGGTGAGAAACCCGGGAACTTTTTTTCTCCCCTTTGGCCAGCGATTCCATCTGGCATCTAAACCCAGAGGTCTTTCGTATTTTTATTGTATTTTTATTGTGGTATTTGTACTTTTTATTTTCTGGAATAAATGTAAAGAACTGTTTTTATCACGTGGATTCCAGTACATTTTTTATGGTACCATCTGAACCCATCTGGTACTGGGAAAAGAAACCTTTATGAGCTTGAACCATCCCTGTTGATGTAAGCGGATAAAGTGAGCATTTCAGATTATCCCATGTGAGATTTGAACCCTTGAAAAAAAGATACCTTTATGTGTGATTCAATATTTGTTTACATGTAAGCCTCCATGTAAGCTGCCTTTTCTATCCGACTTCACTGTACGGGTGGTCCCATACATACTTTCCTTTGCATCACTACCCTGCTAACTAAGGGTACCCTTAACAGGTGAATACCTTTTTAAGAAATCCTTCTATTAACCACTTCCTTCTGCTTTACTTTCTGTGGCCCCACTGGGGAAATCACGAGGAACTATCTGAAGGAATCAGGGAGGATCGATAAAAGAAACCTTGATGTGTTTATCCACATTCAATCTGATGTAAGCATACATGTGAGCATTCCCCCATTTTCTGTACGACTAATTGTGACGGGAAAAGAAACCTTTATAAGAATTTTCTCCTATGCTCTGTGTAAGAACATTGTGAGCACATAATTGACTGTTTTGTCACAAGGGTGACCCCATAAGAACTTTAAGAAACATACACCACCCATAAGGAGGAAGATTGAGGATTCATTCTTTTATACATTCATATCCAAATGTGTAGGATATAGAAACTGAGGTTTTTTTCTTTCTTGTCCCCCCCTTCTTTTCTTCCACGATTTGAACTGACGGAGACGGCTGGAAAATACCTCATCAACACTAGACCTCTTGAGAAATGAAACCTCTCTAGAATTACAAGAGAACTTATTATTTATATCATTTATGATATTGTTATTTTACGGAGCGCTACTGTAAGTGTGTACCAAAATTCTATTTGTACAGAAAGATCTGCGTCCATCTCCTCCATCTCATGAGGCTGCCCAGCATGTGTGGCGCCGCCACATGAAGCTTCCATAATTTAATTGCGGACGCATCAAATTAAGGTTGATCCCTGCCAGCGTAGCCTGGCTGCGCTGTCAGGTGGCCTGCCGCCTCTTTTTTTTAATCAGAGAGGCTGCGTCATGCAGCCGCCCCCAAATCGCTCCCGGCTCAACCCTGTTCAGCACGCCGCGCCTGCAAAAATGCTTTGTCGCCACCAATCCACTGCCCGCTGCTATCAATCATGTTGCGGACGCATCCTGCGGCTGCAACACATGCGCAGTTTGTCAATGTTTTGCAAATTGCGATGTGGCCGCATTAGCGTCCAGGTCTGAATTAGGCTCAAGTGTGTGTCTTTCACCAAATCCCAGCTATCAGACAAATTACCCACCCTCTGTTTTTCTCATTTAAATTCTGAATGCAGTAACCAGAGTTTTATGAAACAACTAGCTGAATACCTGTGCTTTGCTACGGAACAAGTATTTCCGTGCGTATAACTTTCATCTGGAGTTTTTCCTAGTAAACTAATTAGATTTACAACAGGACATGCTCTGCCCGCCGCTGCCAATCTTTGTCAGACCGCACCTCTGGGCGGGCCTTCCTCAGATTGATGCTGTCTAAAGGCTGGCGCTGAGGAGAATAATCCGCCTCCTCTGCCCTGTCCCGCCTCTGATGCTGCCCTGCTCAGTGCTGTAAATGCTGTGACGACAGGCCAAGCTCCGCCCGCTGCATGATAAATATGTAAGGTTTGCAGGGATAGGCTGACTCTATTCCAAAGGGCCCTAGGTCTCCTTGCTTAGCTTCTCACTCACCTGAGGGCTCCTCCTTTGAGGTAAAAAGGTAAAGATTGTGCACAACATAAGGTCACCGGAGATCTGTCAGTAGACTTTACACAGCAGACAAGCAGTTGCTGACTATCAAGCTTTCCTTTAATGGATTTAAGAGTCAAAATATGTATCTCTCCTTTCCTCCTCTTGCTCTCTGACAGGTTCAGCCATACCTCCCAACTGTCCCGATTTCGCGGGACAGTCCCGGTTTTTGGGGACTGTCCCGCTGTCCCACCCGCGGGCCACAGTGTCCCGCGGTGGGGGGGGGGCAGTTGGGAGGCTCTGTCTCTCGCTGCCCTGCTTAGCAGAGCAGTGGTGAATAGACGCTGTGCGCATGCGCACAGCGTCTATTCAGTGGAGTCAGAGGGAGAGGGGGCATGCCAGCGGCTCACAGAGCGCTGGGCATGCTCCCTCAGTGACTAAAATGGGGGCGTGGCTCGCGATCACGGGTCCTCCCGCAAAGCCACGCCCCCTTTTCATAGGCCATGCCCCTTTTCGGGGGCACGCGCGGCGAAGCCGCGCGAGTGTCCCGCTCCACAAGTAAAGAAAGTTGGGAGGTATGGGTTCAGCACTGTTTAGTTCAAGTGACAGGTTAACCTCTGATAATTGAGACACTATTCTCTCCTGACTGGAAATAGGGTGGTTAAGTACTTATATCTGAAATATATATATAGAGAGAGAGAGAGAGAGAGAGAGATTTTATATTTCACCCCTTCTCACCCCCCATGCTGATGGGGGCTGAACTTGGACTGAAACGGTATTCATCTCCGCGACCCCGAAAACTATGACTATTTACATGTCACCCCCTTCCCACCCCCACCCCCACCCTTAGGGGTGCTAGCGGTGTATTACCCCCACAGTATTTGTTTCCAGATTGTAAGTCATATGTGTACCAAGTTTGGTGTAAATTGCTCCAGGCATTCCAGAGTTATGCTGGAACATACACACACCCACGTCCATTTTAATATATATAGATAGATTAAAGGTTTGGCAGTAAAACAGTTAATCTTTCTCCACGTCAGATTTCTGAGGGATTATATATCGGTAAACAATATACATTGGCTTGTCACTTTCCATCTACAGTAAAAGATATTATCTATCTCATGATACCAGGAGGCAAGCGGCAGCAATCTATTTATTAACATATTTTATGGCTGGACAAGGCTGTAAAACATAAAGTTGTTATTTGGTAAGGAAATGCAAATGCTGATCTATTACAGTTCTCAGGCTTCTTGTATGACACACTTGTAGAATTATACATTGAATACACAGTGCAGGTATGTTTCTCTGACGTCCTAGTGGATGCTGGGTACTCCGTGAGGACCATGGGGTATAGACGGGCCCCGCAGGAGACTGGGCACTCTTAAAAGAAAGATTAGGTACTATATCTGGTGTGCACTGGCTCCTCCCTCTATGCCCCTCCTCCAGACCTCAGTTAGTATCTGTGCCCGGCCAGAGCTGGATGCACCCTAGGGGCTCTCCTGAGCTTCCTAGAAAAGAAAGTATTTGTTAGGTTTTTTATTTTCAGTGAGATCTGCTGGCAACAGACTCACTGCTACGTGGGACTGAGGGGAGAGAAGCGAACCTACCTGCTTGCAGCTAGCTTGGGCTTCTAAGGCTACTGGACACCATTAGCTCCAGAGGGATTGAACACAGGCCCAGTCCTCGGTCGTCCGGTCCCGGAGCCGCGCCGCCGTCCCCCTTGCAGAGCCAGAAGAACGAAGAGAAGTAAAAAATCGGCGGCTGAAGACTCCGGTCTTCATTAAGGTAGCGCACAGCACTGCAGCTGTGCGCCATTGCTCCCTTAGCACACCACACACTCCGGTCACTGATGGGTGCAGGGCGCTGGGGGGGGGGCGCCCTGGGCAGCAATTAGATTACCTTACTTGGCGAAAAGCACATAATACAGTCTGATAAACTGTATATGTGCATTAACCCCCGCCATTAAAGTACATAAAAGGACAGAAGCCCGCCGCTGAGGGGGCCGGGCCTTCTTCCTCAGCACACCGGCGCCATTTTCTCTTCACAGCTCAGCTGGAAGGAAGCTCCCCAGGCTCTCCCCTGCAGTATCCTGGTACACAAAGGGTAAAAAAGAGAGGGGGGACACATAAATTTAAGCGCAAAACTGTGTATATAAGCTGCTATAGGGGAAAAATCACTCAGTATAGTGTACATCCCTGTATTATATAGCGCTGTGGTGTGTGCTGGCATACTCTCTCTCTGTCTCTCCAAAGGGCCTTGTGGGGGAACTGTCTTCAAATAGAGCATCCCCTGTGTGTGTGGTGTGTCGGTACGCGTGTGTCGACATGCCTGAGGTAAAAGGCTCCTCTAAGGAGGTGATAGAGCGGATATGTGTGTGGGAGGGTGTCTCCGTCGACAACGCCGACACCTGTTTGGATATGTGTAAGTGCTGAGGTAAAATTATTGCACAAAAGGTTAGGGAACAGAAAGGAAATCTACCCTGGTCTGTCCCTATGTCACAGAGTCCTTCAGAGTCTCTCTATGTTCACTATCCAAAATAACAAAGTATCGACACGGAGTTTAACTCCACTGTCGACTACGATAATGCAAAGTTAGAGCCAAGAGGGCTAAAAGATATTCAATATATGATTATTGGAATAAAAGATGATTTGCATATCACTGATGACTCATCTGTCCCTGACACGAGAGTACACATGTTAAGGGGAAGAATGCTGAGGTAAATTTCCCTCCTCTCATGAGGAAAAAAGAGCGGGAATCTCCAGACAAGAGACGGCAGCTTCCCACAAGAGAATTCTCTGGCTGTATCCTTTCCCCACCAGGGCCAGGATGTGTTGAGAATCTTCCCCTTGGGTGTCCTGTTTGCACTAGCTATTCTCAGGGATCCTGCAGATAGTGTGCACATTCTAGTATACTACCCAGACCGGCGATTGTGTCGGCATGGGTTTATAGCGCTGTGGCAGCGTGGACAGGTACCTTATCAGCAGAGATTTAGACCCTAGTATGCATATAAATATTTTAAGATGCTGTCTTAAGTGATAGATATATAATTATAAAGCATGCCCAAAGGGACATGAGTATACTGGGTCCTAGAGACAAAAGCTATGTCGATTTCTGCTTGACGTGTCCTGTAGAATATACATTGGACAGATGATGCCGACTTAAAAGGCATATGGAAGGCTGAGGATTGTGTGGAGAAAGGTTCTCGGGCCTGGTCTCCACAGCTATAGCTGGTGATTCTGATATTTTGCCTTATATTCCTGCACAGCCTAGGAAAGCACGACATTATTAAATGCAGCTTTTCGAATAAAGAAACAAGAAAGTCTGAGGTGCGTCCTTTCTTGTCAGAGCCGGGGGCAGAGGAAAGAAGCTGTACAACACAGCTAGTCCCCAGGAACAGAAGTCCTCCCCGGCCTCTACAAAAATCCACCGCATGTCGCTGGGGCTCCACCGGCGGAGCTAGGCCCGGTGGGGACACGCCTTCGTAAGTTCAGCCACAAGTGGATTCACTCCCTGTTAGATCCCTGGGCAATAGAAATTGTATCGCAGGGATACAGGCTGGACTGTGAGAAGATGCCCCCTCACCGAGGACCCGGCGGGCTTCCCCCCAAGAGAGGGAGCCAGTGTTAACTGCAATTCGTAAATTGTATCTTCAACAGGTGGTGGTCAAGGGTCCCCTCCTTCAACAAGAGGGTGTTATTATTCGACCATGTTATAATCCCGAAACCAGACGGTTCGGTTAGACCCATATTGTATTAAAATCCCTGAACATATACCTGAAAAGGTTCAGGTTCAAGATGGAATTGCTAAGAGCGGTCATTGCAAGCCTGAAATGAATCTGGACATAAGGGATGCATACCTTCGTGTCCCCATTTATCCACCTCATCAGGCGTACCTCAGAATTGCGGTACGGGATTGTCATTACCAATTTCACCAAGGTAATGGCGGATATGATGGTGCTCCTGCGGAATCAAGGTGTCACTATTATCACATACTTGGATGATCTCCTCATAAAAGCGAGATCAAGAGAGCAGTTGCTGGACAGCGTATCACCTTCTCTGGAAGTGAAACGGCAACAGGACTGGATTCTATATATTCCGAAGTCGCAGTTGGTTCCTACAGCTCATCTGCCTCGCCTAGGCATGATCCTAGACACAGACCAGAAGAGGGTTTATTTCCCGACAGAGAGAGCTCAGGAGCTCATGACACTGGTCAGGAATCCATTGAAAACCAAAACAGGTGTCAGTGCATCACTGCACTCGAGTCCTGGGAAGGATGATGGCATCATACGAGGCCATCCCCTTCGGCTGGTTCCATGCAAGGACAATGGAACTTACTGGACAAGAGGTCCGGATCACATCTTCAGATGCATCGGTTAATCACCCTATCCCCCAGGGCCAGGGTGTCTCTCCTGTGGTGGCTGCGGAGTGCTCACCTTCTCGAGGGCCGCAGATTCGGCATTCAGGACTGGGTCCTGGTGACCACGGATGCAAGCCTCCGAGGGTGGGGGGCAGTTACACAGGGAAGTAAATTCCAAGGTTTGTGGTCAAGCCAACAGACTTGCCTTCACATCAATATCCTGGAACTAAGGGCCATATACAACGCCCTAAGTCAAGCGGAGTTCCTGCTTCGCGACCAACCAATTCTGATCCAGTCAGACCGCAGGGGCTCATGTAAACCGCCAGGGCGGCACAAGGAGCAGGGTGGCGAGGGTAGAAGCCACCAGAATTCTTCGCTGGGCGGAAAATCAAGTAAGCGCACTGTCAGCAGTGTTCATTCCGGGAGTGGACACGACCTCCACCCGGGAAAGTGGTGACTTCATCAGGAAGTCTTTACGCAGTTTTGCAAATTGATGGAAACTGCCTCAGGTGGACTACATGGCGTCCCACCTCAATAAAAAGATAAAAAAGGTTTTACGCTGGGTCAAGGGACTCTCAGGCGATAGCTGTGGTCGCACTAGTAACACCGTGGGTGTTCCAGTCGGTCTATATATTCCTTCCTCTCAGACCCAAGGGCTGAGAATTGTAATAAACGGAGGAGTGTGAACAATATTCTTTGCTCCGGATTGGCCAAGAAGGACTCGGTACCCGGAACTGCAAGAAATGCTCTCAGAGGACCCATGGCCTCTGCCTCTCAGTCAGGACATGTTGCAACAGGGACCCTGTCTGATCCAAGACTTACCGCGGCTGCGTTGGACGGCATGGCGGTTGAACGCCGGATCCTAGCGGAAAAGGGCATTCCGGATGCAGTTATTCCTACGCTGATAAAGGCTAGGAAAGACGTGACAGCAAGACTTTTTCACTGTATATGGCGAAAATAGGTTGCTTGGTGTGTGGCCGGGAAGGCCCTACAGAGGAATTCCAGGGGGGTCGATTCCTGCACTTCCTACATTCAGGAGTGACTATGGGCCTAAAATTAGGATCCATAAAGGCCAAGAATTCGGCCCTATCCCTTTTTTCTCTCAAAAAGAACTGGCTTCACTGCCTGAAGTTCGGACGTTGTTACAGGGGTGCTGCATATTCAGCCCCTTTTGTGCCTCCAGTGGCACCTTGGGATCTTAACGTGTGTTGGATTCCTAAAATCCCACTGGTTTGAGCCACTTAAGACCGTGGAGCTAAAATATCTCACGTGGAAAGTGGTCATGCTTTTGGCCTTAGCTTGGACTAGGCGTGTGTCAGAATTGGCGGCTTTGTCATGTAAAAGCCCATATCTGATCTTCCATATGGAAAGGGCAGAATGGAGGACTCGTCCCCAATTTCTCCCTAAGGTGGTATCGTTTCATTTGAACCAACCTATTGTGGTGCCTGCGGCTACTAGGGACTTGGAGGATTCCAAGTTGCTGGACGTAGTCCGGGCCCTGAAACTTTATGTTTCCAGGACGGCTAGAGTCAGAAAAACTGACTCGCTATTTATCCTGCATGCACCCAACAAGCTGGGTGCTCCTGCTTCAAAGCAGACTATTGCTCGCTGGATCTGTAGCACGATTCAGCTCGCACATTCTGCGGCTGGACTGCCGCATCCTAAATTAGTAAAAGCCCATTCCGCGAGGAAGGTGGGCTCTTCTTGGGCGGCTGCCTGAGGGGTCTCGGCTTTACAACTTTGCCGAGCTGCTACTTGGTCGGGTTTAAACACTTTTGCAAAATTCTACAAGTTTGATACCCTGGCTGAGGAGGACCTTGAGTTTGCTCATTCGGTGCTGCAGAGTCATCCGCACTCTCCCGCCCGTTTGGGAGCTTTGGTATAATCCCCATGGTCCTTACGGAGTACCCAGCATCCACTAGGACGTCAGAGAAAATAAGAATTTACTCACCGGTAATTCTATTTCTCGTAGTCCGTAGTGGATGCTGGGAGCCCGTCCCAAGTGCGGACTCTCTGCAATACATGTATATAGTTATTGCTTGAGCCATCTGTTGAGAGTGGCTCAGTTATTGTTCATACTGTTAACTGGGTATAGTTATCACGAGTTGTACGGTGTGATTGGTGTGGCTGGTATGAGTCTTACCCTGGATTCCAAATCCTTTCCTAGTAATGTCAGCTCTTCCGGGCACAGTTTCCCTAACTGAGGTCTGGAGGAGGGGCATAGAGGGAGGAGCCAGTGCACACCAGATATAGTACCTAATCTTTCTTTTAAGAGTGCCCAGTCTCCTGCGGGGCCTGTCTATACCCCATGGTCCTTACGGAGTACCCAGCATCCACTACGGACTACGAGAAATAGAATTACCGGTGAGTAAATTCTTATTATTTACATCATAGTTGCCGACTTTTGGGCTGCTCTCTCCGGGAGAGAGCAGCCAGTTGGCTCAGCAGGGGGGCGGGCAGTGAGCTGATGTGAGGAGGGGGCGGGCCGGAGGCGGCACGGGGGTGGGGCGGAGGCGGGCCAGAGGAGGGGCGGGGGCGTGGTTGCTGGATCGCATCATGCAAGCCACGCCCCCCACTGTGTAATGCCGCAATTACCGGCATTATACAGTGGGGGCGTGGCTTGCATGACGCGATTCAACAAGAATCGCGTCATCGCCTGCCCGGACCGCCCACTTCACTCGCTAAGTGGGCAGCCGGGCAGGGGGGGGACCCCTGTAATCGGGAGACTTGCCTGCTCTTCCGGGGGGCTGGGAGGGTCACCCGATTTTCGGAAGGAATTATGGATACTATACTTACCAGTTAGGTGTCTGCCCACTTCCCAGTGAAGTGGGCAGAATAGGGAGAATAACACGGCAAAATCACGGACCTGGTGGAGGGGCGGAGCCTAATGATGCAATTATATGCTAATCGCGTCATTTTAGCCTCGCCCCTGCACAAATTTTGCCCAATCACAGACTTTTTTCCCCGGTGGGTAGGCAGGGCCTACTGATGCAATCAGCTTGGCTCCTCCCTCATCACCGCCCACCTGCTTCTCCTCTCCGGGCATCTTCCGGAGAGGAGATTTGAAATATCGGCAAGTATGGGTAAGACACCCTTAGCACCCCTAGGGGTGGGCGTGGGAAGGGGGGTGACATGTGTAATGTCCACCCACAAACAAACACATGACATTTACGGTGCCGAAAACTTGAACTAAATTGTGGGGTGCTAGTGTGAATCAGGTTCGGGTGATCAGAGCGGCAGACCTGCTTTACCTCTCAGACACAATGACAACACAAACATAATATAGTATCCAACTCCATTTTATTATCCTAACAAAATTTACAAGTGGCAGGTAAACAGGAAACTGGCGCACAATTGAAACAGGCTGGTTATGGCTTCTAAACAACAGTCTCAAGTAACCAGCGCTAGCAACACAGGTAGCAGGCAAGCAAGTAACTGGTGCACAATTGAAGCAGGCTGGTTATGGCTTCTAAATAACAGTCTCAGGTAACCAGCGTCAGCAATACAGGTAGCAGGTAAGCAGGAACTTGTGCACGATTAAAGCAGGCTGGTTATGGCTATTAAACGACAGTCTCAGGTAACCAGCGTTAGCAATACAAGTAGCAGGTAAGCAGGTAACTTGTGCACAAATAAAGCAAACTGGTTATAGCTTCTGGATAACAGTCTCAGGTGACCAGCGTCAGTAATACAGGTAGCAGGTAAGCAGGAACTTGTGCACGATTCAAGCAGGCTGGTTATGGCTATTAAACGACGGTCTCAGGTAACCAGCGTCGGCAATACAGGTAGCAGGTAAGCAGGAACTTGTGCACGATTAAAGCAGGCTGGTTATGGCTATTAAACGACAGTCTCAGGTAACCAGCGTCAGCAATACAGGTAGCAGGTAAGCAGGAACTTGTGCACGATTAAAGCAGGCTGGTTATGGCTATTAAACGACAGTCTCAGGTAACCAGCGTCAGCAATACAGGTAGCAGGTAAGCAGGAACTTGTGCACGATTAAAGCAGGCTGGTTATGGCTATTAAACGACAATCTCAGGTAACCAGCGTCAGCAATACAGGTAACAGGTAAGCAGGTAACTTGTGCACAATTAAAGCAGGCTGGTTATGGTTACTAAACAACAGTCTCAGGTAACCAGCGTCAGCAATGCAGGTAGCAGGTAAGCAGGAACTTGTGCACGATTAAAGCAGGCTGGTTATGGCTATTAAACGACAGTCTCAGGTAACCAGCGTTATCAATACAAGTAGCAGGTAAGCAGGTAACTTGTGCACAATTAAAGCAGGCTGGTTATGGCTTGTAAACAACAGTCTCAGGTAACCAGCGTTCCTTAGTAGCGGATAAATGCATTAACATTAGCTTTCACACTGCTGGGCGGAGCTTGCATAAAAAAGAACTATCAGTACCAGCATTCCTTAATAGCAGATAAATACATTAACATTAGCTTTCACACTGCTGGGCGGAGCTTGCATAAAAAGAACTATCAGTACCAGCATTCCTTAATAGCAGATAAATGCATTAACATTAGCTTTCACACTGCTGGGCGGAACTTGCAATAAAAGAACTATCAGTACCAGCATTCCTTAATAGCAGATAAATGCATTTACATTAGCTTTCACACTGCTGGGCGGAGCTTGCATAAAAAAAGAACTATCAGTACCAGCATTCCTTAATAGCAGACAAATGCATTAACATTAGCTTTCACACTGCTGGGCGGAGCTTGCATAAAAAGAACTATCAGTACCAGCATTCCTTAATAGCAGATAAATGCATTAACATTAGCTTTCACACTGCTGGGCGGAGCTTGCAATAAAAGAACTATCAGTACCAGCATTCCTTAATAGCAAATAAATGCATTAACATTAGCTTTCATACTGCTGGGCGGAGCTTGCATAAAAAGAACTATCAGTACCAGCATTCCTTAATAGCAGATAAATGTATTAACATTAGCTTTCACACTGCTGGGCGGAGCTTGCATAAAATGAACTAACAGTACCAGCATTCCCTAATAGCGGACAAATGCATTAACATTACAAAACAAATATGCGGGGCACAGCACTAGTGGGGAGCCTCTCCCCCTGGAATACAGTAAATTGCTCCCACATTGCAGAGTCCTGGCAGCGGAAGGGGTTAAATAAAGGGACACAGGGGTACTTAGGGGAGCCTCCCCCTGAATTTAACTTAGGGTGTGGGGCTTGCAGAGTTTTTGCAGCGGAGGGCACAACAGGGGCAGAGTTTCTGGCAGCGGAAGGGTTGTTTGCAAGTTCTCACCCATCGCTGCGGCGCTTCTGCCACCTCCGATCCTCCGCATCTTCAGCGTGGCTGTCTGGAGTCTCCCTCCTCAGTCTCCGGTCCGGTCTACTCCTCTTCAGCTGCCGCCGCGCCGTCTCCGGGTCTTCACTCCTCTTGTGCAGCAGACTCCGGTCCGCGCCGTCATCTCTACGCTGGGGTCTTCTCGGGTCCTCGCCGTACTCCAGCCGCCAGGGGTCCTCGCTGGGGTCTTCTTCCCGGGGTCGTCCTTCGCGGTGCCTGCGCGCTTCTCATCTGCCGCTCCTTGGAATCCAGGGGACGGATGTCATCACTGCTCTGCTGGACGGGCTGCGGTTCCTCCGGCCCAGCGCTCCAGTCTCTCAGCAGCGGCGGCTCTTCTCCGCACTCCATCCCCACTGGCCCTGACGCGGCCAGCTCTTCCCCTCTGCAGCAGGGTCTCCAGTCGTCTTCAGCGCCGACGATCTCCATGGCGTGGCAGGCGGCTCCTCTTCTTCCCCAGGCAGGTCATCACGTCAAATCCCGGTGGCGGCTGAGCTGGGCAACAGGCTCACTTGAGCAGAGGCTCCTCACTTCAGGCTCCCGGATACTACATGGCTCCACTTCCCCAGGTACACTTTCCCATCCTCCAGGGTCTCTCTCTCCTGTGCTGTGAGGCTTCTTTTAAGGGTCCTGGTGCTCCTCCACCTCCCCTCTCCTCTATGATGACTGGCTCCCGGGGCCCCAGCAACAGACTACCTCCTGGTCACTCTGCCCTACAACCCAGGGGACCCAATCAGCTGGGGACATGTTTCCCAGACTTTTTATGTTGCTGGGTAAGAAGTGACAGGACCAGAGAATTGGCGGCAAAATCCCTGTCCCAAGCTGACAGGGTCACATAAAGTTCAGCCCACAATCTACTCTGGGACTTGTAGTTCCACAATGTAAACAAAAAAAAAAAAATCACAAGGGGATCTCCATGGTGCAATAGCTTCAGGGTATTACACATGTAAAATTCCATAGTTTTCTGGGTCGCTGAGATTAATAGTGACACTCCCGGTGCTGTTTAGGTCCAAACTCAGCCCCCATCAGTGAGGGGGAGGGGGGAAGTGGTGAAAACAAAATGTCCAACATGACCGACATTAGTGTAAAATCCCTAGTTTTCCGAGTCGCTAAGCTGATCACATGTTGAAAATTTAGATTTTCCTTAGACTGTCTGTTAACATATAGGCTATGGATCGCCATGCTAATTCTTTTAGGGGTTGGGTAGTGAACTTAAACTTGAAGATGGGCGCAATGAAAATAGTCATATTGTGTTAAGATTTCCACGTGGGCGATATATATATGTGTGTATTTATATATATATATATATATATATATATATATATATTATATAAGCGGAACCCCTCACTCACTGACTCATCACTAATTCTCTTACTTCCCGATGTGTCAGGAAGCTGAAATGTAACGGAGGTATTCTTCAGTTGGGAAATAGGAAAATTACGTAATTAGAATTTTAATAAGTCTTCCATACAGGGATGAAAAGGGGTTGACAACATGACAACGTCATTACCGATGCGTAGCTTGGGTTGCGTGAACGATAATGGCCAAACAGACAAGATCGGTTCAAAATTTGGATTGCCCCTCCAGTGTGTAGAATGTAATAAACTACAAAAATGGTCCTGTCACTTTTTACCGTATCTGCTGCGGGTGCTCCTCGGGTAACACCAAGAACCATGGATTAATATATACTTACATGAAGACGTCTTAAATTTACATCTCTATAGATCTACCAACCCGTGAAAATCAGAAACTCCCGTGCAAAGAACGGGTAAAACAGCTAGTACCTTAATAATTAGGCCCCTAAATGCAACAGCTTTCATCTGCTGTATGTTGCTGACATCTTTGCACATAGGCATGTAACCTCACACACTCAGGCTTACAATGGTCAGTTACAGAGTTCAGTGGTGCTATATGCAGCGGCAACATTTAATAGCTCAGTAATGTTATAAAGAGGGTAATATGTTCACCTCTTTACGTTGGAGACTTACAGATGAAAGCATAAAGTGTCCTTGGTGTAGTCTCCTCATACAGGGCCTTACTGTGAGCCATACATGAGCGATGCTTGGAACTAAAAATCCTAAACACTTCTACAGCGCATACGTTATACAGAGCGTACACACAATGGCGCTGTTGTTATTGAGATAAATGGTATACAACATGCTGTGGAAAAGTGATGGGCGTTTCTGGGTGGTGACTAGACAAGCACACAATAATGGTGTGTTTAATGGGCATTATGGTAGTGTTGTGGTCCTATTATACCCCTTTCACACTGCCAATGCCGGATCCCACCCGGGAATTGGAAACTGGTCCTTCCCGGGTGGGATCCGGCATTGGCAGCTGCTGCATGCTTTCCCGACCCGGCAATATGCCGGGCGGGTTGCCATAGCAGTGGGGGGGGGTTGGAGCCGCCGGCGACGCTGGGTGATGAGATCATCTCCGCGCCGCCTCTCCCTATCTAGTAAACGGGTCCCGGGTCGCATCGACCCGGGAGCCCATTTACGCAGCCACTGACCCGGTATTCAACCCGGGTATAACACTGCTATATACCCGGGTTGAATTGCCGGGTCAGGCGACCCGGGATTTCGGCTATGCCCCTTTCACACCGCACGCCGACCCGTGTCGACCGGGCAATATGCCGGGTTATTTGTGCGGTGTGAAAGGGGTATTAGTGAAAGCGGCTGAGTACACAGACACGCACACGCAGACATAGGAGGCCATAGTCAGACAGAGAAACTACATCTGCCATAGAGCTGCGTGTGCAGATGCTGAAAGTGAGCATCGCAGTCCTTGCATACTTGGCAGAACGGATGTACAGTATGAATGGCCATCAACTATCGACGATTTGAAATCATCAATGGCCTATGCCCAATGTAGAATATTTTTGTCATAGACAGGGTAGAACCAGATGGTTTACTGGCATCGATGGTAGATATGGGCCTGATGGTTTTTTTTGTAGTTGTTGTTTTTTTACTTTTATTGAGTGCTGCTGCACAGAACTTCTCTGATGGTTGTAGACCCAGTGTGGAGTTGTAATACAGATGCACACCGCGGCAGGCAGGTCCACGACAACCAACAGCCCTCTGGCACTTATCCAACTACATTTCCCTTGATCCTCCACTATAGACTACTGTGAGCGTGGATTCTGAGAAATGTAGGCACAAAACTGGCTGGCTGGCTGGCTGCTGTGCTGCTGCTCACTCACCCACCAGCCAATCGACCACGCCGCCACCTTGATTGTCAGTCTCAGAAAACCAGTGCAGCTCGGAGGAGGGAGCGTGATGGTGTGATGGTGTCGGGTCTGCCAGGAAGTGGACGGGTCTGGGCAGCTATGAATCTGAGCGTACAAGAGCAGGATCCCAACAAGCAGCAGCGGAGTCCTCTGTCTTGACTACTCCAGAGTCTGGCAGAGCAGCGTCAGTAAGCCGCTGTGCATAAGCCGCAGTATTTTCTGTGCATACGTAAAACGTTGATGGTAAGAACCATTTGATGATACATTATAGTATAAATAGTTATCATCGATCGATTTTGCCAAGTTTTTCATCTATGGCAACCATCGATGGAAAACATACCAATGGCCATCCCTAATGTACAGAAGGGAAGGCGTTTGTAGCTCCATTTGCAAAAGCCGCGCACAGGCGACCACCAATAGACATTGCTGCGCGTGCTTCTGCATCCATCTCTGAATCAGGCCCACAGTGCCTTTGCTAATTGGGCACAAAGCCATCGTTTTGTGCACATGAAAGAGCATTAGCGCTCCCCCATCCTAGTGGTGGATGTCCCACTAAGCATTTGAGGCACCTGCCTATGGGCGCCACTTTCTGTGGGCGGCACAGCAGATCCCCCCATTCCCGCCGTCACAGAGCCCCATTAGGATACTGGCCATATGTTTTTAATTTTTTAACGTGCATCTGGCAAGAATCGTGGTTGGAGAATTGTGCTGAGAAATTTGAGAGGGTGTGTGTGTGTGTGTGTGTGTGTGTGTGTGTGTGTGTGTGTGTGTGTGTGTGTGTGTGTGTGTGTGTGTGTGTGTGTGTGTGTGTGTGTCTGGAAGTCAACGGACTGGCTTCATCATAAAGGGGGTGAGCCTACAGTGACATGATAGGGGGCAGTGGCCAATAATTATGTGCCTTTGGGCAGCCTGATACTAAATATGCTTCTGCTCTCCTCCCCCTCCCTCTGATTGGACACAAGTACATTCCATAAAATTGGTGCAGATGATGCGCTCTTGCTTTTGATATCAATACCAGACCCTCCAACATGATCTCATCCATCAGGTAGAAAATGCTCTGATCCTGGACTTCTCCCTCAATTTATGATTTCAGTCACCTGTGTTGAACTAGTTAATTAATAAGAAAAAGGTTTCAACGGGATACGGTCAGGATACCAACGGCCGGGATCCCGGCTGTCCAAATACTGTACACATGCCGGAATCTCGACATGGATCAGAATGCCGGCACAGGCATCCCAAATAGGATCACAATTGCTGTCATCCCGATTGAGGGACTGCCGAGCTGCCAGAGAAGTATGCCGTGTGCTGTGGGGGAGGGTTGGGGGGGCGGGGGGGTAGGTTTAGGCTGCGAGGGAAGGTTGTGGGTAAAAGCTTAGGAACATGTAGAAATGTTTGGAAAAACAGTTATCTGTAAAACAATTAGAAATTATATATTACCTCATCTGTGTGGAGTTTGTATGTTCTCAGTGTGTTCTGGTATCCTCCCACACAAACAAAAACATACTGGTAAGTAATAGGTGCTGACTAAAATGGACCCTGGATTGAGAAAAAGAGAGAGACAGAGAGAGAGAGAGAGAGAAAAAGTGTGTGTGATGCTCTGTACAGGGCTACATAATGTGGTGGCGCTATATACACTGCTCAAAAAAATAAAGGGAACACTAATATAACACATCCTAGATCTAATTGAATGAAATATTCTTATTAAATACTTTGTTCTTTACATAGTTGAATGTGCTGACAACAAAATCACACAAAAATTATCAATGGAAATCAAATTTATTAACCCATGGAGGTCTGGATTTGGAGTCACCCTCAAAATTAAAGTGGAAAAACACACTACAGGCTGATCCAACTTTGATGTGATGTCCTTAAACCAAGTCAAAATGAGGCTCAGTAGTGTCTGTGGCCTCCTCGTGCCTGTATGACCTCTCTACAATGCCTGGGCATGCTCCTGATGAGGTGGCGGATGGTCTCCTGAGGGATCTCCTCCCAGACCTGGACTAAAGCATCCGCCAACTCCTGGACAGTCTGTGGTGCAACGTGGCATTGGTGGATGGAGCGAGACATGATGTCCCAGATGTGCTCAATTGGATTCAGGTCTGGGGAACGGGCGGGCCAGTCCATAGCATCAATGCCTTCGTCTTGCAGGAGCTGCTGACACACTCCAGCCATTGTCTTGCATTAGGAGGAACCCAGGGCCAACCGCACCAGCATATGGTCTCACAAGGGGTCTGAGGATCTCATCTCGGTACCTAATGGCAGTCAGGCTACCTCTGGCAAGCACATGGAGGGCTGTGCGGCCCCCCAAAGAAATGCCACCCCACACCATTACTGACCCACTGCCAAACCGGTCATGCTGGAGGATGTTGCAGGCAGCAGAACGTTCTCCTTGGCGTCTCCAGACTCTGTCACATGTGCTCAGTGAGAACCTGCTTTCATCTGTGAAGAGCACAGGGCGCCAGTGGCGAATTTGTCAATCTTGATGTTCTCTGGCAAATGCTAAACATCCTGCACGGTGTTGGGCTGTAAGCAAAACCCCCACCTGTGGGTGTTGGGCCCTCATACCACCCTCATGGAGTCTGTTTCTGATCGTTTGAGTAGACACATGCACATTTGTGGCTTGCTGGAGGTCATTTTGCAGGGCTCTGGCAGTGCTCCTCCTGTTCCTCCTTGCACAAAAGCGGAGGTAGCGGTCCTGCTGCTGGGTTGTTGCCCTCCTACGGCCTCCTCCACGTCTCCTGATGTACTGGCCTGTCTCCTGGTAGCGCCTCCATGCTCTGGACACTACGCTGACAGACACGGCAAACCTTCTTGCCACAGCTCGCATTGATGTGCCATCCTGGATGAGCTGCACTACCTGAGCCACTTGTGTGGGTTGTAGGGAGGTCATACAGGCACGTGGAGGCCACACACACTACTGAGCCTCATTTTGACTTGTTTTAAGGACATTACATCAAAGTTGGATCAGCCTGTAGTGTGTTTTTCCACTTTAATTTTGAGGGTGACTCCAGATCCAGACCTCCATGGGTTAATAAATTTGATTTCCATTGATAATTTTTGTGTGATTTTGTTGTCAGCACATTCAACTATGTAAAGAACAAAGTATTTAATAATAATATTTCATTCATTCAGATCTAGGATGTGTTATTTTAGTGTTCCCTTTATTTTTTTGAGCAGTGTATAATTGACTTCTATTTTCTCTTCCTATTACAATTTGATGTGAGATTTTAGAAACACTTTTTTCATGGTCACTTTCAATAATTTACATGGGCAGATGCGTCCAGACTCCAGAGAGGAGCATACAAATATTACATATACAGTACAGTGTGATTGTGGGATGATTCCATGTTCTGTCCTATTTCTTGTGGATGCTGCTTCAAAGGAAAACTGTTTTCGTCTGCTGTGGTAGCAATTAAAGCCTGCTGCTTGTATAATTGTTGTAAGCAAATGTTATTTCCCTGGTGGCTTCTTCCATCACATTGTATGGTGGGAAAATAAGAGGACTCCTTTCAAAAAAACCACCTCTTTGCCTGCTGTGACCCACTGCACAGAAGCGTTTGCGCATCCCTTCCTCCATGATAAACAGCCACTGACTGCAAGTCCCTGCATGGATTTTTAAAGGGCTGTACACTTCTATTCAATGTGCTTTATTATGTGAGAGAATACCTGAGAAAAATTTGTTTAAGTGCTATGTGTAGACAACAGTCTTAAGAAAGCAAAAACAATATTATATGTTTAAAAAGTGATTTTTCCAAGATTGTGCTGCATTTTGGATTATTGGAGCTGCTGCTTTTTGGTATTACGATAAGATGCCACCTTTGCAATAAGACTATTTGCGAAATTTCATCTCTGCTGGATATTCCACAGCCAACGGTAAGTGATATTATTAGAAGGAAGAAGTGTTTAAGAATAACAGCAACTCAGCCACAAAGTGGAAGACCACGTAAAATCACAGAGTGGGGTCAACGACTGCTTAGGTGGATGGTGCGTAAAAGTCGCTGACACTCTGCTGATTCCATAGCTAAAGAGTTCCGAACTTGCATGCAAGCGTCACATCACCAAATCCAATGCCAAGCGTCGGATGGAGTGGTGTAAAGCACACCGACACTGTACTGGAGCAGTGGAAACATGTTTTGTGGAGTGACGAATCACGCTTCTCTGTTTGGCAGTCAGATGGGTGAGTCTGGGTTTGGCGGATGCCGGGAGAACGTTATGTGCTGGACTGCATTATGCCAGCTGTGAAGTTTGATGGGGGAGGGATAATGGTGTGGGGCTGTTTTTTAGGGTTTGGGCTAGGCCCCTTATCTCCAGTGAAGGGCAATCTTAATGCTTCAGCATACAAAGATATTTTGGACAATGCTATGGATCCAACTGTGTGGCAACCTGCGGGAGCACGCAACATTAGCGTAGCGACATAGCAGGATCACACTAGACAATGTGACCGATATGTCGGTCCGATCCACAGGATCGGATGACATATCTTCTAGTGTGTAGCCAGTTTAAGATTACAATAGCATTCTTTAACCATAATAAAAGACAATTACACACACACTGAACACAGTATAACCAAATAGACAACATATTCCAAATATAGTAACATAGTTTCTAAGGTTGAAAAAAGACAAATTGTCCATCGAGTTCAACCTATTTGTGGTCTCCTATGCAGGATTATTTTGGTCTAAATTTTGTCTGATGCTGACGTCAGCCGTTGTGTTTTAGTCCTCTTTTTATAGTAACTATAGTGCGTGACTATGCACCATAACCCTGGATATCCTTATCCATTAGGAATTTAACTAACCCATTCCTAAAGGTGTTGACAGAGTCCGTCATTACAACTCCCTCAGGCAGGGAATTCCAAAAACGTATGGTCCTTAGTGTCAAAAAACCTTTACGCCGCATTGTGCGGAATCTCCTCTCCTCTAATCTAAGCTAGTAATCTGTGTAATCTGTGCTGATCTTGCCAAAAACAGGTCCCGCGCAAGCTCTGTGTATTGTCCCTTTATATATTTGTAGATGTTGATCATGTCCCCTTAGTCTTCTCTTTTCCAGTGTAAACATACCTAACCTTGCAAGCCTTTCCTCGTATTCCAGTGTCTCCATGACCTTAATTAGTTTGGTCGCCCACCTCTGAACCTTTTCTAGCTCCAGGATATCCTTTTTGGAGTATGGTGCCCAAAATTGTACACAGTATTCAAGATGTGGCCTCACTAGTGATTTGTATAATGGGAGTAGAACACTCTCGTCCCTTTTATCAATTCCCCGTTTTATGCATGCTAATATCTTATTAGCGTTCTTTGCTGCAATCCTACTTTGGGTACTGCTGCTTAGTTTGCTATCTATGTGAACACCTAAGTCCTTTTCCAGCACAGAATTCCCTAATATTACCCCCTTTAGTATGTAGGTTTTATTTTTGTTCTTGCGACCACAGTGCATTACCTTACACTTGTCTGTATTGAAGCGCATTCTCCATGCTTCTAGTTTAACTAAGTCATTCTAAAGAGACTAAGTCATTCTAAAGAGACTCAACATCCTCCTCCGTATTTATAACCTTACACAATTTGATATCGTCTGCAAAAATTTACACCATGCTCTCTAGACCTGCTGTTAGGTCATTAATGAAAATGTTGAACAATAGTGGTCCTAGTACAGACCATTGTGGCACAACACTTTAGTCTAATTTGAAAATGATCCATTAACCACAACGTGCTGCTCCTATTATCTAACCAATTTTTGACCCAAGTGCATATTGTGCTCCCTAGCCCTATTTCTTGTAGCTTATAGAGAAGTCGCATATGTGGTACTGTGTCGAAAACTTTGGCAAAGTCTAAAGAGATTACATCCAACTCCTTCCCCTGATCAAGGTTCACACTTACGGTTTCATAAAAGCCAAGTTGGTTTGACATGATCTGTCCTTCACAAATCCACGTTGATTCCTTTAAATTACCTTATTGGCTTCAAGGAACTTCTGAATACTATCCCTTAGAATACCTTCCAATACTTTCCCCACTATAGATGTAAGACTAACTGGTCTACAATTACCCGGTTCAGCTTTACTTCCCTTTTTGAATATAGGCACTACTTACGCTGTACACCAGTCTTTGGGAGCCATACCTGATATAACTGAATCTTTAAAGATCAAAAATAGCAGTCTTGAAAGTTCAGAGTGAAGCTCCATTAGAACCCTTGGGTGAATTCCATCGGGACCTGGTGACTTATTAATCTTTCAATTTTTTAATCGGTCACAGACTACCTCCTCACTTAAATAAGCACTTATCAGTGGGACATTATCATTATTGAGATTGCGTGTTAGTCCCTGAATTTGGTCCTCTCTTGTAAATACTGTTGAGAAAAAAACTCATTTAGTTTGTCCACACTGTCATTATAATTTTTGATTAAGACCCCCAACTTGTCTTTTAAAGGGCCTATATGCTCCTTCTTTAATCTCTTGCTGTTGAGGTATTTAAAGAATTTTTTGGGATTCGCTTTGCTTTCCTTTGCTACTAGTTTTTCAGTTTCTACTTTAGCCGCTCTTATTTCTTTTTTGCATATTTTGTTACAGTCCTTATAGTGCTGAAATGACTCCACATTCCCGTCAGATTTGTATTTTTTAAATGCTCGCCTTTACTTGCCCATAAATTCTTTTATCTTTTTGTTAAGCCACATTGGTTTGGGATTTTTATTCCTGTTTTTTTTGCTGCTCGTGGGAATAAATTTGAGAGTATTTTTAACTAGCAGTGATTTTAATACATCCCATTTCTCTGTAGTATTTTTTCCTTGAAACAAAATTTCCCATTTAATATAACAGATACTATACAATATAACACATCTATAACTTATATTAAAGTGTGTTATGGGGACTACAGATATATAGTATGGATGTGCTACAAGGGACCTCTTATTGCATCACAGGTGCTGCTTATACTGGTTGAGTATCCCATATCCAAATATTCTGAAATATGTAATATTCCGAAATACTGACTTTTTTTGAGTGAGATAGTGAAACTTTTGTTTTTTTATGGCTCAATGTACACAAACTTTGTTTAATACACAAAGTTATTAAAAATATTGTATTAAATGACCTTCAGGCTGTGTGTATAAGGTGTATATGAAACATAAATGAACTGTGTGAATGTACACACACTTTGTTTAATGCACAAAGTTATAAAAATATTGGCTAAAATGACCTTCAGGCTGTGTGTATAAGGTGTATATGAAACATAAATGAATTGTGTGCTTAGACTTAGGTCCTATCACCATGATATCTCATTATGGTATGCAATTATTCCAAAATACGGAAAAATCCCATATCCAAAATACCTCTGGTCCCAAGAATTTTGGATAAGGGATACTCAACCTGTATCAAGTTTTCAGCAGGGGAAGCGGTCACTTCCCTACACCACCTCCTGGCTACACTTCTCTTTCACACATGTAGTAAAAACTCAGGTTTTTGGATGTAAACGCACTTCGAGCCAGCTTTTCGTTATGTGCGACAGAATGGTTTTCTGGTGATTTGTAAAATATCTTCTAGTGTTTAGCGTCATTGTCTAAACTGCTGTTTACACAGCGATTGGGCATTAGCAAATAAGAATTTACTCACTGGTAATTCTATTTCTCGTAGTCCGTAGTGGATGCTGGGAACTCCGTAAGGACCATGGGGAATAGACGGGCTCCGCAGGAGACACGGCACTCTAAAAGAAAGATTAGGTACTATCTGGTGTGCACTGGCTCCTCCCTCTATGCCCCTCCTCCAGACCTCAGTTAGGGAAACTGTGCCCGGAAGAGCTGACACAATAAGGAAAGGATTTGGAATCCCGGGTAAGACTCATACCAGCCACACCAATCACACCGTACAACTCGTGATACTATACCCAGTTAACAGTATGAATAACAACTGAGCCTCACGAACAGATGGCTCATAACAATAACCCTTTAGTTAGGCAATAACTATATACAAGTATTGCAGACAATCCGCACTTGGGATGGGCGCCCAGCATCCACTACGGACTACGAGAAATAGAATTACCGGTGAGTAAATTCTTATTTTCTCTGACGTCCTAGTGGATGCTGGGAACTCCGTAAGGACCATGGGGATTATACCAAAGCTCCCAAACGGGCGGGAGAGTGCGGATGACTCTGCAGCACCGAATGAGCAAACTCAAGGTCCTCCTTAGCCAGGGTATCAAACTTGTAGAATTTTGCAAACGTGTTTGATCCCGACCAAGTAGCAGCTCGGCAAAGTTGTAAAGCAGAGACCCCGCGGGCAGCCGCCCAAGAAGAGCCCCCTTCCTTGTGGAATGGGCCTTTACTGATTTAGGATGCGGCAGTCCAGCCGCAGAATGTGCAAGTTGAATCGTGGAGCAGATCCAGCGAGCAATAGTCTGCTTAGAAGCAGGAGCACCCAGCTTGTTGGGTGCAAGCAGGATAAACAGCGAGTCAGTTTTTCTGACTCTAGCCGTCCTGGAAACATAGATTTTCAGGGCCCGGACTACGTCCAGCAACTTGGAGGCCTCCAAGTCCCGAGTAGCCGCAGGCACCACAATAGGTTGGTTCAAATGAAACGCTGATACCACCTTAGGGAGGAATTGGGGACGCGTCCTCAATTCTGCTCTGTCCATATAGAAGATCAGATAGGGGCTTTTACAGGACAAAGCCGCCAATTCTGACACCCGCCTAGCCGAAGCCAAGGCCAAAAGCATGACCACTTTCCACGTGAGATATTTTAATTCCACGGTCTGAAGTGGCTCAAACCAATATGAATTTAGGAAATCCAACACAACGTTGAGATCCCAAGGTGCCACTGGGGGCACAAAAGGGGGCTGAAAATGCAGCACTCCCTTAACAACGTCTGAACTTCAGGCAGTGAAGCCAGTTCTTTTTGAAAGAAAATAGACAGGGCCGAAATCTGGACTTTAAGGGAACCCAATTTTAGGCCCATAGTCACTCCTGACTGTAGGAAGTGCAGAAAACGACCCAGCTGAAATTCTTCTGTGGGGGCCTTCATAGCCTCACACCAAGCAACATATTTTCGCCATATGCGGTGATAATGCTTTGCTGTCACATCTTTCCTAGCTTTTATCAGCGTAGGAATGACTTCAACCGGCATGCCCTTTTCCATCAGGATCCGGCGTTCAACCGCCATGCCGTCAAACGCAGCCGTGGTAAATCTTGGAACAGACAGGGCCCCTGCTGTAGCAGGTCCTGTCTGAGAGGCAGAGGCCAAGGATCCCCTGAGATCATTTCTTGCAGTTCCGGGTACCAAGTCCTTCTTGGCCAATCCGGAACGATGAGTATAGTTCTCACTCCTCTCTTTCTTATTATCCTCAGCACCTTTGGTATGAGAGGAAGAGGAGGGAACACATAAACCGACTGGTACCCCCACGGTGTCACTAGAGCGTCCACAGCTATCGCCTGAGGGTCTCTTGACCTGGCGCAATATCTTTCTAGCTTTTTGTTTAGGCGGGACGCCATCATGTCCACCTGTGGCGTTTCCCAACGGTTTACAATCAGTTGGAAGACTTCTGGATGAAGTCCCCACTCTCCCGGGTGGAGGTCGTGCCTGCTGAGGAAGTCTGCTTCCCAGTTGTCCACTCCCGGAATGAACACTGCTGACAGTGCTATCACGTGATTTTCCGCCCATCGGAGAATCCTTGTGGCTTCTGCCATCGCCATCCTGCTTCTTGTGCCGCCCTGTCGATTTACATGGGCGACCGCCGTGATGTTGTCTGACTGAATCAGCACCGGCTGGTTTTGAAGCAGGGGTCTTGTGTAGGGAAGCCTCCTGACTCGACCATTGTCCCTGGAAGTTTCTTCCCTGAGTGACTGCCCCCCAACCTCGGAGGCTTGCATCCGTGGTCACCAGGACCCAGTCCTGTATGCCAAATCTGCGGCCCTCTAGAAGATGAGCACTCTGCAGCCACCACAGCAGAGACACCCTGGCCCTCGGGGACAGGGTGATCAGCCGATGCATCTGAAGATGCGATCCGGACCACCTGTCTAACAGATCCCACTGAAAGATCCTTGCATGGAACCTGCCGAATGGAATTGCCTCGTAAGAAGCTACCATCTTTCCCAGGACTCGCGTGCAGTGATGCACCGACACCTGTTTTGGTTTCAGGAGGTCTCTGACCAGAGATGACAACTCCTTGGCCTTCTCCTCCGGGAGAAACACCTTCTTCTGTTCTGTGTCCAGAACCATACCCAGGAACAGCAGACGCGTCGTAGGAACCAGCTGCGACTTTGGAATATTCAGAATCCAGCCGTGCTGTTGAAGCACTTCCTGAGATAGTGCTACTCCGACCAACAACTGCTCCCTGGACCTCGCCTTTATAAGGAGATCGTCCAAGTATGGGATAATTATAACTCCCTTCTTTCGAAGGAGTATCCTCATTTCGGCCATTACCTTGGTAAATACCCTCGGTGCTGTGGACAGACCAAACGGCAACGTCTGGAATTGGTAATGGCAGTCTTGTACCACAAAACGGAGGTACACCTGGTGAGGAGGGTAAATGGGGACATGCAGGTACGCATCCTTGATGTCCAGTGATACCATGTAATCCCCTTCTTCCAGGCTTGCAATAACCGCCCTGAGCGATTACATTTGAACTTGAACCTTCTTATATAAGTGTTCAAGGATTTTAAATTTAGAATGGGTCTCACCGAACCGTCTGGTTTTGGTACCACAAACATTGTGGAATAGTAACCCCGTCTCTGTTGAAGGAGGGGAACTTTTATTATCACCTGCTGGAGGAACAGCTTGTGAATTGCCGCCAGCACTACCTCCCTGTCCGGGGGAGTAGCTAGCAAGGCTGATTTGAGGTAACGGCGAGGGGGAGACGTCTCGAATTCCAGCTTGTATCCCTGAGATACCACTTGTAGAACCCAGGGATTCACCCGTGAGCGAACCCACCGGTCGCTGAAGTTCCGGAGACGGGCCCCCACCGCACCTGGCTCCACCAGTGGAGCCCCAGCGTCATGCGGTGGATTTAGTGGAAGCAGGGGAGGATTTTTGTTCTTGGGAACTGGCTGTATGGTGCAGCTTTTTCCCTCTACCCCTGCCTCTGGGCAGAAAGGACGCGCCTTTAACCCGCTTGCCTTTCTGGGGCCGAAAGGACTGTACCTGATAATACGGTGCTTTCTTTGGCTGTGAGGGAACCTGGGGTAAAATTGTCGACTTCCCAGCTGTCGCTGTGGAAACGAGGTCCGAGAGACCATCCCCAAACAATTCCTCACCCTTGTAAGGCAAAACCTCCATGTGCCTTTTAGAATCCGCATCACCTGTCCACTGCCGAGTCCATAATACTCTCCTGGCAGAAATGGACATTGCATTTATTCTAGATGCCAGCCGGCAAATATCCCTCTGTGCATCTCTCATGTATAAGACTACGTCTTTAATATGCTCTATGGTTAGCAATATAGTGTCCCTGTCAAGGGAATCAATATTATCAGACAGGGAATCAGACCACGCTGCTGCAGCACTGCACATCCATGCTGAAGCAATAGCAGGTCTTAGTATAGTACCTGAGTGTGTATACACAGACTTCAGGATAGCCTCTTGCTTTCTATCCGCAGGCTCCTTTAAGGCGGCCGTATACTGAGACGGTAGTGCCACCTTTTTTGACAAGCGTGTGAGCGCTTTATCCACCCTCGGGGATGTCTCCCAACGTACCCTGTCCTCTGGCGGGAAAGGGTACGCCATTAGTAACTTTTTAGAAATCACTAGTTTCTTATCTGGGGAACCCCACGCTTCTTCACACACTTCATTTAACTCATCTGAAGGGGGAAAAACCACTGGTTGCTTTTTCTCCCCAAACATAATACCCTTTTTAGTGGTACCTGGGTTAATGTAAGAAATGTGCAACACATTTTTCATTGCCGTAATCATGCAACGGATAGCCTTAGTGGAATGTACATTTGTCTCGTCGTCGTCGACACTGGAGATAGACTCCGTGTCGACATCTGTGTCTGCCATCTGAGGTAGCGGGCGTTTTTGAGCCCCTGATGGCCTTTGAGACGCCTGGGCAGGCACAGGCTGAGAAGCCGGCTGTCCCACAGCTGTTATGTCATCAAACCTTTTATGTAAGGAGTTGACACTGTCGGTTAATACCTTCCACATATCCATCCACACTGGTGTCGACCCCGCAGGGGGTGACATCACATTTATCGGCACCTGCTCTGCCTCCACATAAGCCTCCTCATCAAACATGTCGACACAGCCGTACCGACACACCGCACACACACAGGGAATGCTCTGACTGAGGACAGGACCCCACAAAGTCCTTTGGGGAGACAGAGAGAGAGTATGCCAGCACACACCACAGCGCTATATAATTAGGGATTTACACTATTACAGAAAGTGATTTTTCCCTATAGCTGCTTAACATGTATAGTTTGCGCCTAAATTTAGTGCCCCCCCTCTCTTTTTAACCCTTTGAGCCTGGAAACTGCAGGGGAGAGCCTGGGGAGCTGTCTTCCAGCGGAACTGTGAAGAGAATATGGCGCCAGTGTGCTGAGGGAGATAGCCCCGCCCACTTCTCGGCGGGCTTATCCCGCTCTTTTATTAATATTATGGCAGGGGATTTTTACACATATATAGTTTATTAGACTATATTATGTTTTTTTTGCCATGTTAAGGTACTCTAATTGCAGCCCAGGGCACCCCCCCCCCCCCCCAGGCGCCCTGCACCCATCAGTGACCGGAGTATGTGGTGTGCATGGGGAGCAATGGCGCACAGCTGCAGTGCTGTGCGCTACCTTAATGAAGACCGGAGTCTTCAGCCGCCGATTTTCTCCTCGGAATCTTCCGTCTTCTGGCTCTGCAAGGGGGACGGCGGCGCGGCTCCGGGACCGGACGACCAAGGCTGGGCCTGTGTTCGATCCCTCTGGAGCTAATGGTGTCCAGTAGCCTAGAAGCCCAAGCTAGCCGCAAGCAGGTAGGTTCGCTTCTCTCCCCTAAGTTCCTCGTAGCAGTGAGTCTGTTGCCAGCAGATCTCACTGAAAATAAAAAACCTAATAAATACTTTCTTTACTAGGAGCTCAGGAGAGCCCCTAGTGTGCAACCAGCTCGAGCCGGGCACAGATTCTAACTGAGGTCTGGAGGAGGGGCATAGAGGGAGGAGCCAGTGCACACCAGATAGTACCTAATCTTTCTTTTAGAGTGCCCAGTCTCCTGCGGAGCCCATCTATTCCCCATGGTCCTTACGGAGTTCCCAGCATCCACTAGGACGTCAGAGAAATGGGGTTTGCAAACCTAAAGGGAAAACCACAAAAAAAAGTTTTTTCTCCACCAAACCGCCACTTAGTAAATACATCCCTTTGAGTGGTCGTCCACACACCTGCAATCAGGTATCTTACACCGCCCGTCAGCCTGATGGCAACTGGCTATGCTGCACCTCTGAACTCTCAAAATAACTCACCCGAAACATGTATAAATCAGAACTATCTAGCGCAATGTTTTCTATTCTGTTGTGATGTGACTGGATTTTGGTTCAATATTTATAAAATGTGTCAAAATTAGTTTCCTATGGACTCAACTATTAAATTGGGTGTTATTTTGGCATCACGGGATCCCAGTGTCTGTTTTCCCTACACACTTCCTGTCAGTCATCTGTATCTTTGGTTGGAACAACTTGCAGTGAGTGGAAGATTGGCATGTGCTTAGATATAACAATTGTGCGGGGAAGGTCATGAGGATTCCAATCCTACCTTATTTCAGCTTCAAACCCTTCTCACAATGCTGTAGGCATCTGTGGATCTCCAACTGTTGCGAACTACTACTAGTTCCAGCATTCCCTGCCAGACTGAAACCAGAATCTCCAAAGCCTGCTCTAGCGACATTGTGTAAGTCAGTTGTACTTACTAAGGTGAAACATCTAAAGAAATTACGTACTCTCATAAAGCACCTGTTTCTGTTCATACGTGATCACTAACCCCCCACCCCATACACAAACACATTTTTTACAATTTTTGGGAACATCTATGCCCCAGTAGAAATCTCGAGTTATTTCCATTACGGTGTTAATCCCCAGAACACGCTGCTGAGCTAGCTGTGACGTGTAGTCTATTTTTGTAACTTTCTATACATATATATGTGCATTATGCACACACATTGCAAATATTTACACTCACAATATATTTCTAGTCATCCGTCACATTGTCCAAGTTCAAACAGCTTGCAAAACCAGAAGTCTAGCCACACACACGCCTTGGAAAGCGATTTGCCTCTTTGAGGTGTGAGCTGTGGTAGTGGCATGAGAGATGCTGACAGGAAAAATGCTCCTCACGTTTGGCTATAGGGTTGAGGATGAACAATACAACCATTGAATTAAAGGGGGTGGGATCGATTCCAAACCAGGTAGCTTTCATCTTTAACAGATTTCTTGTTTTTTTTAATGAAAAGAAAATTGTTACCGTGTTATATACGTGTTCCCAGACTGAGTATAATTCAGAGAAGCATCTAAAATAATCATGCAGTGTGCAATGAAATCCTGCTGTGTTGTTATCAAGACCATGCTGGGATTCCAATATTCAAGGGATGTGCATGCAGTAAATGCTTACAAAATACGTTATGCCTATTAATGTGCAACATGCACCGGATATGCCTAGAAACATTTACACAGAATACTGACCGGTCTATGAATGGCCTCTATAATGCTACAGTAATGCTCAGTATGTCTAAAAGCAATGGGATACTGGAACTGTATTTCATGTGTTTTATCTATTCAATTTCATATCTTCATTACACATAGGCTTGTGCACCTACTGTATAAATGTGTTTTCAGGGTGGAAAAGGGCATACACGAGAAAGTAATGGCCAATCCCTTCCACTGGTACATGTGAAAAGATCAGTTCATCTTGTGTAGGTGAGGAGGTTCTTCAGGCACCCATAGCAGCACTGCTTCCCTAATCTCTTGGAACTCCCTTAAATATATTTCCTGCAACACAAATTCTTGTTTAGTGTTTGAGCACCGGGGGCTGAATCAGAGTTGCACATAAGTCGCCTGTAATTGCATCTGCGCCACGCGTACAGAAAGAAGCGGATATTTGCCCATATGCAGAGCTACACACATCTATGCTGCTGCACAGCCCCTATCCATCCACTTGTGGATGTAGAATAAAAGATTGGCCTGAAAACAGATGGCTCTCTGCATATGCTCACATCTGAATAGCCCCCAGTTCTGTCTACATGCCCACGGAACACAGCCTACATGAGAATTCCCAGTAACACCTGCTAAGTCGCAACTGAGATGTGACTAAGATGCATGCCACTCCATACCTTCCAATGCTCCCACTTTTGGTGGTCCTATATCACATTGGAGGGCATACTCGGACGGAGAATCTGTGCCTAGCAAGTTTCGATGGTGTGATATAGGGCTGCCTCTAAAGATGTGCCTAGTGAGTTGCTGACACATAATCAGATGCACATTTGTACACCAGGGGAAGGCCAAAAGACGCTGAAGTGTTCACTGTAATGTGCAACTCAGAACCAGCCCATTAAAGTCTCTTGATGGCACAGAGCCTTGAGCACTGGCAGGTGTGTAACACACAGTGGCGGATCTGTAATGGGTGCAAGGTGTGCGGTGCACAAAGACCCCTGGATCCAGGGGGGCCCACATCGCACTTACTTTTCTGGAATACCAATGTCGGCAGCAGCGGCGCTGCACAAATTAACAGGAAAATGGGGGGCCATACTGCCATTTCGCCGATGCGCAGTAGGAAAATCACAGAGAAAATGGACACTGCACCATTTCTCTGGAGACCTGTTCATGCGTACTAGACAGTGTACAGCGCTATAGTCCCCTGGTGACCCTAGTGCTCAGGGTCTACTGAGCTGCCGTCTAGAGAGGGTGGGGCATGGATGGAGATTACACAAGGGCTTCCTTCTCTCTTAATGCTCCCCTGGTAAAATGTATTTAAAAGTGCAGGAGTTTCAATTTCTTCATAATAATTCATGTTTCTTCTAGTGCACTACAATCATTTGCAGATTCTAATAAATCAAGTAATAAAAACTCCTCAAACATGGAAGCAATTGGGGACATTTCAAAATGCTACACAAATTCCAAAATTGTACAAAATAACTGGTAATATATTCAACAACATACAGTATATTGTAATATGTATGGTACTGACAGACCCAGAACCCAGCAGGCTGCATGTTTAGCCTGTGCAGCATCTGAGTACTGGATGGATGGATCTACAGTGCATCCGTCAAATGGCCAGCATCAGTGTATAGAAGGACATTGGCCCTCACTCCGAGTTGATCGCTAGCTGCCTTTTGCTGTGTAGCGATCATTTAAAAAAACTGCAAAACTGCGCATGCACCGCAATACGCACGTGCGGCGTACGGGTACAAAGAGCATCGTGGTTTTGCACAGGTTCTAGCAACGCTTTCAGTCGCACTGGCGAACGCAGGGAGATTGACAGGAAATGGGAGTTTCTGGGTGGCAACTGACCGTTTTCTGGGAGTGTTTGGAAAAATGCAGGCGTGGCTGGGCAGGTATCTGATGTCATTACCGTGTCATTCGTCGCAGCAATCATCGCACAGAATAAGTAACTACAGGGCTGGTCTTGCTCTGCACAAAATGTGTTTGCTGCCGCTCGGCTACACAGGCGTTTGCACTTCTGCAAAGCGAAAATACACTCCCCCGTGGGCGGCGACTATGCGTTTGCACGGCTGCTAAAAGTAGCTAGCGAGCGATCAACTCGGAATGAGGGCCATTGTCCCTTTAATCTGAAAGGTCTCTATTAGTACCGGTTGTTCTGCCAACCATATAGAGACATTTTACTCATATTTTTGGAAATACATTACATCATGTAATACTCTTGAGAAAGTGCAACCATACCTAATTTTGTTGGTAGATGACCGCTATTAACCTGTATGTATGAATGAATGCAGGCATGCACGTATGGCGTGACATAGTCTGAATGGGATCAGGACAACCTGGTCAACGGCATAAACCAGTGTGCCAACAGATGAGTGTCAATCACTAGTATGTGGCTAACTTCCCAAACTATAGATGGCATTATTGTGCTTCTCAAACTCAGTCCTCAAGGCACTAAACAGTCCAGGTTTTAAGGATATCCATGGCCAGATGCTTAAATCAGATAAACTTGCAAATTAAGTCCCCTGTGCTCATCCTTAAAACCTGGACTGTTAGTTTGCCTTGAGTTTGAGAAGCACAAGCTTAGGGCTGAGTAATAGGGGTTGAGGGAGATTAGGGTTAGGCTGGAGGGTACAAGGGATGGTTAGAGTTGGGTTGTGGGAGGGGTGGGTTAGGAGTAGGGTTTAAATACTTACCAGGATTTGTCACGATTTTGACTGTCAGTATCCTGACCATCAGGATTCTCACTGTCAGGATTTCATACTCTACCCACCTATAGGTGCATGAACAGTTGTGTATCCTGTTATCGGTGGACAGAGAAAAAAATGTCTGCAAAACATAGTTTGCACATCTTCTTTAAGATTTTTCTCCCACCTAGAGTAGAATATTGTGAATATAAATGATAAATAACTCACAAAACTAATTTTAACAAAACCCCACGCACAGTGAATGACTGGGGCAGACTCCAGTCTAAGGGGTAGATATACTAAAGCTTCTTAAAATGAAAAGTTGAGGGATTTCACATGTTAACCAATCAGATTCTAGCTATCATTTCACTATTGCCTTCTTGAAAAGGATTGGATGCAATGGGCAAAACCCCCAACTGTCTGTTTTAGAAGCTGTAGTACATCTATCTACCCGTAAGAATACTACTATGCACTAGCAGCTTAGCACAAAAGTGGCTGATGCCCGTGTAATCCCTCTGCCTGCCTACAGGTGTCAGGCTTTCCGAAACACATGAAAGAACAGATACAGCAAACTGGTGTTGGGGGGAAAAAGGCCCCATAAAGTACTTTAATGAGAATATTTATACATGTTTATATATATATATATTCATTGTTTTATTTGATGACAGACTGCATGGAGGGGTCGTGCAGGGAAAGGGAGTTTGTTGGGATTGGTCCTTCGCCCAACAGTACTAATACAACATATTTTACACAGGAGCGGGCAGAGATCAAGAGAAAAAGGGTAATGGAGATGAAGTACTCTACTGTACAGAATGACCATCCACTCCATATGAAAGGTAAGTCAACTCAGCAGGGCCCTATTTCGCGGCAGTAGACAGGTCATCACGCAAAGGCAGTGCTAGGAGTGAGAGCCCTAAAACCAAGTACATTCTCTAGGACCCCAACTCCTGAGTACCTCCGGGCCAGGACAGCATAGAGGAAAGAGATCCCCTTCTGTAAGTAACTTCAGCCTCTCTTCTGGGTTTTCTGAACCTCTGCACAGGCTCCATAACAGCGGGTAACAAGTGTTAATAAAAAGACACAGACAGGGGAGGGAGGAGAAGAGTAGAAGATGTGATGTTATTTACACAGGGGAAGCCGCAGGGTCCTCAGTACACAGAATAGATCCGAATGCCACAGCACAGAACCATACTAAATATCATCTCGATGATCTAAAAAATAGAGAGGGGAGAAATAAATGAATACATAAAATGAATGCAAGTGACATAACCAGTGTATCGTGCATATTGCAGTAGCATATTACATGATTTATCAATCTACCTAAAGCAATGTAGTGTTGGCCGGTTACGGAGCAGGTCATTATGCACCGATTTAGGGCCAATCAGTGACGCACATAAAACAGCTGCAGCGGAGATTTGTTGTGCCGAGAATGGTCTGAAGTTGTTGAGCCAAACATTTGCTCCAGCGAAGTTACAGCAGGATCTCCTGCTGTGCCAAAATGGATATAGCGGGCCGGCAATGGGGCGCATTCAATTAGAAAAAGCTTGCCATAGGCAAAAAAGAATTGCGGGCGACTTGGAGGTGAACGTACACACAGATCTGGTGATTTAAGACTGCCCTTTGCACCCCGGATAGGGCTAGTGCAGAGTTACGCTGATCACCATAGCGGCTGCCCTCACAAGCGTATGTATAGGGGTGGTGCTACTGCTCAGGTGTGGCAAGCTGCAAGTACAGGCAAAAGTCCGCAGCTATGCGCAAGCATGCAATGCGTCTGACGGTGTGGGTGCTTTCCATGCGCCACTGGATCAGACCTTAGGGGGAGATGTACTAAGCAGTGATAAAAGAAGAAGTGAGCCAGTGGAGAAGTGCCCATGGCAATCAATCAGCTGCTTTGTATACTCTTATAGTATGCAAATTATAAATGTTACATCGATGCCGATTGGCAACTTCTCCACTGGCTCACTTCTCCACTTTTATGACTGCTTAGCACATCTCCCTCATAGGGGTAAATGTATGAAGTGGCGTTATGGGGGAGAAGCAGTATCAGCGCACGTTATGTGCACTTTACGCTTCTCCATGTATGATGGCTGCACCCCTGTCCATATTGGCGCTATCTAAAAGATAGCAGGCCAATAATAAGAATTTACTTACCGATAATTCTATTTCTCGTAGTCCGTAGTGGATGCTGGGAACTCCGTAAGGACCATGGGGAATAGCGGCTCCGCAGGAGACAGGGCACATCTAAAGAAAGCTTTAGGATCACCTGGTGTGCACTGGCTCCTCCCCCTATGACCCTCCTCCAAGCCTCAGTTAGGATACTGTGCCCGGACGAACGTACACAATAAGGAAGGATTTTGAATCCCGGGTAAGACTCATACCAGCCACACCAATCACACTGTACAACTTGTGATCTGAACCCAGTTAACAGCATGATAATAGAGAAGCCTCTATAAAAGATGGCTCACTACAACAATAACCCGAATTTTTTTGGTAACAATAATTATGTACCAGTATTGCAGACAATCCGCACTTGGGATGGGCGCCCAGCATCCACTACGGACTACGAGAAATAGAATTATCGGTAAGTAAATTCTTATTTTCTCTGACGTCCTAGTGGATGCTGGGAACTCCGTAAGGACCATGGGGATTATACCAAAGCTCCCAAACGGGCGGGAGAGTGCGGATGACTCTGCAGCACCGAATGAGAGAACTCCAGGTCCTCCTCAGCCAGGGTATCAAATTTGTAGAATTTTACAAACGTATTTGCTCCTGACCAAGTAACTGCTCGGCAAAGTTGTATAGCCGAGACCCCTCGGGCAGCTGCCCAAGATGAGCCCACCTTCCTTGTGGAGTGGGCATTTTAAGATTTTTGGCTGTGGCAGGCCTGCCACAGAATGTGCAAGCTGAATTGTACTACAAATCCAACGAGCAATCGTCTGCTTAGAAGCAGGAGCACCCAGTTTGTTGGGTGCATACAGGATAAACAGCGAGTCAGATTTTCTGACTCCAGCCGTCCTGGAAACATATTTACAGGGCCCTGACCACGTCAAGCAACTTGGAATCCTCCAAGACCTTAGTAGCCGCAGGTACCACAATAGGTTGCTTCATGTGAAATGCAGAAACCACCTTAGGTAGAAATTGAGGACAAGTCCTCAATTCTGCCCTGTCAGAATGAAATATTAAATAAGGGCTTTATATGATAAAGCCGCCAATTCTGACACACGCCTGGCTGAAGCCAGGGCTAACAGCATCGTCACCTTCCATGTGAGATATTTTAAGTCCACAGTGGTGAGTGGTTCAAACCAATGTGACTTTAGGAAACTCAACACAACATTGAGATCCCAAGGTGCCACTGGAGGCACAAAAGGAGGCTGTATATGCAGTACCCCTTTTACAAATGTCTGAACTTCAGGCACTGAAGCCAGTTCCTTTTGGAAGAAAATCGACAGGGCCGAAAATTGAACCTTAATGGACCCTAATTTTAGGCCCATAGACAGTCCTGTTTGCAGGAAATGGAGGAAACGACCCAGTTGAAATTCCTCTGTAGGGGCCTTCTTGGCCTCCCACCACGCAACATATTTTCGCCAAATGCGGTGATAATGTTTTGCGGTTACGTCCTTCCTGGCCTTGACCAGGGTAGAGATGACTTCATCTGGAATGCCTTTTTCCCTCAGGATCCGGCGTTCAACCACCAAGCCGTCAAACGCAGCCGCGGTAAGTCTTGGAACAAACAAGGCCCCTGCTGGAGCAGGTCCTTTCTTAGAGGTAGAGGCCACGGTTCGTCCGTGAGCATCTCTTGAAGTTCCGGATACCAAGTTCTTCTTGGCCAATCCGGAGCCACGAGTATCGTTCTTACTCCCCTTTGCCGTATAATTCTCAGTACTTTTGGTATGAGAGGCAGAGGAGGGAACACATACACTGACTGGAACACCCACGGTGTTACCAGAGCGTCCACAGCTATTGCCTGAGGGTCTCTTGACCTGGCGCAATACCTGTCCAGTTTTTTGTTGAGGCGGAACGCCATCATATCCACCTTTGGTTTTTCCCAACGGTTCACAATCAGTTGGAAGACTTCTGGATGAAGTCCCCACTCTCCCGGGTGTAGATCGTGTCTGCTGAGGAAGTCTGCTTCCCAGTTGTCCACTCCCGGAATGAACACCGCTGACAGTGCTATCACATGATCTTCCGCCCAGCGAAGAATCCTTGCAGCTTCTGCCATTGCCCCCCTGCTTCCCGTGCCGCCCTGTCTGTTTACGTGGGCGACTGACGTGATGTTGTCCGATTGGATCAATACCGCCTGACCCTGAAGCAGGGGTTTCGCTTGACTTAGGGCATTGTAAATGGCCCTTAGTTCCAGAATGTTTATATGAAGAGATGTCTCCAGGCTTGACCATAAGCCCTGGAAATTCCTTCCCTGTGTGACTGCTCCCCAGCCTCGCAGGCTGGCATCCGTGGCCACCAGGACCCAGTCCTGAATGCCGAATCTGCGGCCCTCTAGAAGATGAGCACTCTGCAACCACCACAGGAGGGATACCCTTGTCCCCGGTGACAGGGTTATCCGCTGAAGCATCTGAAGATGCGACCCGGACCATTTGTCCAGTAGGTTCCACTGGAAAGTCTTGCGTGGAATCTGCCGAATGGGATTGCTTCGTAGGAAGCCACCATTTTTACCCAGAACCCTTGTGCATTGATGCACTGAGACTTGGTTCGGTTTTAGGAGGTTCCTGACTAGCTCGGATAACTCCCTGGCTTTCTCCTCCGGGAGAAACACCTTCTTTCTGGACTGTGTCCAGGATCATCCCTAGGAACAGAAGACAAGTCGTCGGAACCAGCTGCGATTTTGGAATATTGAGAATCCAATCGTGCTGCCGCAACACTACCTGAGATAGTGCTACACCGACTTCCAAGTGTTCCCTGGATCTTACCCTTATCAGGGAATCGTCCAAGTAAGGGATAACTAAAATTTCCTTCCTTCGAAGGGATATCATTTCGGCCATTACCTTGGTAAAGACCCGGGGTGCCGTGGACCATCCCTACGGCAGCGTCCGAACTGATAGTGACAGTTCTGTACCATAACCTGAAATACCCTTGGTGAGAAGGGTAAATTTTGACATGAAGGTAAGCATCCTTGATGTCCCGAGACATCATGTAGTCCCCTTCTTCCAGGTTTGCAATCACTGCTCTGAGTGACTCAATTTTGAATTTGAACCTCTGTATGCAAGTGTTCAAAGATTTTAGATTTTAGATTTTAAAATCGGTCTCACCGAGCCGTCTGGCTTCGGTACCACAATAGTGTGGAATAATACCCCGTTCCCTGTTGCAGGAGGGGTATCTTGATTATCACCTGCTGGGAATACAGCTTGTGAATGGTTTCCAAAACTGCCTCCCTGTCAGCGGGAGACGTCGGTAAAACAGACCTTTGGAAACGGCGAGGGGGATACGTCTCGAATTCCAATTTGTACCCCTGAAATATTACCTGAAGGATCCAGGGGTCTACTTGCGAGTGAGCCCACTGCGCACTGAAATTCATTGAGAACGGGACCCCACCGTGCCTGAACTTGTAAAGCCCTAGCGTCATACTGAGGGCTTGGCAGAGGCGGAAAAGAGTTTCTGTTCCTTGGAACTGGCTGATCTCTGCAGCCATTTTCCTCTCCCTCTGTCACGAGCAGAAAAGAGGAACCCTTTTGTCCGCTTGCCAACCAGGACTGCGCCTGATAATACGGCGTCTTATTTTGAGAGGCGACCTGGGGTACATCCCCTTTTTTGTTAAGGCAATACTTCCAAATGTCGTTTGGAATCCGCATCACCTGACCACTTTACTGGTATAATTGGACAACGCACTTATACTTGATGCCAGTCGGCAAATATTCCGCTGTGCATCATGCATATATAGAAATGCATCTTTTAATTGCTCTATAGGCAATAATATACTGTCCTTATCTAGGATATCAAATTTCCAGTCAGGGAATCCGACCACGCCAACCCAGCACTGCACATCCAGGCTGAGGCGATTGCTGGTCGCAGTATAACACCAGTATGTGTGTAAATACATTTTAGGATACCCTCCTGCTTTCTATCAGTAGGATCCCTAAGGGCGGCCATCTCCAGAGAGGGTAGAGCCCTTGTTCTTACAAGCGTGTGAGCGCCTTATCCCCCCTAGGGGGTGTTTCCCAACGCACCCTAACCTCTGGCGGGAAAAGGTATACTGCCAATAACTTTTTAGAAATTATCAATTGTTATCGGGGGGAAACCCACGCATCATCACACACCTCATTTTATTTCTCAGATTCAGGAAAACTGCAGGAAGTTTTTCCTCACCAAACATAATACCCCTTTTTTTTGGTGGTATTTATATTATCAGAAGAGTGTAAACTTTTTCCATTGCCTCAATCATGCAATGTGTGGCCCTATTGGAAATCGCGGTTGTCTCTTCACCGTCGACACAGGAGTCCGTATCCGTGTCGGCGTCTGTATCTGAGGTAACGGGCGCTTTAGAGCCCCTGTATGAGACGTCTGGACATGCACAAGCTGAGTAGCCGGCTGTCTCATGTCAACCACTGTCTTTTATACAAAGCTGACACTGTCACGCAATTTCAACAGTACATCCACTCAGGTGTCGACCCCCCAGGGGGTGACAACACTATTACAGACACTCTACTCCGTCTCCTCATCATTTTTCTCCTCATACATGTCGACACAAACGTACCGACACACAGCACACACACAGGGAATGCTCTGATAGAGGACAGGACCCCACTAGCCCTTTGGGGAGACAGAGGGAGAGTTTGCCAGCACACACCAGAGCGCTATATATATACAGGGATAACCTTATATAAGTGTTTTTCCCTTTATAGCTGCTGTATTGTTTATACTGCGCCTAATTTGTGCCCCCCTCTCTTTTTTAACCCCTTTCTGTAGTGTAGTGACTGCAGGGGAGAGCCAGGGAGCTTCCCTCCAACTGAGCTGTGAGGGAAAATGGCGCCAGTGTGCTGAGGAGATAGGCTCCGCCCCTTTCTCGGCGTCCTTATCATCCGTTTTCTTGTATGTTTTGGCAGGGGTTAAATGCATCCATATAGCCCAGGAGTTATATGTGATGCATTTATTTTAGCCATAAAAGGTTTTCTATCGATTTATTGCGTCTCAGGGCGCTGCCCCCCCAGCGCCCTGCACCCTCAGTGACCGGAGTGTGAAGTGTGCTGAGAGCAATGGCGCACAGCTGCGGTGCTGTGCGCCTACCTTTATCTGAAGACAGGAAAGTCTTCTGCCGCCGATTTTTCCGGACCTCTTCGCTCTTCTGGCTCTGTAAGGGGGCCGGCGGCGCGGCTCCGGTGACCCATCCAGGCTGAACCTGTGATCGTCCCTCTGGAGCTAATGTCCAGTAGCCTAAGAAGCCCAATCCACTCTGCACGCAGGTGAGTTCGCTTCTTCTCCCCTTAGTCCCTCGATGCAGTGAGCCTGTTGCCAGCAGGTCTCACTGAAAATAATAAACCTAAACTAAAACTTTCACAAAGAGCTCAGGAGAGCCCCTAGTGTGCACCCTTCTCGTCGGGCACAGAAAATCTAACTGAGGCTTGGAGGAGGGTCATAGGGGGAGGAGCCAGTGCACACCAGGTGATCCTAAAGCTTTCTTTAGATGTGCCCTGTCTCCTGCGGAGCCGCTATTCCCCATGGTCCTTACGGAGTTCCCAGCATCCACTAGGACGTCAGAGAAATGTGAGGGCAATGTATGAACGGTCAGCATCGTTCCGTTCCGACAGCTGCAGGTGGCGATGCCCATAGTCCACAGCAGGGACAGACTTGTTCCTGCATTGGGGAGGGATACACAGCACTGAGCTGACGTGCTGTGAGCTCAGGGGGACATTGCTGGAGGGGGGGCCGCTTCAGCAGACAAGATGTTAATACATCTTGTCAATGTCCCTTCCTGCTCCGCCTCGGTAATGAGGTGAAGCAGGAAGTGTTATAGCGGTACGATGCGTGCCACTATAATACATTTACCTATAAGTGCTGCAAGATGACAGTTACTGTGATGCTGCAGATGTTGTCTTTTCTAATGGAAGAAAACTTATGCAGCCTAAGTGTGACTGCCTAGCAGTGGCAGTGACTTCCCACTGGAAGCACTTCCTGCTAATCACAGCCAGAAAGGATGTCTTCTCCCCCTGAGACTAGCAGTCCAGTCTCTTTCAGACATCCTCTCTCTCTCCCTCCCTATCTGTCCCTCTCTTTGTCTCTCCCTGACAACCCCCCCCCCCCCAACACCCTCTCTCTACGACACGCTCTCTCTCGCTCCGCTCACTTTCTCCCTGATACCATCTCTCGATCTCCCCCCTCTCTCCCTCCCTAGCTCCCACTTTGTCTCTCTCACACTCCCCTCATCTAATACTATTGAGCAGAGTCAATTTTATTGGCAGGGTCTCCCACACCTTCATTGCCCCGGGTCCTGCATTAGCCTTAATCCGGCCCTGTTCTCTGTGCCTGTTGAATTCCTGTAACCTATACGTAATATTGATCCAAAGTAAGCGGTAAGGCGGCACAAGCCAGGAGGTGAAGCAGATGCACACAGCACCCACAGGTAAGAGATTCCAGGTGTTAGGGAAGGAATCCGGCCGGATTCTGGGAATAAAGCAAGAAAAAGCACATAACTGTGCACCCTGAGAAACCATGTTGCACTGCAAGGGGAGCAAATACATACATTGGTTTGTTTTTTTGCACGCAGGGTAAATACTGGCTGCTTTTGCATGTAGACCACAAACACTGGGAGGCGTTATTATTACACTGTAAGTTTGATTTCAGTTTGGTCACACCTCTCTCCCATCTAAATCTCTCTGCACATTGCATGTTACACGTTACCTGCAGTGCTACATGCTTTGTCCAGGTGCAGAGTTGCTTGCACTTTCTTGCTTTATTCCCAACTTAAAATCAGGCTCTATGCTCCTACAACCGGGGTCGCCATGGTCACCAAGTTGATATTTACAGTCACTGAGTGTCTGGCAGTTGAGTATAACCAGTAAAACCAGTACAAGTGGCCAATAATGGCAGTCAACTGACAGTAAGAGGATCCCCAAGACAAACCTGTATAAAGTAAAAATGTCCTCCCCCAGGCAGTGTGACAGAGTAACATCATGAATGAAAGCGCTAGATGTCTGGCATTTATCACTACAAATACTGACATGTGTTATACATTTACCCAGAATGCCAGTAACTATGGAAGTCACATTTTTTAAAACTTGGTTGAGCAGTTCCTGTGCAGGCATGCTACGTAAAGGGGGTGTTAAATCAAACAGTCGGCCTGATTCAGAGGTACAGCAGCTGTTGCGCAAAAAAATCTGCTGATGGCCGCACGAGGCGCCTGAAGGAAAAAGACGCCCACTGCTGGCATATCAGATCTGATGCCTGAGTCCAAAGACGCAGGATGTAATCATCATCTCACCATCGGGCCATCTGGGTTAGCCTAAGCTTACTCAGGATGACTGCCGGAACTCCTCTGCCATGGGGCAGGAAACCTGCGGAGGAACACAAAGATACCGGTCTGGTCACTCTCAGAAAACCGTGACCGAAACACAGGCAGCGCACCCCATCATGGCCCCCAAACGGCTGCAGCATGTCAGTCATGCTGAGGCTTGGGGTCACTGCATGCGATCAAATAGGGCTTGCAAATATCGGAGATGTACTGTACATAAATCATTGGGTTTACTTACATCTCAGAATCAAGCCTAGTGCTAGAACTGAAAGGGCTGTGTAATGAGCTTCAGCTCCGACCACCAACATGGACATCTAGTAAATGTCCCAGAAGGCTGTGCGTACTGAATGTGGTTTGTTTTGTTTTATTAGAGCAGTGCTTTCTGCGGGTGTGGTATCTACACGGACAGTCACTAGGTCGATCCCATACGGTCGACATGGTTAAAAAAGGTCGACAGGTAAAAGGTAGACAGTGGTTAAGGTCAACACAAATTTTTGCAAATGGAGGTGTTTTACTCCTTTGAAATGTAAATCACTGGAGTGTAAAGCAGCAGCCAGAAATAGTGAAAGCAGATTTAAAGACTAAAGTAAACGCTCCAATAAAGCATGATCCCGATCAGAGGCAGATAAATATGTTATTATACAAATAATGTCAGCTAAGTAGTAAAATAAAGATAAGACGATATGTTCGCTGGTCTTACCATAATAACAGCCACCACAGCAGCTGCAATGCCCACCAAATGCAGTTTAGATTGGAATAGAGCGTCAATTCTCTCATGGCAATCCTACAATAAAATCGGAGTGAAGGAACAGATTATAGTTTCTTTTCTGTGAATAAAACACTCTAATCTGCACACCAAGACTACAGGCATTAGGATTTTCCATCGACCATCGTCGATTCAAAATCATTGATGGTCTATGCCCGATTTTGAATACATTTACCAACAATGGGGGAGAACCAGATGTTTTCTCGCCATCGATGATACAGAACCAATGGGTTTTTTTTCTTTTCTACATGGCACTGGAACATGGAGCCTAGCTCCACTCCCGATGCACTCATGTTGCCCCATCCCCAAATTCTGATTGGCCCACAGCCCAGTGAACAGAAAAAGCAGGGCTCGCCATCAGTGGGTAAAACCATCAAAGGTTCCCTTGCAGATAACTTTACACCATTGAGGTTAGCCATCGATGGTGACCATCAATAGTTAACCCGTCGATGGCCATCCCTAACAAGCATTGTCACCATTGTACTGCTCCATGTACTAACCACATCTTTTATTCCAGCCGGACAAAGGTTATCTCCTGAGATAAACAACAATTTGGATTCCTCTTTACAGCACTGCAGCTATAAGGAACAAAATGTGAAAAAAAAGTTTATTAGTAAAAGTCTCACAAAATTAATAAAACCATTAGTAAAAATAGAAACACTACAGGTCATATGTAATAATCCAAGTTTGCAGGTGGTACGGGATGCTCGATGATCTCTGAGGTTTTTTTAAAGCGGCAATCATTTACAAGGTAAAACCATGCCATGTAAATGTTTGCCACTTTAAAAAAATCCATTCGAGATCCTCTGGCAAACGTGGACCCTATCACATATGCCCCTACAGTAAAACTTGTATTCTAGTAAGATGTAAACACGCAAAGCTGTATCAAACAAGTGCCATCACTACTGACACATCTTGAGCAACAATAAATCCTCTCCGATTCCTATATTTTGGAATACAGTATAAATCAGTACAGTATAAAGGAAATACAGTATATGACTTACGGTCTCATGAAAAACTTTGATCACAGGTTTAGCCTTCTCTTTCTCCTCCTGCTTTCCATTTTTGGCTTGCTCATAAGCTTCATCATAAAACTGTTTTATCTCTTTCGACACCTGATAAGAAACAAGATATTAATTTGTACCCATTTTAAGAGTGGTTCTCCCGAGATGATCAAGGGCACACATATTTAGCCCAATTTAGTATTCATGCCATACACAAAACACGTTATTGTATTAGCAATTAGATAATCAGAATTTTCACACTATAGTGAATTAGATCAGAATGTTCCCACCAGCACAAAACATTTCATGAGAGACGTTTCTTCATCTTGTGGAAGCAGAGACCTGTTCCCTTGATGAGGTCAGTGATGGCAGTATGACATGTTACAGGGCATAGGGCCCGATTCAGACCTACTGTGCATGCATATGTACCGCAGCGACGGGATGGTGCGAAAATTTCGATCCCACGGGTGTTCGCAAGCTGACTGACAGGAAGCGAACGTTTGTGGGTGGTAACAGCCTGATTTCTTCGCACTGGAGGAGTAAGTATTGAGCTATGCACAGACTGCACAGAATGGGAAAAACATCTGATGGTGAGTGTGATGCGAACGGTTTTGCAGCTGTCCGCTGACTGAGGGGTATTTTCGCACAGCGTGCATATGCAATCGCACACTTGCACGGGGAAAATTTTTACTCCCCCTGGGCGGCGACTTTCTGAACGCAGGACAGTGTAATTTGCAGCACAGCGATCAGGTTTGAATTAGGACCATAGTATTTATGTGATTAGGAAAGTGGATACACGCCAGAAGCCGCATACAAAGCGTGAGTTAGTGTAAGGAGCAGCAGGTATATAATCAGGCTCCAGCCATACTAAAGCAAGAAGATTGTGGTATCAAATTCACTTCTATATGATCCAAAGGTCATACACTCTACTTGGATTATATACCCTTTGTATGCATCTAATGTATCATATCATTGTTACCGTATTGTGTGTGCCTCCCTTATGTTATTAGTTCTGACGGGATGCGGTCAAGATCCCGTCGGTCGAAATACTGACGCCGGAATCCCGACCGCCACAATCCCGACATATTCTCCCTCCGTGGAAATAAAGGGGTTGCGTTCTACTCGCCACCCCTGTCGGGATTGTGTGGTCGGGATTCCGGTGTCAGTATTTCGACCGCCGGGATCCCGTCCAGCGGGATTTAGTACTGATCTCGTTCTGACAGTAGGGTGCCAATGTCAGTGTCTCTGTCACATTTACTTGGTCTGAAAGCCCTCAAGTCCATCTTTTTTATATGATGTGCTGCACAAGATACAACAGCTGTGGGCGTGGCCCACTACTAATAGTGTGCATGAGTATTATGTTACTGTAAGCACTGTATGACATCCACAGGGGTAAAGCACTTACAATGTGGAGGAAGTCGAGCTAAGTATGGGCAATCTTAAAATATAACCCTGACATAGGGTGTATCACAGGAACAACAGAAGATTATCTTTAGCACTTGCAGCTGAAACGATTAAAGACCACTAAAGAACTGAGGTTAGAGTGTCTTTAATGATTAGGGGGCAGGAAATAACCTCATCACATCTCTGCATTTTAGGCAAGAACAGAAATGAATTTCTTTAACCCGCAACTGCTATGGGTGATTGGGACTTACGGGTTTATTTACTAATCCTTGGATGGAGTTAAAGTCAACAGAGATAAAGTACCAGCCAATCTGCTACTAACTGCCATGCCACAGGCTGTGTTTGAAAAATGACAGTCAGGAGCTGATTGGCTGGAACTTTATCTCTGTTGACTTCATCTCCATCCAAGGTTTAGTAAATAGACCCCTAAAGGACGGTACTCACTGGCCGATGTGGGAGAGATGTGTGCTGAGCGTGCGGGGTGAGACGGGGGGGGGGGTGAGACGGGGGGGCTAGAATGCAGGCCAGTCTAGCACCAGCGATAGCGCTATCGCTGTAGGGGCTACACACTAGCCGATCATGCTTAAAATCTAAGCAATCTGGTCAGATTGCTTAGATTTTAAGCAGCGATCGCTCCGTGATCGCTATTTTGTTTAAATCCATTTTTTTTATAAATTATAAAAAATGCATGATTAAATAGAAAAAAAAGTCAGAATCCCCCCCCCCCCCCCCATTGTTTAAGTAAAGAAAAAAGGATCTGGCCTCTTGTGTGAAAAAAAATATTCCTTTATCATTTTTGATGATCAGAATTACCAAACTAAATGCCCCACAAATAAAAGAAAGTGGGGTGGAGACAATATAGAAACAAAATGTGCGTCCCTCCGCACCTTTATTTCTAAAACACAGGCACGGGACTTCTCTTGGTCTTGTTACGTAAAATAACAGGTGTTAGGTGCATATATATATTCCTAGTACCCCTTCACTTTAGGTTACCCCATACAAATAACGTACCATCCTTGTCAGGAGATCAGCAGTTATTCAGGAAGTCATTACGCCTATTTTTTTTTTTTTTTCAAATGTTTGCCCATCTTTTATTAACTAATTAAATTACAAACATTCTGCTATGGCGCCACCTTCTGGAATCTAGTGTGCATTTTAGACCTTAAATGGTGAGAACTACATGTACACAAAAAAGGGAATAGTGGGGGTCATTCCGAGTTGTTCGCTCGTTATTTTTTTGTCGCAACGGAGCGATTAGTCGCTAATGCGCATGCGCAATGTCCGCAGTGCGACTGCGCCAAGTAAATTTGCTATGCAGTTAGGTATTTTACTCACGGCATTACGAGGTTTTTTCTTCGTTCTGGAGATCGTAATGTGATTGACAGGAAGTGGGTGTTTCTGGGCGGAAACTGGCCGTTTTATGGGTGTGCGCGAAAAAACGCTACAGTTTCTGGGAAAAACGCGGGAGTGGCTGGAGAAACGGAGGAGTGTCTGGCCGAACGCTGGGTGTGTTTGCGACGTCAAACCAGGAACGAAACTGACTGAACTGATGCCGAGTAAGTGTGGAGCTACTCAGAAACTGCTAAGAAGTGTCTATTCGCAATTTTGCTAATCTTTCGTTCACAATTTTGATAAGCTAAGATTCACTCCCAGTAGGCGGCGGCTTAGCGTGTGCAAAGCTGCTAAAAGCAGCTTGCGAGCGAACAACTCGGAATGACCCCCAGTATGCTTATCAATTCCTGTGGATCACTTGTTATCAACTGGCTGTTCTGTCTTGTTTCAAATCTTTTCTTTAATAACAAGCACTGAACGCAGATCTGCTTCTAAACACAACTAACTTCTATTGTGGGCTTGAAATCTAACTGACCCCTGGTTTGACATGGTAGGTGGTCTAATTTCCTAAATGTTTAAGCCAACCTTGCTTTGAGGTTTTGTGACCTTTTCCAATATACTCGCCCTATTTTCAGTGCAAACAATAAATAGCATGGTGGTGTAGTGGTTAGCATTACTGCCTGACAGCACTGAGATTATGAGTTAAATTCCCAACAAAGGACAATTATGTGTCGAGTTTATATGTTCTCTTCTGAACATTTCTTCTGACACTAGGGGGCATATTAACTAAAGGTTGATTTTCATTGATTTTTATCACACTAAAATCGACCTAAATCGATGTTGTACTTCTAGGGCTACAACAAACATGTACTAACATTTAAAAATTATGTTAGTCTGTTAGTACGTGTGTTATAGTCCTCGAGTTAGAATGATTTCCATCGATAAAAAAATAATTAAAAAAATTCTCTCTACCTTAATTCTTACACAAAACTCATTACTGACGTTATTTATTATTTATTACCAGTTATGTATATAGCGTGCACATATTCCGCAGCGCTGGATTTGCCCATTCACATTAGTCCCTGCCCCAGTGGAGCTTACAGTCTATATACCCTATCACATGTACACACACACAGAGACACATTCACGTTAGGGTTAATTTTTGTTGGAAGCCAATTAACCTACCAGTATATTTTTGGATTGTGGGAGGAAACCGGAGTACCTGAAGGAAACCCACGCAAGTATGGGGAGAATATACAAACTCCGCACAGTTAGGTGGGAATTGAACCCATGACCTCAGTGCTGTGAGGCAGTAATGCTAACCATTACACCATCCGTACTGCTGACATTACAAAGCAAAAGGTAAAAAACATTCAACAGCACTAGAAGACTCTATGTAGGAATATAGAGGGAGATGTATGAATAGGAGTTATGGGGGAGAAGTGGTATAAGCGCACGTTATGTACACTGATATCCCTTCTCCACCATGTAAGAAAACAATGATTACAAACAAATGCCGGGGGCGCTGTGCACCCCTGTCATTCTTGGCACTGACTGTTCAGACAACTGCAGTTGCCCCATTCACACCAATATTACCTGGCCGCCGGCTCTGGGCTGCATAAGAGATCTCATGAGGCTGCTAAGTCAATCCCTGCGAGTAAGTACCATATTTATCAGGAAATTTCAGCTTTGAGAAAAGCATTACACTAATTTATTGTCCCCTATTTGCCTAACATTCATTTATGGTTTTAAGAAAACTGTTATTACTTTCCACTATCTCACCGTTTTCCAGAAAGCACTCCGCATTCTGTCCATGGTTTCTAGAGAAACCAATAGCAGTTACTGAAGAATGATTCATGTGAATGCGGCACAGAAAAATGTCTGATAATATATATAATATTGATAATTACATAATATTTTATCAAGTGTGCATTATGATGACCCCCCCCCCCCCCCCCTCCCCCAAAACCTTTCCAAAATGTTAAAACTGAGCTCGGCACATGGATAAAAAAAATGCCTCATCAGTGAAGAGCTTACAGAATTCTACTATGAATGGGAAAAGTCAGAATTACAATCTATACTATTGGCCCTATTGATATTTAACATTACTTAAGATGGGCATACACGATACAATTATCTGACAGATAATCTGCCAGATCTGGCTTTTGGAATTAAAATCTGGTAATGGATGAGCACAAATGCCAATCGACCATTTGCTCCCAAACAGTGTAAAATGGACAAAAATCATGGACAGGTTTTGTTAATTTTCCAGTGTTTGGTAACAGATGGTTGATTGTCATTTGCTCTCAGCCATTACCAGATTTTTATTCCAACCATCCAGATCTGGCAGATTATCTGATAGATAATTGTATATGCCCAGTTGTTACCCCTCCATCGAGGTCCAGCGTCATCCCTCTCCTTGGGGGCGACCTTCACACTGTTGCTGGCAGCCTATCGCTGTCAGTGATGGGCTGTTGCATCCTGCAAGGCGCAATGGCCAGTCTGTGCATTACACTGTCACCCGGCAGGTACTCAGCAATGCCCGGAAGACTTCACTAAAGCCGGTAAGGTTGTTCAGGATCCCCACTGCCGACAATGGGGACCATATCACTATCACCATCTATAGATGGCATAAGCCAGAGGTTCTCAAGGCACCCGAATGCTCCAGGTTTTAGGTATATCCATGGCTCAGCACAGATGGTTAAATCAATTGACAAAGGTGCTATTTAACTCACCTGTGACAAAGCATGGATAAACTTAAGAATTGGACCATTGGGGTGTCCACGTTTGAGAACCTCAGGCAGAAGTGATATAAAGTGACAAACCGGTAAACTAAGCTTACTGCTGTTTGTTAAATACTGAAAATAGGACCTAATGACTCATCCCACACCGAGTCTATCAAAGCACACCTGTTACCTGCACAAAGGAGAGGAAGCCATTATCCAACATCTATGAGAATTCATCCATGTCCCTAGATCATTGGCATTTCTATCATGGGTGCACATGGGCCCCTGAGTCCAGGGGGGCCCACACAACGCATAAATTGCAGCCATGTTGTTTTAATACTTATCTTCCGGAGTCCATCGACAGGCGCTGCGGGCGCAGCAAAGATCACTGCCAGAATAGCTGCCGCGCATGCGCAGTTGGTAACTGGTCTCAGGACCATGGCAGGTGCCATGTTTCCGGAGACCTGCGTATGCGGAGTAGACTTCGGCTCAATGCCGGAGCCTAGTGTGCCGATGAGAGGAAGGGGCCCTCCTGGAGACTACACACAGGTCCCCTCATCTCTTAAAACGCCCCTGCCCTACATCCTAGTGGATTGAAGGGCTGACATCTCATGAATGCTGAATAATATGTCTCACAAATAAAACCATCCGTATAATATGTCACAGGCAATCTGACATCACTTTTGCACTGTATAGCTCTCTTACCTGTTCCCTATTTACGAATCCCCAGATACCGGCGGCCACTTCACATGCAAACAGGATCACTAAGCAGGCGAAGAACTGCAGAGATATAAAGTACAGTAGAATTGAGGAACTGCAGGAGAACGAAAAGGGGTATAAGAAGGGTTCTCTTACATCACTGAAGCATTTTTGCTGCAAAGGGATAGCATGATACATGGGGGCAGATGTATTAACCTGGAGAAGGCATAAGGAAGTGATAAACCAGTGATATGTGCAAGGTGATAAAGGCAGCAGCCAATCAGCTCCTAACTGTTAATTTACATATTGGAGCTGATTGGCTGCTGCCTTTATTACCTTGCACGTATCACTGGTTTATCATTTCCTTATGCCTTCTCTGGGTTAATACATTTGCCCCATGGATTGTTAAATAATGAAACTGAAACATAATTGTCTACTTTAATTGATGTAGAGATTTATGTCCTCCTAAAAATATTAACTTGCACAATTAATCACCACAGTAAGGGTAGAGGGAGAGCCGGCGACCGGGAATCATCCTTTGTGTCTCCATGCAATAGATGTCGTTGTGGCACTCATTTTCGACACCCTGGTTTGTGTTTTATATTGGCGCAATTAGACTAGGTTGCCTTGTGCATATGACGATGCACACCGACTACCCACTTGCTGGAGACGTCTCCATACTAGAAGGTTTTCTCATTTGTGGATTAAATGATGAGAATGAGGAGACATGAGAGATGCCTTTATTATAAGCGGCACTTTTGTGTTTGAAGTTCATTTTCACAAAGTGCAACTGAAGTGTGCATAATGCATCTCATTAAACATGAAGCACCCAATCGCTGCCATCTGGGAGCTGGTGCAAAAATCACGTGCTTTTGTGAAATAGAAATGTGTGAATACCATTCCGCACAGCAAGGATCGCTGCGACACATGAAATCTCTTGCTCCTCTATCTCATTTTCGGTGTTTGGGCTAAGCAGCATTGTTTTTGTACTGCTCCACAATGATAGTCACATCTGTACACACACTCATAGGGGGGAGATGTACTAAGTAGTGAAAAGAGTGGAGAAGTTGCCCATGGCAACCAATCAGTTGCTCTGTATAATTTTATAGTATGCAAATTATAAATGTTACTTCAATGCTGATTGGTTGCCATAGGCAACTTCTCCCTTGGCTCACTTTCCACTGCTTAGAACATAAGGGGACATTTACTAAGCAGTGATAAAAGCGGAGAAGTGAGACAGTGGAGACATTTCCACATCAACCAATCAGCAGCTTTGCATAATTTTATAGTATGCAAATTATAGATGTTACTTCAATGCTGATTGGTTGCCATGGGCACTTCTCCGCTCTTATCACTGCTTAGTAAATGTCCCCCAAAGTTCTCCCAACTGTCTCCATTTTTGTAGTGTAAACTTCCACTCCAAAATAACACCCCATCCGACGTTATAAAGCTATGCAGAGTACTGCAATACTGAAGATGCTTGTTTAATCTTAGCCAGTTTGTTTTTTGTTAAAAATAAAACCTGCTCAGTATGTTTTTGTGTCTTCACGGGATTATCACCTTTATAACCTGGCGTGCTGGCAATCAGTGGTCTGCAGAGTCTGGAAAACAGAACTAATGCAGACGCTGCAATGCCAATACAGGCTTTAAGCAAGTCTATCCTTCTTCCCAGCAACACTGCCAGAACACATCTAATGCAGAGCAGATTGACTTCTTTATATAGCTATTCTGGTGGCAAGGAGAAAGAGAATGGGTGGTGTTACTTACCGTTCCCAGGAGACACTGGGATTCCTGAATGGCTCCATAACATCCCAAGAATCCCACAAACATCATGACAGCACCAACAGCAATGATTATATAGATGCCTGGAACAAAATTACATTGGATGGTTATGGTAAATGGTAGCACAGCTGACAGCTAACAAATCTCAATGCACAACCTCATATTCTGGTACAAAGCATTTAAATAATTGCTGTAGTGACATTCAGAGATCTGTATTCCTTAGTTTGACTTCAATAGTTCACTAAAAGCAGGAATCTGGTTGCTAAGGGTTACACCCAGAGCTGGATTAAGGCTTTGGGAGGCCCAGGGTACAATAGATAGAGCAGTCCCTTATGGGTTAAAATAAAGAGCATAGTGTTAAAGAAACAAGTTGGCAGGTGTCAAGCCTCATAGGACTATTGTGCAATCTTAAACAGGGATTATCTAAACTCAGAAATGTCCATACTATCTAGGAGTGCTACTGTCCTTGGTCCACCCTGCTCTCTGTCCATTCTACCCCTGCCCACATCCCTACTGTGGCTATGCAGCCCTTACATTGCACATGTGCAGTTTCTTTTCCTGGTGACTGCCTATTGCTTCTCACCCTCTGGTTGTCTGCAGCTGCTGTTATGCCACTGCTACATAGTACTAACCGCTTCTTCTCCCTGCTCCCCAATATTATTTGTTTGCATTATGTTTCCACAGAGTTACATTCCTAAGTTGGCAGAGAGTCGGGGCACCTCCTGCTGCTTCTATGTAAGCAGCAGCGATAGCAACTCCAACCACATCTGAATCAGGCCCTCAGTGTCCTCCAGAATCCAAATCAAATGACTCACCTACAAAGTCCTCAACAACAACACCCATTAATACAGCTCAAATCTCTATAAAGCATTCTCCCACCACCCCCTCATATCCACCACTGACCTGAGCCTTGCTTCTGATATTACCCTCACTATTGCATACAAGACTTTTCCTGCGCTGCTCCTCACTTACGGAATTCCCTACTACGCCCGATCAGACTCTCCCACACAGTCAAATCTTTTAGCAATTTCTGAAAACTCATCACTCTATTAGTGCTTACCCTACGCCCACCTACGCTACCCACACCAATGCACACTCACAACTGTCCAATTTCCACCCCGAACCACACTCACTCCATTTATTGCAGCTGTGTGCCCTTTTCCTTTAGAATGTGAGCTCTCTCATGAGGTCACTCCCCAACATCTGTGTCCATGTCTGCATTTATTTTGTCTATCGTTCCTATCCTCTTAAAAGTATTCCCTGTGTTCTCCACTGGCCATTGCTGTATGGTACTGTGGTGCCTTACCAATCATCAATAGTTATTATAATTATATGCATTTTATATTCCTTTATCCCCTTCAGTACTGTTTTTTTTATTTTGAAAATACACACCTCCCATGGTGTGTTTTCAAAATCATGTAGTGCGGGGGGGGGGGGGGGGTTGGGAGTGCAGGAGGGAACCACCTAAAATTCCTTATTTATAAAATACACACCTCCTATGGTCTGTTTTTAAATACATGGAAGTGCCGGGGTTAGAAGTGCAAAGGGGGGTGAGCAAGTGCAAGGGAGGGTGAGCAGGCGGGGATTGCCCGTGTCAGCGCTGATTCCCAGCCGCATAGCGGCGCCCGGGAATCAGCATAAGCCATTACACTGTTAAGCATGCCCCCCGGCCAATAGGAGTCCTGGGGGTAGGCTTAACTCATAATGGCTATGCTGATTCCCGGGCGCCATCACGCTGCACATACCACTGAAGGGGTTCAATGTCATCTGTTTTCTTGATAAACAAAAAACTATTTTTTTTATTGTTGTCCATTATCTGCTTTCACAAGAGCATTTCCTCCTCTGTAATGTGTGGTACTGATTCAGTTAGTAAAATATACATAAGAAAACCATATAGTGTGGATTCTACAAAAACCACAGTTTATCATGCCGTTAACTTAACCACAACCACTATTTACTCACATAGCATAAGCTGCCATTACAATGTTATATACCGTATATACTCGAGTATAAGTCGACCAGAATATAAGCCGAGGCACCTAATTTTACCACAAAAACCTGGGGAAACTTATTGACTCGAGTATAAGCCTAGGGTGGGAAATGCAGCTCTACCCGTACACAGACCTCATAGTGCCAGATATGCCACACAGTGCCAGATATGCCACACAGTGCCAGATATGCCACACAGTGCCAGATATGCCACACAGTGCCAGATATGCCTCAGTGCCAGATATGCCCCACAGTGCCAGATATGCCCCACAGTGCCAGGTGTGCCAGATATGCCCCACAGTGCCAGATGTGCCCCACAGTGCCAGGTGTGCCAGATATGCCTCAGTGCCAGATATGCCCCACAGTGCCAGATGTGCCAGATATGCCCCACAGTGCCAGATGTGCCCCACAGTGCCAGGTGTGCCAGATATGCCCCACAGTGCCAGGTGTGCCAGATATGCCCCACAGTGCCAGGTGTGCCAGATATGCCCCACAGTGCTAGATACTTACCCTCCATCGCTCCGCGCTGTCTTCTGAAGGAGGGACACGGAGAGCGCAGCGCGCGGCTCTCCTGTGTCCCTCCTGCGTCTCCGGCGGCAGCAGCGTGTGTTAAAGGAAGTGCCGGTTCGTGCACTTCCTTTACCACACAGACGCCGCTGCCGCCGGAGATGCAGGAGGGACACAGGAGAGCCGCGCGCTGCGCTCTCCGTGTCCCTCCTAAAGCTGACTCGAGTATAAGCCGAGGTGGCTTTTTCAGCACAAAAAAAAGTGCAGAAAAAGTCGGCTTATACTCGAGTATATATGGTAATATGTAATACAAGGATGGTAATCCTAGAAACAGGTTTTGAAGACTAGGCGACCAGGTTACTATGGTGACACATGGTCAATGTGATGACGTAAAAGTAGTAACTACTGTTATGGTGGGTACACACTGATATATATATATATATATATATCTGCAGATCAATTGATTTGCAGATATATCTATGGACGGATCGGGCAGTGTGCTGTGCATACACACTGCCCGATCTGTTGGGGACTGACGTCATGAACTGGGCGGGCGTGTACATACGCCCGCCCAGTTCAGCTGTCCATCACCGCCGGCTGCCGCAGTATGTGTACGCCCGTACACACATAGCGATGCGCCAATATATCGGTAGATATATTGGCCGTCGGCTGTGCTGCAGGGCTGACGTGATATATATCTGTGAACGACAGAGTTTACAGACATATCGCTCATACACACTGGCCGGCGGACCCGCAATGTATCGTCCGTTCAATATAGCGGCCGATATATCGTCCAGTGTGTACGGGCCATAAGACATGCGATAAGTACATAGCGGAGAAAGTGTTAACAAAGCTATAACAGCAGACATCACTCACCGATGTAAAAGGTCGCTGGTACCTGCTTGTCCCCAATCTGCTGGATCAAAAGGTTGGATGTTTTTGGCTCATGTCGGAGCCACAGGGCAACTCCAAGAATGACACCTCCTGCCAGCTAAAGAGAGAATGTGAAAATGATTAGAAGAGTGTTGGAGAAAACACAGAAAGACAAGTAGGTTGAATGACGGTGAGATCATTGTGCCTATATAAAGCTTTGCAAAACACTGCAGAGCTGCTAATAACATCTAACACGTTTAGCTACCTGACAATTGTGCTATGTCATGTTGTCTGCAATGCCAGAAATGTTTTCAGCAGATTAAACGGCGCAATATTGTGAGCTTACTTGGATCCTAAGAAATCGGCCACTTTATATCCAGAATATAGCTACACACTGCACATAAATGTGTCCATCACACAAACTGAGACGCGTGCAACTGGCATAAAACAGATATATTCAGCTCAAAATGAGACGCACCTCTGCCTTGCGCCTACACAGCTGTACTGTACTAGACTTATACACGGATGCCCCTGACCCACACTTCTGAGTGCAAGTAGAAGATGTGATTGACGCTATATCCAAATTAATATTTATGGATTTACTTCCGAATCTAAATCACACCCAAAAGCATTTATTCTATCTGCTGTGACAGATTTGTATTTTCATTGATAGAATTAGATTGCATGCTCTTTAGGACAGGGTGATGTTCTTTACATTGCATGAAATACTATGTACTGTATTGAGAAAGTGGGTCTCCGCTAACAGTGGGGTAACAATGCGCCCTCGTGTGTCTAACATGCTTTATATTTTACAGTAGGGAGTATTATGCATTATTTATATAATGCTGTCAACTGCCGCAGCGCCGTACAGAATAAGCAATGAAAACAGAAGATTAAAACTATTATGCAGCATACAGCAGCACAGAGTATATCAGGAGACAGCATAACTCCGGAATGGCTGGAGCAATGTACACAAAAATTGGTACACATATGACTTACAATATGGGAACAAACACTGTGGGGGTAAGACACCCCTAGGGGTGAGGCAGAACCACTGAGTATTTCAGAAGACAGCATAACTCTGGAATGCCTGGAGCAATTTACACCAAACTTGGTACACAGATGACTTACAATCTGGGAACAAACACTGTGGGGGTAACACACCCCTAGCGGTGGCCCAGCAGCACATACTATATCAGGACATGGATGATATGTCAGTGATGACAGGGCTGCATTTGACAGTGGTAGTAACATGATGTGAGGAGGGGAATGGAGGTAGCAGGAAGCCACACACTGACAGTTGTATAGTGGGAGGAGCAGGGTCCCCAGCAGCACACAGTATATTAAGAGATGCATAATATGTCAGGCAGGACAGGGTTGCATGTGGCAGAGGCAGTGAAATGATGTGAGGAGGGGAATGGAGGTAACACGAACCCACAGAGTTATATAGTGGAAGTAGCAGGCTCCCCCAGAAGCACAGAGTATATCAGGAGATGCATAATGTGCTGCGCTACATAAGAAACTGTAAATAAACCGTTAATTTGGAGGCAGCAAGAAGCCACAGAGTTGTAAAGTGGGAACAGCAGGGTACCTTGGGGAAACAAAAAGGGGTCCGGCCACTACACAAAGTGGGTCAGGGAAGCAAGATATGCCTATATACTAGATCTCCAACCAACATAAATTAACGAACAACTATAATTCCGTAGCGAAGTATGGGTTTTCAGCTAGTTCCTTATACTATACACCTTTAAAATGAAAATTTGCTTGCATAACCTGTGCTATAATGTGACATCACTACTCCACAAATATAATATTAACAATACTGTACGTTTGTCGTTTTTGAATTAGATTGCTATCTTGGAAAAAGGTTTATTATGGGAGGTGTCAGGAAAGTAATGGATGTTGTGGGAGTTTATTATGTGGCAGCAACCACTTAATGCACAAGGTCAGCCGGGGCAGAGCTGAGGCGCACTGACTCAGATCCTCTTCCTTGGGAAGGAAACTTCTGTTTGGATTTGTTTTCAAGAAATGCAGGGTCCTGTCTTGCAGTACAGGGAGTGGGGGTCACAGGGTGAGACAGGAAGTGACGCTGATAGCAGGAAGCTGTGAACTGTAAATCTCCGGGACAAGTATTACCCATATTTAGAACATAAATATATATTTTATTCCATACAATGCTATTTTGTTCCGTGCAGGGACCGAAATGTTAAATTGATCATCATCAGCTAATCAAGCAATCAAGACTGTTTTTTTTTATGTATAACTACAAGAATATAGAAACACAATGGTGGTCATTCCGAGTTGTTCGCTCGGTAATTTTCTTCGCATCGCAGCGATTTTCCGCTAATTGCGCATGCGCAATGTTCGCACTGCGACTGCGCCAAGTAAATTTGCTATGCAGTTAGGAATTTTACTCACGGCATTACGAGGTTTTTTCTTCGTTCTGGTGATCGTAATGTGATTGACAGGAAGTGGGTGTTTCTGGGCGGAAACTGGCCGTTTTATGGGAGTGTGTGAAAAAACGCTACCGTTTCTGGGAAAAATGCGGGAGTGGCTGGAGAAACGGAGGAGTGTCTGGGCGAACGCTGGGTGTGTTTGTGACGTCAAACCAGGAACGACAAGCACTGAACTGATCGCACTGGAAGAGTAAGTCTCGAGCTACTCAGAAACTGCAAAGAAATTTCTATTCGCAATTTTGAGAACCTTTCGTTCGCAAATTTGATAAGCTAAGATTCACTCCCAGTAGGCGGCGGCTTAGCGTGTGCAATGCTGCTAAAAGCAGCTTGCGAGCGAACAACTCGGAATCACCCCCAATGAGCACTACTAACAATGGGGCAGATGTATTAAGACTGGAGAAGGGATAAAGAAGTGATAAGTGCAAGGTGATAATGCACCAGCCAATAAACTCCAATATGTAAATTGATAGTTAGGAGCGGATTGGCTGGTGCATTATCACCTTGCACTTATAACTAGAGATGAGCGGGTTCGGTTTCTTTGAATCCGAACCCGCACGAACTTCACTTTTTTTTTCACGGGTCCGAGCGACTCGGATCTTCCCGCCTTGCTCGGTTAACCCGAGCGCGCCCGAACGTCATCATGACGCTGTCGGATTCTCGCGAGACTCTGATTCTATATAAGGAGCCGCGCGTCGCCGCCATTTTCACACGTGCATTGAGATTGATAGGGAGAGGACGTGGCTGGCGTCCTCTCCATTAGAATAGATTAGAAGAGAGAGAGAGAGAGAGAGAGATTGTGCAGACAGAGTTTACCACAGTGACCAGTGCAGTTGTTGTTAAGTTAACTTTTATTTAATATATCCGTTCTCTGCTATATCCGTTCTCTGCCTGAAAAAAACGATACACAGCAGTCACACAGTGTGACTCAGTCTGTGTGCACTCAGCTCAGCCCAGTGTGCTGCACATCAATGTATAAAAGCTTATAATAATTGTGGGGGAGACTGGGGAGCACTGCAGGTTGTTATAGCAGGAGCCAGGAGTACATAATATTATATTAATTTAAAATTAAACAGTGCACACTTTTGCTGCAGGAGTGCCACTGCCAGTGTGACTAGTGGTGACCAGTGCCTGACCACCAGTATAGTAGTATATTGTTGTATACTATCTCTTTATCAACCAGTCTATATTAGCAGCAGACACAGTACAGTGCGGTAGTTCACGGCTGTGGCTACCTCTGTGTCGGCAGTCGGCACTCGGCAGGCAGTCCGTCCATCCATAATTGTATAATTATATACCACCTAACCGTGGTATTTTTTTTTCTTTCTTTATACCGTCGTCATAGTCATACTAGTTGTTACGAGTATACTACTATCTCTTTATCAACCAGTGTACAGTGCGGTAGTTCACGGCTGTGGCTACCTCTGTGTCGGCAGTCGGCAGGCAGTCCGTCCATCCATAATTGTATTATTATAATATATACCACCTAACCGTGGTTTTTTTTTCATTCTTTATACCGTCATAGTGTCATACTAGTTGTTACGAGTATACTACTATCTCTTTATCAACCAGTGTACAGTGCGGTAGTTCACGGCTGTGGCTACCTCTGTGTCGGCAGTCGGCAGGCAGTCCGTCCATCCATAATTGTATTATAATATATACCACCTAACCGTGGTTTTTTTTTCCATTCTTTATACCGTCATAGTGTCATACTAGTTGTTACGAGTATACTACTATCTCTTTATCAACCAGTGTACAGTGCGGTAGTTCACGGCTGTGGCTACCTCTGTGTCGGCAGTCGGCAGGCAGTCCGTCCATCCATAATTGTATTATAATATATACCACCTAACCGTGGTTTTTTTTTCATTCTTTATACCGTCATAGTCAGTCATACTAGTTGTTACGAGTATACTACTATCTCTTTATCAACCAGTGTACAGTGCGGTAGTTCACGGCTGTGGCTACCTCTGTGTCGGCACTCGGCAGGCAGTCCGTCCATCCATAATTGTATTATAATATATACCACCTAACCGTGGTTTTTTTTTCATTCTTTATACCGTCATAGTGTCATACTAGTTGTTACGAGTATACTACTATCTCTTTATCAACCAGTGTACAGTGCGGTAGTTCACGGCTGTGGCTACCTCTGTGTCGGCAGTCGGCAGGCAGTCCGTCCATCCATAATTGTATTATAATATATACCACCTAACCGTGGTTTTTTTTTCATTCTTTATACCGTCATAGTGTCATACTAGTTGTTACGAGTATACTACTATCTCTTTATCAACCAGTGTACAGTGCGGTAGTTCACGGCTGTGGCTACCTCTGTGTCGGCAGTCGGCAGGCAGTCCGTCCATCCATAATTGTATTATAATATATACCACCTAACCGTGGTTTTTTTTTCATTCTTTATACCGTCATAGTCAGTCATACTAGTTGTTACGAGTATACTACTATCTCTTTATCAACCAGTGTACAGTGCGGTAGTTCACGGCTGTGGCTACCTCTGTGTCGGAACTCGGCAGGCAGTCCGTCCATCCATAATTGTATTACAATATATACCACCTAACCGTGGTTTTTTTTTCATTCTTTATACCGTCATAGTCAGTCATACTAGTTGTTACGAGTATACTACTATCTCTTTATCAACCAGTGTACAGTGCGGTAGTTCACGGCTGTGGCTACCTCTGTGTCGGAACTCGGCAGGCAGTCCGTCCATCCATAATTGTATTACAATATATACCACCTAACCGTGGTTTTTTTTTCATTCTTTATACCGTCATAGTCAGTCATACTAGTTGTTACGAGTATACTACTATCTCTTTATCAACCAGTGTACAGTGCGGTAGTTCACGGCTGTGGCTACCTCTGTGTCGGAACTCGGCAGGCAGTCCGTCCATCCATAATTGTATTATTATAATATATACCACCTAACCGTGGTTTTTTTTTCATTCTTTATACCGTCATAGTGTCATACTAGTTGTTACGAGTATACTACTATCTCTTTATCAACCAGTGTACAGTGCGGTAGTTCACGGCTGTGGCTACCTCTGTGTCGGCAGTCGGCAGGCAGTCCGTCCATCCATAATTGTATTATAATATATACCACCTAACCGTGGTTTTTTTTTCATTCTTTATACCGTCATAGTCAGTCATACTAGTTGTTACGAGTATACTACTATCTCTTTATCAACCAGTGTACAGTGCGGTAGTTCACGGCTGTGGCTACCTCTGTGTCGGAACTCGGCAGGCAGTCCGTCCATCCATAATTGTATTACAATATATACCACCTAACCGTGGTTTTTTTTTTCATTCTTTATACCGTCATAGTCAGTCATACTAGTTGTTACGAGTATACTACTATCTCTTTATCAACCAGTGTACAGTGCGGTAGTTCACGGCTGTGGCTACCTCTGTGTCGGCACTCGGCAGGCAGTCCGTCCATCCATAATTGTATTACAATATATACCACCTAACCGTGGTTTTTTTATACCACCTAACCGTGGCAGTCCGTCCATAATTGTATACTAGTATCCAATCCATCCATCTCCATTGTTTACCTGAGGTGCCTTTTAGTTCTGCCTATAAAATATGGAGAACAAAAAAGTTGAGGTTCCAAAATTAGGGAAAGATCAAGATCCACTTCCACCTCGTGCTGAAGCTGCTGCCACTAGTCATGGCCGAGACGATGAAATGCCAGCAACGTCGTCTGCCAAGGCCGATGCCCAATGTCATAGTACAGAGCATGTCAAATCCAAAACACCAAATATCAGAAAAAAAAGGACTCCAAAACCTAAAATAAAATTGTCGGAGGAGAAGCGTAAACTTGCCAATATGCCATTTACCACACGGAGTGGCAAGGAACGGCTGAGGCCCTGGCCTATGTTCATGGCTAGTGGTTCAGCTTCACATGAGGATGGAAGCACTCAGCCTCTCGCTAGAAAACTGAAAAGACTCAAGCTGGCAAAAGCACCGCAAAGAACTGTGCGTTCTTTGAAATCCCAAATCCACAAGGAGAGTCCAATTGTGTCGGTTGCGATGCCTGACCTTCCCAACACTGGACGTGAAGAGCATGCGCCTTCCACTATTTGCATGCCCCCTGCAAGTGCTGGAAGGAGCACCCGCAGTCCAGTTCCTGATAGTCAGATTGAAGATGTCAGTGTTGAAGTACACCAGGATGAGGAGGATATGGGTGTTGCTGGCGCTGGGGAGGAAATTGACCAGAAGGATTCTGATGGTGAGGTGGTTTGTTTAAGTCAGGCACCCGGGGAGACACCTGTTGTCCGTGGGAGGAATATGGCCGTTGACATGCCAGGTGAAAATACCAAAAAAATCAGCTCTTCGGTGTGGAGGTATTTCACCAGAAATGCGGACAACAGGTGTCAAGCCGTGTGTTCCCTTTGTCAAGCTGTAATAAGTAGGGGTAAGGACGTTAACCACCTCGGAACATCCTCCCTTATACGTCACCTGCAGCGCATTCATAATAAGTCAGTGACAAGTTCAAAAACTTTGGGTGACAGCGGAAGCAGTCCACTGACCAGTAAATCCCTTCCTCTTGTAACCAAGCTCACGCAAACCACCCCACCAACTCCCTCAGTGTCAATTTCCTCCTTCCCCAGGAATGCCAATAGTCCTGCAGGCCATGTCACTGGCAAGTCTGACGAGTCCTCTCCTGCCTGGGATTCCTCCGATGCATCCTTGCGTGTAACGCCTACTGCTGCTGGCGCTGCTGTTGTTGCCGCTGGGAGTCGATGGTCATCCCAGAGGGGAAGTCGTAAGCCCACTTGTACTACTTCCAGTAAGCAATTGACTGTTCAACAGTCCTTTGCGAGGAAGATGAAATATCACAGCAGTCATCCTACTGCAAAGCGGATAACTGAGGCCTTGGCATCCTGGGTGGTGAGAAACGTGGTTCCGGTATCCATCATTACTGCAGAGCCAACTAGAGACTTGTTGGAGGTACTGTGTCCCCGGTACCAAATACCATCTAGGTTCCATTTCTCTAGGCAGGCGATACCGAAAATGTACACAGACCTCAGAAAAAGAGTCACCAGTGTCCTAAAAAATGCAGCTGTACCCAATGTCCACTTAACCACGGACATGTGGACAAGTGGAGCAGGGCAGGGTCAGGACTATATGACTGTGACAGCCCACTGGGTAGATGTATGGACTCCCGCCGCAAGAACAGCAGCGGCGGCACCAGTAGCAGCATCTCGCAAACGCCAACTCTTTCCTAGGCAGGCTACGCTTTGTATCACCGCTTTCCAGAATACGCACACAGCTGAAAACCTCTTACGGCAACTGAGGAAGATCATCGCGGAATGGCTTACCCCAATTGGACTCTCCTGTGGATTTGTGGCATCGGACAACGCCAGCAATATTGTGTGTGCATTAAATATGGGCAAATTCCAGCACGTCCCATGTTTTGCACATACCTTGAATTTGGTGGTGCAGAATTTTTTAAAAAACGACAGGGGCGTGCAAGAGATGCTGTCGGTGGCCAGAAAAATTGCGGGACACTTTCGGCGTACAGGCACCACGTACAGAAGACTGGAGCACCACCAAAAACTACTGAACCTGCCCTGCCATCATCTGAAGCAAGAAGTGGTAACGAGGTGGAATTCAACCCTCTATATGCTTCAGAGGTTGGAGGAGCAGCAAAAGGCCATTCAAGCCTATACAATTGAGCACGATATAGGAGATGGAATGCACCTGTCTCAAGTGCAGTGGAGAATGATTTCAACGTTGTGCAAGGTTCTGATGCCCTTTGAACTTGCCACACGTGAAGTCAGTTCAGACACTGCCAGCCTGAGTCAGGTCATTCCCCTCATCAGGCTTTTGCAGAAGAAGCTGGAGGCATTGAAGAAGGAGCTAACACGGAGCGATTCCGCTAGGCATGTGGGACTTGTGGATGCAGCCCTTAATTCGCTTAACAAGGATTCACGGGTGGTCAATCTGTTGAAATCAGAGCACTACATTTTGGCCACCGTGCTCGATCCTAGATTTAAAGCCTACCTTGGATCTCTCTTTCCGGCAGACACAGGTCTGCTGGGGTTGAAAGACCTGCTGGTGACAAAATTGTCAAGTCAAGCGGAACGCGACCTGTCAACATCTCCTCCTTCACATTCTCCCGCAACTGGGGGTGCGAGGAAAAGGCTCAGAATTCCGAGCCCACCCGCTGGCGGTGATGCAGGGCAGTCTGGAGCGACTGCTGATGCTGACATCTGGTCCGGACTGAAGGACCTGACAACGATTACGGACATGTCGTCTACTGTCACTGCATATGATTCTCTCAACATTGATAGAATGGTGGAGGATTATATGAGTGACCGCATCCAAGTAGGCACGTCACACAGTCCGTACTTATACTGGCAGGAAAAAGAGGCAATTTGGAGGCCCTTGCACAAACTGGCTTTATTCTACCTAAGTTGCCCTCCCACAAGTGTGTACTCCGAAAGAGTGTTTAGTGCCGCCGCTCACCTTGTCAGCAATCGGCGTACGAGGTTACATCCAGAAAATGTGGAGAAGATGATGTTCATTAAAATGAATTATAATCAATTCCTCCGCGGAGACATTGACCAGCAGCAATTGCCTCCACAAAGTACACAGGGAGCTGAGATGGTGGATTCCAGTGGGGACGAATTGATAATCTGTGAGGAGGGGGATGTACACGGTGATATATCGGAGGGTGAAGATGAGGTGGACATCTTGCCTCTGTAGAGCCAGTTTGTGCAAGGAGAGATTAATTGCTTCTTTTTTGGGGGGGGTCCAAACCAACCCGTCATATCAGTCACAGTCGTGTGGCAGACCCTGTCACTGAAATGATGGGTTGGTTAAAGTGTGCATGTCCTGTTTTGTTTATACAACATAAGGGTGGGTGGGAGGGCCCAAGGATAATTCCATCTTGCACCTCTTTTTTCTTTTCTTTTTCTTTGCATCATGTGCTGATTGGGGAGGGTTTTTTGGAAGGGACATCCTGCGTGACACTGCAGTGCCACTCCTAGATGGGCCCGGTGTTTGTGTCGGCCACTAGGGTCGCTAATCTTACTCACACAGCTACCTCATTGCGCCTCTTTTTTTCTTTGCGTCATGTGCTGTTTGGGGAGGGTTTTTTGGAAGGGACATCCTGCGTGACACTGCAGTGCCACTCCTAGATGGGCCCGGTGTTTGTGTCGGCCACTAGGGTCGCTAATCTTACTCACACAGTCAGCTACCTCATTGCGCCTCTTTTTTTCTTTGCGTCATGTGCTGTTTGGGGAGGGTTTTTTGGAAGGGCCATCCTGCGTGACACTGCAGTGCCACTCCTAGATGGGCCCGGTGTTTGTGTCGGCCACTAGGGTCGCTAATCTTACTCACACAGCTACCTCATTGCGCCTCTTTTTTTCTTTGCGTCATGTGCTGTTTGGGGAGGGTTTTTTGGAAGGGCCATCCTGCGTGACACTGCAGTGCCACTCCTAGATGGGCCCGGTGTTTGTGTCGGCCACTAGGGTCGCTAATCTTACTCACACAGCTACCTCATTGCGCCTCTTTTTTTCTTTGCGTCATGTGCTGTTTGGGGAGGGTTTTTTGGAAGGGACATCCTGCGTGACACTGCAGTGCCACTCCTAGATGGGCCCGGTGTTTGTGTCGGCCACTAGGGTCGCTTATCTTACTCACACAGCGACCTCGGTGCAAATTTTAGGACTAAAAATAATATTGTGAGGTGTGAGGTATTCAGAATAGACTGAAAATGAGTGTAAATTATGGTTTTTGAGGTTAATAATACTTTGGGATCAAAATGACCCCCAAATTCTATGATTTAAGCTGTTTTTTAGTGTTTTTGGAAAAAAACACCCGAATCCAAAACACACCCGAATCCGACAAAAATAATTCGGTGAGGTTTTGCCAAAACGCGTTCGAACCCAAAACACGGCCGCGGAACCGAACCCAAAACCAAAACACAAAACCCGAAAAATTTCAGGCGCTCATCTCTACTTATAACTTCTTTATTCCTTCTTCAGGTTAATACATCTGCCACAAATTAAGTAGGGATATGTGCTTGTATCACTGCAATGTGCATTCAATAGGTGTAAAGAAGCTTGCAATCAAATATGGGAAGCGTTACCGAACTGAACGTGGCCGCTTGCTGTCAGGGAACAGTAATAATGCATCACGCTCTCTATATATTGGTAACATGTGTAATCAGGATCCTCACACCAGCGGTGACATGTCTCAGCGCCAGGCTGAACACTTGAGTATGTGTGAAAAAAAAAACAGGAAGCAACTTGAGAAAACAGGAAAAGTGTCCGAGACTGAGATGGGGAGAGGACAGGCTCACATTTGTATTAACTGCTAATGAGTTCTAGATCAGCTTTATGCCTGCCTCCTGCATACCATTCATCTGACAAATACAGGACAGCTAACAATCTGTAAAGGCAATGGGAAAGTACCCGGTGGTGCCAAGGAGTGGCATCACACATATATGTCAGCCATAGTAACAAGTGCCCTGGCAATCTGCCTCTGTGCCCAGCAGTGAGCAGAGTGCCAAAGGAAACCCCTGTCAGTTACTCTAAACTGGTGGATAATCCCAAGATGAGGCTGGAAGCCGGGCAGGCACACTCTAATAATATCAGTGTAGTACAGTCTCACACATCTGACTCCAAGAGGCAACAGTTCCTGGCTTTGATGCCATTAATCAGACCCGTAAATCCATTGCCCATTACACATAAAAGAGACAGGCGTCTGCAGAACAAAAACAAGAGACTGTTTGGTGAGTATGAACAGTGAGGACAGCAGAGTTGCCAGCAGCTGCCTTAGCATCAGGGCCGGATTAAAGGAGAGGCGATAGGGCAGTCGCCCCAAAGCCCCCACACACTGCTATTTAAACCGAAACAGCCCTCCTCCAGCGGCTCAGCTGTTCAATAACAGTCATTGGCTAGTGAAATGAAATCCCATGAGACACCTACTCAAAAGTTCTGGTGTGCGGCCCCAGCCCTGCTACTCCATGGTAACGCGCGTGTGTGAGAATATGTGGATTTAAATTTTTTATTGCAATGGTTGCGCACATGGGCGGGGGTGGGGGGGGGGGGGGGGGGGGAATCAGGCCTTAATCGGGTCCTGCTTACCATTTCAGCAATGACTGCTAATTCTTTAATGTGTCCACCTTCACTGTCTCACCTCATTCCAGTCAGATTACATCACGGCTGCTGTGAAAATGCCAGTCGCCAGTGGCACACTAGCCCTACTACCAACTACAATGTATTATTCTACTACCTTATGTATCATATGGTCCCACACCTCTGAGATTTTTGGTTGTTTCAGAAGGGCCATCTTTACCTTCTGTTTTTTTTTTTTTTTTTAATCATTGTGTGCACGTCTGGAACTAGGGAGGTGCGAGAGGGTCCATCGCACATGGTGCAGGGCATGTGGCTTACAAGGTGACTGGAATGGCACCCTGCAGCCAGTGGCACTACTGCAGAGTCGCCCTAAGATCCCAAGGGTTGCACAAGGCAGACCTTGTATTTGCGTCCCATAGCTGGTGGCTCCGCCCTCTAGGTGTGGCGTCACCGGTTTTATGGGGCTGATTGGGCGCTACATATATGATGATCCATTGTACAACGCTGCATAATATCTTGGCACTTTATAAATTAATGAGAATAATAATAATAATATGAGAACATTTTATCTTGTATAATGGCTAGTAGAGCCCACAATTACTAATTTTGCTTACTAACAATACTATCAAGAGATGTTGGAAGCTGCATACCATCTGCCAGCAGATCGCCCTGGAATCCAATTAACAGACATGGTGGGGAAGTTTATCAGCTACCAGTTTATCATATATTTAAAGCTTGTTGAGTGTGCCGCGAGTTGTAAAAGGTTGAAAATCTCTGGCTTCTTATCTCTTTACCGCAGCAGCGACTCCAGAGTCTTCTTTTGGGTCCCTGCAGCCATATGATGGTCACTTCTGATGCAGTCATCTGATGCTGCAGCATTCCAGTGATTATTTATCCCCCACATCCCTCTGCCTAGTGCCTAACCACCCCGCTCCTGCCTGCAGCCTAGCCCGACAGCATCCAGTCGACATTTCACTTTGAGTCATTTCAGATGTCGACATTGCGAACCTGTTGACAGTTTGAGGATGTTCAACTGGTAACGGTCAACAGTTTGAACCATGCTGACATTCTTATGTAGGCCTTAGGAACATAAATGTGATTACTGTTGACCCTTCGACCGGGGTGTGGTATGGTATACCGGCGGCCGGGCTCCCGGCGACCAGCATACCGGCGCCGGGAGCCCGACCGCCGGCATACCGACAGTGTGGCGAGCGCAAAGGAGCCCCTTGCGGGCTCGCTGCACTCGCCACGCTGCGGGCACGGTGGCGCGCCACACTATTTATTCTCCCTCCTGGGGGGTCGTGGACCCCCACGAGGGAGAATATCTGTCGGTATGCTGGGTGTCGGGATCCCGGCGCCGGTATACTGTGCACCGGGATCCTGACATTCAGCATACTGAAGACCACCCTTCGACCGGATACGCTATCTGAATATGTGTGTATTCTGAGTCAGCTGCAGCTACGTGACCACAGCACCCCCTGGGCATCCAGCCACCAGAGAAGCAGTCATCACTTGTAATGGTGCTTACACCTACAGTCCTCCATGTTTGGTGCAAAAAATCTGAAAATGCTACAAAGCCAGACTCAAAATAGGTCTACACATCCCCAGGAAGATTATCCTACTTACAAATGCTCCATTGCTACTCAATTGTTCAGTCAGCTGTCAGTCAGAAGAGACTTAAGCTGGGTACACACCTAGCCGACTTTCCGGCAGACCCGCCATTGCGCCGACAGAGCGGCTGATTCTGGTAACCATATACACTTATCGATCGGCCACTCGCTATGTCGGTCTTGATCTTCAGCTGGGCGGGCACTTGAATTCCTATACCTATCTGCATTTTTAATTATGTGAATTTTTTTTTTGCTACATTGTGAAAATGAATGCAAATTTACTGTCTCTTTATTACTAAGAAAGATGCACCCAAATAGTAACTACTTTTTGTGTCCTCTTCCTAATGAAACATATTAGTGTTCCCATTATGACAGTAATATCTTATGTAGCCCTCATATTTTCTAGTGTAGTGGCTATTCCATTCCTTTCTACTTATTTGGTGTCTTCAACCAATTAAATATTTATGCAGTGGTGGCGCAAATAGGGGAGCCACAGCAACTGCCAGTGAGTCCCATCCGGCTGTGTTTGGGGTGGCAGTTGGTCAAGGATGATCAGTGGAAACAGGATGCACCTGAGCTCAAGTTTGAGCTTCATGGCAAAGGCTGTGAATACTTATGTACATGTGATTTCTTAGTTTTTTTATTTTTAATAAAGTTGCAAATATCTAAAAAAAAAAAAAAAAAACTTTTTCATGTTGTCACATTGGAGTATTTATTGTGTGTAGAATTTTGAGGGAAAATGAATTTATGCCAGTTTGGAATAAGGCTGTAACATAACAAAATGTGGAAAAAAAGTGAAGCGCTGTGAATACTTTTCCGGATGCGCTGTAAATTGCTCTAGTTTTTTGCCAGCATTAGAGTGATGAAGATTTTAAGCTTCCATCTCCATCGCCTTTTGACTGTTGCAGTCTAAGCTGATCTTCCTGTAAGGGCTGGTTGTCATGCACACTGTGTACTAACTGACCTGGAACTCAGATTTATCTACTGGATAAATAAGTGACGTTATTAATTTTACTTGAGAAATGAATCCCTATTTCATGACAATTTAAAGATTATCTATGACTTGTCTCTTATCAACTGTTAATAGCTATTTTTTTTCCAGTAGCTTGGGCTTGGTTTTAATATGGCTGGGTATGGCTCTAGCATCTGGGCGTCTATGTACTAAGCTTTGGAGAGAGATAAAGTGGACAAATATAAAGTGCCAACCAATCAGCTTCTAACTGTCAAGTTTCAAACACAGCCTGTAACATGGCAGTTAGGAGCTGGATGGCTGGTACCATTGGGCACCATAGCAACCCTAAGATGCAGTCGCTGGCTTCGGTATGCCCACATAAATGGAGGCGACACAACAAATCATTGCACCCAAATGCCTGCAGCCTGTCAGTTAGTCTGCAGCTAACTGGACTGCGACCAGAGCCGCAACACCATGGCTTTGGTGCATGCACTGTAAAATAAAACATTGGTCAATTGCAGCTGAAACCCCATGTGTCCTGGGCTGAATCAGGCCCTATATCCAGTTTGGCCTGAGGGCTGCAAGTGGTGCCCGGACACACATAGCAGCAGTAGGCAGCTGCTGAATTTCATCCAGGACTATTTGACATCCAAAAGGATTTCAAGTGGTCTTGAGGATCTCTTATAGACAAATATCCCCCAAAATGTTGTCATTTGATATAAATTTGACACATTAGTTGACCAAATCAGTGCTTGCGTGGCCACCTGAAAGAGAAATTACTTACAAGACACAGGGGGTCATTCAGATCCGAACTCAGCCGCGCGTCTATATGCAGCGGCTGTATTCTGGTGGTCTGCGCACATGCCGCAGTGCGCGACCTTACACATTGCGGCCGTATCCGTTGCAGTGTGATTGACAGCAGCAGGCGTTCACGGGGCGGCAATGTGGCGTGGTGGGCCGAACTGGGGCGGGCCGGGAGTGTTTTTGGGGCGGCCGTGTGACATCTTACGCAGCTGCTCCAAATAAAAAAAAATGGGGGTAGACTGCATGACAGTGCAGCAGGGGTCAACCTTAATTTGATGCATCTGCAATGTAATTGCGGACGCATTGGGAGGCGGCCCATCACACATACTGGGCAGCCCCCAGCATGTGAGGAGATGGACGTAGATATGGCTGCATATGCAGTGATCTGTGTCCATCTCTGAATAAGGTCCACAGTTTTTGTTGGCTCTATTACATTGAAGCAAATAACAGCTTCCGAAATGTACCTTGTTTTGTTTAACTAGGTTATTTTAGGCTTCCAGCTATTGTCATTTTATCAAGTAAAATCAGCAACAAGGGAGTAGATGATCTAGTACTGGATGACGGGTTTCCCATGTTCATCTAGGGCAGTGGTTCTCAAACTCGGTCTTCAGGACCCCAAACAGTTCATGTTTTCTAGGTCACCTAGCAGGTGCACAGGTGTATTCATTACACACTGGCCCACTTCAAATAAATCCACAGGTGGAGCTAATTATTTAATTAGCAGGGGCATTTTAAGAGAGGAGGAGGCCCGTGTGCAGCCTTCTGCTTCAGGGGCCCCCTCCTCTCTGACTGATGCACAGGTATTTTAATACTTTCCTCTCCTGGGTCCCCCGGCGGTGCCATCCCTCTCCGCAGCGCAATAGAGTCTGAGAACAGACTCTATTGCGCATGCGCAAACCTCGGGAACACGGCGCAGCGGCCATTTTCCCGAAGATTTTGCTAATGTGCATGCGCGAAACTCCGGAAAAATGGCCGCCGTGCCATCTTTCCGGAGTTTTCAGCAAGCGCAATAGAGTTTGTTCCCCCTAGTGTTCAAACTCTATTACGCTGCTGAGAAGGGATGGCTCCGACGGGGGACTCCAGAGAGGTAAGTATTAAACAAATGGGTGCGGGGTGGGCCCCCCCTGGACCCTGGGGACCCGTGTGCCTCGCACACACTGCACCCATTATAGATACGCCAATGTTCACTAGTGACCCCTGTGAGGAGACCTGGAAAACATGCACTGTGTGGGGTCCTGAGGTCAGAGTTTGAGAACCTGTGAAATAGGGTGATTCGGATTACACATATTGCTTTATGAAATCAAATATAGCTGCATGTTATAGTAGTGTATATATATTTTATTAACCACTTGCCTGGCATGGTCGCGACATTGCCTGCAAGTGCTTCATCTGACGTGGACGCACGGGATGCGACCAGTCAGATAAACAGTGTTAGCAGCGGTAGAGAGGAGAAACACTGCACCCTCCCCCAGTGTTGCCGTGCTGCTGATCACTGCTGATCGGTCAGCACGGCAGGATCCACTACCCCCAGCAGCTGCAGACAATAATAGCCGTTGGTAAGTGTAAATCATCGCCCCAAAGTCCCCCCTGTGTACCTGGCAGCTGTCCGGGCTCTAAAAACTAAAGTTGCGATGGTCGCAATGTTACTGATGTTCCGATGGTCGCTATGTTCCCAATCGATGTTCCAATGTTTTTTAGGAAATTCTTTATTATAACTAAAATCATTTTGGATAGGGTTAAATTCATGTTCTTCACCTAATTCACTCTCAAAGAAAACCTGACAATTTCCAAGCATTTTTTTGTGGGGGTGGGGGGGGGGGGGGGGGGGGGGAATCATCGGGTAAGTGGTTAAATGAATTATGTGATGACGTAAATCGGAAAATGACATTTATTTATTTTTTATTTTCAAATGTCAATTACTTAATCTGCAATCTGCTCTGAAAATGTGTGTTTGTTTTTTACATAAATCAACCTGGAAACATTTTTCCTTTAGGATTTAATTTATGTTGTTATTTACAGTATGCTATGTACCATGAAGAATACCATGGCAACCACAGTCACATGACATGATGAACTGAGCAGGTACACTGGACAGTTCAAAACAAAATATTATTTATTATTTTGGATATTTAAGAGTACAGAAGAGTTGTGTATCACTGTGTCAGGCAATTGATTTTTTAGTATTTACACCACATTGCTGCTCAGGACAGGTTGGGTATGAAATCCCAGCAGTCGGGATCCGAAGAGAGAGAACACTGACAGCGGAATCCAAATGGCAGAATCCAAACTGATTGCATTAAGTATTTTTACCCTACTCCTAATCCTAACTGTAATCTCCCCCTCCCGCAGCCTAACCCTAACTGCCCCCCCAGCGCAGCCTAACTCTATGGCTTCCATTGTGCCTAACCCCAATACTTACCACCAGGATCCATTGGGATTCTGACGGTTTGGATCCCGCTGATGGTCTGACTGGCGGGATCCTGACTGCATTCCCTCAGGACATGTAACCAAAATTTACAATGTACAAAAACAGGTATTCTGTTTTGTTTTTTTGCCAACAAAACTGATGTTTTGGATTTACGTGTTTTCTGCTATTATAGGCATAAATGCAGCTATTGTAAGAAAAAACAGAACAGGACAAATGTCCCTAACTGTTTATCTTCCGGCGCTGATAATAATTAGTATGTTAATAGTGAAACAAAAGCAGCTGAGTAAGACAACTAGCTTGCCAACAATATGGAAAACAAAAAGAAGAAATATACTCCGCGCTTTATGTACACTGTATCAAATTATATCAAACTATAGTGTGCAGTCTGTCATGTAGAATAATTGACTCAGTTACACGTCAAAGATATGTATAAATCAATTTATATTCAATAATCTTTAAAAATGACAAAATTTAAACGAACAAGCAGCATGTAGTTTGCAACAAATTGCTATTAAGTATTAACCACAATCGGTATAGCACACAATATATTAAAGCTATTTATTTATATTTAATACATAAAATTAACACACACTGGCGTCCCAGTGATTATTAAAATGTCCCGCAAGGAATAATCACAGCCTTATAATGAAGAGCTTCTACAGATATTGATGTATAATTACCCATGTGCTGGTTCCTGAGATGTTAAGTAGACAGGGTCCGTTTTTATAGCTGTGCACATATATGGGTATAGTATACTTTTTTGGATGATTATAGCTGAATCAAGGACTGCCTTATAATTACCACAGCACTGTTCCGAGCAAATGGTGATCTTTAATAGCCTGTACGTGGATCTCCAAAGGACACACGTTCAGTCTTTTGAAATCAACCCGCTAATTGAGCCCGCACACGGCTCTCCACAGCTTCAACTTACCACGGCCTGATACACGCCGGGCGCATCAGCCGGCGGCTCTCAGCTGGAGCACTGCTCTCGATCTCCGTGCTGTACTACTGAAGCCCAGGACTCAGTTTGCCCTCACTGAGTGACTGCTGCTGGCCTCCGCTGCGAGGTCTAACACCCGTGACGAGGAGTGTGTCCTTTGGAGATCCACGTACAGGCTATTAAAGATCACCATTTGCTCGGAACAGTGCTGTGGTAATTATAAGGCAGTCCTTGATTCAGCTATAATCATCCCAAAAAGTATACTATACCCATATATGTCCACAGCTATAAAAACGGACCCTGTCTACTTAACATCTCAGGAACCAGCACATGTGTAATTATACATCAATATCTGTAGAAGCTCTTCATTATAAGGCTGTGATTATTCCTTGCGGGACATTTTAATAATCACTGGGACGCCAGTGTGTGTTAATTTTATGTATTAAATATAACTAAATAGCTTTAATATATTGTGTGCTATACCGATTGTGGTTAATACTTAATAGCAATTTGTTGCAAACTACATGCTGCTTGTTCGTTTAAATTTTGTCATTTTTAAAGATTATTGAATATAAATTGATTTATACATATCTTTGACGTGTAATTGAGTCAATTATTCTACATGACAGACTGCACACTATAGTTTGATATAATTTGATACAGTGTACATAAAGCGCGGAGTATATTTCTTCTTTTTGTTTTCCATAAATGCAGCTATTAACTATAAATATGTCCTGCTTCAACCTAACTGTCCAGCCTCTTCCTGTGTGCTTTGTAATCTTTGTGTGCAGATGGGCACGTGTCAATAAAGGACACATATGAACAGAGGCTAGGCATCTGTGTTTTACCATTTAAAAAAATAAAATAAAGTGTATAATATATTTATATATATTGGCTGCTTTATTATTACACTGCAATTTAGATTTCAGTTTGAACACACCCCACCCAAATCTAACTCTCTCTGCACGTTATATCTGCCCCACCTGCAGTGCACATGGTTTTGCCCATTAGAGAAAAATTTTGCTGCTGCGATCAGGTCAAAATTAGGCCCTTAGAGGTCTATTTATCACCATCCGCATCTGATGATGCGGATGAAGGTGCTAAACTTGACCAGACTCACATGGATGTATCAATTATCGCATGCAGGGACATAGCTTGTTCCTGCGATGCTTCTCAGCAGCATTATCGGGGTATTTTTCCATAAAAAATACCCCGATGCCCTGCTTTGCATGCGCCACCTCCCGTAACTACCGCTGCCGCCGGGATCCCCCACATCGCTACTACCACCGCGCCGCAACCACCCTCCCCCTGGATTTTATACTTACCAGTCCAGGAGCCAGTGTCCGCTGCTTCAGGAGGTTACCGCGCGCCGAGTCCTTCTTCTGTGCTGTGACCCCCGGTGCTGTAAAGTGCACTTTTATTGCAGTGCAGCATATGGGGGACCCGGCGCCCGGCAGCGCTCACCAGAGCAGCAGACACTGGCTCCCTGGACTGGTAAGTATGGGTTTTTTACACTGTGTTCAGCTTGTGTGTCCATCGGACACACATAGCTAATCACTGGAGCCCGGTCCCCGCACAGCTTTCTCTGTTATGGGGCAGAGAAAGCTGGGCAAAGGCAGGATATCGCAGTGCTACCCTGTTAATTCGCCAGCTTGAGATGGCAAAATGATCACAGGACTCGCTGCTGTATTTTTTCACTTTTTTTTTTTTTTTTAATTAGTAAATTCGGCCACATCGCATTTCCCATTATAAGTATGGGGAATGCAATGTGGCTCACTTAAAAAAAAAAGAAAAAAGGAAGGAGATTTATGGTAGACTTACCATGGTTAAATCTCTTTCTGCGAGGGACACTGGGGTATAGAGATGGATCTTGATCCAGAGGCACCAACAGGCTAAAGCTTTAGACTGTCCCAGAATGCATTGCCGGGCCTCCTCTATAACCCCGCCTCCAGGCACTGTGAGCTCAGTTTGTTAACCAGTCCAACGCAGAAGCAGGTAAAAGAGAAGGCAGATGTTAGTCACATAGAACCAGGAGAAGGGACTAGCTGCTAATGCCATACCAACCCAAAGAAGCTAAGTGCGTAAGGGTGGGCGCCCTGTGGAACCCAGTGTACCATGCAGAAAGAGATTTAACCATGGTAACCTTTTCTGCAGTGGGGTACACTATGTTACACAGGGAATACATCGGGGATGTCCTAAAGCAGTTCCTCATGGGAGGTGATGCACCTTAGCGGGCACAAGAACCCAGAGTCCAAAGGAAGCATCATGGGAGGCGGGAGTATCAAAGGCATAGAACCTAATGAACGTGTTCACGGAGGACCACGTAGCCGCCTTGCACAATTGTTCTGCGGACGCACCATGACGGGCCGCCCAAGAAGGTCCAACAGACCGAGCAGAATGGGCCTTAAGAGCAGCAGGAGCCGGAAGCCCAGCCTGCGCATAAGCTGGTGCAATCACCATTCTAATCCATCTGGCCAAAGTTCGCTTATTCGCAGGCCAGCCACGTTTGTGGAAATCAATTAGAATGAAAAGGGCATCTGACCTCCTAATAGAGGCAGTCCTCTCCACATATATACGGAGAGCTCTTACCACATCCAAAGACCGCTCTTTGGAGGACAAACCAGAAGAGACAAATGCTGGAACCACAATCTTTTGGTTAAGGTGAAGGTGAAAAGATGACACCACCTTAGGTAACTAACCGGGGTGAGTTCAGAGAACTGCCCGGTCACGATTAAATATCAAAAAGGGTGGACGACAGGATAAAGCGCCTAAGTCCGATACCCTTCTGGCAGAGGCAATAGCCAATGAGCCATAAGCCATTTGTCCACTGACTCAAGAGGTTCAAATGGAGACTCTTGCAGGGCATTCAGGACAACAGACAAATCCCATGGAGCCACAGGAGGGACATAGGGAGGCTGAATCTGCAGTACACCCTGAGTGAATGTATGAACGTCGGGTATAGAGGCAATTTTTCTCTGAAACCACACCGACAAGGCAGATATGTAAACCTTGAGGGAGGCCAGACAAAGTCCTAAATCCAGGCCTCGTTCCAAAAAAGCCAGAAGTCTGGAAGTACTAAACTTGTTAGCATCGTAATTCTTAGCAGCACACCAGGTGAAGTAAGAATTCCAGATCCTATAATAAATCCGTGCAGAGGCCAGCTTGCGGGCCTTTAGCATAGTTTGGATAACCGCCTCGGAGAATACTCTGGCCCTCAGGAGTGAAGCTTCAAGAGCCACGCCGTCAAAGCAAGTCTGGCCAGGTCCGGGTAGACACAAGGGTCCTGAACGAGGAGGTCTGGGCGTTGAGGAAGTAAGAGAGGACGCTCTATCGACAGACCCTGCAAGTCTGAGAACCAATGCCGTCTGGGCCACGCTGGAGCGACTAGAAGTAGTATTCCTCATTCTGGCTTGAACTTCCGTAGTACCCTGGGCAGAAGTGTCACTGGAGGGAACACGTAGGGCAGCCGAAAGTTCCACGGAACTGCCAGTGCATCCACAAACGCTGCTTGAGGATCCCTTGTTCTTGATCCGAAGACCTGAAATTTGTGATTGTGTCGAGACGCCATCAGGTCTACATCTGGTAGATCCCACCTGTCCACTAGGAGTTGAAAGACTTCCTGATGAAGACTCCACTCTCCAGTGTGTACGTTCTGACGACTGAGGAAATCCGCTTCCCAGTTGAGGACTCCCGGAATGAACACTGCCGATATTGCTGGCAGATGGCGTTCCGCCTTGATGGTTTATGTATGCCACCGTGGTGGCGTTGTCGGATTGTACTTGAACAGGCCTGTTCTGTATCAGAATGTTTACCGGGAGGAGAGATTCCTCCTTGGTCCACCGACCCTGGAGAGAGTGTTGCTCCAGCACCGCGCCCCAACCCCTCAGACTGGTGTCTATAGTCAGTAGGACCCAGTTGGGGATCCAGAAGGGACGGCCCCTGCTCAACTGCTGGTCCTCTAGCCACCAGCTCAGTGACAGACGAACCTCCGGAGTCAAGGAGATCATTTGAGACCTGATCCGATGAGGCAGGCCATCCCACTTGGAAAGGATTAACTACTGTGGAGGGTGGGAATGAAATTGAGGGTACTCTACCATGTCGAAAGCAGACACCATGAGGCCTAGTACTTGTATCGACACTCTTGGGCGAGAGAGGAAGTATCTGATCCTTTCCTGAATTTTCAGGACTTTCTCTGGAGACAGAAACAGTCTTTGGCTGTGTGTGTCCAGCAGTGCCCCCAGGTGCACCATGCTCCGAGCAGGGACCAGCGAGGACTTCTTACAGTTGACGAGCCACCTGTGGGCTTGAAGGAAGCGTACCGTCAGTTGCAGATGACTGAGGAGGACATCTTGGGAGTTCACCAGGATCAGCGAGTCGTCCAGATATGGCAGGATCCTGATTCCCTGACGACGGAGATGAGCCGTCATCACGGCCATAACCTTGGTGAAGATCCGAGGAGCCGTGGCCAGTCCAAACGGTTGAGCCTGGAACGGATAGTGAAGGTTGCCAATAGCAAACCGCATATATTGCTGGGTATCCGTTCAGATGGTCGACCATGTTATGGTCGACAGTCATTAGGTTGACCACTATTGGGGAACTTTTCCATACTTTACGATCCACGTGGACTACGATTGGAACGGTAATCTGTGCCGAGCGAAGCGAAGGCACCATGTCCGAAGCATGGCGAGCGAAGCGAGCCATGCGAGGGGACGCGGTGCACTAATTGGGATTCCCCGTCACTTTACGCAAAAACGACACCAAAAAAGGTTAAAAAACTCATGTTGACCTTTTCATGTGTCGACATTTCATGTGTCGACATTTTCATGAGTCGACCATGTGTCCATGTCAATATCGACCAATAGTGGTCGACCTAATGACTGTCGACCATAACATGGTCGACCATTCATACCGGAACCATATTGCTGATATGATATGGCAATAGGTATATGCAGATAAGCATCTTGTATATCTAGGGATACCATATAATCTCCGGGTGCCATGGCCAGTACAATCAAGCGCAGCGTTTCCATAAGGAACTTGGACACTCACAAATTTGTTCAGTGATTTTAGGTTGAGTATAGGCTGGAAAGACCCATTGGGTTTCGGGACTAGAAACAGAGTCGAATAGTATCCTCCACCTCTCTGGGACAGAGGTAACGGAACTACCACTCCTGTATCCAGGAGGGAATGCACAACCAACTGTAGAGCTTGAGCTTTCAACGGGTCCGAAGGAATAACAGTCGTGCACAACTGGAGAGGGGGACGTCTCTTGAAAGAGACTGCGTACCCGTGAAAGACTTCTCGCACCCATGTGTCTGAAGTGGTCTTTAACAGACCTGGGTGAACTGCAGAAGTCGGCCTCCCACCCTGGGATCCCCCAGGGGGAGGCCCGCCACGTCATGCAGCAGGCTTGTCTTATTTGGAAGCAGGCTGACGGGCAGCCCAGGATTGTTTTGCTTTGGGCTTAGTGGTTTTGGGAGCACAAGCTTGTCTCGGGTATGCCTGTTTTTTTTGCTTTTCCTTGAGGTCGAAAGGAACGAAAAGTGGTACTCTTTGACTTCTGTGTAGAAGTATTAGTATTTAGGAGAAGAGCAGTCTTAGCAGCCGCTAAGTCAGTCACAATCTTATTCAGATCTTCCCCAAATAGGATGTCTCCCTTAAAAGGGAGTACCGACAAAGTCTTTATGGAGGCCAGGTCCACCTTCCATGACATCAACCACAGAATTCGTCGAGCCAGGATGGACGTAGTCGACGCTTGGCCACCATCACACCTGCCTCAGAGGACGCCTCCTGAATATATTGGGAGGCGTGGTAATATGAGACAGATATTGTCTGGCAATGTCAGATATATCCTGAGGCAGCTCTTCCTCTATTGCCTGAACCCATGCTTCAATTCCTTTTGCGGCCCAGGAGGCTGCTATAGTGGGTCTATGTACAGCACCTGTAAGGGAGTAAATACACTTCAGGCATCCCTCCACACGCTTATCTGTTGGTTCCTTTAGTGAGGTGACAGTAGTGACAGGTAGAGTAGATAACACCGGAAGACGGGTGACATTGGAATCCACCGGTGGTGAATTTACCCACTTGTTACACAACTCAGCAGGGAGAGGATAACGAGCTAGCATCTTTTTAGACAGGGAGAATTTCTTTCCTGGAGAAGACCAGGGTTCCTGACGTTTGTCTACTAAATAGTCAGAATGCGGTAAGACTACTTTAGCTACCTTCTGACGTTTAAACTTATCAGGTTTCTTAGACGCAGTAGTGGGATCTACATCATCATCAATTTGTAGAAGCAGCTTAATAGCCTCCACTAGGTCAGGGACATCAACCTGAGTTGTAGGTTCCTCATCAGAAGCAACTCTATCAGTGTCTGACGGATCAGTATACTCCCCATCTTCATCAGAAGTATCATCTGAGATATTAGTGGATTGAGAGGAGGAAGCAGCCCGCTTAGATGACCCCTTGACCCCAGAGGGATGTGGGGTAGGCTTTTGTCTAACCAAGGATTGATTCAATTGTTGTATCTGGGTAGACAGATTATCCGCCCAGGGTGGATTTACCACAGGGATAATATGTGGCTGCAATGGCACAGGAGGTTCCATAGGGGGCGTAAGGCGTGTCACAAGCGTATTGAGCATAGTTGAGAACGCCGCCCAAGGTGGCTCCTGATTGGTTACAGGAGCTGCGGACTGACTGGGAGATGTAAGGCACATATTACACAGACCATCATTCAAAGATTCCCCCTCGGCAAACCCCTGGCGAATGTGCTGCATGATACAGGAGCGTCTGTGGATTTCCCGCCCTTTGTGTTAGACATTTTAGTGAATGCAACCGCAGAGCGTATGAGTACGATACAGCCAGACAGAGTACAATACCAGCGCATAAATCCCCTAGCATGTGACAGCGTACACAGTACACAACACCAGTGTCTAAATCCGGTACTATGCGACTGCGTACACAGTACACAACACCAGTGTCTAAATCCGGTACTATGTGACTGCGTACACAGTACACAACACCAGCATCTAAATCCGGTACTATGTGACTGCGTACACAGTACACAATACCAGCGAATAAATCCGGTATGATGTGACTGAGTACACAGTAGAATACACTTAACAGTAAATACTGTGCAGCACTATATAGGAGACCCTGAAGAACTTAATCCTAGGGCACAGAATACAGTGATAGCTATAACTGGAATACACTGAAAGTGAAATCCACACAGCAGATGCAGGCACACACAGTCACAGTGACAATGCAGATAATTATTTTAGTCAGACAATAAAACTGCACTGGACTAGTATAATTATTATATATATATATATATATATATAAATAAAACAATGCGCGGCCCAAGACCGGATGTATATATCAGAATACTCGTACAATATATTCTGGCTTGTTCTTAACTAACGCTGTCTTATCATTGACATGTAGAATACTTAAGTGTCTGTAAAACCACGGCGCTGATGTACAGATGGATTTACAGAGGAGACCTTGCCCTGCAGTCCCGGAGACCAGTAGCAGCATCTCAGTCAGGGAGTGAGGGTGAGTGTGAGGCAGCTCCAAGGTGGGAACACCAGCAGTAGATAGCACCCGGAGCTGGGGGAGGGGCTACAGGTCAAGCGCCTTTACCCCTATGCTGGTCCTCTCCACCGGGTACTATGGAGCCTTATTAAAGTGGATATTTTACTATCCAACCTGTGCTCCCATGCCCTGATGGGTAAAGTGGGGTCCCTGCTCTGTCACAGTGTCCACGCCAGCATCGCAGTCCGTCTCCTTAAACCGCGACCGGAACACGATTTAATGGTGGGTCCCGCCTGGTGGACCCTCTTACCTCCTTCCTTAGTAGCAGCCACGCGATCCAGGAGAGCGCCTGCGGTGGTATGCCTAGGTATCGGAGCACCTCCGCCACAAGTACCTGGGAACAGAGCCAGCGGGAGTATGCAACGCCGCTGGGGAGGTGATGGAGCCGCAGCACAGTATGTCACACTGACATATAAAGTCTTCTAAAAAGCTTTTTTAGGGCTGCCTAGCGCAGCCCCGTTAAGTGACCTGCTTCATGCAGGCACCAACTCTAAAACTGAGCTCACAGTGCCTGGAGGCGGGGTTACAGAGGAAGCCCCACAATGCATTCTGGGACAGTCTATAGCTTTAGCCTGTTGGTGCCTCTGGATCAAGATCCATCTCTACACCCCGATGTATTCCCTGGGGAACACAGTGTACCCCGCTGCAGAAATGACAATTAAAGGGTTTGGAGCAGTTTTTCATGAAAACTGCTCCAAATGCCCTTTAATATATTTGAGTGATACTTAAATAATGTGAAAAGGGTGTGAAAATACCCTTTTCACATTATTTTAGTAAAAATTATGTTAAAAAATAGGCCCCTTAGTGACAAGTATCTCAGCCCTGTCAAACATGATGGAGCTCAGCAAGAATGTGCCAGCTATAGTTTTTTTCCTTATTATTTTAGAGGTTTTCTATGGATTTATTAATCGCCTACATCCAAACATAGCGATTTATTTATTTCACTAAAAGGCCATTCATTATCGTTAGTTTGGTGATGGACAGTCTCGAGTATGTACAGCATAAAATGCTTGAAAAGGTGTAGGCACCCCCGGGGAGGGTTAGGCTGTGGGGCGAAAAAAGTTAAGTTTAGACAGCAGAAAGGGAGAGTTAGGGGGGCATTGGGGAAAGGTAAGTATACTTACCTAGCCCCTGGTTGGAATTCTCACCCAACCGCTGACATATCATACCCAACCTTGACACAAAGGCATCCAACTCTAGTCATTCATATTTTCCACCAAGTATTAGGCCCCCTCCATTGTCTAATAGGAATTAATGATATATCAGTTACAGCAGGGTAATCATGTTCTCATCACAGGTGTAGTATGTTATGCCGGCGTTCGGGCTCCCGGCGCCGGAATCCCAACTGCCGGCATACCGACAGCTGGGCGAGCGCAAATGAGCCCCTTGCAGGCTCACAGCGCTTGCCACGCTGCGGGCACGGTGGCGCGCCACGCTTTCTATTCTCCCTCCAGGGGGGTCGTGGACCCCAAGAGGGAAAAAAGCTGCCGGTATGCAGGTGGTCGGGATTCCGGCGCAGGTATACTGGTCGTCAGGAGCCCGGCCGCCGGCAAACTGAAGACCACCCCTCATCACGTTGGTTTAAAATGAGTTTGTGGTGGTGATATTGAATCAGCCCTTCTCTGCTGCTGATCCATGATGTGGTCTTGAATATGTCTCTGTGCAAACCGAAACATCAGCCTGATTTACTTTCTCCTCACTATTTGAAGGTGAACTAAAAAACTATTTAAACTGCTGAACTGAGTGCCTCTATATTGCTTACTGATTGGAGTAACCTGAAGATTTCCCACATCCTCCAGAATGCAATTCAACTCATTCCCTCTGACTTACAGGGCATCCAACATCACCCCTTCCTATACAGCATGCAAAAGTCTTTGGCCAAAGCTTATATGTTTACTTATATTGCTCTATTCTAATGAATATCAACTTTAACTGCTCCCTTAAATCATTATCATGATTAGAAAAGAGACTTTAGGACTTTACTTCAAATGTACTATAATTAATTTACCATATTTGTAAACACAAGCATGTTTAATTTTCATTGCAGTCCCAAGAATGTATTGAGAGCTGGTCATTAATAAATCTGGTATGTATGTTGATTCATTTTATTCAATAATATTCCTTTATATAAAATATATTTTTATTATTAATTTAATATTTTTTTAAATTTAAAATTTCCTTTTTTACAGTGTTAAAATCAATAACCATAACTTTTTGAAAATAAAGATGCAAATATTCACTTGAATTGCGTGGCAACATTCAAACTTTTTCTGAAGGCTATACTCATCAACAAATTGCTAAAAAATTCCAAATCTAATATAACATATACATTAGCTAGATACAAAGAAACAGGTGCAATCGTGACTAAAAAACGTTTCCTGGACGACCCAGGTGTACACCAAGAAGGGACGATAAATACATTATCGTAATGAGTAAGCAAAACCAAAGACACCCAGCGATTAAAGAAGAACACAATAAAAATTAGACAAACTCCAGTATCAGTTGATACAGTTAAAAGATGTCTGCGCAATGTAGGTCTAAATGGTCGCATAGGGTGCAGAAAAACAATTGTTGACGTCTGTAAATAAAGTAAAATGCCTTTGATGGGCCAAAGACCACTGGTATTGGACACTGGATCAGTGGAAAAAAATAAGAATTTACTTACCGATAATTCTATTTCTCATAGTCCGTAGTGGATGCTGGGAACTCCGTAAGGACCATGGGGGATAGCGGCTCCGCAGGAGACTGGGCACAAATAGAAAGCTTTAGTACTACCTGGTGTGCACTGGCTCCTCCCCCTATGACCCTCCTCCAAGCCTCAGTTAGGATACTGTGCCCGGACGAGCGTACACAATAAGGAAGGATTTTGAATCCCGGGTAAGACTCATACCAGCCACACCAATCACACCGTACAACTTGTGATCTGAACCTCAGTTAACAGTATGATAAACAGAGGAGCCTCTAGAAAAGATGGCTCACTACAACAATAACCCGATTTAGTTAACAATAACTATGTACAAGTATTGCAGACAATCCGCACTTGGGATGGGCGCCCAAGCATCCACTACGGACTATGAGAAATAGAATTATCGGTAAGTAAATTCTTATTTTCTCTGACGTCCTAGTGGATGCTGGGAACTCCGTAAGGACCATGGGGATTATACCAAAGCTCCCAAACGGGCGGGAGAGTGCGGATGACTCTGCAGCACCGAATGAGAGAACTCCAGGTCCTCCTCAGCCAGGGTATCAAATTTGTAGAATTTAGCAAACGTGTTTGCCCCTGACCAAGTAGCTGCTCGGCAAAGTTGTAAAGCCGAGACCCCTCGGGCGGCCGCCCAAGATGAGCCCACTTTCCGTGTGGAATGGGCTTTTACAGATTTAGGCTGTGGCAGGCCTGCCACAGAATGTGCAAGCTGAATTGTATTACAAATCCAACGAGCAATAGTCTGCTTAGAAGCAGGAGCACCCAGCTTGTTGGGTGCATACAGTGATAGTGTAGGAGCTTCCGCAGTTTAGTATATATATATATATATATATATATATATTGATTCACGTTTTTCGCATTTATTAAGATATTTACTGTTAATCACAAAATGAGTTGATATGTCCTTAAGAAAAATGTGCAGAGCTGGTCAGAATGTTGTATTTGCTGAATAATCTTGTTTTAAGGCATGACTTGTACAAGACAAATGCAACATTAAATGTATTGGAAATGTATCTAGGACGGACAAAGCAACACCAGATATATCCAAGGCTAATTGAGAAGAATAAAGAAAGAAATCTTTTGAGTTTATGTCCGAAAGACTGATAAACGAAACAATAACCATTTTCAAGGCTGTCCTAGTTGCCACTTCTAACATTGTATGACAATCGATGTATTTTCAAGACATACATGGTGTATTCTGATTGGCTAAATATATTGGCAAGCATAAACCCTTTGTGTTCAAGCTATAAATAATAAAGCCATGACGGCCCTCGAGCGGGTCACTTATGATTTGCTTCGATTACGCATAAATTTGTGTCATCTTATCATTCATTGACCTCCAACCGGTTGCTAAAGGAGAACAGCATTCTGACTGATGACTGAAGAGAGTTCATAATCCGACCTGAATAGATTTATTACCCTATCATTTTGGGGGCTCGTCCGGGATATTCCAGCATCTCCTCCACTGGCAATAAATCCTCTGATCTTTCAGGAACCGCTGATAACAAACAAAACCGGTAAGTGAGATTTACTGTGTAGATTTCTACCTGCTCACTTGAACTCAGCGCTTCTTGTGTAAATCAAGGGGAAGTCCAGTCGAGAAGGTCAGAGAATATCTTAAAGAGCCCAGCGTCAGTCAGAAGAAATTTTTTTTAAGGTACCATACATGTATGTTATATTGTTGAATTGTGTTATATTGTTGAATTATGTTATATTGTTGAATTGTGGGTAAATAATTTCAGATAATTTGTCACAAGTGCACAGGGGGAATTAATCAAGTATGCAGAAAACTTTTAAATTGTGCAAATACTGATGTGTGTTTGTTGAGAAAATAGAGCCGTTTTATAAAAGTGGCGCATGGCCAAGATATGTTCTAATGCTGATAACCAGTTTGAATTGATAAATAACCAAAGAGGTGTATGCAAATCTTGTACCTGTGTTGTTGTGTTAAGAAAATATAAAGGGTCTGTAGCACCAAGATTGCTGGCAATTACAGGCACTGAAGTCTCATTTGGTTATGTGGAAAATGATGATGAATTTTATTGTACAAAAGGTTGTCATTTTAAAAAGAGAATTGTTGGAACATTAAGAATGATTGATTTAACATCATAACCTATTGGCCTAGGAACCACATAATTCCAGGTCTAAGACCCATGTGCCGTGCAGTCTCAAACAGCTGCCGTGCACGCAGATAACAGATATAGGATTTACTGTCATCTTTGTTTTTGTATCCTTGCACTGTTATATGTACTCTGTCAATATGCTTTTGAAAAGGTGGGGGGGAGTCGGGTTGTCTGCTGAATAATGAAACTAGATTCTCCTACACACACTGATAGGTATTTCTCACATCCAAGCATTCCCGGTGTTAGCTGTTACTTTCTGAAGAGAAACAAGCATTAAACTACAACAGGGATACTGATACAAGCAGGAGTCCATATAGGCAGGGGGATAGACCCTTGGAGTAACTTAACAATAATATTAGGGACGCATCTCAGTGATCCAGAAGAAATAATCTATTATGCAGGTCTCACTTGGGGAGCAGTACTAACAAATTCTCCACCAACACAGGGAGGAAGGGGCAACACTACAACCCCAGTCATTTGTCCACAGACGGATTGAAGAAGCTCTTTTGGAGATTCTTTAACAGGAGATTTTAATTCCCTCATAAGGAGTTATTAAAATACCACATCAGGATGGGTTCAAACCCGTGGATATTGTTAATAACAAGGAGGGAAGCAAAGCTTTAAAAGGAGATTTTAAGTCCCTCATAAGGAGTTACTAAAATACCACATCAGGAGGGGTTCCGCGCACGTTCACCCAGGCATGGGAGCGCGGTCTGTAAAGATGTCAGGGCCCGACAAACCCGTGGATATTGTTAGTAACAGGGAGGGGAGGAAAGCTTTGAAAGGAATAAGTAAAATTTTTAAAAGAGCAGGTTTTCCGTCAGAAGGGACACCAGACTTAGAGAAATGGGAAAAATTTGCCTCCTGTAACAAGAGTTGGATAATTAAGCATAATAGTAGAGATCAAGCATCCATCTGGATCACTGTAGCAAAAGAATTAGGAGCAGAGAATAGAAGAAGAGATGAGGAAAATGATTTCCCCATTGTACCAGAGTACTCAATAGCACCACAACCAGCGTTAAACTCACTGCCTGTAATTGCAGCAACAGCACCTGCACACTATACCCCACCCCTATACCCAGACATGCATGCACACCAAGGTACCCCTAGTATGAACAGAATGCAATTACCTACAAGCTCACTAAAAGTGAAATTAAAAAGATACGAGCAAGGTTAAAAGAGTGACGAATAATCAGCCCTATCTTAGAAGGATCTGTGGTTGAAAATCCGAATGATTTACCTGAGCTATGTGTACAGAGTATGCCCCAGTGTCCTGATACTTCATCACAAGAAACCCCAACAAGGTTAAAGCAAAGAAATTTTCTACCTAATGCTTCCCTCATGTTTAAACGAGTGGTAGACACCTGCAATCAAGCTGAGTCCAGTAAACAATTGTCCACAATCAGGAACTATAGGCGAAAGGGTGCAAATCAGGTGAAGAGGAGAAGCAAGGGGTCAAGACACAGCCTCTACAGCTTTTCATGCCCAGGTGCATAATGTACAGAATAAACTGACATATTTTCCAGAAAGATTGTGTCCGGTATGTCAGTTTTGCGTTCCAGAAGGATATGAACATTGCCCAAATTGTGGAAACTGGATTTCACACCATGAACCACCATTCCAAGATATCTATGCGACTAGAAATACTGAAAGACGGTCATCATTGCCTGTTTCTCTGTATCCAGCACAAGTACAGGGAATACGCAACCCAGATAATGCAGCCAGGACGAACGAACCATACATCGTACAGAGCCAACACCACAAACCATGGTATGGCAATGACCTCGCAAATATAGTTGCAGAGTCCCCAGATCCTAGATAAAACCCAATAGCAGTTTATGCCTATATGGAAAGAATTCAAACCATATGGACACCGGCATGGGTCGACTACCACCAGTTGTGTGAAGCTATACTAGGACCAGCTCAGTAAGCACCATGTTAAAAGCAGATGCAGTAGATGATTGCCCAGCCATAACGGACGTTCCGACAGAGAAAAATAGAACAACGTTTGAAAGTGGAAAGATGTACATGACAAGACTTAAGAGATGGTGTCATGCACAGACACTCAGGGCACCAGCAGCCCCAGATTTGAAACAGGAAAAGACTGAGTCCATCAGAACTTACTATGATAAAGTCACTATACGACACACAAGATGATAGAATATGAAAGTGTGCAACTCCTGTGTCGGCAACAGTGTACTCAGTCACCACTGGCAGTTCGATAAAAGTGACTTTACCCACAGGAGACCCAAGGGTTTCAAGAGCTGTTTTTATGCACAACCAGATTCCTCTACGTTTACTTACAGATCAAGCCATTGCAACGACTGGATTGGGAGGTTAAGCCCTACCCTTGCAAGAAAGCAAAGATGTAACCTGAAATACAAGCTGCTATACAAGACTATCTCTCACAGGAAAAGTAAGACAAAGAGGAACAACAACTCCCAGCATAAACATCATTATGTTAAACACCAGCCTGGGTGGACTTGGACTAAGAAAATGACATGCCAGCAGCAGTGAGAAAGAATATGCAAGTGAAGAAAGGACAAAGTATGAAGAATAATGAAGGAATCATAAAGAGAGGTGATTGGAAAAAGAAAAGTTGAGAAACAATATGAAGGTTGCATGAAAGTTTGGAGACTAAAGGAAGTCTGCTTTAAGAAGGACAAAGAAAGACATCTGACAAGTGGTCAGTACTACCTGGCAAGATTACAGAGATAATGCCATGATTTAAAGCAACAGAAGCTCCGGGGTTTAAAGCAAATAATAAGGAACAAGACAGAAAAAGTTCCAGAAAACAAATGAATGATGCTTCTTCTGCCAATATGAAGTACAAGCTCCTTCAGGTACTCCCCAGTGAACATAATATCTCCAGAGGAAACAGCAGAAGGTATGATTACAGTCACCTTGCCCACTGGAGAAATACGTCTGTGCCTAATGAATACTGGAGCCAGCACACGCAGAAGACAGCAGAGGGAGATACCACAAGAACTGGTGATATCAGAAATTCTTAAAGGGACAGGAGATGAGAGAAATGCAGTCACCAATACCAGCCCAATTCTTGACCTTGGAGTACATGTCCAGTGACTTTGCTGAAGCACAATGTACTAAAGCTTATCCAAGGAGAATACAGTACACATCAGCAGAAGTTTAACTTTCCAGCAACTTATCAAAGGAAAGAACAAAAAGCCATTTAGAAGCAAGTTAAAACAGAAGTTCAGTATTGGCTCATTCCCGCAGTACCAGTTGTAGAAGAAAGGAAGCAATACTACTGGACCAGAATAGCCCTGTGGAGGGGCTATATCACCAAGTGATATATCCACAAAACACACAGCTAAATACAGGATGTGAATGAACTGCTGATTGCCACCACTACTAAAAGAAGCACCAAGAAGGGGCAGTGTCCTTAGTGAAGTTTCTGGAAGAACAAGACTGCAGAGCCTCAGAAGGAGAAATTGCAGCTAGTCAAGCAAGAGTTAATCTTCCTAGGACACTCAAGGTACCAGACATCTAACAAAAGTGAAAAGGAAAAGATTCAGACTGCAAGCTAAGATGCCAACTAGTGTCAAGCAAGTCAGATGATCATTCCTGGGCCTAGTAGGACACTACAGAACACGGATACCTCTAGCACCAGTCTACATGCAAGCATTGTATGACAACACTGAAAGGGAGGAGGGTCCGCATCCTACATACAGCAACAGATGAATTAGGCTATTGAACAGTTGGAAACAGCAGTTGCCTCATCTCAAGCCCTAGAACTACCTGACTATTAAAGAAGGAGGCCATACATAGAAGTCCTTATGCAAAATCATGGACTGAGGTGAAGACCAGTGACCTACAACTTAAGCAAACTTGACAGCGGTAATCAAAGAGCACCTACCGGCATCAGAGCAGTGATAGCAGCAACAGCCCTAGAAGAGTATAAGAGCACAGACACCGTGATGAATCAGAAGTCCTAGAAGAGGACAAGAGCACAGGCATAGTGCTGAATCATGAACTTATCATCCAGGGTCCACATGCAGGTACAGAGAAGCTTCAACAAGCAAGAACCAAACACCTGTCAGTGGCAATGCTGACCATGTATGAAGTAGCACTGCCAAAATGCGACAAGTAACCATCAGAAGATGTATTACCCTCAACGCAGCAACCCTTTTCCAACATTAATCAATAAAGGTGTTGAATCTCAAGATTCAAAAGGAGGGACGATTACCCCAAGGGGGAGCCACCAGTCCATCAGATTTCTCAGAGGCAATGGCATTAATCCTACAGAAATGGAGACCACACTTTACAGACACCCAGTTAGTTCAATATGTCGATGATCTGCTTATTGCTGCACAGACAGAAGAGAAGTGCAAAAAAGGAAACAGTATCACTACTCATCTTTTTGGCAGAAGAAGATTGCAGAGTGTCAAAAGACAAGCTTCAGCTAGTACAGAAAAAAGTTGTCTTCTTAGGACACTGCATATCTCAAGGAACAAGGCATCTTACTGATGAAAGAACAAAGGCAATAACTCAAGCAAAGACCCCAAGAACATTAAATGAAATCAGAGCTTTTCTGGGCCTTATTGGTTATTGCAGAGAATGGATTCCCTCGGCCTCATTACTGATGCAGCCCCTATATGAATTAATAAAAAAGGAGGCGTCAGCAGAAAACAGGGACACCATTGAAGAAGCAGTAAGACAACTAAAGCAAGCCATAATCACAGCCCCAGCATTGGGATTGCCTGATTACAAAAAGCCTTTTAACCTATTCTGCCATGAAAACAGAGGGCATTCTTTAGGGGTGCTCACCCAGAAATACGGACCAAAACAAAGACCAGTGGCATACTATTCAGCCCAGCTGGATTCGATTATCAGAGGAGCACCATCCTGTGTCCGAGCAGTGGCAGCAGCAGCAATAATGAAGGAAAAGGTGACAGACATCATTGTGTTTGATCATCCACTGTGTATACAAGTACCGCACGCTGTAACAGAAATATTAAGTCAAGAAAATAGCAAGCATCTTTCTGCAGCCAGACTTACCAAATATGAAGTGATTGCCTAGCCTTCATGGAATTAGAGACTTTTACCTATTCCTAATGTCCAAGATACACCATTGGACAATACAGACATGAACCTGTTCGTCGATGGATCAAGATATTATGATAATGGATCCCTAAAGACAGGATATGCAGTAACAACTGAAACTGAAGTCATAGACTCTGGAGCATTGCTACCAAGCATGTCAGCACAAGAAGCAGAACTCATAGCAATGACCAAAGCCTGCATACATGCTGAAAACATGACAGCTAACATCTAGTCCCAGGATTACGCTGTTATATGGAAAAGTAGGGACTTCAAAAGTGCAAACGGAAAACCCATCAAACATGCCAGTTTGATTATGGAACTCTTCAGAGCATTGGAACTACCTAAAAGAATTGGAATAATCAAGGTACAAGCACATACTAAGAGCCAAACCATGGAAGCTAAAGGAAATGCATTTGCAGATGCAGAAGCCAAGAGAATTGCCTTACAATCAAAAGAACTTGAGCAAGTCTTAGTAGCTCAAGACGTGAAGCAAATGCCCAGTGAGAGGAGTTGATCAAAATTCAACAACAAACATCACAAGGAGAAAAGGAGAAATGGAGATGATTTGGGGGCAGAAGAAGATGAACATGGACTTTGGAAATAAAGAGAATTGAAGTACTGTCTACCAGCAGCTCTATTTCCACCCATGTTACAAGTAGCTCATGGACAAGTACACCATTCAAAGGAAGCCATGGTGAATAGAGTACAAGAGCATTGGATAGCTCCAGGCTTCAATAAAGCTGCAACAAACTTTGTAGCAGGATGCTGGATCTGTGGAATCAGCAATCCACGACAAAGAACCAAGACACCTCTAGGAACTATACCCAAAGCCTCTTACCCATTTGAAAGACTACCAATTGACTATATACAGTGGCGACGAAGCAGTCCATATGAATATGTACTAGTAGCAACGGACATGTTTAGTCACTGGGCCGAAGCCTGGCCAGTAAGCAAAAACCACTGCAAAGAAACTGATAGCAGAAGTAGTATGTAGATTTGGGATACCTGAGGTTATAGAATCAGATAGAGGTACACATTTCACAAGAGAAGTCATGCAGCATATAATGAAAGATTTGGGGGTACAGCAGGCCTTCCATGTGCCTTACCAGCCCCAGGCGAGTGGGAGGGGGAACATCTGAACTTTGACCTTAAGCTAAAACTACAGAAAATGACAGAAACCAAAAGAACTTGTCCAGAATGCCTACCTATAGTCTTGTTTAATATTAGGACCACACCCATGAAACCTAGTAAACTGACTCCATATGAAATATTGTTTGGGTCAGCTCTAAAAACAGGTTGTTATTATCCACAACAATTACAACATAATCATGATGATTTTTACAGGTTATGTACAGGAGGTCTGTAAAACATTGACTAACCTCCATGGCCGAGTGTTTTCTTCCATTCCAGACCCAGAAGGATCAGCTACGCATAAGCTAAATCCAGGAGATTGGGTCTATTTAAAGAGACATGTGAGAAAGACCTTTGAACCAAGATATGATGGTCCATATCAAGTGCTGCTAACCATGTCTACCTTAAATTAAGATGAAAGGTCGTGATACTTGACTACGTGCATCCCACTTGAAGAAGTTGACAGTGACTCTCCAGCCAGAAGAATGAAGTTGCTTATCCTTTGATTGTTGTTAGGGGTAATCCCCAAGGTTTGGACTATAAGTCCAGGGGACTGGTTTACTGAAAGAGAATGTTTCAGGCCTAGATAGTGTAGGTAGAATAGGGAGAAAAAGTGGAATCAAAAAGAGGGGAAATGATAGTGTAGGAGCTTCCGCAGTTTAGTATATATATATATATTGATTCACGTTTTTCGCATTTATTAAGATATTTACTGTTAATCACAAAATGAGTTGATATGTCCTTAAGAAAAATGTGCAGAGCTGGTCAGAATGTTGTATTTGCTGAATAATCTTGTTTTAAGGCATGACTTGTACAAGACAAATGCAACATTAAATGTATTGGAAATGTATCTAGGACGGACAAAGCAACACCAGATATATCCAAGGCTAATTGAGAAGAATAAAGAAAGAAATCTTTTGAGTTTATGTCCGAAAGACTGATAAACGAAACAATAACCATTTTCAAGGCTGTCCTAGTTGCCACTTCTAACATTGTATGACAATCGATGTATTTTCAAGACATACATGGTGTATTCTGATTGGCTAAATATATTGGCAAGCATAAACCCTTTGTGTTCAAGCTATAAATAATAAAGCCATGACGGCCCTCGAGCGGGTCACTTATGATTTGCTTCGATTACGCATAAATTTGTGTCATCTTATCATTCATTGACCTCCAACCGGTTGCTAAAGGAGAACAGCATTCTGACTGATGACTGAAGAGAGTTCATAATCCGACCTGAATAGATTTATTACCCTATCAACAGGATAAACAGCGAGTCAGATTTTCTGACTCCAGCCGTCCTGGAAACGTATATTTTCAGGGCCCTGACTACGTCCAGTAACTTGGAGTCCTCCAAGTCCCTAGTAGCCGCAGGCATCACAATAGGCTGGTTCAGGTGAAACGCTGAAACCACCTTAGGGAGAAATTGAGGACGAGTCCTCAATTCCGCCCTGTCCGTATGAAAAATTAGGTAAGGGCTTTTATAGGATAAAGCCGCCAATTCTGACACACGCCTGGCTGAAGCCAGGGCTAACAGCATTACCACTTTCCATGTGAGATACTTTAAGTCCACAGTGGTGAGTGGTTCAAACCAATGTGATTTTAGGAACCCCAAAACCACATTGAGATCCCAAGGTGCCACTGGAGGCACAAAAGGAGGCTGTATATGCAGCACCCCTTTGACAAACGTCTGAACTTCAGGAACTGAAGCTAATTCTTTTTGGAAGAATATTGACAGGGCCGAAATTTGAACCTTAATGGACCCTAATTTTAGGCCCATAGACAGTCCTGTTTGCAGGAAATGCAGGAAACGACCCAGTTGAAATTCCTCTGTAGGGGCCTTCCTGGCCTCGCACCACGCAACATATTTACGCCAAATACGGTGATAATGCTGCACGGTTACATCCTTCCTGGCTTTGATCAGGGTAGGGATGACTTCATCCGGAATGCCTTTTTCCTTCAGGATCCGGCGTTCAACTGCCATGCCGTCAAACGCAGCCGCGGTAAGTCTTGGAACAGACATGGTCCTTGCTGGAGCAGGTCCTTTCTTAGAGGTAGAGGCCACGGGTCTTCCGTGAGCATCTCTTGAAGTTCCGGGTACCAAGTCCTTCTTGGCCAATCCGGAGCTACGAGTATAGTCCTTACTCCTCTCCTTCTTATGATTCTCAGTACCTTGGGTATGAGAGGCAGAGGAGGGAACACATACACTGACTGGTACACCCACGGTGTTACCAGAGCGTCCACAGCTATTGCCTGAGGGTCCCTTGACCTGGCGCAATATCTGTCCAGTTTTTTGTTGAGGCGGGACGCCATCATGTCCACCTTTGGTTTTTCCCAACGGTTCACAATCATGTGGAAGACTTCTGGGTGAAGTCCCCACTCCCCCGGGTGGAGGTCGTGTCTGCTGAGGAAGTCTGCTTCCCAGTTGTCTACTCCCGGAATGAACACTGCTGACAGTGCTATCACATGATTTTCCGCCCAGCGAAGAATCCTTGCAACTTCCGTCATTGCCCTCCTGCTTCTTGTGCCTCCCTGTCTGTTTACGTGGGCGACTGCCGTGATGTTGTCCGACTGGATCAACACTGGCTGACCCTGAAGCAGAGGCCTTGCCTGACTTAGGGCATTGTAAATGGCCCTTAGTTCCAGGATATTTATGTGAAGTGACGTTTCCATGCTTGACCACAAGCCCTGGAAATTTCTTCCCTGTGTGACTGCTCCCCAGCCTCTCAGGCTGGCATCCGTGGTCACCAGGACCCAGTCCTGAATGCCGAATCTGCGGCCCTCTAGAAGATGAGCACTCTGTAACCACCACAGGAGAGACACCCTTGTCCTTGGAGACAGGGTTATCCGCTGATGCATTTGAAGATGCGATCCGGACCATTTGTCCAGCAGATCCCACTGAAAAGTTCTTGCGTGGAATCTGCCGAATGGAATCGCTTCGTAAGAAGCCACCATTTTTCCCAGGACCCTTGTGCATTGATGCACTGACACTTGGCCTGGTTTTAGGAGGTTCCTGACTAGGTCGGATAACTCCCTGGCTTTCTCCTCCGGGAGAAACACCTTTTTCTGTACTGTGTCCAGAATCATCCCTAGGAACAGCAGACGTGTCGTCGGAATCAGCTGCGATTTTGGAATATTTAGAATCCATCCGTGCTGTCGTAGTACTACTTGAGATAGTGCTACTCCGACCTCTAACTGTTCTCTGGACCTTGCCCTTATCAGGAGATCGTCCAAGTAAGGGATAATTAAGACGCCTTTTCTTCGAAGAAGAATCATCATTTCGGCCATTACCTTGGTAAAGACCCGGGGTGCCGTGGACAATCCAAACGGCAGCGTCTGAAACGGATAGTGACAGTTCTGTACCACAAACCTGAGGTACCCTTGGTGAGAAGGGCAAATTGGGACATGGAGGTAAGCATCCTTGATGTCCAGAGACACCATATAGTCCCCTTCTTCCAGGTTCGCTATCACTGCTCTGAGTGACTCCATCTTGAACTTGAACCTTTTTATGTAAGTGTTCAAGGATTTCAGATTTAAAATGGGTCTCACCGAGCGGTCCGGCTTCGGTACCACAAACAGCGTGGAATAATACCCCTTTCCCTGTTGTAGGAGGGGTACCTTGATTATCACCTGCTGGGAATACAGCTTGTGAATGGCTTCCAATACCGCCTCCCTGTCGGGGGGAGACGTTGGTAAAGCAGACTTCAGGAACCGGCGAGGGGGAGACGTCTCGAATTCCAATTTGTACCCCTGAGATACTACCTGCAGGATCCAGGGGTCCACTTGCGAGTGAGCCCACTGCACGCTGAAATTCTTGAGACGGGCCCCCACCGTGCCTGAGTCCGCTTGTAAGGCCCCAGCGTCATGCTGAGGACTTGGCAGAAGCGGGGGAGGGCTTCTGTTCGTGGGAAGAGGCTGTCTGCTGCAGTCTTTTTCCCCTTCCTCTGCCCCGGGGCAGATATGAGTGGCCTTTTGCCCGCTTGCCCTTATGGGGACGAAAGGACTGAGCCTGAAAAGACGGTATCTTTTTCTGCTGAGAGGTGACCTGGGGTAAAAAGGTGGATTTCCCAGCCGTTGCCGTGGCCACCAGGTCCGATAGACCGACCCCAAATAATTCCTCCCCTTTATACGGCAATACTTCCATATGCCGTTTGGAATCCGCATCACCTGACCACTGTCGCGTCCATAACCCTCTTCTGGCAGAAATGGACATCGCACTTACTCTTGATGCCAGAGTGCAAATATCCCTCTGTGCATCACGCATATATAGAAATGCATCCTTTAAATACTCTATAGTCAATAATATATTGTCCCTGTCCAGGGTATCAATATTTTCAGTCAGGGAATCCGACCAAGCCACCCCAGCACTGCACATCCAGGCTGAGGCGATTGCTGGTCGCAGTATAACACCAGTATGTGTGTATATACATTTTAGGATATTCTCCTGCTTTCTGTCAGCAGGTTCCTTAAGGGCGGCCGTATCAGGAGACGGTAGTGCCACTTGTTTTGACAAGCGTGTGAGCGCTTTATCCACCCTAGGGGGTGTTTCCCAACGTGCCCTATCCTCTGGCGGGAAAGGGTATGATGCCAATAACTTTTTAGGAATTATCAGTTTTTTATCGGGGGAAACCCACGCTTCATCACACACCTCATTTAATTCATCTGATTCAGGAAAAACTACGGGTAGTTTTTTCACACCCCACATAATACCCTTTTTTGTGGTACTTGTAGTATCAGAAATGTTCAAAACCTCCTTCATTGCCGTGATCATGTAACGTGTGGCCCTACTGGAAAATACGTTTGTTTCCTCACCGTCGACACTGGAGTCAGTGTCCGTGTCAGTATCGACCTGAGGTAACGGGCGTTTTATAGCCCCTGACGGTGTTTGAGACGCCTGTACAGGTATTAACTGATTTGCCGGCTGTCTCATGTCGTCAACAGTCTTTTGTAAAGTGCTGACACTATCACGTAATTCTTTCCATAAGACCATCCAGTCAGGTGTCGACTCCCTAGGGGGTGACATCACTAACACAGGCAATTGCTCCGCCTCCACACCATTTTCCTCCTCATACATGTCGACACAACGTACCGACACACAGCACACACACAGGGAATGCTCTGATAGAGGACAGGACCCCACTAGCCCTTTGGGGAGACAGAGGGAGAGTTTGCCAGCACACACCAGAGCGCTATATATATATAGGGATAACCTTATATAAGTGTTTTTCCCTGATATAGCTGCTGTATATATTTATCTGCCAAATTAGTGCCCCCCCTCTCTTGTTTTACCCTGTTTCTGTAGTGCAGGACTGCAGGGGAGAGTCAGGGAGCCTTCCTCCAACGGAGCTGTGAGGAAAAAATGGCGCCAGTGTGCTGAGGAGATAGGCTCCGCCCCCTTCTCGGCGGCCTTTCTCCCGCTTTTTTATGGAAAAATTGGCAGGGGTTAAATGCATCCATATAGCCCAGGAGCTATATGTGATGTATTTTTTGCCAAAAAAGGTATTTTTATTGCGTCTCAGGGCGCCCCCCCCAGCGCCCTGCACCCTCAGTGACCGGAGTGTGAAGTGTGCTGAGAGCAATGGCGCACAGCTGCGGTGCTGTGCGCTACCTTATTGAAGACAGGACGTCTTCTGCCGCCGATTTTCCGGACCTCTTCAGTCTTCTGGCTCTGTAAGGGGGCCGGCGGTGCGGCTCTGGGACCCATCCATGGCTGGGCCTGTGATCGTCCCTCTGGAGCTAATGTCCAGTAGCCTAAGAAGCCCAATCCACTCTGCACGCAGGTGAGTTCGCTTCTTCTCCCCTTAGTCCCTCGGTGCAGTGAGCCTGTTGCCAGCAGGTCTCACTGAAAATAAAAAACCTACTTTAAACTTTTACTCTAAGCAACTCAGGAGAGCCCCTTAGTATGCACCCTTCTCGTTCGGGCACAAAAATCTAACTGAGGCTTGGAGGAGGGTCATAGGGGGAGGAGCCAGTGCACACCAGGTAGTTCTAAAGCTTTTACTTTTGTGCCCAGTCTCCTGCGGAGCCGCTATTCCCCATGGTCCTTTCGGAGTCCCCAGCATCCACTAGGACGTTAGAGAAATGTGGATTTCCCAGCAGTTGCCGTGGCCACCAGGTCCGATAGACCGACCCCAAATAACTCCTCCCCTTTATAAGGCAATATTTCCATATGCCGTTTAGAGTCCGCATCACCTGACCACTGTCGCGTCCATAATCCTCTTCTGGCAGAAATGGACAGCGCACTCACTCATGATGCCAGCGTGGAAATATCCCTCTGTGCATCTCGCATATATAGAAATGCATCTTTTAAATGCTCTATAGTCAACAATATACTGTCCCTATCCAGGGTATCAATATTTTCAGTCAGGGAATCCGACCAAGCCACCCCAGCGCTGCACATCCAGGCTGAGGCGATTGCTGGTCGCAGTATAACACCAGTATGTGTGTATATACTTTTAAGGATATTCTCCAGTTTTCTGTCACCTGGTTCCTTGAGGGCGGCCGTATCCGGAGACGGTAACGCCACTTGTTTTGATAAGCGTGTGAGTGCTTTATCCACTCTAGGGGGTGTTTCCCAACGCGCCCTAACCTCTGGCGGGAAAGGGTATAATGCCAATAACCTTTTAGAAATTATCAGTTTTTTATCGGGGGAAACCCACGCTTCATCACACACCTCATTTAATTCGTCTGATTCAGGAAAAACTACAGGTAGTTTTTTCACACCCCACATAATACCCTTTTTAGTGGTACTTGCAGTATCAGAAATGTTTAACACCTCTCTCATTGCCGTGATCATGTAACGTGTGGCCCTACTGGAAGTCACGTTTGTCTCCTCACCGTCGACACTGGAGTCAGTATCCGTGTCGTCAGTATCCACCATCTGAGGTAACGGCCTTTTTAGAGACCCTGATGGTTTTTGAGACGCCTGGACAGGGACCAGCTGATTAGTCGGCTGTCTCATGTCATCAACCGTCTTTTGTAAGGAGCTGACACTGTCACGTAAATCCTTCCATAAAGCCATCCACTCAGGTGTCGACTCCTTAGGGGGTGACATCTCTATTATAGGCAATTGCCCCGCCTCCACATCATTTTCCTCCTCATACATGTCGACACAAACGTACCGACACACAGCACACGCACAGGGAATGCTCTGATAGAGGACAGGACCCCACTAGCCCTTTGGGGAGACAGAGGGAGAGTATGCCAGCACACACCAGAGCGCTATATATAGATATAGGGACAACCTTATATAAGTGTTTCTCCCTTATAGCTGCTGTATTGTTTATCACCCGCCAATCGGTGCCCCCCTCTCTTTTTTACCCTGTTTCTGTAGTGCAGGACTGCAGGGGAGAGTCAGGGAGACGTCCTTCCAGCGGAGCTGTGAGCGAAAATGGCGCCTGTGTGCTGAGGAGATAGGCTCCGCCCCCTTCTCGGCGGCCTTTCTCCCGCTTTTTTGTGAAAATCTGGCAGGGGTTAAAATTCATCCATATAGCCCAGGAGCTATATGTGATGTATTTTTAGCCAGCCAAGGTGTTTCTATTGCTGCTCAGGGCGCCCCCCCCTAGCGCCCTGCACCCTCAGTGACCAGAGTGTGAAGTGTGCTGAGAAGCAATGGCGCACAGCTGCAGTGCTGTGCACTACCTTGTGGAAGACAGGATGTCTTCTGCCGCCGATTTGCCGGACTCTTCTTGCTTCTGGCTCTGTAAGGGGGCCGGCGGCGCGGCTCCGGGACCGAGCTCCAGAGCTGGGCCTGTGAGCTGTCCCTCTGGAGCTAATGGTGTCCAGTAGCCAAGAAGCCCAATCCACTCTGCACGCAGGTGAGTTCGCTTCTTCTCCCCTTAGTCCCTCGATGCAGTGAGCCTGTTGCCAGCAGGTCTCACTGAAAATAAAAAAAACCTAAACTAAAACTTTCACTAAGAAGCTCAGGAGAGCCCCTAGTGTGCACCCTTCTCGTTCGGGCACAAAAATCTAACTGAGGCTTGGAGGAGGGTCATAGGGGGAGGAGCCAGTGCACACCAGGTAGTACTAAAGCTTTCTATTTGTGCCCAGTCTCCTGCGGAGCCGCTATCCCCCATGGTCCTTACGGAGTTCCCAGCATCCACTAGGACGTCAGAGAAAAGTATTTTGGACCGACAAGTCCAAATTTGAACTTTCCGGAACCAAAAGAAGTCCGTATGTTCGAAGAATGTTTGGAGAACGTGTGTTAGATAATTGTGTAAGTCATACAGTTAAACATAGTGGTGATCATGTCATGATTTGGAGTCGTTTTGGTGGAGGAAAGGTTGGAGATTTAGTTCAAATAACATCAACTATGGATATGAAATGATACCACAGTATTTTAGTACATCACGCTGTACCAAGTAGAACTCAAAATATTGTGAAGGAGTTCATCATGCAACAAGATAACGAATTTAAGCAAACATCTAAACTGTGTATCAATTATTCTTAGTTCTACAAGTTATGGCATGGCCTTCTCAGTCACCTGATCTTAATCCAATTGAGAAACTCTGGGATAAATTAGACAGAAAAGTTTGTGTAATGTATCCAACAAATTCTAAACACATGGAAAGGTATAACTTATGAAACTTTAGAAAAGTTGGTGTCTCGAATGCCTAAACTCTGTTTTCACCTATACTACCCACACTATGCCCCCTCACACCTATCTTACTCACACCTGTACAAATGTGTATTCATAAGTACCCTACTCCCACCTGTACTACCCATACTAATGCATCCTTACACCTACTCTAACCCCACTAATATTTCTTCACGCCTACTCTACTACAACCTATTCAACCCACATTAATGCTTTCTCACACCTCCCCGACTGTAATATCAATACATGTCACTCTAATGCCTCCTCCACTACCCTTCCACTTGTACTATCCACACTATGGGCCTTATACAGTATGCAACACATCAGCAATGCGATCGCATAGTGCCGTGTTCAGGCCCAGTGCGCACGCACATGTTCCGATCTGCGAGTGCATGGGCCGCCTAATGCCGTTGCATTGATGCAAACGCCTTTGCCTGATTGACAGGCAGAGGCATTCGTGGGGCAAGTGGGGTCGGCCAGTCAGTGTTGCGGGGGTGTGGTGTTGAAAGCTGGTTCTGCGTGGCCTGCGAATGGAAAAATGGCGGCGGCCCGACTGCCTCGTAGCCAGGCTGCGGAGGCAGGGGGGCTTCCCTTATTCAGCAATGCGATCACAATTCAATTGCATCACTGCCTGCCACTGGCCTGCTGGGCGGCCTTGCCCTGTGCTGGGCAACCCCCAGCATGCGAGTGACAGCAGTTGCAGTTTTGCTATATTAGCAAGTCTGCAACTGAAGCTGAATAAGGCCCGAGGTCCTCTCTCACCTATACTCACCTATACTACCCACACTATACCACACCTACATTATTCTCACCTATACTACTCGCATCTACCTCACTCCCACCTATACTACCCACACTAATGCACCATCACACCTACCTTACTCCCACCTATACCCCATCACACCTACATTATTCTCACCTATACTACTCACATCTACCTTATTCCCACCTATACTACCAACACTATGCCCCCTCATACCTACCTTACTCCCACCTATACTACCCACACTATGCCCCATCACACCTACATTATTCTCACCTATACTACTCACATCTACCTTATTCCCACCTATACTACCAACACTATGCCCCCTCATACCTACCTTACTCCCACCTATACTACCCACACTATGCCCCATCACACCTACAATACTCTCACCTATACTACTCACATCTACCTTATTCCCACCTATACTACCCATACTATGCCCCCTCATACCTACCTTACTCCCACCTATACCACCCACACTATGCCCCATCACACCTACAATACTCTCACCTATACTACTCACATCTACCTTATTCCCACCTATACTACCCATACTATGCCCCCTCATACCTACCTTACTCCCACCTATACCACCCACACTATGCCCCATCACACCTACATTACTCTCACCTATACTACTCACATCTACCTTATTCTCACCTATACTACCCACACTATGCCCCCTCATACCTACCTTACTCCCACCTATACTACCCACACTATGCCCCATCACACCTACATTATTCTCACCTATACTACTCACACCTATACTACCCACACTAATGCCCCATCACACCTACATTATTCTCACATATACTACTCACATCTACCTTATTCCCACCTATACTACCCACACTATACCCCATCACACCTACATTATTCTCACCTATACTACTCACATCTACCTTATTCCCACCTATACTACCCTCCCACCTATACTACCCACACTATGCCCCCTCATACCTACCTTACTCCCACCTATACCACCCACACTATGCCCCATCACACCTACATTACTCTCACCTATACTATTCACATCTACCTTATTCCCACCTATACTACCCACACTATGCCCCCTCATACCTACCTTACTCCCACCTATACTACCCACACTATGCCCCATCACACCTACATTATTCTCACCTATACTACCCACACTAATGCCCCATCACACCTACATTATTCTCACATATACTACTCACATCTACCTTATTCCCACCTATACTACCCACACTATGCCCCCTCATACATACATTACTCCCACCTATACTACCCACACTAATGCACCATCACAATTGTCCCAGGCCAATCACTAATCTGAGTCAACTTGTTTTTCTAGACTCAGTGCTGCTCTTATCCCAATAGATTCTGAACTCTCATGGGCCCTCCCTACCTTTATTAATATTTAAGTTTTTTATATAGCGCAGCATATTCTGTCGCGCTTTACAATTGGGACTTTTCCGTTTTCATGTTTACATTTATCTTTTTTCCCCCATTATCTGCCGCTGCACATAATTGGGAAGATAGGCAATTATAATGGGGAATAATTATCTTAAGCGTGGAAGTCAATTCAGCACGATGGACACGATGGGGTAAATTTACTAAGATGGGAGTTCTATTTAAGATGGGATGTTGACTATAGCAACCAATCAGTTTCCAGGTATTATATTTTAGAAGGTGCTAGCTAAATGATAAGTAGAATCTGATTGGTTGGTATACGCAACATCTCATCTTAAATAGAACTCCTTTCTTAGTAAATTTACCGCGATATGTCATTCTGCAACAGCACGTCACAAGTTTTCAGGAAAACATGTAATGTCAGAAGTACTGTATGTGGCTGATGCAGTAGATCTTTAAAGTGATGCTCTGCAGCACATTGCTTTGAAATGAGTTTCTGCCTAAAATGTTTTTCTGTAGCCATTCCATACACACTTTAATTCAAATTCCCCCTCCCTTCCCTGTACTTTATACCCCACCAGCATCTGAAGCCCTACCTTGTAATTACATTTCTACTCCACCAGCCTCCCCTCTGTAGCTATTCACTTCCAGCCACTCTCCCATAAAATGTAATTCTTCTCCACCACCAGCCCTTTCCCTGGAATTGATTTCTCCCCCACAGTCCTCTCCTGTAATTAATCATTGAAACAGATACAATCCCTGCAGTTAGGATAAATCTGTATTGTCTCTAAGGATTACACACCAGCTATGCTACATCAGTGACAGGCTCTGCAGGGAATACATACTATTTACCGGTGGGCATCCCGCCCGCCAGAATGCTGGCAGCGGAGCGAGCGCTAAGAGTCCCCTTCTGGGATTGCAAGGCTCGCAGCGCTGCGGGCTCGGTGGTTCGCCACAGGTTCTATTCCCACTCTATGGGTGTCGTGGACACCCACAAGTGGGAATATCCCCTGTGCGTCGTTGTCAACAGTCGGGATTCTGGCATCAGTATGCTGACCGCCGGGATCCCGACAGCCGGCAAATTGATTGCATCCCCTCTGCAGATATGCAGTGATGTCACCAGGGGAATCTGCTCATAGCCAATCAGTGATGCCAAACAGTAGCATGGTGGATGAGAACAAGAGACGTCCCCTGCTCTACCTGCCACTTATAGAGGGGGAACATTAAACAGTCCTATCAATGCATTTAGGGCCTAATTCAGTAAGGATTGATAATTCTGCTAATTAGCAGAATTTGCAATCCTTTGGATCGCATGCTGGGGGCCGCCCATCGCTGGGCAAGGCCCCCCAGCATACTGCCTGGCGCCTCCCCCAGTTCAACAAGCAGAAATTGCAAATGCATCGCAATTTCTGCTTGTTAGCAGAAACTGAGGATGCCTCCAGCTGGCCCAGCTTAGCTGCGCCTGCAGGAGGCCAGCCGCCATCTTCCTGTTCGCGGTGACATCACGCAGCCGCCGTGATCACGCCCCCGACACGCCCGTTTGGCCTCCTCCGCCCCCAGTTCGCCCTGCACTGCCCTCGCAATGCTCCTGCTCTCTGGAAACGTAATGTTGCCCGCCTAACCCCACCTCTGCCTGATAAGACAGGCAGTGGCGATTGCATATTCTGTGCCCCCCCCACCCGCAGAAAATGCAGGCGCATGCGCAGGACGGGCGACGCGCATGCGCCCACATCTTTTTCTCAATATTTGCGGTTGGATCGCCCTTAATATGATCTGATAGCACAAATACGTCACGCATAGGTTCTAAATTTTGTTGTTGAACTGAATTTGCCAATCCTCACCTTAATCTCAGCATGCATGAATACATACCCGCTGAGATAGCTGTAGAGCTCTCCTGGCAGGTAAGTACTGACTTATGGGTTTATGACGATGGGAGGGGGGCCCTAGTTTGCACACAATAATTAGGTAGTGAGGTGCTACTCTGCTTTAGACTTGATAAAGTACACAAGGGGAAAGAGGTGCAGGTGCACCATCTCACACTAGCTCAACCTGTAAAAACCAAAGACATTTAGCATAATCCTGGCCAGGGCTTTGAACTTACCCACCGTGCCAAGGTAGCCTCTCATTGGGTAAGTCCCTAACACTAATTATAGGGGTTCAGGTCCGGGGGGCAGGACACCCCAGAGCCACCCAGCTAGACAACCCCACGGCACCGCAAGAGTGATACCTTTTAACCCTTTATTTGTTCACTCTTGCGCTGCCCTGGGGTTGTCTGGCTGGGTGGCTCTGGGGTGTCCTGCCCCCCGGACCTGAACCCCTATAATTATTGTTAAGGACTTACCCAATGAGAGGCTACCTTGGCGCGGTGGGTAAGCTCATAGCCCTGTCCAGGATTATACTAAATGCCTTTGGTTATTACAGGTTGAGCAATGTTATTACAAGGTTATTACAATGACCTCAGGAAGGAACAATATGGGTCAGACTGAGACATGAGATTTAGGGATATTAAAAATATAAGTGGGAGATTTAACAAAGCGTGGAGAGAGAAAGTATTAATGAATCAGCTTCTACCTCTAGTTACAGGATGTGTTTGAAAAATGACAGGATCTGATTGGTTGGTACTTTATCTCTCAAAGCATTGCTACATCTCTATTTATTACCAGTGTTGACGGATAAAGGCCAGACTGAGCAGTAAGATTAACTATGTACAATCGGATACAGCAACATTATGATAAAACGGTTATGTTTCGGGAATGAGGGGAGAGTGAGCAGTGAGGTACAAAAACATGTTAGATTATAGTGTACAGTGGGGACGGGTGGCACAGTGAGTAGTGGGGCTGGTGGTGACTATTATCCACTGCGTGCAGGGCATTACAGGCAGTGGGGGAATATCCAATAATCCCTGGTAAAACATCGGGTCCGAAAAACGTCATTTTTTTTGACTTTTTTCCGATGTTTCACAGATTTTTTATTTTTTACAGCCTATCCAGATTGATCGCCTGTAAAAACAAAACAAAAAACCTTTATCCCGAAAACACACAGGTTCAGTGAAACCTGTGTGTTTTCGTGTGAAACAGCCCCGTTTTCGGATGAAAACGGGGCTGTTTCCGGGGATTCTGCTTCGCCTGCCGGAGGCAGGTTAAACAAAATCCCCGATAAGCTGCGGCACGCACCGGCTTATCGGGGCTAATTAGATAGCCCCCCACAGGACAATTAGCCCCGGTAAATTGCCAGGGCTAATTGGATATCCCCCAGTATCTTGGCCAATGGGTGGTGAAACCTTGAACAGTATTTGCAGTGCGAGAGAGGAATCTGGGAAATAATGCAGAACAGCTGGAGCAGTGGGATAAGAGCTGACACAGATCAGAATGCAGAATATGGATCAGAAGATATGGAGACACCTTATAAGTGATCACACATCATTTAGCACCACCAGAACACTGCTTGATGTTTAGTCTGCGCCATCCTTACAGTTCAGAATAAGTCCAAATGATGCAAATAAACCGGAGTAAAACAAATCTGTTTATGGGCACAGTGTTGCTGAATTCAATCTGCTGAAGCCACTGCCAAGGCTTTACTACAGATGCTACAGTAGTACTGTTATGCAGGTTCTCCTAGCTGCAGTCATCTGCATCTCCTTCCTGCCAACGGCAAGCACCACTCAGCCAACAGCAGAGACTTACTAACCCAGGCGTCTTCCCTGTGTCTATAAAAAGACTGAGCGACAGAAAGAATGTCTTTGACAGAGACTCTCACAGCTGCAAACGGAAGGGTGCGGCCCCCAATAGACACAAAAAGTATAAACGGAAATCTGCATAGGCAGAGAGGGGACAATTCTGCGTTACATGCTGCTGCAACCGCTTTAGCGTATTTTGCCGTAGATGTATCTGCAGAGCCTACGATTCCTAATTTGTGTGTCCTTAGAAACTATAATACTACTCAATGCGTCTTCAGACGCAACCATCAGTCGCCCCAATATGCAGAGGCAGATTTCCCGCTAGGCACATGAGACAGTGCCTAGGGCCACCACCTAAATACATCTTAACTATTGCCTGTGCGCTGCAGTGTTCAGCAGGGAGCAGGCATGTACAGTGTCTGGGGAGCCGGCAGCCGCTGTTGCTTTGTTGTCCGATACCGGTTCCTGTGCCTTCAGAGCAGCACTGTGGCGTAATAGTTTTCTTTGTTTATTGCAGCAAGCGTAACAACATGACGTGACACCGCAACACTGCTCTGAATGTTGCAGCAGCCAGAGAAGATAAGTGACTGGGGCTGCAGCATGTGATATGCGGGGGCTCTAAACACACTGAGGAGCTGAAACTGGAGAAGCTGAAGGAGGGGAGGGACGACTACTGCCCCTTAAATCCGCCACTGCCAATATGGCCTCTCCTGTGAGCGTTTCTGTGTCTCTGTGCACTGCCACTATCAGCGACACTCTATGCATCAAGCTTAATCTTTTACCACCTAATACATTATCAAAACATTTCTGAGACTGTACGTCTCCGTGCACAGACTCTAGGTGCATGCCTGTTGCTACTTATATGCACACACACCAACTGCAACTCTGTGCGCACGGACTCTAGGCGCATGCCCGTTGCTACTTATATGCACACACACCAACTGCAACTCTGTGCGCACGGACTGTAGGCGCATGCCCGTTGCTACTTATACGCACACACACCAACTGCAACGCTGTGCGCACGGACTCTAGGTGCATGCCTGTTGCTGCTTATATGGACACACACCAACTGCAACTCTGTGCGCACGGACTGTAGGCACATGCCTGTTGCTGCTTAGATGCATACACAGCAGCTGTAACTCTGTGCACACAGACTCTAGGTGCATGCCTGTTGCTGCTTATATGGACACACACCAACTGCAACTCTGTGCGCACGGACTCTAGGCGCATGCCCGTTGCTACTTATACGCACACACACCAACTGCAACGCTGTGCGCACGGACTCTAGGTGCATGCCTGTTGCTGCTTATATGGACACACACCAACTGCAACTCTGTGCGCACGGACTGTAGGCACATGCCTGTTGCTGCTTAGATGCATACACAGCAGCTGTAACTCTGTGCACACAGACTCTAGGTGCATGCCTGTTGCTGCTTATATGGACACACACCAACTGCAACTCTGTGCGCACGGACTCTAGGCGCATGCCCGTTGCTACTTATACGCACACACACCAACTGCAACGCTGTGCGCACGGACTCTAGGTGCATGCCTGTTGCTGCTTATATGGACACACACCAACTGCAACTCTGTGCGCACGGACTGTAGGCACATGCCTGTTGCTGCTTAGATGCATACACAGCAGCTGTAACTCTGTGCACACAGACTCTAGGTGCATGCCTGTTGCTGCTTATATGGACACACACCAACTGCAACTCTGTGCGCACGGACTCTAGGCGCATGCCCGTTGCTACTTATACGCACACACACCAACTGCAACGCTGTGCGCACGGACTCTAGGTGCATGCCTGTTGCTGCTTATATGGACACACACCAACTGCAACTCTGTGCGCACGGACTGTAGGCACATGCCTGTTGCTGCTTAGATGCATACACAGCAGCTGTAACTCTGTGCACACAGACTCTAGGTGCATGCCTGTTGCTGCTTATATGGACACACACCAACTGCAACTCTGTGCGCACGGACTCTAGGCGCATGCCCGTTGCTACTTATACGCACACACACCAACTGCAACGCTGTGCGCACGGACTCTAGGTGCATGCCTGTTGCTGCTTATATGGACACACACCAACTGCAACTCTGTGCGCACGGACTGTAGGCACATGCCTGTTGCTGCTTAGATGCATACACAGCAGCTGTAACTCTGTGCACACAGACTCTAGGTGCATGCCTGTTGCTGCTTATATGGACACACACCAACTGCAACTCTGTGCGCACGGACTCTAGGCGCATGCCCGTTGCTACTTATACGCACACACACCAACTGCAACGCTGTGCGCACGGACTCTAGGTGCATGCCTGTTGCTGCTTATATGGACACACACCAACTGCAACTCTGTGCGCACGGACTGTAGGCACATGCCTGTTGCTGCTTAGATGCATACACAGCAGCTGTAACTCTGTGCACACAGACTCTAGGTGCATGCCTGTTGCTGCTTATATGGACACACACCAACTGCAACGCTGTGCGCACGGACTCTAGGTGCATGCCTGTTGCTGCTTATATGGACACACACCATCTGCAACTCTGTGCGCACGGACTCTAGGCACATGCCTGTTGCTGCTTAGATGCATACACAGCAGCTGTAACTCTGTGCACACGGATGCTAGGCTTAGATGCACGTGCAGAAGAGAAAAGAATCACTCCACCGTGTCCGACATAGGCAGTGCATCAGACTCGGAACGCAATCTTGGGAATGCATTAGGACAAAAGAAAGTATTCAATTATCTGTATTCCATTTACTATAAAGCTTACTTACAAATTGCAAGACCACGTGATTTAAATTTACACGCAACAAAGAATATATTCAGTGCTAAAAACAGGAGAGAAAAAAAAAAGAAAAAAGGAAACAGTAAAATTAATTTGATAAAAACGGAGATGTAAACTACATTAAGTATTTATGTAAATATACTGTACAAGAGTGTACCAGTCACCCTTTGCTATGATACAGCCCCCCAAATGTTAACATAGGTTTTAGATGAAAAAAATCTAAGTAGAATATAGGTAAAAACATAGGGACTGATGCAGCTGAACGCGTCTTGGGCGTAAATGTACCCACATTACATGCAAATATTTGCCAGTTTGTGGCATTGTATGCATTTTTGTGACTGGGGTGCCTCTATCCTTATGCTTAGTTTGATAATCAACATGAGTGTGCCCTTGCACATGCACTATCCTTGGTGCAAAAGAAAACAGGTCTATTTACGTGTACGCATAACTCTGTGTCCACACTGCATCACTGGTCACTGCATGTATGAGAACATCCAGGGCCTAATTCAGACCTGATTGCTAAGGAGCGTTTTTTGCATCCCTGCGATCAGGTAGTCGCCGCCTACAGGGGAGGAAGAGATTGCTGTGCAGGGGTGCGATCACATGTGCAGGAGAGCTGTACAAACAGAAGTTTGTGCAGTCTCTGCACAGCCCAGGACTTACTCTTCCAGTGCGATGATCGGGGCTGGAGCGGACGTCAGAAGCCCTCCCTTCAAACACCTGGTCCCTCCTGCATTTCTCTGGACACTCCTTAAAAACGGTCAGTTGCCACCCACGAACGGCCTCTTCCTGTCAGTCACCTTGCGATCGCTTTTTATCTCCCATCCAGTCGTTGCCCGCCGATCCCCCGTCGCTGCAGACCAACACGCCTGCACATTGCGATGCATACGCATGCGCAGTTCAGACCTGATCGCAGGCTGTGCTAAAACGCAGCCTAGCAATCAGGTCTGAATTAGACCCCCAGTTAAAGCCCAGATTCCACTCTGTGTTGCTTATACTTTCTTACACTTGGTACCCAAGCATACACAACACAAAAACATAGGATAAGCCGCGCAAACAGGTGTACGTTCAACTCTGCTATGGCCCTCTAAAGCCTAATGTAAGTTCCAAGCACATCCTGAGAATGGCACGGTTTGCATAGCTCCGGAAGCAATATCACAGGACACAGGAAAGGTGTCAGGAAATACCATGGTTGGAGGGTTTAAACCAACTTGGTTCAAGCCATAGTTTATGGCAATTTTTTTTTTTTTTTTATTATGCTGTGACTACAGGCACGACACTGTGTCTTCATTAAAAAATAAGAATTTACTTACCGATAATTCTATTTCTCGGAGTCCGTAGTGGATGCTGGGGTTCCTGAAAGGACCATGGGGAATAGCGGCTCCGCAGGAGACAGGGCACAAAAGTAAAGCTTTTACAGGTCAGGTGGTGTGTACTGGCTCCTCCCCCTATGACCCTCCTCCAGACTCCAGTTAGGTACCGTGCCCGGACGAGCGTACACAATAAGGGAGGATTTTGAATCCCGGGTAAGACTCATACCAGCCACACCAATCACACCGTACAACTTGTGATCTAAACCCAGTTAACAGTATGATAACAGAGGAGCCTCTGAAAGATGGCTTCCTAAACAATAACCCGAATTAGTTAACAATAACTATGTACAAGTATTGCAGATAATCCGCACTTGGGATGGGCGCCCAGCATCCACTACGGACTCCGAGAAATAGAATTATCGGTAAGTAAATTCTTATTTTCTCTATCGTCCTAAGTGGATGCTGGGGTTCCTGAAAGGACCATGGGGATTATACCAAAGCTCCCAAACGGGCGGGAGAGTGCGGATGACTCTGCAGCACCGAATGAGAGAACTCCAGGTCCTCCTTTGCCAGGGTATCAAATTTGTAAAAATTTACAAACGTGTTCTCCCCTGACCACGTAGCTGCTCGGCAGAGTTGTAATGCCGAGACCCCTCGGGCAGCCGCCCAAGATGAGCCCACCTTCCTTGCGGAATGGGCCTTAACAGATTTAGGCTGTGGCAGGCCTGCTACAGAATGTACAAGTTGAATTTTGTTACAAATCCAACGAGCAATCGACTGCTTAGAAGCAGGTGCACCCAACTTGTTGGGTGCATACAGTATAAACAGCGAGTCAGATTTTCTGACTCCAGCCGTCCTTTAAATGTATATTTTTAAGGCTCTGACAACGTCCAACAACTTGGAGTCCTTCAAGTCGTCTGTAGCCGCAGGCACTACAATAGGCTGGTTCAAGTGAAACGCTGATACCACCTTAGGGAGAAAATGCGGACGCGTCCGCAGCTCTGCCCTATGTCGAATGGAAAATTAAATAAGGGCTTTTATAAAACAAAGCCGCCAGTTCAGATACTCTCCCGGCCGAAGCCAGGGCCAGTAACATAGTCACTTTCCATGTGAGATATTTCAAATCCACATTCTTTAGTGGTTCAAACCAATTGGATTTGAGGAAATCTAAAACTACATTTAGATCCCACGGTGCCACCTTAGGCACCCCAGGAGGCTGTATAAGCAGTACTCCTTTGATAAAAATCTGGACCTCAGGGACTGAGGCCAATTCTTTTTGGAAGAATATTGATAGGGCCGAAATTTGAACCTTAATAGATCCCAATTTGAGACCCATAGACAATCCTGATTGCAGGAAATGTAGGAAAACGACCCAGTTGAAATTCCTCCATCGGAGCACTCCGCTGCTCGCACCACGCAACATATTTTCGCCAAATACGGCGATAATGCTTCGCGGTGACTTCCTTCCTTGCCTTTATCAAGGTAGGAATGACTTCTTCTGGAATGCCTTTTCCTTTTAGGATCTGGCATTCAAACGCCATGCCGTCAAACGCAGCCGCGGTAAGTCTTGAAAAAGACAAGGACCCTGCTGAAGCAGGTCCCTTCTCAGAAGTAGAGGCCACGGATCGTCCGTGACCATCTCTTGAAGTTCCGGGTACCAAGTCCTTCTTGGCCAATCCGGAGACACTAGTCTTACTCCTCTTTGCCGTATAATCCTCAATACCTTTGGTATGAGAGGCAGAGGAGGAAACACATATACGGACTGGTACACCCAAGGTGTTACCAACGCGTCCACAGCTATTGCCTGCGGATCTCTTGACCTGGCGCAATAACTGTCCAGTGTCTTGTTGAGGCGAGACGCCATCATGTCCACCATTGGTTTTACCCAACGGTTTAATAGCATGTGGAAAACTTCCGGATGAAGTACCCACTCTCCCGGGTGAAGGTCGTGTCTGCTGAGGAAGTCTGCTTCCCAGTTGTCCACGCCCGGGATGAATACTGCTGACAGTGCTATCACGTGATTCTCCGCCCAGCGAAGGATCCTGGCAGCTTCTGCCATTCTGTTTCTTGTGCCGCCCTGTCTGTTTACATGGGCGACTGCCGTGATGTTGTCCGACTGGATCAACACCGGTCTTCCTTGAAGCAGAGGTTCCGCCTGGCTTAGAGCATTGTAGATTGCTCTTAGTTCCAGAATGCTTATGTGAAGAGACTTTTTCAGGCTCGACCACACTCCCTGGAAATTTCTTCCCTGTGTGACTGCTCCCCAGCCTCTCAGGCTGGCATCCGTGGTCACCAGGATCCAATCCTGCATGCCGAATCTGCGGCCCTCCAATAGATGAGCCTCCTGCAACCACCACAGAAGGGATACCCTTGTCCTCGGCGACAGGGTTATCCGCAGGTGCATCTGAAGATGCGACCCTGACCATTTGTCCAACAGATCCCTTTGCATGGAATCTGCCGAAAGGGATTGCTTCGTAAGAAGCTACCATTTTTTCCCAGGACTCTTGTGCATTGATGTACAGACACCTTTCCTGGTTTTAGGAGGTTCCTGACCAGGTCAGATAACTCCTTGGCTTTTTCTTCGGGAAGAAAAACCTTTTTCTGAACTGTGTCCAGACTCATCCCCAGGAACAGCAGACGAGTTGTCGGCATTAATTGGGATTTTGGAATATTCAGAATCCATCCGTGCTGCTTTAGCACCTCTTGAGATAGTGCTAAACCCATCTCTAGCTGTTCTCTGGACCTTGTCCTTATTAGGAGATCGTCCAAGTATGGGATAATTAATACGCCTTTTCTTCGAAGAAGAAATATTATCTAGGCCATTACCTTTGTAAAGACCCGAGGTGCCGTGGACAAACCAAACGGCAGCGTCTGAAACTGATAGTGACAGTTTTGTACAACGAACCTGAGGTACCCCTGGTGTGAGGGGTAATTGGAACGTGGAGATACGCATCCTTGATGTCCAAGGATACCATAAAGTCCCCTTCTTCCAGGTTCGCTATCACTGCTCTGAGTGACTCCATCTTGAACTTGAACTTCTTTATGTACAGGTTCAAGGACTTCAGATTTAGAATAGGCCTTACCGAGCCATCCGGCTTCGGTACCACAAAAAGAGTGGAATAATACCCCTTCCCTTGTTGTAGAAGAGGTACCTTGACTATCACCTGCTGAGAATACAGCTTGTGAATGGCTTCCAAAACCGTCTCCCTTTCTGAGGGGGATGTTGGTAAAGCCGACTTCAGGAAACGGCGAGGTGGCTCTGTCTCTAATTTCAACCTGTACCCCTGAGATATTATCTGCAGGATCCAGGGATTTACCTGCGAGTGAGCCCACTGCGCGCTGTAATTTTTGAGACGACCGCCTACCGCCCCCAAGTCAGCTTGCGAAGCCCCAGCGTCATGCTGAGGCTTTTGTAGAAGCCGGGGAGGGCTTCTGTTCCTGGGAAGGAGCTGCCTGTTGCTGTCTCTTCCCTCGTCCTCTGCCTCGTGGCAGATATGAATAGCCCTTTGCTCTCTTATTTTTAAAGGAACGAAAAGGCTGCGGTTGAAAAGTCGGTGCCTTTTTTCTGTTGGGGAGTGACTTGAGGTAGAAAGGTGGATTTCCCGGCCGTAGCCGTGGCCACCAAATCCGATAGACCGACCCCAAATAACTCCTCTACGCATCGCCTGTCCACTGTCGTGTCCATAAAGCTCTTCTGGCCGAAATGGACATAGCACTTACCCGTGATGCCAGTGTGCAGATATCTCTCTGTGCATCACGCATATAAAGAAATGCATCCTTTATTTGTTCTAACGACAGTAAAATATTGTCCCCGTCCAGGGTATCAATATTTTCGATCAGGGACTCTGACCAAACTACCCCAGCACTGCACATCCAGGCAGTCGCAATAGCTGGTCGTAGTATAACACCTGCATGTGTGTATATACCTTTTTGGATATTTTCCATCCTCCTATCTGATGGATCTTTAAGTGCGGCCGTCTCAGGAGAGGGTAACGCCACTTGTTTTGATAAGCGTGTTAGCGCTTTGTCCACCCTAGGAGGTGTTTCCCAGCGCTCCCTAACCTCTGGCGGGAAAGGGTATAAAGCCAATAACTTCTTTGAAATTAGCAGTTTTTTATCGGGGCACCCCACGCTTCATCACACACGTCATTTAATTCTTCTGATTCGGTAAAAACTACTGGTAGTTTTTTCACACCCCACATAATACCCTGTTTAGTGGTACCTGTAGTATCAGCTAAATGTAACATCTCCTTTATTGCCAAAATCATATAACGTGTGGCCCTACTGGAAAATACGGTTGATTCGTCACCTTCACCACCGGAATCAGTGCCTGTGTCTGGGTCTGTGTCGACCGACTGAGGCAAGGGGCGTTTTACAGCCCCTGACGGTGTTTGAGGCGCCTGGACAGGCACTAATTGAGTGTCCGGCCGCCTCATGTCGGCAAACGACTGCTTAAGCGAGTTGACGCTATCCCGTAATTCCACAAATAAAGGCATCCATTCTGGTGTCGACCCCCTAGGAGGTGACATCCTCATATTTGGCAATTGCTCCGCCTCCACACCAATAACGTCCTCATACATGTCGACACACACGTACCGACACACAGCAGACACACAGGGAATGCTCTATACGAAGACAGGACCCACTAGCCCTTTGGGGAGACAGAGGGAGAGTCTGCCAGCACACACCAAAAAGCGCTATATATGACAGGGATAGCCTTATGATTAAGTGCTCCCTTATAGCTGCTTTTATATTGATATATTGCCATTTATTTTGCCCCCCCTCTCTGTTATACCCTGTTTCTGTAGTGCAGTGCAGGGGAGAGACCTGGGAGCCTTCCTGACCAGCGGAGCTGTGACAGAAAATGGCGCCGTGTGCTGAGGAGATAGGCCCCGCCCCTTTTCCGGCGGGCTCGTCTCCCGCTATTTAGTACATTTAGGCAGGGGTAAATATCTCCATATAGCCTCTGGGGCTATATGTGAGGTATTTTTAGCCTTTTTAAAGGTTTTCATTTGCCTCCCAGGGCGCCCCCCTCCCAGCGCCCTGCACCCTCAGTGACTGCCGTGTGAAGTGTGCTGAGAGGAAAATGGCGCACAGCTGCAGTGCTGTGCGCTACCTTAAGAAGACTGCAGGAGTCTTCAGCCGCCGATTCTGGACCTCTTCTTGCTTCAGCATCTGTGAGGGGGCCGGCGGCGTGGCTCCGGTGACCATCCAGGCTGTACCTGTGATCGTCCCTCTGGAGCTTCATGTCCAGTAGCCAAGAAGCCAATCCATCCTGCACGCAGGTGAGTTCACTTCTTCTCCCCTCTGTCCCTCGTTGCAGTGATCCTGTTGCCAGCAGGAATCACTGTAAAATAAAAAACCTAAGCTAAACTCTCTAAGCAGCTCTTTATGAGAGCCACCTAGAATTGCACCCTTCTCGGCCGGGCACAAAAATCTAACTGGAGTCTGGAGGAGGGTCATAGGGGGAGGAGCCAGTACACACCACCTGACCTGTAAAAGCTTTACTTTTGTGCCCTGTCTCCTGCGGAGCCGCTATTCCCCATGGTCCTTTCAGGAACCCCAGCATCCACTTAGGACGATAGAGAAATTATAAAGCCTATTATAAAGGGAATCCCCCTTGTATTATTCAACCTTGCTGCTTGTGGTCTTCATTTGAGTGAGCTGAACCAGACCAGTAAATTCACAAAAACAAAAAAGAGATATAGGGAGGGTGAACCAGATCAGAGGTACTAAAGGGACACACACACACACACACACACACACACACACACACACACACACACACACACACACACACACACACACACACACACACAGAGATCCGTGCTTAAATTCTAAGCAATCTGACTAGATTGCTTAGAAATTAAGCATGGATCTCTCCATGTGTATGACCATAGTGAAGCGCGACGCTATCGCTGACTCTAGATTTGGCATGCATGCCAAATCTAGAAGTTCGCTCACTTCACTGCTGTGTGAAGTAAGCAGCCCCCCTCGCTGCGCTGTGTGCTGAGCGGTCCGTGCTAGATTGCTCAGCACACACCTCCCCATGTGTACAGGGCTTAAGGTACTTGTTTATCAACAAGTGATAAAACTTGCTGTGTATGATCAAACTTGTTGCATAGAAAAAAATGGTGCTCCAGCCAATCAGCTCCTACTTGTCATGTGTTTGAAAAATTACTGTTGGGAGCTTATTGGCTGGAGCACCATTTATCACAGGCAACAAGTTTTATCACTTGTTGATAAATGGGCCCCTTAATCTGCCTAGCATCAGTTTAAGAACCCACAAACTCCTCCGTTGACAATCCTATAACACAAATAACATTCTCCATCTTAAAGGCTAAACACACTAAAGAGGCAATGCACAGAGAAACACCTCATGGTTTAATCTCCTTCATGTTTATTTCAATTCAAAACCTTCAGTCCTATGGAGAGGTCTCTGTGTGTACATTGCATGTTTTATTATGTTTAGTCTATCTACACATAGGGGCTAATTCAGGTTGGATTGCAAATCGCGATCCAACCGGAATTTTTACAATGGCCCTGCGGGCGTATGCGCAGCACCCATCCTGCGCATGCGCCCGCACTTTCTGCAAGGGGGCAGCAGAAAAAGCGATCGCCTCTGCCTGTCAATCAGAGGCGGTCGTGGGGCGCCGTCAACGCTCCATTTCCAGGGAGGAGACTGAGCATTGCGGGGCGACGCGAGCGTTGGGCGAGCAAACGGGGGCGTGATTGCGTCGACTGCGTGACGTCACACGCAGTCGCTGAGACCAGGAAACTGGCGGCGAGTCTCCTGCGGCCGCAGCTAAGCTGCGCCGGCAGGAGGCTCCCACAGTTTCTGCTAAGAAGCAGAAATTGCGAACGCTCCGCAATTTCTGTTTGTTCAACTGGGGGAGGCTCCGGTCAGCATGCTGGGCGGCCCCCAGCATACGATCCAAAGGATAGTAAATTCTTCTTATTAGCAGAATTTGCTATCCTTACTGAATTAGCCCCATAGTCTGATGTAATAGGAAGAATAAGCAGTAAAACATTGCTTTCTTGAAAGAAAAAATAAATCATATCAAAGCGGAATAACTTTGGATTGTTAATACTAAAAAGCATTAAAACATGGTTGATCAAGGTTTCTAATATATAGCAATGTTGCACTGTATTAATATAATAAGCAGGATTACATTTTTTATGCATTGAAAATTCATGCAAACACAAAAAAATAGGAATTTAATACCTACCGGTAATTCCTTTTCTCCTAGTCCGTAGTAGATACTGGGGCACTGTACTTTAGTACCATGGTGTATAGATCGGGTCCAATGGAGCCTGGCACTTTTAAACTTTTAGTGTGTGTATATATATATGTGTGCTGGCTCCTCCCCTCTATGCCCCTCCTACCAGACTCAGTCTAGGAAAACTGTGCCCGAGGAGACAGACATAATATGAGAGAAGAACAATACAACAGCGGTGAGGCAATAAGCCAACACACAACCATAAACAAAAGGAGGGCGCTAACCAGAACAGAGGATAGCAACCCCAACCTAACCTGGATAGTACGGCTATCCCAACCACATAATAGGACCGCAACGTTGGTCCAACCAAATACATACACAGGTAAGCAGGAACGAAGCACTGAGGCGGGCGCCCAGTATTCACTACGGACTAGGAGAAAAGGAATTACTGGTAGGTATTAAATTCCTATTTTCTCCTACGTCCTAGTGGATACTGGGGTATTGTACTTTAGTACCATTGGGAAGTCCCAAAGCTCCCAAACAGGTGGGAGAGTGCCGAGGACCCCTGTAAAACCGCCTGACCAAACTGAAGGTCATCCTTGGCCAAAGGTATCAAACCTATAGAATTCCACAAAAGTGTTCGAACCAGACCAAGTAGCAGCTCAGCACAAGTTATACCTGCCACCCCTGCAGTGCACATGGTTTTGCCCAATTGCTTACAAATTTGCTGCTGCGATCAACTCTGAATTAGGCCCTGGGTCGGTTCAAGGTGAGATTTCTGGAAATTTAGGATCCACCCATGATCCGTGAGCAGGCGAGTAGTCAGATCGATGCAGAGTAGCAGACGTTCCCTGGAAACAGCCTTTATAGGAGATCGTCCAAGTAGAGAACTGTGTTTACTCCCATCGTGTGCAGTTGCAGCATCATCTCTGCCAGGACCTGAAACTGGAAATGGTCGTCCAATATGGCGAACCTGAGGTAAGCCTGATGAGGAGGCCACATGGGAATGTGAAGGTAAGCATCCTTGACATCCAGAGACACCAGGAACTCTCCCTGCTCCAGAGCAGACACCACCGCCCTCAGGGACTCCATCTTGAATTTTGACACCCGCAGATACGGGTTGAGAGACTTCATGTTCAAGATGGAGCACACGAACAGTCTGGTTTGGAAACGACAAAAAGACTGGAGTAAAAACCCCTGTTGCGTAACGGAGGAGCCACAGGAACTACTACCCCCGTCTGCAATAGCTTTTGAATAGCCTCTTGCAAGGTAACTTTTGCTGCGGGTAAAACTGGTAAGCCAGACTTGAAAAACCTGTGAGGTTGTGTTTGGAATTCCAGCCGGTATCCGTGGGAAATGAGGTCCCTCACCCAAGGATCCCGGCAGGACTCCACCCACACATGGGTGAAGTGTTCAAGGCGAGCACCTACCTGAAAGTCACCTTGTCGCTGGGGCAAACCGTCACGCGGAGGGTTTAGCGGCAAGGGATCCGGTGGTCTGGTCCAGGGAGACAGCAGGTTCAGGTTTACGGGACTTACCACGAGATCCTCTGGAGGTGGTGGAGACCCCTCGGTCCCTGCCTCTGAACCTTGCCACACGAAAGGACTACAAGGAGGGTCCGGTGTAAGAACGTCTAGCAGGTGGCGCAGCCGACGGCAGATAAGTAGACTTACCCGCCATTGCTTGGGAGATAAACTTATTCAATTCGTCTCCAAACAAGGCATCACCTGTAAAGGGAAGATTTTCTACACCCTTTTTGGAATCGGCGTCCGACGCCCATCGACATAACCACAGAGCTCTGCGCGCTGAGACCGCCATAGCAGTAGGGCGGCCATTAATCTTACACAACTACTTTATAGCCTAGCCCATAAAATTTGCAGCATCCTGTATATGTTGCAGCAGGGTAACAACCTCATCCCGGGGCAGAGCGTCTAAACCAGGCTTTTTCAACCAGTGTGCCGTGGCACACTAGTGTGCCGCGACCAGTTGCAAGGTGAGCCGCGGAGCCAGAGCCGCTTTGCGCACCTTCAGAGTGAACTGTTGACCCAGGCTCTTCTTAGAGGCTCAGTCGTGCTCTGGCCGTGACCTATGCCTTGAAGACGCGACTGTGTGATATCATAAGTCACGGCCGCCACGTCTCACCACCCAGCCAGCCCACCCGCCTGCATACATATCTTCCAGTTCCTGCCTGCATACACAGCTTTCCTTGCCCACCCACCCGCTGCTCAGTATTAGCAGCACTCCACTATGAATAACCCCCGCCACTGAGGGACAGGGAGGAGGACAGCTGACCGGTAGGGGCTAATATTTGTTATTTTATTTCTCATGTGGGGAACAATAGGATTTATGTGGGTAGAATAAGGATTTATGGGGGGAACAATTTGAATAATTCATGTGGGGAGCAATAGGATTTATGGGGGGAGAAATGTAATTGATTTATGTGTGAGCAACATGATTTATGTGGGGAGTGATGTGATTGATTTATGTGGGGAGCAATAGGATTTATGTAGGGAGCAACGTGATTTATGTGGGGATCAATGTGATTGTTTTTTCTGGGTAGGCCAATGTATGTGTGGATTTTTTTTTACTGTGGAAGGCCAATGTGTGTTTTGTTTTGTTTTCTGTGGGGGAACTGATGGTGTGCCTTGGCAATTTTAAAATATTGTTCGGTGTGCCGCGAGTAAAAAAAAAAGGTTGAAAATCACTGGTCTAAACCATCAATAACATTATCAGACCACTTTACCACAGCCCTGGAGATCCACCCTCAAACTATTGTGGGGCGCTGTGCTGCTTTGAGCGTTGTCTCAATTTTACGGTCAGCAGGCTTCTTCGGGGATACAGCCCCAGGGACAGGCAGTATCAATTTTTTTTGACAGTCTGGATACAGATGTATCGACCGACGGGGGTTTTTCCCAGACCTTCCTATCCTCAGCTGGAAGGGGAAAGGTAGATAAAAAAAAATTCTAATTTCTCAGAGGTTTTTATCAGGGTTTAACCAAGCCTCCTCGGCCAGGGAGTTTAACTCCTCAGACACCCGAAAGGTAGCTGAACTCTTGGGTCTTACATTAAAGTATAACTCCTCATCTGGTTTCGCGTCTGGTATGTGAAGGAGCTCTCTTATGGCAAAAATGAGGGCCTCCACCCCAGGGGACAGAGAGCTGTCCTCGTCCATGTCATCATCAGCCACATCTGGCTGATCAGAATCAGACTGTAAAACCTGTGGCAGTGAGTGTTTGTGTGAAGCCACTAGAGGGGGCTGCGAAGCCTTCCTGGAATCTTCTGCCTTAGCTACACAATCGAGTATTTTAACACCTGTCTCTCCCTTTTAGATACAGCTAGTTCAGAATTGACATTTTGAATCATGCTCTTAAGGCTGTCCAACCAGTCAGGTGCCTGTGAGCTGGGCCCTTGAGGAGACAAGGAACAATGCTCACACGAGAGGCCCCGCTGAAGACGGGGTAGAATTACAAGCAGCACACATAACCAAGTCTTCAGACATTATACAGAAAACAACAGCGCAGCCTGTTGCCCAACACCCCACACAGACCCTAGAGAGCACTTTCGAGTGACACTGAGGAGCGGACCCAGCACACACAACACAGCAGCATAATGTGTGAAAATAAGTGTATGTAAAATCAGTGCAGTGGTGTTATCACTGGCGTGCTCCCCCCTGTCTATGACCCCCTGGTACCAGTTCAGACAGTCTGTAACAGCGTGGGTCCTGGAGGAGCAGTGTGCATGCAGCCTTGGTGATCCGCAGCAGCAGGAAAATGGCGCTTTCCCGCCACTGGCCCCACTCCGGGAAGCCCCGCCCCCTGCAATGGTGCGCGGCCCCTGACAAGATTATACTGGCCACAAGTGTATAACATGTACAGTCCACACAAAGCCTCAGATGACAGTAAGCACTGCTGGGCAACAACCCTAGGCCAGTTCCGTCCACGGTAGGCACCACAGCTCCGGGCCCGTGACCGCTGCGTGACATGCCGCCAAACTGCACCGGGGACCCACTAACCGGGACCCCGGTGTAACACTCACCGCACCTGGTCTTCGGCATCTGTTAGAGGGTGGCAGCTAGTTGCTGGTGTGGGCACACATACTCGGGATGAGTGATCAGCACCTCAGGAGCTCAGTGTCCTGTCAGCTGAGATTTATTATTTATTTATTATTTATTAACAGTTTCTTATATAGCGCAGCAAATTCCGTTGCGCTTTACAATTTGGAATTACGAACCATTAACCCTCAGGAGGTTGGTTCGGTCCCCGCTCTAAGTCCCACTAAAGCAGGTAGTCTGTCTGCCAAGCAGAGCTACATGAAAATAATAAACTACATTAAAATGAAAAAGAAAAATCTCTGGAGCTCCAGAGAAGTGCACCCGGCTCCTTGGGCACATTTTTCTAAACTGAGTCTGGTAGGAGGGGCATAGAGGGGAGGTGCCATCACACACATATACACACTAATAGTTTTAAAGTGCCAGGCTCCAGTGGACCCGATCTACACCCCATGGTACTAAAGTACAAGACCTCTGTATCCACTAGGACTTGGAAATACGTCAACAATGCTACTGTGTTGTGGGATATATGTTTTTGTAAACAAGTTAAACCACCACAGATACTTTGCATTATATCCCTAGAATGTTTTACACTTAAATAAAAATATTTAGGTGTATTTTCTCTGAAAAACCACAATACAACTTTTACACTAAAGCCCCATACACACGGGAGAGATGTGTGCTGAGCTATCTAGCACAGACCGCTCTGCACACATTTCTCCCCAGCTCAGTACAGCGCGATGCAATGTGCTAGATAGTGTCTGCATGCAGGCCAATCTAGTACCGGCGATAGCGCCACACATCGCTATCGCTGTGGGGCATACACAAGGAGAGATCCGTGCTTAACTTCTAAGCAATCTAGTCAGATTGCTTAGAAAATAAGCACGGAATCTCTCCGTGTGTACCCCTCTTAAGAGGATGGTGGGTGGCATTAATGTTCCATTGCCAGGTGACTGCGCACATGCAACACACAAAGCATTGAAGGTGAAGAGTTTCTGAGAATTTCTTTTTTTCAAATCTTTTGCTTAAAATGGGGGCACTGCTTGGGCATGACTTCTCCGTGCACATGCTTGTAATACAATAAAAAAATAAGAATTTACTCACCGGTAATTCTATTTCTCGTAGTCCGTAGTGGATGCTGGGAACTCCGTAAGGACCATGGGGAATAGCGGGCTCCGAAGGAGGCTGGGCACTCTAGAAAGATTTATGACTACCTGGTGTGCACTGGCTCCTCCCACTATGACCCTCCTCCAAGCCTCAGTTAGGACACTGTGCCCGGACGAGCTGACATAATAAGGAAGGATTTAGAATCCCGGGTAAGACTCTTACCAGCCACACCAATCACACCGTACAACTCGTGATACTATATCCAGTTTGACAGTATGAAAACAACTGAGCCTCTCAACAGATGGCTCAACAATAACCCTTTAGTTAACAATAACTATTTACAAGTATTGCAGACAATCCGCACTTGGGATGGGCGCCCAGCATCCACTACGGACTACGAGAAATAGAATTACCGGTGAGTAAATTCTTATTTTCTCTAACGTCCTAGTGGATGCTGGGAACTCCGTAAGGACCATGGGGATTATACCAAAGCTCCCAAACGGGCGGGAGAGTGCGGATGACTCTGTAGCACCGAATGAGAGAACTCCAGGTCCTCCTCAGCCAGGGTATCAAATTTGTAGAATTTTGCAAACGTGTTTGCCCCTGACCAAGTAGCTGCTCGGCAAAGTTGTAAAGCCGAGACCCCTCGGGCAGCCGCCCAAGATGAGCCCACCTTCCTTGTGGAATGGGCATTTACAGATTGTGGCTGTGGTAGGCCTGCCACAGAATGTGCAAGCTGAATTGTACTACAAATCCAGCGAGCAATAGACTGCTTAGAAGCAGGAGCACCCAGCTTGTTGGGTGCATACAGGATAAACAGCGAGTCAGATTTTCTGACTCCAGCTGTCCTGGAAACATATTTTCAGGGCCCTGACAACGTCTAGCAACTTGGAGTCCTCCAATTCACTAGTAGCCGCCGGCACCACAATAGGCTGGTTCAGGTGAAACGCTGACACCACCTTAGGGAGAAATTGGGGACGAGTCCTCAATTCTGCCCTATCCATATGGAAAATCAGATAAGGGCTTTTACATGATAAAGCCGCCAATTCTGACACTCGCCTGGCTGAAGCCAAGGCCAATAACATGACCACTTTCCACGTGAGATATTTCAGATCCACGGTTTTTAGTGGCTCAAACCAATGTGATTTTAAGAAACTCAACATCACGTTGAGATCCCAAGGTGCCACAGGAGGCACAAACGGGGGCTGAATATGCAGCACTCCTTTCACAATGTCTGAACTTCAGGTACTGAAGCTAGTTCTTTTTGAAAGAAAATCGACAGAGCCGAGATCTGTACTTTAATGGAGCCTAGTTTTAGGCCCATATTCACTCCTGCTTGCAGGAAATGCAGAAATCGACCTAGTTGAAATTCCTCTGTTGGGGCCTTTTTGGCCTCGCACCATGCAACATATTTCCGCCATCGCGGTGATAATGCTTTGCTGTAACATCTTTCCTGGCTTTAATAAGCGTAGGAATGACTTCTTCCGGAACACCCTTTTCCTTCAGGATCCGGCGTTCAATCGTCATGCCGTCAAACGCAGCCGCGGTAAGTCTTGGAACAGACAGGGCCCCTGCTGACGCAGGTCCTGTCTGAGCGGCAGAGGCCATGGGTCCTCTGATATCATTTTCTGAAGTTCCAGGTACCAAGCCCTTCTTGGCCAATCCGGAACCACGAGTATCGTTCTTACTCCTCGCCATCTTATTATTCTCAGTACCTTTGGTATGAGAGGCAGAGGAGGGAACACATAAACCGACTAGTACACCCACGGTGTCACTAGAGCGTCCACAGCTATCGCCTGAGGGTCCCTTGACCTGGCGCAATATCTCTTTAGCTTTTTGTTGAGGCGGGACGCCATCATGTCCACCTGTGGCCTTTCCCAACGGTTTACCAACAGCAGGAAGACTTCTGGATGAAGTCCCCACTCTCCCGGGTGTAGGTCGTGTCTGCTGAGGAAGTCTGCTTCCCAGTTGTCCACTCCCGGAATGAACACTGCTGACAGTGCTAGTACGTGATTTTCCGCCCATCGGAGAATCCTTGTGGCTTCTGCCATTGCCATCCTGCTTCTTGTGCCGCCCTGTCGGTTCACATGGGCGACTGCCGCGAGGTTGTCTGACTGTATCAGTACCGGCTGATTTTGAAGCAGGGGCCTTGCCTGACTTAGGGCATTGTAAATGTCCCTCAGTTCCAGAATTTATATGTAGGGAAGTCTCCTGACTTGACCATAGGCCCTGGAAGTTTCTTCCCTGTGTGACTGCTCCCCAGCCTCGAAGGCTGGCATCCGTGGTCACCAGGACCCAGTCCTGTATGCCGAAACTGCGGCCCTCTAGAAGATGAGCACCCTGCAGCCACCACAGTAGAGACACCCTGGTCCTTGGAGACAGGGTTATCATTTGATGCATTTGAAGATGCGATCCCGACCACTTATCCAAGAGGTCCCACTGGAAAGTCCTCGCATGGAACCTGCCGAATGGAATTGCTTCGTATGAAGCCACCATTTTTCCCAGGACTCGTGTGCAACGATGCACCGATACCCTTTTTGGTTTTAGGAGGTCTCTGACTAGAGATGACAGCTCCTTGGCTTTCTCCTGCGGGAGAAACACTTTTTTCTGATCTGTGTCCAAAATCATCCCCAGGAACAGTAAGCGAGTGGAAGGAACCAGCTGTGACTTAGGAATGTTCAGAATCCAGCCATGCTGTTGTAGCACCTCCTGAGATAGTGCTACTCCGACCAGTAACTGCTCCCTGGACCTTGTCTTTATAAGGAGATCGTCCAAGTATGGGATAAATAAAAACTCCCTTTTTATGAAGGAGTATCATTATTTCTGCCATTACCTTGGTAAACACCCTCGGTGCCGTGGACAGTCCAAACGGTAGTGTCTGGAATTGGTAATGGCAATCCTGTACCACAATCTGAGGTACTCCTGGTGAGGAAGGTAAATAGGGACATGCAGGTAAGCATCCTTGATGTCCAGGGATACCATGTAATCCCCCTCGTCCAGGCTTGCAATAACCGCCCTGAGCGATTCCATCTTGAACTTTGTTATGTAAGTCTTCAAGGATTTCCATTTTAAAATGGGTCTCACCGAACCGGCTGGTTTCGGTACCACAAACAGTGTGGAATAGTAACCCCGTCCTTGTTGAAGTAGGGGCACCTTGACTATCACCTGCTGGGAATACAGCTTGTGAATTGCCTCTAGCACAGCCTCCCTGCCTGAGGGAGTTGTCGGCAAGGCAGATTTGAGTAAACGGCGGGGGGGAGACGCCTCGACTTCCAGCTTGTACCCCTGAGATATTACTTGAAGGATCCAGGGATCCACCTGTGAGCGAGCCCACTGATCGCTGAAATTTTTGAGGCGGCCCCCCACCGTACCTGGCTACGCCTGTGGAGCCCCCGCGTCATGCGGTGTACTCAGAGGAAGCAGGGGAAGAATTTTGATTCTGGGAACTGGCTGCTGGTGCAGCTTTTTTCCTCTTCCCTCGTTTGACCCGCCTGCTTTTTTGAAGCCGAAAGGACTGTACCTGATAATACAGTGCTTTTCTTAAGGCCCCCATCCACTAGTCCGATTTGGGCAGTTTTCTTCAGATTTCGACACATCTGACCGTCATATCTGAAGAAAAGTGTCACATTGGATGGCTCTTCCGATCCGATGCGCACTCCCGTGTCAGATATATCTGAACTACAGATCTCTGAGGCTGCCCCAACTATTTATCTGAATCTGAAGAAAACAGGTGCACATCGGATTGTTTCTTTTACTTCAGATGTATCTGATCAGATTCATCTGAAGCGTCACTTGACTGGCATCTCCCTGGCCACTCCCACCCACCAAGAGGGGGAACAGCGGCAGCAGCAGCATCAGATCAATCGCATGTAGCATGTGTGCATCAGATATATCTGATGCGATCTGGCACATGATATATTGCATCAGATATATCTGAAGTGAATGTAATTAAAATTAAAGCCAGGGTCTGATCCAATTCCCGGGAAGCTCCCGGGAGAGTTCAAGAGAAATCTGATGCTATCTGCAGTTCAGACAAGTCTGAGTAGTGGATAGCCACCTTTAGGCTGTGAGGAAACCTGAGGTAAAATATTTTCATCCCAGCTGTAGCTGTGGATACGAGGTCCCAGAGACCATCCCCAACCAATTCCTCACCCTTATAAGGCTCTATGTGCCTTTCAAAGTCAGCATCACCTGTCCAGTGTCGGGTCTCCAATACCCTCCTGACAGAATGGACATTGCAATAATTCAGGATGCCAGCCGGCAAAATATTCCTCTGTGCATCCCTCATATATAAGACGACGTCTTATGTTCGCAAAATAGTATCCCTGTTTGAAAGGGGTACAGACCACGCTGCAGCAGACTGCAGGTCTCAGTCTAGTACCTGAGTGTGTAAATACAGACTTCAGGATAGCCTCCTGCTATTTATCAGCAGGTACCTTCAAAGTGGCCGTATCCTAAGACGGCAGTGCCACCTTGACAAACGTGTGAACGCCTTATCCACCCTAGGGGATATCTCCCAGCGTAACTTATCCTCTGGCGGGAAAGGGTACGCCATCAGTAACTTGTTAGAAATTACCAGTTTCTTATCGGGGAAACCCACGCTTTTTCACACTTCATTCACTCATTTGATGGGGGAACAAAACACTGCCTGCTTTTTCTCCCCACACATAAAACCCTTTGTTTTTAGTGGTACTTGGGTTAATGTCAGAAATGTGTAACACATTTTATATTGCCGGGATCATGTAACGGATGTTCCTAGTGGATTGTGTACATGTCTCAACCTCGTCGACACTGGAGTCAGACTCCGTGTCGACACCTGTGTCTGACATCTGAGGGAGCGTTGATGGCCTTTGAGACGCCTGGGCAGGCGCAGGCTGAGAAGCCGGCTGTCCCGTAGCTGTTACGTCATCCAGCCTTTTATGTAAGGAGTTGACACTGTCGGTTAATACCTTCCACCTATCCATCCACTCTGGTGTCGGCCCACAGGGACGACATCTCATTTATCGGCATCTGCTCCGCCTCCACATAAGTCTCCTCATCAAACATGTCGACACAGCCGTACCGACACACCGCACACACACAAGGAATGCTCCAATGAGGACAGGACCCACAAAAGCCCTTTGGGGGGATAGAGTGAGAGTATGCCAGCACACACCAGAGCGCTATATAATGCAGGGACTAACTGAGTTATGTCCCCTATAGCTGCTTTTATATAAAATTTATACTGCGCCTATATTTAGTGCCCCCCCTCTCTGTTTTAACCCTGTTTTGTAGTGTAGACTGCAGGGGAGAGCCAGGGAGCTTCCTTCCATCGGATCTGTGAAGGAGAAATGGCGCCAGTGTGCTGCAGGAGATAGCTCCGCCCCTTTTCCGCGGACTATTCTCCCGCTTTTTTCTGGATTCTGGCAGGGGTATTTTCCACATATATAGCCTCTGGGGCTATATATTGTGGTATTTTTGCCAGCCAAGGTGTTATTATTGCTTCTCAGGGCGCCCCCCCCCCCACCAGCGCCCTGAACCCTCAGTGACCGGAGTGTGAAGTGTGTATGAGGAGCAATGGCGCACAGCTGCAGTGCTGTGCGCTACCTTGGTGAAGACTGATGTCTTCTGCCGCCGATTTTCCGGACCTCTTCTTGCTTCTGGCTCTGTAAGGGGGACGGCGGCGCGGCTCCGGGACCGAACACCAAGGACTGGGCCTGCGGTCGATCCCTCTGGAGCTAATGGTGTCCAGTAGCCTAAGAAGCCCAATCCGGCTGCAAGCAGGCGAGTTCGCTTCTTCTCCCCTTAGTCCCTCGCTGCAGTGAGCCTGTTGCCAGCAGGTCTCACTGAAAATAAAAAACCTAAATCTATACTTTCTTTCTAAGGGCTCAGGAGAGCCCCTAGTGTGCATCCAACCTCGGCCGGGCACAAGATCTAACTGAGGCTTGGAGGAGGGTCATAGTGGGAGGAGCCAGTGCACACCAGGTAGTCATAAATCTTTCTAGAGTGCCCAGCCTCCTTCGGAGCCCGCTATTCCCCATGGTCCTTACGGAGTTCCCAGCATCCACTAGGACGTTAGAGAAATAAAACATTTCCTAGACCCAAATAAGGTGTGGATCTTAAGGGTACTCATGGAGCGATCGCTGCTTAAAATCTAAGCAATCTGACTAGATTGCTTAGATTTTAAGCACGATCGCTCCGTGTGTAGCCCCCTCAGCGATAGCGATGCGCAGCCCCGCGCATCGCTGCTGCTAGATTGGCCTGCATGCAGGCCAATCTAGCGGGTCGCTCACTTCACCCGCTGGGTGAAGTGAGCGGCCCCCCCGTCTCCCCCCGCACGCTCAGCACAGATCGCGCTGTGCTGAGCGCCGGGAGAGATGTGTGCTGAGCGGTTCGCTCAGCACACATCTCTCTGACATCGGCCAGTGAGTACTGGCCTTTACAGTTTGTATGACAAGTGCAGGAACCCTTAACAAAATAAAAGTTAAATTTTCGGAAATGTTGAGCAGGGAAGGAGATCCCCAAAAAATAAAGTTTCTCTGCCCTATTTGTTGTGCCCATTTTGGTAAATGACCCCCAGTGCCTGTATATTGAATATATCTGTTCTTGCTTTAGGGCTTTTTCTTGATCTGAATCCTGTATTAAACAACAAGATGGAGAGGGAATCAGTGATGTGGGCCCAGGAAATTGGCAGCAGCTGGGGAACCAATGTCTCCACCACTATAACTCTGCCTTGTAGCTGGCTTGCTAGGGGCAAGAGCCAGTGCAAGGGGATCGGTATGAAATACCTCCAATCAAAATACTGACGTTCAAAATCACGACACCAATTGACCGATGGTCAAAATCCCGACAAGGTCAAAATACAGACATGTAAAATGCCGACAGGTCAAAATACCGACATGCTGTTTTTGTTGTGTTTTTGTGTGTAGGTCGACATAAGTCAACAAGGACACCATATAAAGTGTACCGCTGCGCTCGCCATGCTTCGGGCACGGTGCCTCGCTGCGCTCGGCACACTATTATATTCCCCTTCCAGGTCCACTGGGATGGTAAAGTATGAACAAGTCGGTTTTAATGAAAAAAAAAAACCATGAAAAAATCATGTCGGTATTTTGACCTGTCGGCATTTTACATGTCGGTATTTTGACCTTGTCTGTATTTTTAATGTTGGTATTTTGTCCATGTCAGGATTATGACCTTGTCGGGATGTTGGCCATCGGTCAATTGGTATTGGGATTTTGAATGTCGGGATTTTGATTGGAGGTAAACTGACTGCATCCCAGTGCAAGTGGTAAGTAACATCCCGCAGACAGATTAAAGCATTAGGACTTGTTAATAGTGTCAGCATGTGAAAGCTGCTTAGAACATGGACTCTGGCAGCCAAAGAGTCCACTGAGCAAGCAGTTTCCTCCTCTCTGGCCAAATGGATAAAATAAATGCAATGTCTTCAGAGATTTACTCTCTCATATATATATATATATATATATATATATATATATATATATATATATATATATATATATATATATATATTATAGAGACACACACACACACACAGACAGGTCCATATATATTTGGACACTGACAAAATTTTCACAATTGTGTCTCTGTACGCCACCACAATGGATTTGAAATTAACCAATGGAGATGCAATTGAAGTACAGACTTTCAGCTTTAACTCAAGGAGGGAAAATCAAATCTTACTGCTCTTCACTTGGCTGGATATCGAAAAGAGGTTTTTTCTTTATAATGGCAAGGATCCTGCAATCATCAACCACTGTTGTCATCCATGAATGTCCATGCCTTTTTGTGCTGCCAAGCTCACCAATGCATTTTTTTTCTTCTTCTCAGAATGCAAAAAACTTTTAGTTTGGCCATTCCTAAGGTTCCCGTTATCTCTCTGATGGATTTTATTTTTTTGCAGCCTTAGAATCGACTCTTTCACTTGCATTGAGAGCTTCTTCAAACGCATGTTGAAGGTTCACAGAAACAGTTTCCAAATGCAAATGCCACACTTGAAATCAACTACAGACTTTTTGCATGCTTAATTGATAAATAGATAGCCCGTATCTGTCCATGAAACAGCTATTGAGTTAAATTTCCAATTACCTTTGGCCCTTTGGAAAAGAGTGGGCTATATATTAAACAGCTGTAATTCCTAAACCCTTCCTCCAGTTTGTATGTAAATATGCTCAGTAAGTGGCCAATGGGAAAGTAGCTGTCACCATTCAGCAGGTGCAGATCACACACCCACACCCAAAAGTGGTTCCCGCCTGGTGGGGACAGCAACTAAACCTCTTATTACATAGGAGGAGGAAGTAACAGGCGGTCACTTATAGAAAGGGAATCATTATACCGCGGGAGTAGTGAAGTAAGCAGACTATGGGGCTAATTCAGACCTGATCACTGCTGTGTGTTTTCGTATGCACCGCAATGCACAGATGCGACAATCTGCAGCGCCGGGATGGTGCGAAAAATGCAATCGCACCAGCGATCGCAAGAAGATTGACAGGAAAAGGGCGTTTGTGGGTGGCAACTGACCGTTTCCAGGGTGTGTCCGGAAAAACGCAGGAGGGACCCAGCGTTTTATGGGAGGATTCGTGAGGTCAGCTCCGGCCCTGATCATTGCAGCGGCTGAGGATGTCCTGGGCTGTGCAGAGACTGCATAAACTGCTGTTTTTGCAGCTCTCCTGCACATGCGATTGCACACCTGCACAGCGAATTCACCCTCCCCCTGTAGGCAGTGACTACCTGATCGCAGGGATGCAGAAAACGCACCCTAGCAATCAGGTCTAAATTACCCCCTATGGTCTCAGGAGCACAGACCAATGTGTACTGGCTTTTGAAGTAAGCCCATCTAGTCACAGTGATAGTGCAGCTTTAAAAGTATTAACCTAGAAAGCTGAATAGTTTTCCTTAATGGCTAAGTAATTCAAAAATTACAAAATGCTTACTTGGGAGATTCCAAACAATAACTTATACCCAAGAGATGTATCAGACATGGTAGCAGATTGCTTTGCTAAGCAGTTAGAGCCAAACAAAGCAGTTATTGTTTTCTAAATATTTTTTTTTTCTTTTTATCATGTTCCTTACATAGAACAAGTGGCTGGCTCATTGTAGCTAAAGTCTGTACGTGAAGATGGCAACAGAATTGCAAGAACAAGAGACAATCACTTGTGGAGTTGAAAAAAATGGATTTGAAACCGTTAAAATAAAAAAAAATAAAAAAAAGCCATATGAAGGAACAAAGGCTGGTGAGGAATTCATGAAAATACACTTGTCATATGCTTCATACAGCTGCATGGCTTGGATTAGAATGAAAGACAACAGGCTGTACCACCCTCCAGTAATGTCAAGAGGTTGCTTATTGCAAAAGCAGCTGTCCAGTGTTGCACATAGGGAAAAGATGAACCAAAAAGCTTCTTTATCACAGTTGTCAAAATGATGTCATAGCTGCAGTACTATCTACTAAATACATGTTATTAACCATCTCCATAGTTTAGCTGGAGACCTGGCTGCTGCTCCAAGTTCCTGCTGAGCTCGCTCCAGTTCTCATAGCTCCGATCAAACTTATGGGCCCATACATCAGGCAGGTATCATGCAACTCTCCATTCTACCGATGCCTGGGTCGGGCAATCAGGGAAATCCAACATGTTGGAAATCCTTGATTCACGGATTCTGATAAAAAAAATTATAGGGAGGGGGCGTGGCCTGGCTGGCATCTGAGTGGGCTGCACCCTGCCTGCTGCTAAAAGACCGTTTTACCCACATTTTGGGCCATCTTACTAACCTGCTTGAGCACCCCAGCCTTTTGCCCTGTGCCTCTGTACCTGTTGGAGTGAGCTGGAGTGAGCTACGGAGTCGGGAGGCAGCTTCTGCGGATTGCGGCCCTCCTGCAGAGCTGAGACCGGGACCTGTGGTTTAGAGCGGCTCCGAGACGGACACTGGAGGAGGCCCGTGACTGCTCTCCCCGCCGGACCACTCGTCGGAGCTTGCTGTCCTGCTCCTGTTTGCTGCTCGGTCCTTCTTCTGGCGGCTGTACGCGGCGCTGCCAGCAGCAGACGGCTGCCTGACTGTGAGTAGCCCGTGGCGGCGGACATCTTGTTTCTCCTCACGGCGGCGCGGCTCCATGGAACACAGTGTGCGTAGTGCATAATAAACAGCCTGCATGAAGGTCCGTGCTACACTGAGCTCCTGCTGAGGTGGCTCTTATTACACCTCTCCCTGCGCACTCACCCTCCCAGTTCTCTCACCCACCCACCGGAGAACCCCCTGTCGATTTGTCTGTTGCCTGGGGAGCGGTGGGACCCGCTGGCGGCAGCCCGCGGACCGGGGCCTACCTCTGTCAGTGAAGCCGCGGCCTCCAGTGGCGGGCCACTCCCGGAGGCGCTGTGTGGCCGGCGCGGAGCTCGGCCGAATTCAGCGGCGGCTGCGGGGATCATCGCCCGCCTTCAGTGCTCCCTGGTGCTCAGGGCTCCCCCCCCCCCCCCCCGCATACCTCTCCTCTGCCCCGATCCTGGACGCTTCGGCCGGCCGCGGCCTACACGCTCCCTGAAGCCGGGGACAAGATTTGTGGGCGGACCCTGGCCGGACTTCCGGAAGTGGCGGGGGCGATCCACGGGGCCTCTGGCTGTCTGCCTCCTCCTGCTGCCGCCTCCTGACCATCTCTGGGGCCCCCATAGGGCTGAAGGTTACAGCGTACCCTGATATACTGCCCCCGCTTGGATTCTGCTGACCCATTTTTGATACACTGACCCCCCCCAGTGGTCGCTGTTACCCACGGCTACGATATTGCCGCTCTTGCCTATACAGTCTGGCCCTGGTATTCCTCGCGGCTGCAATGGTCTCTGGATGAATAACACCCCATAGTCGGCCTGATCGCCTCATAACACACCTGTGTCAATTCCTATTCTCCACCCCACCGTTCCTTCCTCCCCTCTCTATTGCAACTTTACTAGACAAGATAGCTCTTTCCCCGGCTGGCATCCATTATGTCACAAAGGAACAAGAAAGCTCCCCAGGTCTCCGCAAACTTCTTCGGCAGCAAGGCTAAGGGTCCCCAGACTATGGCGCCCTCCCCGGAGTCCCCTTCGTCACCACACTCTTCAGAGTCGGGTATCGACCCTCAGATACAAGCAGTGATGTCTGGCCTCCTGGAAGGCGTGCAAACAGCCTTTAAGCAGGAACTATCCAAAGCTGTCTTGGACTTCAAAACGGAGATTGCCTCGCTGGGAAATCGTACGGATGCCTTGGAGACGAAGACTGACGACTTATGTCGCTCGCAACAGCGTCTAGACCACGAACTCTCGAGGCTCCATGCTGAGGTTGAGACCCTGAAGGAGCGCCAAGAGGACCAAGAGAATCGATCCCGTCGCAATAACTTGGGCATACGTAATGTAGCGGAATCAGTCCAGAGCTCTACGTTGCCCTCCTTCTTGAAAGACCTCTTCCAGCATTTAGTCCCGGACTTATCTGATGAGGATTGCCTCTTTGATAGGGCACACAGGGCCCTGCGGGCCAAACCTTCAACATCACAACCCCCGCGGGACATTATAGCCCGTCTCCATTATTACCGCTCAAAGGAGAAAATAATTGCTTCAGTCCGGGATTCCTCTGATATAGCCTTCCGGGGCATGCAACTGCAGATTTATCAGGACTTGGCACCCTCGACCATCCAGAAAAGGCGGGACCTCCAACCGATTACTAAGCTTCTACGCCAACACCAAATTCGATATCGCTGGGGATTCCCCTTTCAGTTGCAGTTTTCTTTTAATGGCATCAACTATACACTTAAGACTCTGGCACAAGGGCAGGAACAGCTTCGCAAGCTTGATTTCCTCCCAGAATCGTTGTCCTCTTCTCTCGACCCATCTGCCTCACCGAAATCACAGCGACCCCGTCCGCCTCACAGCGACCCCGTCCGCCTCAGCCAGACTGGACGAGAGTATCTCGTCATAGAGGTGAAGATGATACTCCCCCTTGATTGCCTGCCCTCTTTTCTACTATTGGTTTCATTATGCCATTGTTCCAGTTTGCTGGAGGTTCCCCTTGGACTGGACTAACCAACCCCAGTTCTTTGGACCTCCTTTGTTTTTTTCTATACATTGCTGGATGTTTTGCCCTTAATGTTCTTTTTCCAATGATATTGGTTGTTTGTCTGTTTTTTTTGTACTGGGGGCCCTCCACGGAGCGGGTTGACCTGGTCCCTGCTTCATGGACCCCCCTAGTTTATCTGAGGCACTATACATGATGGTTCTTTAAACGTTTCGCCTGTTATGTTTGCTATTGTACATTTTGCTTCCAGGTTCATGTTCACAGGATGACCGGTAGTTTTGGAGGTTCGGTTCTACGATGCCTACCCTTCCATGTGGATCACATGTTGTTGCCATACTATTCTCCTTGATACCCTCCTTCCTTCCCGGTTCTCAACTTCCCCCCCCCCTCCCTCCCTTTTCCCTCCCTCCTCTTCCTTCCTCTCCTGACACAGGTTTTATCTTCGTATGTTACAGGTGTTTTTTTTGGCCTCGGCCATTCTGTTCTGTCCGCACCGCCTGATATGGTGGTTCGTGCCACTACCCCATGCTCCCTGCCTTGACTGCTTTTTTTACTATGTTTTTCTTTAGTTTGGCGGTCCTGTTACGGGCCCCATTGCTACAGGGTTTTTGCCCGGATGGGCTTTTTCTCCTTTCTTCTTGCTCTTCTTTACTCTTCTTCTGTGGCCTTCTTTTCTCTCATTTCCCTTTTCTCCCCTTGTTCTTGTGGTGGGATCTGGGTACCCATTCTACTTGTTTTTATTCCTTTATGGGTTGTTGGATCCTGGGAAGTCTTTGTTTTCGTGCCCCCTTTTTTATGGCTCTCAATGAGATGTTGTTACTCAGGCCACTATGCCCCTAAAGATATTATCCGTTAATGTCAATGGCCTCAACTTCCCCAAAAAACGGATGGTGCTCCTGGGCGCCTGTAGACGTGAGAATGCTGATGTAGTTTTTCTTCAGGAGACTCACCTTGCGGGCTCCCATACGCAACTCCGCTGTAGGCAATTTACGCAGACTTTTTTTTGCCTCAGCAGATTGTAAGAAACGTGGGGTTGCAATTTTAATTAATCACCACGTTCCATTTTTACACAGCAAAACTGGGGCGGATCCAAACGGTCGGTACTTGATGGTTATTGGTACCCTCCGCTCTGAAGTCTTGACACTTATTTCTGTATACGCTCCTAACCAGGATCAGCCTCAGTTTTTCCACTCTTTTTTCCGTCACATTAGCAAGGTTGCACAGGGCCACATTGTGTTGGGTGGGGGTTTTAACACCATTCTTGACCCCAGCTTAGATAGGACTGGTTCCCCCCTTGCCTCTAGAGCTTCACGCACGCTTGCAGCCTCCCTTAAGTTTCACGACTTGCGGGACTCGTGGCGTCTCTGCCACTCTGGAGCCAGAGACTATACCCACTATTCAGCTCCGCATCAACACTACACCCGGATTGATATGTTACATATTTCGTCCTCCATCGCTTCTAGAATTACCGACGCAGGGATAACCCCTTTTACTTGGACTGACCTCTCCGGCGTTTATGTTCTCTTGGATCTGTATCACTCCGCACACACTGTTCGCAAATGGCGATTCGATGAATCCCTGTTGCTTAACTCGTCAGTCTCCTCGGAAATACGAATGGCGATAGAACAATATTTCACTGAGAATACCACGCCTGATGTCTCTTCTGGTATGATTTGGGAGGCTCATAAGGCCACCTTGAGAGGTCTCCTTATGGCACGGACCTCCTCGCTGCGCAAGAAAGCGACGCAGGAGATACATTTGTTAGAATCTCAAATAGCCACCTTAACCGCCCAACATAAACTAACTTCCTGTCCCACTTTACTTGCACAAATCACTAACCTACAAGGCCAACTGAACGCGCTTTTGTCCCGTCGTGCGGCTCTTATTCTGCGGAAATTAAATCAGAAATTCTTCGACAAGGCGGACAAGTTAGATTCCCTGCTGGCGAATAAATTGCGACACAAACAGGCGACTGGCGCAATTGACAAATTGTATTCCCGAACTCTGGGTGGGCCTACTTACGATCCTAAACAAATAGTTGATGAGTTTAGGGATTACTATAGCTCTCTTTATAACTTGACGACCCCAACACATTCTCCTTCCATCAACCCGGAGAGGTTACGTTCCTACCTGTCCTCAACCCCTCTGCCGGGCATATCCACGGCTCAATTAGACACACTAAACCAAGACATCTCAGTAGAGGAGACGTTAACAGCTGTGAAATCCATGCGGTCCTCAGCCGCTCCTGGCCCTGACGGTTTCACAGCACACTACTATAAACACTTTGCTAAAATATTGGCTCCTCACCTTACCGCCCTCTTCAATCAGATATTGGGGGGCGCATCTTTTGCTCCGGCGACTACTCAAGCTGATATAGTCGTGATCCCTAAGCCTGACAGACCCCACTCAGTGCGGTAATTATAGGCCCATCTCATTGCTCAATGTTGATTTGAAAATGTATGCAAAAATCCTAGCTTTGAGATTGGCCCCCCTACTCCCTGCACTGGTACATCCCGATCAGGTTGGATTTATTCCAGGCCGACAGGCCTCCGATAACACCAGAAGGGCTATTGATACTATCCATTCTATCCACCAACAAAAGTCCTCTTCCCTGTTGCTAGCCCTGGATGCGGAGAAGGCGTTTGATCGCATTTCGTGACCCTTCGCCTTCTCGGTCCTCCAACGCATGGGCTTTTCTGGTAAGTTTTAGGATGGTGTCTCAGCACTATATCGCAACTCCTCAGCGTGGGTCTCTGTCAACGGGGTCACTTCTTCATGCTTTGAGATATCTAACGGTACCAGACAGGGATGTCCACTCTCGCCTTTGATTTTTGCCCTCGTCATGGAGCCTTTAGCGGCCAGGGTTCGTCTCAATCCGGATATTACAGGGATTCGAATCGGCCGCATGGAACACAAAATTGCACTTTATGCTGACGATGTACTGGTTTCTCTTTCAAATCCAACATCGTCACTCTCTCCTCTCCGAGATTGACCTCTATTCGCAATACTCGGGTTATAAGATTAACGCTACTAAAACAGAAGTTCTTGATTTTTACATCAACCCTGCGTCTAGGTCGCAACTTGAATCAACATTTCCATTCTCCTGGCATAAATCGACAGAAGTTCTTGATTTTTACATTACCCCTGCGTCTAGGTCGCAACTTGAATCAACATTTCCATTCTCCTGGAATCGAAAACTCAAATATCTAGGTATTTATCTAACCCACAGACATCATCAACTCTTTCAGGCGAATTTCCCACGTCTTTTGGACCAAATTCGTTCTGACCTCCAAACTTGGTCCTCCTATTTCATTTCATGGATTGGACGTGCCAATTCTGTAGAGAAGAATGTTCTTCCCAGACTCCCTTATCTTTTTCAAACGCTCCCGATCTATATCCCCCCCTACGTTTTTAAATTCTTGCAGTATCAAACTTCCCGTTTTATTTGGGCCAATAAACATCCTAGAATTAAACTTTCGCTGCTACAACGGCCTTCCTGGGGCGGAGGTTTAAGCATACCCAATTTCAAATACTATTACCACGCAGCCCAGATGGCATCCTGTGTTCAGTGGTGTGGCTCGGGGGCGGACAAGGTGTGGATAGCTATCGAAGCCGGCGAGCTGGGACTCTCCACGCTCTCTTCCCTCTTGTGGCTCCCGAGAACCGCCCGCCCTCGTGCTACCTCATCTCATCCAGTGGTGGCCCGTTCTTTATTAATTTGGGATTTTGTGGTGAGGAAACATCAATTGGCCCCTAACCCATCCCCCCTCATACCTCTGTTCCACAACCCTGCCTTCCCTCCTGGAATGGTTAAATCTGCTTTCTCACTCTGGAAACAGGGAAACGTTGGCTTTCTTAACGACATTGCCTCTACTACACCCTTTCCCTCGTTTGCCCAGATTCAGACACAATACTCTCTCCCTCATAGTGAATTTTTTCGCTACCTCCAAGTTAGACACTTTCACTCCGGGGTACATACCACTCTCTCTTCTAGGCCTCTCACCACTCTTGAAAATATAGGTTGGCGACGCTCTTCTACGAAAGGTCTTATATCAGATCTCTATACTTTGCTATTGCAGGGCTCTGCTACTCCCAGAGATCATAGAGAGTTGGCCTGGGAGAGAGACTTGGGTATCACTTTGGATGAGGAGGAATGGGGTGAAATTTGGAGTAATGCATCCTCTAGCTCTGTGTCAGGATAAGGGAAAATGTATATAAACTGGTATATCGTTGGTACTATGTACCTTCGCGATTGAAGGCGATGTTCCCTGATGTTACGGACAGCTGTTGGAGGGGCTGTGCTTCTGAGGGGACATATATGCATATTTGGTGGACCTGCCCGAAACTAGTACCTTTATGGAAGGAAGTTGTCCGACTTCTTTCATCCCTATTCTCCACCCCAATCCCCCTGGACCCTAAACACTTTCTACTGCCTCTGGGCCTTCCGACTTTGACTACACATCAGAACAAGTTATTACGTCATGTGGCTACTGCCACGACATGTCAAATAGCAAAGGCCTGGAGGTCGCCCTCCCCACCGTCCCTACAATCCGTTGTCACTCACATTTGGTACGTTTATAAGATGGAATATATGACCACTCTTATTAGACAATCTGCCAGGGCGTTCGATAAAATCTGGGCACCCTGGCTCACTTCTCAAAATGCCCCCTCCCCATTCGGTAACCGATTAAGCTACGCACCCTTATTTTTATGTTGGCTGCCCAGATCCCGCCACTCGGACCTCCCCTTCTCTTCTTTCTACCTTCCCTTTTACCCACAATCTTGTTTCTGCCTTTTCCTGTCTCTATTCTTCCCTCTCTCTCACTCCCCTGGGCTGGTTGGCCACACCACGGACCTAGTGGACTCTTTCCTTTTTCGCACTATTTCTGTTGTCTCATTAAAAAAAAAAAAAAAAAAAAACTGATTTACTCACTTGATTACTGTTATTTCCTAGTTGTGTACATTTTCGCACTGAAATGTTTGTCTATGCTTATGAAACACACCGTTTATGTGTATTACTGTGAATCGGCCAATAAAATTCTTCTTAAAAAAAAAAAAAAAAAGATAGGGAATGTCAAGTCAGGGATTTTAAATATGCAGTTTCTTGCCATTCGCGGATTGGATTGGAAGAATGGGGTATTGGGCTGTAGATGTATGGTCGTCATGAGGCTTTACGACACTGCTTAAGATTTGGGGGTTAAGCACAGAACTAAATGCTACCTCCGCACCATCTGTACGGTACTAGTCCAACTCTCCCCCGCAATTCTGTCAAGATGCTGAATTTTGCCTACAGGCCGACCCCTACATATAGCCCAGTAATGGCCAGGGCCGTCTTTTCGTATGGGCTCAATGGGCTCTTGCCCAAGGGCCCCAGGAGTATAAGGGCCCTAGGCTGATAGCTGAGGGTCCCCTCTTTCCAGGGGTACCAGATTTTTGAAAATCGGCCCTGGGGAACCAGAGCTATCCGACTTGAAAGCTGTGGTCCCCATCCGAGGCTGTTAATTGCTCTTCCCAGCCAGATATCTCAGGTTCTGTCATACTTAGAATTATTATGAGGGTATAATCCAAAAGCTGGGACTCTCCTCTTTTGGTGAACACTGGCAGCTTGTCTCTACTATGCCCAGAACCAGAGATAACCGCCTTCAAGCAGCTGCTCTCTGCTCCAGCTCTACACGCCTAATATGCAGTTTTAGATTTTCATTGGTGAATTGCTCTGGCTCCTGAACTCTGATCCCCAAGTCCCCAGTCCCTCCTGAAAGGTGGGACTCTCTAGTTTTTTTTATCCCATTCAAAGCTAAAATATATATTTTCAGGAACTTGAGATATCGGCAGTCAAGCAAGCTGCCCTCCTACCAGAAAATGATAAATATTAAACCCACTCCACTATCCACCCCTCCCCTACGTATTAAACACCACCTACCACCCTGGAAGTCATGTACCAGGGCTTCTTTATTCAGCCAAATGCCCCTTCTACAGTTTAGCCCCATCTGTACAGTAAAGGAGTAATTAGCAGAAATTACTGCTCCAGGTCCTACATGCTGAGCGGAAGATAGAACAACACCTTCTGCCCATGGGACATCAAACCTGCCATTGATAGCATCCCCACCCCTACCAATGGAGGATTGGTAGGGGGCCCAGTGCATTGCTGTGCCCAGGGGCCTACACTGCTGTTAAGATGGCCCTGGTAATGCCTATTTAGTCACAAGTGGTAAGGTGTATGCCTCTGCGTTGTCCATACTTGCATATGTCTAGTTGGTAAGAAAAAGGGGGTATGGTCAACTCTGTACCCTCTAGAGAAATCTTTTTCAACTCATAATTCATGAACAAGAAAAAAAACTTCCCTTCTCAGTCGATAGCCTATTTTTGTGACGGTGCCTTTTATGGAAAGTGCTTGGAACTAAATGAGACTGAAACAAGTTATATTTTTGAAAAATTAGAAAATAGGATTTTGGTACTTACCGATAAATCCTTTTCTCCTAGTCCGTAGAGGATGCTGGGGACTCCAAAAGGACCATGGGGTATAGACGGGATCCGCAGGAGCTTGGGCACACTAAAAAGACTTAATCTGGGTGTGAACTGGCTCCTCCCTCTATGCCCCTCCTCCAGACCCCAGTTATAGGAACTGTGCCCAGGAGACGGACATTTCAAGGAAAGATTTTTGTTTTAACTAAGGGCTACCAAACTACCAGCCCACACCATAAACATACCGTACAACCGGAATAACCTCAAACCAGATAACAGTATGCATTAATGCCAGCAACAAGCTGCAACAAACCAGTACACAACCCGTGTATAAACTAAATTAACCAGCAAGAAAAAACACTGCAAGTAATAGTCCGCACAGGGACGGGCGCCCAGCATCCTCTACGGACTAGGAGAAAAGGATTTATCGGTAAGTACCAAAATCCTATTTTCTCTAACGTCCTAGAGGATGCTGGGGACTCCAAAAGGACCATGGGGATTATACCAAAGCTCCAGAACGGGCGGGAGAGTGCGGACGAAAACATAACCACCTTCCAGGTGAGAAACTTCAACTCAACCTTACGCAAAGGTTCAAACCAGGAAGACTTGAGAAACCGTAAGACGACATCAAGGTCCCATGGAGCTACAGGAGGTACAAACGGAGGATTGATATGCAATACTCCTTTCACAAAGGTCTGAACCTCCGGGAGGGCAGCTAATTATTTTTGAAAGAAAATAGATAAAGCCGAAATCTGCACTTTGATGGAACCCAATTTCAGGCCTGCATCTACGCCCGCCTGTAAAAAGTGGAGAAAACGACCCAAGTGAAAAACCTCCGCAGGAGCCCTTTTAGCCTCACACAAGGAAACATACTTCCTCCAAATACGGTGATAGTGTTTCGCCGTAACCTCCTTCCTAGCCTTAATGAGAGTTGGAATGACCTCCCTGGGGATACCCTTACGAGCTAAGATCTGGCGCTCAACCTCCATGCCATCAAACGCAGCCGCGGTAAGTCTGGAAACACGCATGGACCCTGCAACAACAGATCCTCTCTTAGAGGAAGCGGCCACGAATCTTCCACCAGTAAGTCCTGAAGATCCGGGTACCAGGCCCTTCTTGGCCAGTCTGGAACGACGAGAATCGCCTGAACCCTTGCTCGTCGAATGATCCCCAGCACCTTTGGAATGAGAGGAAGTGGAGGGAACACATACACCGACTGGAACACCCACGGAGACACCAGGGCGTCCACTGCAGTGGCTTGTGGGTCCCTTGACCTGAAACAATACCTCGGGAGCTTCTTGTTGAGCAGAGACGCCATCATGTCTATCAACGGAATTCCCCAGCGTCTTGTCACCTCTGCCAAAACCTCTTGGTGAAGAGCCCACTCTCCCGGATGGAGATCGTGTCTGCTGAGGAAATCTGCTTCCCAGTTGTCCACGCCCGGCAGGAAAACTGCTGACAGTGCGCTCACGTGTTGTTCCGCCCAGCGAAGGATCTTTGTGGCCTCCGCCATTGCCGCTCTGCTCTTCGTTCCGCCTTGCCGGTTTATATGCGCCACCGCTGTGATGTTGTCTGACTGTACCAGAACTGGTTGACCCTGAAGAAGGCTTCTTGCTTGTAGCAGGCCGTTGTAAATGGCTCTTAACTCGAGAATATTTATGTGGAGACAGGCTTCCTGGAGCGACCATTTTCCCTGGAAGTTTCTTCCTTGGGTGACTGCGCCCCAGCCCCGGAGACTTGCATCTGTTCTCAGAAGTACCCAATCCTGGATACCGAATCGACGTCCCCCTAGGAGGTGATGACCCTGTAGCCACCACAGGAGAGAAATTCTGGCTCTGGGAGATAGACTTATCTTCCGATGAATGTGTAGGTGAGACCCGGACCATTTGCTCAGCAAGTCCCACTGAAACACCCGAGCGTGAAATCTGCCAAATGGTATGGCTTCGTACGCCGCAACCATCTTCCCCAGAACCAGAGTACAATGATGGATCGACACACTCGTCGGCTTCAGAAGGTCCCTGACCATCGTCTGCAGTTCCCGAGCCTTTTCTTCTGGAAGAAATACCTTTTGTAAACCAGTGTCCAGAATAATGCCCAGAAAAGGAAGCCGAGTGGTCGGAATCAACTGGGATTTCGGCAAATTGAGCACCCAACCGTGCTGTCGCAGAACCGACAGTGACAACTCTACACTTCTCAGCAACCGTTCCTTGGACCTCGCCTTTATCAGGAGATCGTCCAAGTACGGGATAATTGAAACCCCTTGTTTGAGAAGAACCATCATTTCCGCCATGACTTTGGTGAAAATCCTCGGAGCCGTGGAAAGCCCAAACGGCAACGTCTGAAATTGGTAATGAGAATCCTGTATCGCAAACCTGAGGAAAGCCTGATGCGGAAGATATATCGGCACATATGACTGACGCCATAAAATCCCCCCATCCCCTCCAGGCTGGCAATCACCGCTCGAAGGGATTCCATCTTGAACTTGAACACTTTCAAGTATGGATTGAGGGATTTTAGATTTAGAATTGGTCTGACCGAACCGTCCGGTTTCGGCACCACAAAGAGGCTCGAGTAGAACCCCTTCCCCCGCTGGGACGGGGGGACGGGAAGAATGACCCTCTGCAGACACAATTTTTGAATCGCTGCCCGGACCACCTCCCTGTCCGGAAGAACTACAGGTAATGTCGAAATGAAGAACCGGTGAGGGGGCATCTCGCGAAACTCCAGTTTGTATCCTTGAGATACGATCTCTAACACCCAAGGATCCAGGTCTGATTGAATCCAGACCTGACTGAATATCCGAAGACGGCCCCCCACCGGTCCGGACTCCCCCAGGGAAGCCCCAGCGTCATGCGGTGGACTTGGTAGCAGCAGGGGAGGACTTTTGGTCCTGTGCGCCTGAGGCTGCAGGAAGTTTCTTTCCCCGTCCTCTACCCTTTGAGGCGAGGAAAGATTAACCTTTCCCACGCCTGTATTTGTTGTGACGAATGGACTGCATTTGTTGATGTGGTGCCTTTTTCTGTTGTGTGGGAACATAAGGAAGAAAAGAGGACTTACCCGCAGTCGCGGTCGAGACTAGGTCCGCCAAGCCGTCCCCAAACAAGATCGTACCTTTGAAGGGTAGTGCTTCCATAGACCTCTTGGAGTCGGCATCAGCATTCCATTGATGGATCCACAGGGCCCTCCTAGCAGATATCGACATGGCATTGGTCCTTGAACCCAAGAGACAGACGTCCCTCGCGGCGTCCTTTAGGTAATCTGCAGCGTCCTTAATATAACCGAGAGTTAAAAGTACATTATCTTTATCAAGAGTATCCATGTCACTAGCTAAATTCTCAGCCCATTTAGCAATAGCACTACTCACCCATACCGACGCCACACCGGTCTGAGCAGAGCTCCCGAATTAGCGAAAATGGACTTCAGACACGTCTCCAACTTGCGATCCGCCGGATCCTTGAGAGCTGCCGTGTCAGGAGACGGAAGCGCCACCTTCTTAGACAAACGGGATAGAGCTTTATCAACGGTTGGAGAGGTCTCCCATTTTTTCCTGTCATCAGAGGAGAAAGGATACGCCATATAAATCCTCTTGGGAATCTGCCATTTCTTATCCGGCGACTCCCAAGCCTTTTCACAAAGAGTATTCATTTCATGAGAGGGGGGAAACATTACCTCAGGTTTTTTTCCCTTGAACAAGCAAATCCTTGTTTCCTGTACCGCAGGTTCATCAGAAATGTGTAAAACATCTTTTATAGCCACAATCATGTACTGAATACTCTTAACTAAACGTGGATGTAACGCAGCCTCAGTGAAACCGACCTCGGAATCAGAGTCCGTGTCGGTATCAGTATCCCCCACCTGAGTAAATGGCCTCTTATGGGACCCGGATGGGGTCTGTACCTGAGACAAAGCCTCCTCCATGGACTTTTTCCACACCTGCGTCTGTGACTCAGACTTATCTAACCTCTTCGATAAAGAAACTACATTGGAATTGATCATATTAAGAAGTGCTAGTAAGTCAGGTGTCGGCTGCGTCGACAGTGCCAATTCTAGCCCCGCATCCACACCTCCCATAACCTCCTCTGGTGAATAACATTCAGCCTCAGACATGTCGACACTTAGTACCGACACATACAACACACAGAACGTCCCAGCAAGGTGACAGGCCCACACTGCAGCCCAGAAAGAGGAGACAGAGGGAGTATGCCAGCTCACACCCCAGCGCCCATATATCGGTATAACGATATATGTACCCAGCGCTGCCTGTTTGATAAAAAAAAAAACCAGCACCCCACTGCGGCTCCCCTCTGGAGATGCCCCCGTTACTTGTTGTGAATCGCGGAGGTCCCGGCAGCGTCTCTCCCTCAGCCGCGTGTAGGGAGAAAATGGCGCGTTTGAGCAGCGGACCAAAGCTCCGCCCCCTTCCCGGCGGCCACGGTCCGCCAAATTCAAACTAACTAAAAATGCCGGCGGGGGTCTGTAAAGGGTGCCTAGGCACCCACTACCATAATATGCCGCCCTGAACTCCAGTAACATGCCTCCCAGGGCGCCCCCCAGCGCCCTGCACCCAGTGACTACCGTTGGTGATGTGTGTGGGAGCATGGAGCACAGCGTTACCACTGTGCTTTACCTTCCGTTACTGAAGTCTTCTGCCGTCCTGAAGTCTTCTGATCTTCTCATACTCACCCGACTTCTGGCTTCTGTGAGAGGGTGACGGCGTGGCTACGGGAACAAGCAGCTAGGCGCACCAAGTGATCTTACCCTCTGGAGCTAATGGTGTCCAGTAGCCTAGAAGCAGAGCATTAAAACTCACAGAAGTAGGTCTGCTTCTCTCCCCTCACTCCCACGCTGCAGGAAGCCTGTAGCCAGCAGGTCTCCCTGAAAATAGAAAACCTAACAAAAGTCTTTTCTAGAGAAACTCAGTAGAGCTCCCCTAGTGTGCATTCAGTCACTCCTGGGCACTAAGTGTAACTGGGGTCTGGAGGAGGGGCATAGAGGGAGGAGCCAGTTCACACCCAGATTAAGTCTTTTTAGTGTGCCCAAGCTCCTGCGGATCCCGTCTATACTCCATGGTCCTTTTGGAGTCCCCAGCATCCTCTAGGACGTTAGAGAAAATAGGATTTTGGTACTTACCGATAAATCCTTTTCTCCTAGTCCGTAGAGGATGCTGGGCGCCCGTCCCTGTGCGGACTATTACTTGCAGTGTTTTTTCTTGCTGGTTAATTTAGTTTATACACGGGTTGTGTACTGGTTTGTTGCAGCTTGTTGCTGGCATCCTTTTGGAGTCCCCAGCATCCTCTAGGACGTTAGAGAAATGCCATTTAGAATCTTAGGGGTCTTATTACATAGACTGTAATAGCCTCCGAGTTGCCGGAGACAGGTTGGTTTTGCCTTGTAAATGATTGCAGCTTGTAAAAGAAAAAAAAACCAGGCAGACTAACACAAAGTCTCAGAGGCTTTTACACTAAGTAGACAAAAGTGATTGGACACTGACAGCAAATAGATCAACATGTTTTATTGATGTCAGTACTTTGTAGGTCCACCACGTGCAGGGATTACTAGAGATGTCCACCAGTCCGCCCGGGTTACCGGATTTCCTGTATACCAATCCAGCATCACCCTGGAAACATGACATCACGCAGCCTACGATGATTCACTTTTCAAACTCAGCTCCTTTCGGGGGCAAGGTGTCCAATCACTTTTGTCTACATAGTGGGGGTAATTCCAAGTTGATCGCAGCAGGAAATTTTTTAGCAGTTGGGCAAAACCATGTGCAGTGCAGGGGGGCCAGATATAACATGTGCAGAGAGAGTTAGATTTGGGTGGGTTATTTTGTTTCTGTGCAGGGTAAATACTGGCTGCTTTATTTTTACACTGCAATTTAGATTGCAGATTGAACTCACCCCAGTGGCGCACCCAGGGGGGGGTTTCCGAGTACCCAGAAACCCCCCTCCACTAAAAAAAAAAAAAAAATTTTTTTTTTTTTAGCTGCATGAGTATTATTAATGACTGTCTAGCGTCCTCTGCAGCCTGCTGTCTTCCTGGTGGCACTTGCAAGTGCAAGTGCAATAAAAGTTTACTTTATTTTAATTATAATACATATATATCCATGTGCCTACATATATACACATGTATATACATACATACATATAAACACACACACATATGATATATATATACACATGTGTATATATATGTGTACTGTATGTGTGTGTATATATATATATATATATATATATATATATATATATATATATATATATATATATATATATGTATGCATGTTTAATATGCTATGTATATGTGTATATGGGTTCACTACGATCTCCCGGCGGCCGGCCTCCCGGCGACCAGCATACCGGCGCTGGGAGGCCGGCCGCCGGCTTACCAACAGTGTGGCGAGCGCAAATGAGCCCCTTGCGGGCTCGCTACGCGCGCCACACTATTCTATTCTCCCTCCAGGGGAGTCGTGGACCCCCACGAGGGAGAATAAGTGTCGGTATGCCGGCGGTCAGGCGCCCGGCGCCGGTATGCTGGTCGCCGGGAGCCCGACCGCTGGCATACTGAAGACCACCCGTGTATATGTATGTGTGTATGTATATGTATATATATATATATATATATATATATATATATATATATATATGTGTGTGTGTGTAGATATATATATATATATATATATATATATATATATATACATACACAGGTTGAGTATCCCATATCCAAATATTCCGAAATACGGATTATTCCGAAATACGGACTTTTTTGAGTGAGAGTGAGATAGTGAAATCTTTGTTTTCTGTGGCTCAATGTACTCAAACTTTGTTTAATACACAAAGTTATTAAAAATATTGTATTAAATGACCTTCAGGCTGTGTGTATAAGGTGTATATGAAACATAAATGAATTGTGTGAATGTACACACACTTTGTTTAATGCACAAAGTTATAAAAAATATTGGCTAAAATAACCTTCAGGCTGTGTGTATAAGGTGTATATGTAACATAAATGCATTCTGTGCTTAGTCTTGGGTCCCATCGCCATGATATATCATTATGGTATGCAATTATTCCAAAATACGGAAAAATCCGATATCCAAAATACCTCTGGTCCCAAGCATTTTGGATAAGGGATACTCAACCTGTATGTAATATATATACATATATATATATATATATATATATATATATATATATATTTCTCTGACGTCCTAGTGGATGCTGGGACTCCGTAAGGACCATGGGGAATAGCGGCTCCGCAGGAGACAGGGCACAATAATAAAAGCTTAAGGATCAGGTGGTGTGCACTGGCTCCTCCCCCTATGACCCTCCTCCAAGCCTCAGTTAGATTTTTGTGCCCGGCCGAGAAGGGTGCAATCTAGGTGGCTCTCCTGAGCTGCTTAGAATAAAAGTTTAGTTTAGGTTTTTTATTTTCAGTGAGTCCTGCTGGCAACAGGCTCACTGCATCGTGGGACTAAGGGGAGAAGAAGCGAACTCACCTGCGTGCAGAGTGGATTGGGCTTCTTAGGCTACTGGACATTAGCTCCAGAGGGACGATCACAGGTACAGCCTGGATGGGTCACCGGAGCCGCGCCGCCGTCCCCCTTACAGAGCCAGAAAAGACGAAGAGGTCCGGTGAAATCGGCGGCAGAAGACATCCTGTCTTCAGACTAAGGTAGCGCACAGCACCGCAGCTGTGCGCCATTGCTCTCAGCACACTTCACACTCCGGTCACTGAGGGTGCAGGGCGCTGGGGGGGGGAGCGCCCAGAGACGCAATATAACAGAATATACCTTAGGTGGCAAAAAGAATACATCACATATAGCTCCTGGGCTATATGGATGTATTTTAACCCCTGCCATTTTTACACAAAAAAGCGGGAGATAAGGACGTCGTGAAGGGGCGGAGCCTATCTCCTCAGCACACAAGCGCCATTTTCCCTCACAGCTCCGCTGGAAGGACGGCTCCCTGACTCTCCCCTGCAGTCCTGCTTCAGAATCAGGGTAAAAAAGAGAAGGGGGGGCACTTTTGGCAGCAAATAACGATATAAACAGCAGCTATAAGGGAGTAACACTTATATAAGGTTATCCCTGTATATATATATATAGCGCTGGGTGTGTGCTGGCAGACTCTCCCTCTGTCTCTCCAAAGGGCTAAGTGGGGTCCTGTCCTCTATCAGAGCATTCCCGGTGTGTGTGCTGTGTGTCGGTACGCGTGTGTCGACATGTATGAGGAGGAAAATGATGTGGAGGCGGAGCAGTTGCCTGTGTTAGTGATGTCACCTCCTAGGGAGTCGACACCTGACTGGATGATTGTATTTAAACAATTAAGTGATAATGTCAGCACTTTGCAAAAAACTGTTGACGACATGAGACAGCCGGCAAATCAATTAGTGCCTGTCCAGGCGTCTCAGACACCGTCAGGGGCCCTAAAACGCCCGTTACCTCAGTGGGTCGACACAGACCCAGACACAGATACTGAGTCTAGTGTCGACGGTGACGAGACAAACGTAATGTCCAGTAGGGCCACACGTTACATGATCACGGCAATGAAGGAGGCATTGAACATTTCTGACACTACAAGTACCACAAAAAAGGGTATTATGTGGGGTGTGAAAAAACTACCAATAGTTTTTACTGAGTCAGATGAATTAAATGAGGTGTGTGATAAAGCGTGGGATTCCCCCGATAAAAAACTGCTAATTTCTAATAAATTATTAGCACTATATCCTTTCCCGCCAGAGGTTAGGGCGCGTTGGGAAACACCCCCTAGGGTAGATAAGGCGCTCACACGTTTATCTAAACAAGTAGCGTTACCGTCTCCTGATACGGCCACCCTCAAAGAACCAGCTGATAGAAGGCTGGAAAATATCCTAAAAAGTATATACACACATACTGGTGTTATACTGCGACCAGCAATCGCCTCAGCCTGGATGTGCAGTGCTGGAGTCGCATGGTCGGATTCCCTGACTGAGAATATTGATACCCTGGATAGGGACAATATTTTGTTAACTATAGAACATTTAAAGGATGCATTGCTATATATGCGTGATGCACAGAGGGATATTTGCACCCTGGCATCAAAAGTAAGTGCTATGTCCATCTCTGCCAGAAGAGCATTATGGACGCGACAGTGGTCAGGGGATGCGGATTCCAAACGGCACATGGAAGTATTGCCGTATAAAGGGGAGGAGTTATTTGGGGCTGGTCTATCGGACCTGGTGCCACGGCAACGGCTGGAAAATCCACCTTTTTACCCCAGGTCACTTCACATCAGCAGAAAAAGACACCGTCTTTTCAAACTCAGTCCTTTCGTTCCCATAAGTACAAGCGAGCAAAAGGCCACTCTTTTCTGCCCCGGGGCAGAGGAAGAGGAAAAAGACTGCACCATGCAGCCGCTTCCCAGGAGCAGAAGCCCTCCCCTGCTTCTGCCAAGTCTTCAGCATGACGCTGGGGCTTTACAAGCAGACTCAGACATGGTGGGGGCCCGTCTCAAGAATTTCAACGCGCAGTGGGCTCACTCGCAAGTGGATCCCTGGATTCTACAGGTAGTATCGCAGGGGTACAAACTGGAATTCGAGGCGTTTCCCCCTCGTCGGTTCCTGAAGTCTGCTTTACCAAAGTCTCCCTCCGACAGGGAGGCAGTTTTGGAAGCCATTCACAAGCTGTATTCCCAGCAGGTGATAATCAAGGTACCCCTCCTACAACAGGGAAAGGGGTATTATTCCACGCTGTTTGTGGTACCGAAGCCGGACGGCTCGGTGAGACCAATTTTAAATCTGAAATCCTTGAACACTTACATAAAAAGGTTCAAATTCAAGATGGAGTCACTCAGAGCAGTGATAGCGAACCTGGAAGAAGGGGACTATATGGTGTCTCTGGACATCAAAGATGCTTAAGTACAAAACTGTCATTATCAGTTTCAGACGCTGCCGTTTGGATTGTCCACGGCACCTCGGGTCTTTACCAAGGTAATGGCCGAAATGATGATTCTTCTACGAAGAAAAGGCATCTTAATTATCCCTTACTTGGACGATCTCCTGATAAGGGCAAGGTCCAGGGAACAGTTAGTGCCACTCCGACTTCTATCTCAGGTAGTGTTACGTCAGCACGGGTGGATTCTAAATATTCCAAAATCGCAGCTGATTCCAACGACACGTCTACTGTTCCTAGGAATGATTCTGGACACAGTCCAGAAGAAGGTGTTTCTCCCGGAGGAGAAGGCCAGGGAGTTATCCGAGCTAGTCAGGAACCTCCTAAAACCGGGCCAGGTCTCAGTGCATCAGTGCACGAGGGTCCTGGGAAAAATGGTGGCTTCTTACGAAGCGATTCCATTCGGAAGATTCCATGCAAGAACGTTTCAGTGGGATCTACTGGACAAATGGTCCGGATCGCATCTTCAGATGCATCAGCGGATAACCCTGTCGCCAAGGACAAGGGTGTTTCTCCTGTGGTGGCTGCAGAGTGCTCATCTACTAGGAGGGCCGCAGATTTGGCGTTCAGGATTGGATCCTGGTAACCACGGATGCCAGCCTGAGAGGCTGGGGAGCAGTCACACAGGGAAGGAATTTCCAGGGCTTGTGGTCAAGCATGGAAACATCTCTTCATATAAACATTCTGGAACTAAGGGCCATTTACAATGCCCTAAGTCAAGCAAAACCTCTGCTTCAGGGTCAGGCGGTGTTGATCCAATCGGACAACATCACGTCAGTCGCCCACGTAAACAGACAGGGCGGCACGAGAAGCAGGAGGGCAATGGCAGAAGCTGCAAGGATTCTTCGCTGGGCGGAAAATCATGTGATAGCACTGTCAGCAGTGTTCATTCCGGGAGTGGACAACTGGGAAGCAGACTTCCTCAGCAGACACGACCTTCACCCGGGAGAGTGGGGACTTCACCCAGAAGTCTTCCACCTGATTGTAAACCGTTGGGAAAAACCAAAGGTGGACATGATGGCGTCACGTCTAAACAAAAAACTGGACAGATATTGCGCCAGGTCAAGGGACCCTCAGGCAATAGCGGTGGACGCTCTGGTAACGCCGTGGGTGTACCAGTCAGTGTATGTGTTCCCTCCTCTGCCTCTCATACCAAAAGTACTGAGAATCATAAGAAGGAGAGGAGTAAGAACTATACTCGTGGTTCCGGATTGGCCAAGAAGGACTTGGTACCCGGAACTTCAAGAGATGCTCACGGACGAACCGTGGCCTCTACCTCTAAGAAAGGACCTGCTACTGCAGGGGCCTTGTCTGTTCCAAGACTTACCGCGGCTGCGTTTGACGGCATGGCGGTTGAACGCCGGATCCTGAAGGAAAAAGGCATTCCAGAAGAAGTCATCCCTACTCTGGTCAAAGCCAGGAAGGACGTAACCGCAAAACTTTATCACCGCATTTGGCGTAAATATGTTGCGTGGTGTGAGGCCAAGAAGGCCCCTACAGAGGAATTTCAACTGGGTCGTTTCCTTCATTTCCTGCAAACAGGACTGTCTATGGGCCTAAAATTAGGATCCATTAAGGTTCAAATTTCGGCCCTGTCGATTTTCTTCCAGAAAGAACTGGCTTCAGTACCTGAAGTTCAGACATTTGTAAAAGGGGTGCTGCACATACAGCCTCCTTTTGTGCCTCCAGTGGCACCTTGGGATCTCAATGTTGTGTTGAGTTTTCTAAAGTCACATTGGTTTGAACCACTTTCCACTGTGGACTTAAAATATCTCACATGGAAGGTGTCGATGCTGTTAGCCTTGGCTTCAGCCAGGCGTGTGTCAGAATTGGCGGCTTTATCATATAAAAGCCCTTACTTAATTTTTCATTCTGACAGGGCGGAATTGAGGACTCGTCCTCAATTTCTACCTAAGGTGGTTTCTGCATTTCACATGAACCAACCTATTGTGGTACCTGCGGCTACTAGGGACTTAGAGGACTCTAAGTTGCTTGACGTTGTCAGGGCCTTGAAAATATATGTTTCCAGGACGGCTGGAGTCAGAAAATCTGACTCGCTGTTTATCCTGTATGCACCCAACAAGCTGGGTGCTCCTGCTTCTATGCAGACTATTGCTCGTTGGATTGTAGTACAATTCAGCTTGCACATTCTGTGGCAGGATTGCCACAGCCAAAATCAGTAAAAGCCCATTCCACAAGGAAAGTGGGCTCATCTTTGGCGGCTGCCCGAGGGGTCTCGGCTTTACAACTTTGCCGAGCAGCTACTTGGTCAGGGGCAAACACGTTTGCTAAATTCTACAAATTTGATACCCTGGCTGAGGAGGACCTGGAGTTCTCTCATTCGGTGCTGCAGAGTCATCCGCACTCTCCCGCCCGTTTGGGAGCTTTGGTATAATCCCCATGGTCCTTACGGAGTCCCAGCATCCACTAGGACGTCAGAGAAAATAAGATTTTACTTACCGATAAATCTATTTCTCGTAGTCCGTAGTGGATGCTGGGCGCCCATCCCAAGTGCGGATTGTCTGCAATACTTGTATATAGTTATTGTTACAAAAATTCGGGTTATTATTGTTGTGAGCCATCTTTTCAGAGGCTCCTTTGCGTTTATCATACTGTTAACTGGGTTCAGATCACGAGTTGTACGGTGTGATTGGTGTGGCTGGTATGAGTCTTACCCGGGATTCAATATCCTTCCTTATTATGTACGCTCGTCCGGGCACAGTATCCTAACTGAGGCTTGGAGGAGGGTCATAGGGGGAGGAGCCAGTGCACACCACCTGATCCTTAAGCTTTTATTATTGTGCCCTGTCTCCTGCGGAGCCGCTATTCCCCATGGTCCTTACGGAGTCCCAGCATCCACTACGGACTACGAGAAATAGATTTATCGGTAAGTAAAATCTTATTATATACACACACACAGACACACTAGTTTTACTGACCCAGCATATACTGGGTCCCCTTAGTCCCCACCCCTCGTGATTGGCTCCGCCCAGTTCTGGAAACCCCCCCATGCAAATCCTGCGTTTGCCACTGCACCCCACCCAAATCTAACTCTCTCTGCACGTTATATCTGCCCCCCTGCAGTGCACATGGTTTTGCCCAACTGCTAACAAAGTTCCTGCTGCGATCAACTCAGAATTACCCCCAGTGTACATTTAGCCCTTGGAGAGAGAGAGAAACAAAATGGACGGACATATGCAGCTAAATGTAATAGCCTCAGAGTTCCGGAGGTGCGGGAATTTTGTGCGAGTCTGTCAGTTTTTTCAAAGCAGCAATCATTTACAAGGCAAAAACAACCTGGTCTGCTCCGTTAAGATATAAATGTTTAAATCTATGTACACAATGAATAAATCAACACTACAGTTGCGTCCACTATGCTGTATTGATCACTATGACAAGGGCCAATGATGCATTCACTTCAGTGAACAATGTTACTGCTTTTAATGCACAGCCTCATTGAGAATTACAATGTTTTGCGAAGTCTCTCTTTATATATACTGCACTTTTCTCGCTGCGAGATGGCTTTCTGTACCTTATAATACAATATAATACTGATGGTCGGGATCCCGGCCATCAGTCTCCCAATACCAACACGCTTTTGATGCCTGCTGCAGAACACATATTAAACCAGTAACATTACTTACACCCCAGTTTTCTCTGTCTAAAAGAGGACTGATGTGTTGAATTAGTATCATATCACATACTACAATTTTGTAATACAGGGGCAGATTTATTAAGCTCAGTGAAGTGATACATTTGAAGGAGGACCAGCCAGTCAGCTCCTGTCATTTTTCAAACCCAGCATGTGACATGGTAGTTAGGATATGATTGGCTGGTCCTTTATCACCTTCCACTTTATCACTTCACCGAGCTTAATAAATCTGCCCCAAAGCCCGTTAAAACAAGACCTAAAATAATTCACACTCGTTGTCTTAGAGGCCGATTACCTATTTGTAAAGAGATTTTCCACACATATGGGTCACCTTGTATATGTTTCAGGCTTAATGCAAAATATTTTTAGTATAGAAGTTTCCTTAGGATGGTTGCAGGAAATGCTGTTCATCACTTGTATAAACTTTCTCACACACCCATTACACATATACCCCCCCCCCCCCCCCCAGTAAATATACACATCCTGCACTACTAAGCGGAGAATGATGCTGAATACAGTTTTGCAGCAGAACGCGCTATTTCGCAGTAGTGCGACACTCCAGTGATAGTCTTCGGGGTTTATGTATTTGCGTCACTGCTCTGCAGTTTATTTGTAAATGTGCATTTTGTGGCATTTACAGTGTATGAATAGAGCTGGGGAGACCACGGTTCTGCTGTGTGCTTTGCTTGGGGAGAAATGCAAAGACTTGAGGCCCATATGAAGCAGCCCCCCCTAATTACTTTCATCTGTGCATTTACTTTGCAGCCTTATATACAGGTTGAGTATCTGTATACAGATTTATGCATGCTTTGATTTCCACATTTTACAGGGGTCTGCAGAGCAGTGACCTATTTATTACACATCAACAATAATAAAGGAAAATTCGGCAACATGTATGTTGTTATATGGTCAAATGCAGGTGAATATTTCCCAGAATACAACATATTTACTCATCTCTAGTAGTGATAAACAGCCCCATCATTGGGAAATGCCACAGTATGACAATGTTATTCAGATCATTCTATACTCTAAAGCAAACATGTCCAAACTGCGGCCCTCCAGCTGTTGTGAAACTACATATCCCAGCATGCCCTGGCACAGTTTTGCTGTCAGAGAATGCAAAAGCTGTGTCAGAGCATGCTGGTATGTGTAGTTTCTCAACAGCTGGAGGGACGCAGTTTGGACATGCCTGCTCTAAAGGTCCATACATACGGAGCGATATAGCTGAGCGATTTGACTATATAGTCAAAATCGCTCAGAAAGTTAGTGCATATCTCTCCATGTGTACACAGCCAGCGATAGCGATGCGCGTCCCCGCCAGATCGCTATCGCTGCTAAAAATAGACTGTGCAGGCAAGTCAATTTTGGCTAGATCGCTGGAAAAGAAAAAGCATCCCCTTGCTTAAATGAGTTAGCCAAAATCGCTTGCACACTTAGTCAAAATCGCTGGAAAAGTTAGCAAAATCTGCTAAAATAGTTACAATCTCTCCATGTGTATGCACCTTAACACAGTAGAGTACTGTATATTGAGAAGATCTTTGGATTGCTTTAGGTAAGCAATCTTAAGATATTCTTGCAATATAGCAGTCAGTGCTTGACCAAGTGAAACAAACAAACAAATTACACATATTTAGAGCAGGGGTTCTTAACTTCAGTCCTCAAGTACCATCAACAGGTCATGTGAATTTCTTTAATCATGCACAGGCAAGTTATGCTGGGTACACACTGGACAATTTATCATCAGTTCCATCGAGTGGAAGATATATCGTCTGCGTATCAGCAAACATATCGCGCCGGCCCTGTAGCACAGACGATGGCCAATATATCTACAGATATATCAGCACAGCTGGCTGTGGGTACGGGAGACCCTCCAACCACCCATACATCAGTATGTGCAGTGAGGTGAGGCAGAGCCATTCCTGCCATACTATAGTATACATCAGAGTTTTGACTATATATAAAATATATGAACAAAAAGAACATATAAATATCTTTTATGTATTATTCTAAATATTTATATACAGATGGAGCCACATCAGATGAGTGCGGCTCTATCATGATCCGGCGCCTAACCGCGCTACGGGAGTGCACAGAGACGCTCCCATTGCAGTAAATGGGGAGCGTGTGCATCTCGCACGCACGTCCCAGATGCTGCGATAGGCGCACCCTGGCACAGACGGAGCCACGATCAAAACTCTGGAGTAAAAAGTCTGACAGGTGAACCTACCTTTTCCGCACAACTCAGAGAATTTCCAGCAGTGTATAATGCCCACATGAACCCTTGGGCTCATCTACGGTGTGTAAATCTGGCACTGGTACTAGCCAGTGCCTCCTCAGCCATTTACCTCACCGCACGTCACTGCCATACACTTTCCGCAGGGAATACCGATGACTGACATCTCAACTGGGTGAGCAAATTGAAATGCCCACCCAGTTGTGATTTCAGCGCAGACACACTGAGCAACCCATCGGTAAGTGTGTATGCTTACCGGAACGCTACGCCTATGGTGGACTGCAGACAGGTCGGGTCAGTGTATACCCAGCCTTCATAGAATTCAAATGAATGGGGAAAAATCTCCCGCAAAAAATAATGGACTGATGGTATTATCAAGCAATTCAATTACGGCCCTGTTTTGTTGGGTTTTTTTTTGCAGGTGTGCAGTCTCATTTTCGCACAAAAAACAAACCAAAAAAAAACCACAGGATCCATGGCCACGAAAACTGGTCAGTTATCAGTATTTTTTTTCTTGCCTCCAGCAGGTGGGGGAAAAAAAAAATAAGATTTTACTTACCGATAAATCTATTTCTCGTAGTCCGTAGTGGATGCTGGGACTCCGTAAGGACCATGGGGAATAGCGGCTCCGCAGGAGACAGGGCACAAGAATAAAAGCTTTAGGATCAGGTGGTGTGCACTGGCTCCTCCCCCTATGACCCTCCTCCAAGCCTCAGTTAGGATACTGTGCCCGGACGAGCGTACATAATCAGGAAGGATATTGAATCCCGGGTAAGACTCATACCAGCCACACCAATCACACCGTACAACTTGTGATCTGAACCCAGTTAACAGTATGATAACAACGAAGGAGCCTCTGAAAAGATGGCTCACAACAACAATAACCCGATTTAGTTAACAATAACTATGTACAAGTATTGCAGACAATCCGCACTTGGGATGGGCGCCCAGCATCCACTACGGACTACGAGAAATAGATTTATCGGTAAGTAAAATCTTATTTTCTCTGACGTCCTAGTGGATGCTGGGACTCCGTAAGGACCATGGGGATTATACCAAAGCTCCCAAACGGGCGGGAGAGTGCGGATGACTCTGCAGCACCGAATGAGAGAACTCCAGATCCTCCTCAGCCAGGGTATCAAATTTGTAGAATTTAGCAAACGTGTTTGCCCCTGACCAAGTAGCTGCTCGGCAAAGTTGTAAAGCCGAGACCCCTCGGGCAGCCGCCCAAGATGAGCCCACTTTCCTTGTGGAATGGGCTTTTACAGATTTTGGCTGTGGCAGGCCTGCCACAGAATGTGCAAGCTGAATTGTACTACAAATCCAATGAGCAATAGTCTGCTTAGAAGCAGGAGCACCCAGCTTGTTGGGTGCATACAGGATAAACAGCGAGTCAGACTTTCTGACTCCAGCCGTCCTGGAAACATATTTTCAGGGCCCTGACAACGTCAAGTAACTTGGAGTCCTCCAAGTCCCTAGTAGCCGCAGGCACCACAATAGGTTGGTTCATGTGAAAAGCAGAAACCACCTTAGGGAGAAATTGAGGACGAGTCCTTAATTCTGCCCTGTCAGAATGAAAAATTAAGTAAGGGCTTTTATATGATAAAGCCGCCAATTCTGACACACGCCTGGCTGAAGCCAGGGCTAACAGCATCGTTACCTTCCATGTGAGATATTTTAAGTCCACAGTGGTGAGTGGTTCAAACCAATGTGACTTAAGGAACCTCAAAACAACATTGAGATCCCAAGGTGCCACTGGAGGCACAAAAGGAGGTTGTATATGCAGTACCCCTTTTACAAATGTCTGAACTTCAGGTACTGAAGCCAGTTCTTTCTGGAAGAAAATCGACAGGGCCGAAATTTGAACCTTAATGGACCCTAATTTTAGGCCCATAGACAGTCCTGTTTGCAGGAAATGGAGGAAACGACCCAGTTGAAATTCCTCTGTAGGGGCCTTCTTGGCCTCACACCACGCAACATATTTTCGCCAAATGCGGTGATAATGTTTTGCGGTTACATCCTTCCTGGCTTTGACCAGGGTAGGGATGACTTCATCTGGAATGCCTTTTTCCTTCAGGATCCGGCGTTCAACCGCCATGCCGTCAAACGCAGCCGCGGTAAGTCTTGGAACAGACAAGGCCCCTGCTGGAGCAGGTCCTTTCTTAGAAATAGAGGCCACGGGTCTTCCGTGAGCATCTCTTGAAGTTCCGGGTACCAAGTCCTTCTTGGCCAATCCGGGACCACGAGTATCGTTCTTACTCCTCTCCTTCTTATGATTCTCAGTACTTTTGGTATGAGAGGCAGAGGAGGGAACACATACACTGACTGGTACACCCACGGTGTCACCAGAGCGTCCACCGCTATTGCCTGAGGGTCCCTTGACCTGGCGCAATATCTGTCTAGTTTTTTGTTTAGACGTGACGCCATCATGTCCACCTTTGGTTTTTCCCAACGGTTTACAATCAGGTGGAAGACTTCTGGGTGAAGTCCCCACTCTCCCGGGTGAAGGTCGTGTCTGCTGAGGAAGTCTGCTTCCCAGTTGTCCACTCCCGGAATGAACACTGCTGACAGAGCTATCACATGATTTTCCGCCCAGCGAAGAATCCTTGCAGCTTCTGCCATTGCCCTCCTGCTTCTCGTGCCGCCCTGTCTGTTTACGTGGGCGACTGACGTGATGTTGTCCGATTGGATCAATACCGCCTGACCCTGAAGCAGGGGTTTCGCTTGACTTAGGGCATTGTAAATGGCCCTTAGTTCCAGAATGTTTATATGAAGAGATGTTTCCATGCTTGACCACAAGCCCTGGACATTTTTTCCCTGTGTGACTGCCCCCCAGCCTCTCAGGCTGGCGTCCGTGGTCACCAGGACCCAATCCTGAATGCCAAATCTGCGGCCCTCTAGTAGATGAGCACTCTGCAGCCACCACAGAAGAGACACCCTTGTCCTTGTCGACAGGGTTATCCGCTGATGCATCTGAAGATGCGATCCGGACCATTTGTCCAGTAGATCCCACTGAAACGTTCTTGCATGGAATCTTCCGAATGGAATTGCTTCGTAAGAAGCCACCATTTTTCCCCGGACCCTCGTGCACTGATGCACTGACACCTGGCCTGGTTTTAGGAGGTTCCTGACTAGCTCTGATAACTCCCTGGCCTTCTCCTCCGGGAGAAACACCTTTTTCTAAACTGTGTCCAGAATCATTCCTAGGAACAGTAGACGTGTCGTTGGAATCAGCTGCGATTTTGGAATATTTAGGATCCACCCGTGCTGACGTAACACTACCTGAGATAGTGCTACTCCGACTTCTAACTGTTCCCTGGACCTTGCCCTTATCAGGAGATCGTCCAAGTAAGGGATAATTAAGACGCCTTTTCTTCGAAGAAGAATCATCATTTCGGCCATTACCTTGGTAAAGACCCGAGGTGCCGTGGACAACCCAAACGGCAGCGTCTGAAACTGATAATGACAGTTTTGTACTACAAACCTGAGGTACCCTTGGTGAGACGGGTAGATTGGGACGTGGAGATAAGCATCCTTGATGTCCAGAGACACCATATAGTCCCCTTCTTCCAGGTTTGCTATCACCGCTCTGAGTGATTCCATCTTGAATTTGAACCTCTTTATGTAAGTGTTCAGGGATTTTAGATTTAAAATTGGTCTCACCGAGCCGTCCGGCTTCGGTACCACAAACAGCGTGGAATAATACCCCTTTCCCTGTTGTAGGAGGGGTACCTTGATTATCACCTGCTGGGAATACAGCTTGTGAATGGCTTCCAAAACTGCCTCCCTGTCGGAGGGAGACTTTGGTAGAGCAGACTTCAGGAACCGGCGAGGGGGAAACGCCTCGAATTCCAGTTTGTACCCCTGCGATACCACCTGTAGAATCCAGGGGTCCACTTGCGAGTGAGCCCACTGCGCGTTGAAATTCTTGAGACGGGCCCCCACCATGTCTGAGTCTGCTTGTAAAGCCCCAGCGTCATGCTGAAGACTTGGCAGAAGCAGGGGAGGGCTTCTGCTCCTGGGAAGCGGCTGCATGGTGCAGTCTTTTTCCCCTTCCTCTGCCCGGGGCAGGAAGGAATGGCCTTTAGCTCGCTTGTACTTATGGGAACGAAAGGACTGAGTTTGAAAAGACGGTGTCTTTTTCTGCTGATGTGAAGTGACCTGGGGTAAAAAGGTGGATTTTCCAGCCGTTGCCGTGGCCACCAGGTCCGATAGACCAGCCCCAAATAACTCCTCCCCTTTATACGGCAATACTTCCATATGTCGTTTGGAATCCGCATCGCCTGACCACTGTCGCGTCCATAACGCTCTTCTGGCAGAAATGGACATAGCACTTACTCTTGATGCCAGGGTGCAAATATCCCTCTGTGCATCACGCATATATAGTAATGCATCCTTCAAATGCTCTATAGTTAACAGTATATTGTCCCTATCCAGGGTATCAATATTTTCAGTCAGGGAATCCGACCACACGACGCCAGCACTGCACATCCAGGCTGAAGCGATTGCTGGTCGCAGTATAACACCAGTATGTGTGTATATACTTTTAAGAATATTTTCCAGCCTTCTATCTGCTGGTTCTTTGAGGGTGGCCGTATCAGGAGACGGTAACGCTACTTGTTTAGATAAACGTGTGAGCGCCTTATCTACCCTAGGGGGTGTTTCCCAACGTGTCCTAACCTCTAACGGGAAAGGATATAGTGCCAATAATTTTTTAGAAATTAGCAGTTTTTTGTCGGGGGAAACCCACGCTTTATCACACACCTCATTTAACTCATCTGACTCAGGGAAAACTATTGGTAGTTTTTTCACACCCCACATAATATCCTTCTTTGTGGTACTTGTAGTGTCAGAAATGTTCAATGCTTCCTTCATTGCCGTGATCATGTAACGTGTGGCCCTACTGGACATTACGTTTGTCTCCTCACCGTCGACACTAGACTCAGTATCTGTGTCTGGGTCTGTGTCGACCCACTGAGGTAACGGGCGTTTTAGGGCCCCTGACGGTGTCTGAGACGCCTGGACAGGCACTAATTGATTTGCCGGCTGTCTCATGTCATCAACCGTTCTTTGCAAAGTGCTGACATTATCACTTAATTCTTTAAATACGATCATCCAGTCAGGTGTCGACTCCCTAGGAGGTGACATCACTAACCCAGGCAATTGCTCCGCCTCCACATCATTTTCCTCCTCATACATGTCGACACACACGTACCGACACACAGCACACACACCGGGAATGCTCTGATAGAGGACAGGACCCCACAAGCCCTTTGGAGAGACAGAGGGAGAGTCTGCCAGCACACACCAAGCGCTATATATATATACAGGGATAACCTTATATAAGTGTTATTCCCTTATAGCTGCTGTTTATATAGTTTTTAGCTGCCAATAGTGCCCCCCCTTCTCTTTTTTACCCTGATTCAGTAGCAAGTCTGCAGGGGAGAGTCAGGGAGCCGTCCTTCCAGCGGAGCTGTGAGGGAAAATGGCGCTTGTGTGCTGAGGAGATAGGCTCCGCCCCTTCACGACGTCCTTATCTCCCGCTTTTTCTGTAAAAAATGGCAGGGGTTAAAATACATCCATATAGCCCAAGAGCTATATGTGATGTATTCTTTAGCCAACCTAAGGTATTATCTGTTATATTGCGTCTCAGGGCGCTCCCCCCCAGCGCCCTGCACCCTCAGTGACCGGAGTGTGAAGTGTGCTGAGGGCAATGGCGCACAGCTGCGGTGCTGTGCGCTACCTTAGTCTGAAGACAGGATCGTCTTCTGCCGCCGATTTCACCGGACCTCTTCGCTCTTCTGGCTCTGTAAGGGGGCCGGCGGCGCGGCTCCGGGACCCATCCAGGCTGAACCTGTGATCGTCCCTCTGGAGCTAATGTCCAGTAGCCTAAGAAACCCGATCCACTCTGCACGCAGGTGAGTCCGTTTCTTCTCCCCTTAGTCCCACGATGCAGTGAGCCTGTTGCCAGCAGGACTCACTGAAAATAAAAAACCTAAAATATACTTTTATTCTAAGCAGCTCAGGAGAGCCACCTAGCCTGCACCCTTCTCGTTCGGGCACAAAAATCTAACTGAGGCTTGGAGGAGGGTCATAGGGGGAGGAGCCAGTGCACACCACCTGATCCTAAAGCTTTTATTCTTGTGCCCTGTCTCCTGCGGAGCCGCTATTCCCCATGGTCCTTACGGAGTCCCAGCATCCACTAGGACGTCAGAGAAAAATGTCAAATGCTGACGGCTATTGGGGCCAACTGAATTAGCCCATAGGGATCAATTAGCCCTGGCAATTTTCTGCGGCTAATTGATTTCCTCCATCTATTTGGTTGGGTTCATAATTATTCCACCTACTTCCAAAGAGAGAATTGCTATGAACATGACCTGTTGGGAACACTAGAGGGTTGAGGTTAAAGAGTTTCAGGGGCAAAGGCGGGGGCAGGATTTAAACTATAATGATAGGAATTCACACAGACAAATGATAGTAGCCCAAACCATTGTGAAATGCACTCACTTCCCAGCACTTCACTAAAACACGAAAATCATGTTGTTTCTCTTTCTGCGTCCAGACCCTACATAACTTCCGCTGTGATGTAATCTGAAGACCTTACGATAGTACTTGCCTGCATACTTACATATTAGATGGCCCTCTAATAGGATAAAATGACACTGTATACATTACATATAAAATTTGCCAGTTACAGACAGGCCTGATCCGGAGTCACACACCGCTCATCTGTGGCTGCACTCAGGATGCAGATATTTTGCTAATTGGGTGCTAATGCGACTATACGCACATCTCATGTGCACGCATTGCAATGTGGTGCTGCCGTCATGGCTAATATCACCTCATCCACCTACCCTATGGTGGGTAGGTGCTAGAGATCTGTCTGAAATAGGCGTCACCTTGCACGCTTCAGAATTAGACGCAACTTCGGCTACATGCCCACGACACTCCCAAGAGACCGTTCTCTCCCGTGCAAATGCCCAGTTATACCCCCAGAAACTCCCATTTCACACACTGAGAGACCAGACCGAGATCTGTCCGAGCTGTATATGCAAGAGTGCGCAGTGTGCTAAGCTACACTAAATGCAGGCGACTCAGGATCAGACCCTATATGTTACCAGAGACACTAAGCAGTGCACCTGGGTACCAGCACTGGGCACTGTTACTATGGGGATCACCCCTCAGTAAGGATGGCCATCGGTGGGTTATCCATCGATGGTCACCATCGAAGGTACCATTGATTGATAACCTCACAGCAGCACTTGTTGGCCGGGCAGCTCGGTGGCCCCGCAATGATTACAGGGAGGGGCCCCCTCGCCACAATCCCCTACACCACGTGGTGCTGGGGGCCCGCTGAGGTTCCAGGGAATGAGGCGGGCACACACAGCAGCAGAGGATAACAATAACACATCGCTCTCGCAATGAGAGCCGCATAGAGGCAGGCTGGCTGCATGGGGCGTTATGTACCGTAATATCCCGCATACGCCTGAATGCACAGCGGAGGGAGGGAAAAGACATCGAGCCCCGGAGCCCCGTCCCCACAATGAGCCTGCACCGTATGTACATACATCCCCCTCACTCACAGCAGCCATTGCATGCCGCGGCCACTCACCCAGAAGATGAAATTGAAGACGAATAGCATGTACTTTATGCATTTGCTGCATCCTTCCACTCCCATGGCGGCTGCTCCACGTTCCGTTATCCGGGCTGCAAAGCGGATCAGAGCTGAGTGTGAGTGCTCAGAGCTGGGGGAGGAGGAGGAGGGAGCACAGGAGGCAGCCCGGACCTCCCCCTCCTCCTCCCCGCGCTGTGTGTCTGCTGCTCCGTGCCTCCCATCCTACCCACCCCGAGCCCCCTCATACACAGTCCCCGGTGCCTCCCCTCCTGCCCAAGACCTCTCATATAGAGCCGCCGGTGCCTCCTCGATCCCCCTCATACACACAGCCGCCGGTACCTGCAGTGCCCACCCCGAGCCCCCTCATACACTGCCGCCGGTGCCTGCCCACCCCGAGCCCCTCATACACTGCCGCCGGTGCCTCCCCTCCTGCCCACCATGAGCCCCCTCATACACACAGCCGCCGGTGCCTCCCCTCCTGGCCACCCCGAGCTCCCTCATACATAGCCGCCGGTGCCTCCCCTCCTGCCCAAGACCCCTCATATAGAGCCGCCGGAGTGGGGGGTGAGCCTCCCTGCCTCACTACTGTATGTGGGGAGAATAGGTCACCATGATATTGTGTTTGTGTGTGTGTGAGGGTGGTGTGGGTGCTGCATCTGGGAAACTTCACAGAAACTCCCCGGACTCCAGGAGGGGTGTCAGGGAGACCCTGGGGGGGAGGGAGAGAGAGAGGGAGGAGGAGAGAGCAGGGTCAGTGGGAGCTAAATGTGCAGCCCTAGTGTGTTGTGTTGTGTTGTAATAACAATCCAAGTAGTAATGTTGCAGTAATACCATTGTATGTGATTGCCTCTGTCAATGTAAAGGATTTCTGCAGCAGCACAGAGCAGTCATTAGTGGCAGCTGCATGCTTTGCCTCCTGTGGTTCCCTGTAGCAGCAATTGTGCACCCCAGTTATTAGCAGGTTGTCCTACACTGCCTACTATGGCCCTCAAATGGAAGATGGGTTCTTTTAATATTTTTGTTTGGTTCATGTTTCCCGTAAAATGCTCCATACATATGCGCTGTTAGTGCACGGTGTGCAATAGTAATGCGCCCTACACACTTGCCGATGCATTCAATTATGACGATGATCGATCTGAATGATGATCGATCATCGTCCAAATTGACTTGCATTGCAAAGCGACGGAGAACCAACGATGAACGACTGTGGGGCTGCGTATTGTTCATCGTTGGCGCATACACACTGAGCGATTTGAACGATTTCTCGTTCATTACTGAACGAGATCGTTCATATCGCCCGCACACATCGACAAGTGTGTAGGGCTCTTTACTGTAGGTCCATGACTACTTTTTCTTGTCTACAGCAGGTTACCACAAACAACCTTGAGTACAGTGTGACAGAGATCTGTACTGTGGTCTGTGGCACAGTGGCCCCTGTTGCTAATCAAAAGACTTATAGATAGATCCAAACCTTTCTTTTAATACCCCATTCTTAATTTGTCTGTGCAAAAATCATACCTCAGAACCAGGAACAGGCTGGGGCTTTATATCAGCCCTGGTATATTACTGTGCATGTGCGCATGGCAAGGGTGTGTGGTCATGGCTCACAGGAGCGTGCCACAAGTCACAGGGGCCTGGCCCTGCGCACACACCCATCTCTGTATGCCAGGCGGACAGACAACCAAGCAGTCTCTCTGTGTGGCCGGACGGGCCCATCAGACAATCTACCCTTCTGGCACTTGCCAGAAGTGCCAGATGGCCAGTCAAGCCCTGCCCAGAACTGTATTGCAACCATAGGCATGCACATACAATGTAGCATCAGATTAAATTACTGTAGCTGCAGAGCTTACTGCGTGGCTAAAGTTCTACCATGAGCTATTCAATTAGTGCCAATACCCCACGTGGCAAACCCCAGCACTTAACAAGAAATTTTTCTCACAGCTATGTTTGGAAATTTACAGTGATAAACACATAGCTTTGCCTAGCAACTTTTCAATTAACCAATATGAGCCCCTTACCGCAGCATGAGATCTTTACTGTAGGCATTGGAAACCATAACCCATCTAATTTTCTTCCAAACTAGGCCATTATGTGGCCTTCCCTTAAAACCAAGGCCTGTAGATTGTGATTATGACCTCGCCTAGGAAACAGTATTGGTCTAGACCAGGCCTGGCCAACCTCTAGTTCCCCATCTGTTGTGAAACTACACATCCCAGCATGCTGTACCACAATTTTAGCATACCCTAATAGCAAACCTGTGCAGAGCATGCTGGGACTTGTAGTTTCACAACAGCTGGATAACCACAGGTTGGCCAGGCCTGGTCTAGACTATTCCCATTATTCTTCTGCCATCATTTTTTATGTTTACCAGTCAGGCCAGTAAAATTGGGGGCCAAGTTGACAACCACATTGTGGACCCATGAAGAAGTAAGTAAGTTTCTGCAAATATTTTTTTGCGTTCGGATCCACAGGAATCAGTGAATACCGCAATATGCATGGATCCCATAAAATACGTCCAGATATTATACCTTCCACGCAGAGGTGTCAGAATGTTTTTAGGTTGTGGGGGCAAGATATAGTTTAATTGTGGCACCCCTAAATCGCTGAATGACACCTTCTTGGGCAGCTGGAGTAACCCACCACACCACCTACCTGATGGCAGAGATCAGTCAGTTTGAG